>NC_058375.1:145682939-146392939 GCF_018350175.1 Felis catus
ACCATGAAAAGACAAGAAGGAAACTTAAATTTACATTATTACTAAGTGGAAGAAGCCAAAGATTACATACTGTATGATTCCAACTCTATGACATTGTGGAGAAGGTAAAGTGATGGAAATAGTAAAAAGATAGGTGTAGGGGAACCCATCAGCAGTATTCTCAGTAATATGGTACAGATATGTTCAGAGATAATTGGCTTTGAAATGACATCAAAGTTAGGGATCAATATTAGTATCGAGTTCCAACTTTCGTTAGAAATTAAGGCACTTTATTAAGATTTAGTGCAATTAACCCCTCTGGACATTCTTCCTTCCTGGTTTCATTATCCACTCAACACTAGACAGCTGAATTACAACTAATGCTTCTAGTCAAGTGGACTGCTTCATCCATATTTATATGGAAATTTAATAATGTTTATATCTATTTAAGTTTATATTTGCATAATGTAATTTTTTCTTTTCCCAAATGGAAGGCATTATTCTTTCAAATGATTGTTAAATAATTGGAGTGTGGATGGTATAAAACTCAAATTGAGGCACTTTGAAACTTCTTTCAGTTTGGCCACATTGCATCAGGCATTAATTAATTACCAATCAAGCCAATCTATCTTAATATAACCATTTAAAAGAAGTACTGGAGAGATATGCTTGTATCCTATTGTGATTTATAATAAGAAATATATATTTAGCCTTTGTACCCATTTCTGGCACAGAGCTCCTAAAACTCTTTGAATTTCCCAGTGATAAGAGCAACAATAGTGTCCTTCTGTTATGTCAACGAGGTGACTATTGATCACACCTATGGATGGGGGCTGGTTGCCAGAAGAAACAACTAGGCTGTTAGAGGGTTGGAACTTTCAATCTCATCCTCAATCTCTGGAGTGGGAAAAGGGGCCTGGAGGTTGAATCAACTGCCAATGCCCTATTATTTAAGTGACGATGCCTCTGTAATGAAGCCTCCATGACAACTCAGAAGGAGAGTGTTCAGAGAGCTGGCAAACAGGGGAACACTTCTCTGAGGGGAAGTGCTCAGAGAGTGGGGTGCATGGACAGGGCAGGGAAGCTCAGTGCCCTTTCCCCACACCTGGCCATATGTATCTCTTCCATCCAGCTGTTCCTGTTCCTTTTATAATAAACCAGTAATCTAGTAAACAAAATGTTTCTCAAAGTTATACGAGTTGTTCTAGCTAACTAATCAAACCCGAGGGTGGGTCATGGGAACGTATGATTTATAGCCAGTTGGTCAGAAGCACAGGTCACAACCTCAGCTTGCAATCAGCATCTGAGGTGGTGTGTATGTGGTGGGGAGGGGCCAGCAGGGTAAGACCCAACCCTTAACCTGTGGAATCTAATGTGGTCTCTGGGTAGATGGTGCCAGAATTAAGTTAAATTGTAGGCCGCCCAGCTGGTGTCTGACAAATTGTTGGTGGTATGGGGGAAATCATTTTCTCCCACACACCCATATTGGAATTGGATACAGAAACCCAAAAGATCTTGTTACTATAAAAGTGGTTTTTAAAGAATCCTTCTTGGGGCACTTGGGTGGCTCATTTGGTTTAGTGTCTGACTCTTGATTTGGGCTCAGGTCATGATCTCACAGTTTGTGGGACAGCTCTGCATCAAGCTCTGCATTGACAGCATGGAGTCGGCTTGGGATTCTCTCTCAACCTCTCTCTCTGCTTCTCTTCCCTGCTCATGGTCAGTGTCTCTCTCTCAAAATCAATGAACAAACTTAAAAAAAGAATCCTTCTTGAAGAATATGTTAAGTGTCAAAGATGAGGAAGCTAAGATTTCTCTCCTACTCTAACTCCTAAGTATGACTTGAACTACAGACATCATCTGATTGAGATGCCCTAACTGGTAAATTATATTTGTTGACATTGAAATGAAAGGGGACAAAGTACTGAGGCAAGCAAAGCATAGCATTCTGGTTCCAATATGTGCTTTTCTTCTTTTCTCCAAGTGTGGGCTGAATTTTCAGACTAGCATAATAACTTCTCTCAAGAGTCATCATTCATCTCCAAGTATCATTAGAAAGGTTATAGATTTAAATCCTGGCAAATGGGCAAATTTAGAACCTTAGGGTAGGATACACAGGTGATTTACTTAATCCTTAAGAAATGAACCCATTTATTCCTTAAGAAATGGGTCCTTAAGAAATGGACCCTTTTATTCACAGGATATTATTTCAGTCTGTCTACTCCTTCTTGGAATTTACTATAGAAACTGACCAGAGAGTTATTCCTTGAGAATTTTACCTACTAATACCATTCTACTATATTTCTATTCAAAAAACCACACAAATATCTTCTTGTAATCTTATACCTTTGTTATACAATAATAATGATTACTGGGGTGCTTGGGTGCCTCAGTCAGTTAAGTATGACTTCAGCTCAGATCGTGATCTCACCCCACATGGGTTTGAGCCCCGTATCGGGCTCTGTGCTGACAGCTCAGAGTCTGGAGCCTGCTTGCGATTTTGTGTCTCCCTCTCTCTCTGCCCCTCTCCTGCTCACGCTCTGTGTCTTTCTCTCAAAAATAAATAAATGTAAAAAAAATTTTTTTAAAGTGATTATTATAATAAAATATCAAATCTAAATATAGCAGCAACACCAATTAATCCATTAGTTTAGACTTTTTTTAAAAATTCCCCCAATTTAAAGTGTTATGTCTTATTTATTGCAGACTCCTCTCACCTTAAACATTTGTGATGATATAAAATCAACATAATAATTAAACATCTAAGAAATGCATTGATTGCACTGAAAAGTTTAGTAAAGGAGAAGTAGGATATAAATTCTAACAGGATTGAGACCAGACACCACATAGAAGGGAACACAAAGCAAAAATCTTTTGCTGGGAACAAAAATCTATATAAATACAATGACCCTTATTCCTCTTGAAGGGGGAGATAGAAATAGTTATTTTATCAGCAGGACTCAACCTGAAAACATATACACACAATTGGACAACTGCTGATTATTATTCAATCATTACTAATTTGCATCACTTAACTGAGAACCAACAATGAACTGAGCACTGTCAAAGTTTTATTTTAGTGTACAAAAAGGTTTTGCATCAGTCAGAAGTGGTCAAAACTACAGATAGGGAAAATAATAAGATTTTGCCAAAATATTACCTACTCCTTGAAAATTTTATCTATAATGTAAAAGAACAACTTAAAATTTAGTTGTTTAAAACATTAATAATTTATTATTCCTCACAAAGCTAAGGGTTGGCTATATAATTCCTCTGTTGGAATTGCTATCACTCAAGGGACAGCCGAGATGGAATGTTCAAGATAACCTCACTAACTAATCTGGAATTTGGATCTGGCTCAGTTTTGTTCCACGTGCTCTCCCATTTTTTTAGTAAAAAAAAAAAATTTTTTTTAACATTTATTCATTTTTTGACACAGAGACACTGCAAGTGGGGGAGGGGCAGAGAGAGGGAGACACAGAATCCAAAGCAGGCTCCAGGCTCTGAGCTGTCAGCACAGAGCCCGATGTGGGGCTCGAACTCATGAACCAAAAGATCGTGACCTGAGCCGAAGTCAGATGCTTAACCGACTGAGCCACCCAGGAACCTCTAAACCACATTTTTAAATAAGAAATAGCAAAATATTGTGACAATGTTTTGAGTTTACAACATAAATGAATGTTTTTTTTTTTCATAAATACATAGAAGATAATAAAATCTTTGTTGATTGATAAAGATCAGAACTGTGTAGTCTAAGAGGAGAGCTGTTTCTGCTTGCTTCCTCATTGGTTATTTTATTTTTACCTCATATTTCTTTTCTCATGATAAAACTCTGCAAGGGGCGCCTGGGTGGCTCAGTCGGTTGAGCGGCCGACTTCAGCTCAGGTCATGATCTCGCGGTCCGTGGGTTTGAGCCCTGCATCAGGCTCTGTGCTGACAGCTCAGAGCCTGGAGCCTGTTTTGGATTCTGTGTCTCCCTCTCTCTGACCCTCCCCCGTTCATGCTCTGTCTCTCTCTGTCTCAAAAATAAATAAATGTTAAAAAAAATTAAAAAAAAAAACTCTGCAATATGGCAAGACTTTTAATATTTTTCCATAGTCTTATAAAATTCAAAAGAAAATAGAGTAAAAATATAGAATCACTTAAAACAATAAGAGAACAGAATTTAAAGGAATATGTAAAAATTACTATATCTACAAATAAAAGCAATCTTTATATATTGCTTGGCACTTTTAGAAAGTGCTTTTAAGTATAAAATTATTTGACTTGCTTCTTACAATAACTCTGAGGAAGACAGAAAAGATGTTATTACCCCTATCTTACAGATTGAATTCAAATATTTAAGTGATTGTTCTAAGAACACGTTCTTCATAGAAGGCAGAGACATCTAGAATTTAGGTTTTCTAAGTTTAGTAATTGAACCATTGAGTTCCAATACTAAGCAAAGTTTGTCTCTTTCATTTAATGAAAATTTACTCAGAGTATGCATATGTAGAACACTTTGTGGACTTCTCTTACTTTTCTTGCTCTTTATGGCCATGCTTTATGCTTTCCTTCTTCTTTTTTATTTTTTATTATTTCTATATTAAGAAGATAAAGTCTGATTTTTGTTTGATTAACCATTAGACTCAAACACAGTGGTGTGCTTCCTGTGAATGGTCCTGTCTAATAATTATGATAATGTTGACTGCCAGAGGTTTATGGGCAAACTAATATAATTATTTAATTAACACTCATATCACCTGTTTGTTATTGCCTGAGATCTATGTAACAAATTTAAAAAATAATATATCCTGACTTGATTGCTAATTCAAAATAAATATGAAAATCTAAAACTAATTTTCATTTGCTTTAAAAATGTACTGTTAATTTATATAAATATATACAAATGCTCTGAAAGAAATCATATCCCAACTAAAATATCTATTACAGAAGATTTCATCACTTATACAGAAATAAAATTATGTATCGAGACTTAATTTGGTGTTGTCTATTTTAATATTTAATCAATTTGGTATCAACTATGGTTTTAAAACTGATTTGTTACTGGATGTTAAAAATTAATTCAGGAAGGGGCACCAGGGTGACTCAGCTGGTTAAAAGTTGACTCTTGGTTTCACCTCAGGTCATGATCTCATGGCTTCGTGGGTTAGGACCCTGCATTGCAATGTAGAGCCTGTTTGGGATTCTCTCTCTCTCTCTCTCTCTCTCTTTCTCTCTCTCTCTCTCTCTCTCTCTGCTCCTCCCCCACATGGACTGTCTCTGTGCCTCTCAAAATAAGCAACTAAATTTAAAAAAATAATTCAGGAAAAAAATGTGTCAAGGTATGTTAAATTATAATATACTTAAGAAAAATTAACATAAATAAGTCATATTAAAGGCTTCTTTACAGGGGTGCCTGGATGGCTCAGTCAGTCAAATGTCCAACTTTGGCTCAGGTCACAATCTCACCCCTCGTAGGTTTGAGCCCTGCATGGGGCTCTGTGCTGACAACTCAGAGCCTAGAGCCTTCGATTCTGTGTCTCCCTCTCTCTCTTTGTCCCTACCCCACTTGTGCAAATTCTCTCTCTCTCAAAAATAAATAAATAAACTTAAAAAAAAGAGCTTCTTTACAATTTTGGAATTCAAATTTGTATATAATTTAGTTTCTAATAACTTGTTTAGACTGAAATATGCTGAATATTCAAGAGTGAAGAAAGTGTCTAGTTGCCTCTTTGATTATAAAATTGGTGAACTATAAATTGCTACAAAGCATCTGTATTTTTGTTCATTTGTTTAGAAAAATCACATTAAAGAAAATGACTCATGGGAAGTTACACACACAACAACACATGAAACAAATAAAAGGTTTCATCATAATGTGAAGTATAATAATGAAATCCTTATAAACTTACTAGTGGAAATGAGAAGGAAATATTATACATTGACTTGACCCCAGCACGTTTGAAAAGTAAAGGCAACTAATATTTTGACCCAGTAAAATTTTTCAAGCAAATAACTTATGTTATTTGCTCTTATGCAAAATTCACTTCTCTAAGTGTGTGTTTAGCCGGTAGTTAAGTGATCAATTACCACCACCATACAATTCACATAAGTTTAGGAAATGGGAACTTGTCTATCAACATATTAAAAAGACTCGTCCTCAAGAAATAATACATTCTCAAAAAAGTTAAGTAGGGGCGCCTGGGTGGCTCAGTTAGTTAAGTGTCCAATGCTTGATTTCTGTTCGAGTCATTATCTCTGGGTCGTGAGATCGAGCTCCATGTTGGGCTCAGCGATGGGCAAGGAGCCTGCTTATGATTCTCTCTCCCTCTGCCCTTCTCCTCGACTTGTGCACTTTCTCTCTCTCTTTCTCTCTCTTAAAGAAAAAAAAAGATAAGAAAAAAAGAAAAGAAAAGAAAAGAAAGTAAAAAAAATGAGCAATGGTAAATCATGTAATAAATCATGCAGAGGTTGAATTTAAGAAGAATATAATGAACAGGAAAAAAAATGTCATATTACATTAGAATAAGTATAAAAATTATGAAATTTTATGCCCTGAATAACATAGAAATAAACTGTATCATAAAAAAAAGAAAAAAAAAAGAGAGAGAAAGAGAAAGAAAAGTAAAAATACAAAGATAATTTTAGGGAAAAAAATCATAATAAGAAATTTAAAAATCTCTCCATCCAAAAAAATAACAAAAATAAAAATGATGACAAAGATTTAATTAATAAAATCAAGTAATATAAATACACTTATCTACATATGTCATATTTACCTCACAAACATTATTTAAAATATCTTCCACATATTTGTGAAACAGTATAGATTTCAGTAATGACAGAGGCCCTACTAGGAAACTGAGGCTTTTGCAGATAACAATTATAAGCTCTGCACAAAATATAAAGAATAACTCTTTAGAGACACTAAAGAGTAGCCAAATTCAGACAGAAATAGGGGAGTCTGACCCTTTAAAGAAGGGCACTATATTGGATGATACTTGAATTTACACAGTTTTTTACCTAAGTGTATTCTCCAGTCCCCAGTACAGGATAGCTAACGCTCAAGTAGAAAGGGGTAGTCCTTAAGGAAACAGAGGATATAATTTCAGGTTTCTTAAATGCATGGAAAATGAAGGAAGAAACCCCAAGAAGAAGACAGGCACAGAAGTCATAAAAGTTGCATATAAATGATACTGAAATCCTTGCCTGACCCCTAATCTGCGGGCACTTGAGGAAGATTTCAAGGTGAGGTAACATAGCTGGAAGGCTAAACTCTGAGCAGAGTTTTCACTTTCTTTCAAGTAAGTGAGAACTGAGTTTGAGTTCAGTTAAGCTAACTGCATAGCAGATAAAAAATAATTCCCCTCCAAAGAAGACAAGACACAGAGATCCTACAATATATTATTTAAAATGCCCAATAATTATTGACAAATGACTAGACATGCAAATATGCATGAGAATTTCAACAGAAAAAGCAGCCAATAGAAACGAACCTAGAACTGCCTCAAATTTGAAATTTAACATGTTTTTGAAATTTTTTTTTAATCTTTATTTATTTTTGAGAGAGAGAGAGCAAGAGGGGAGCAACAGAGAGAATGAAACACAGAATCTGAGGCAGGCTTCAGACTCTGCACTGTTAGCACAAAGCCCAATGCAGGGCTCGAACTCGTGATCCGTGAGTTCATGACCTGAGCTGAAGTCAGACACTCAACTGACTGAGCCACCCAGGTGCCCCTGCAATTTAACATGTTTAAAACAGTTATAAGTCTGTTCAAGAATATAAAGAAATATATAATCATAACAAATACAAATATGAAAATGTTTTCATATAGATGAAAATAATTAAGTTAAAAAATCATGACCATAATATACTGAACATACTTCAAATGTGGAAATTAAACAACATATACCTGGGTAAATCGTGAGTCATGAAAAAGTGATAAGGAAAATGAATATTTTGAAATAAATAATATTTAAATATACCACATCAATATTTTAAGGATGCATAAAGCATTGTTTATACAATAACAAGAGCAAGTGCAGAGCATTTTGAAAGAAAAAAAACTCCAAGAAGTTAACAAAAAATAAACAAAGGCTATTGTTTTGAAAATATTTACAACTACTCATATAAATATAAATATATAAAATTTTTTGTGGCCAGTGTTGTGTGTGTGTCTGTGTGTGTGTGTGTGTGTGTATAAAGTCTTAGCAAGGGTGATCAAAAAAATAAAAAATAACTGGAAACTGTGGAAGTCTTTCCATTTTTCCCCATCTCGATGCTTTGAGGGCAGCATTGGGCATGTTGTGTGTCATTATCACAGTGATGGAGCATTTTGAGAGAAAATTCACTTTTCTGTCCAGAGAAACTAGGTAAAGCAAATCCTTGGGGGGAATCCCTGTTAATTTTTTTTTTTTTTTTTTTTTTTTGCTTTTGCTGTTTTGTCATGCGAGTGACCAGGAGTGTTGAACTGAGTTATCAGTAGGAAACTAAGTTTCTGAGAGAAACTTTGTTTTTCTATCTAGAGAACCAAGAGAAAGGTTCCTGAGAACTAGATAATATAAGAAAAATTTCAGACATACGATCCGGAGAAAAAATATATCCTAATTCTCTGTATGAGCTGGTAAAAGTCCCATACTTTTTTCAAACTAGATAGACACAAAATTAAACCAAGGCAACACAGAACATGCTGAGGACTATATCAGAATGTTAACTACAGCCCAAATCCTAGACTCTAAGCTTTGAGAAGAACATGGGCAAGATAGATCAGAGACATTAGGAGAAAGCTATGAAAACGGAACCGACATTAGAACCACTGGCCACAAAATGTGACATACATTTGAGGTCTTTACCTAACCAAGCTGAGTGTCTACTAAAACAAATAACAATCAACACTCTCCACAAGATAACAGGAGACACAAACTCAAACGTGATTTTTAAATTTTCAAGATAAATCCCAAATCATCTGCCATGAAAATAACCAGAAAACTATGACAAATTCCAAAGAGAAAAGATAATTAATGTCAACTTCAAAATGGCCCAAATGTTGGAACCTTGAAACACTTGCCATCACCGTGCTGCCTGAAATAAAGAGGCTTTGAAATGGAAAGATGGAAGTATTCAGATAAATAAAAGTGATATTAAATAATGAAATATTTAGTACTAAAAATACAGCATCTGCCATTAAAGTATATTCATTTGATAGGATCAAGATGACAGGACAGAGTTCAGGCACTTAAAAATAGATCAATAAAAGTCAAGCAAGCTCAAGAACAAAAAATAATTGAAAAATCAAGTCACAAAGCTTGGAAACGTGGGAGGCAATATCAAAGGATGTAGCATTTGTCTCAGAAAGAAAGAGATTCACTCAGAAAACATATTTGATGAACTGGTGACCAAACGCTGTCCGTTTGCAAAAAGCATACATTTACAAACATAACAAACTCAGCAAATATAACTAGAATAAACTTAAGGAAGTGATGCTCACATACATCATAACCAAAAATGAAGAATAAAATATTAGAAGCAATCAGAGAAAACGGCTTGCTAGAGATTTATACTGTTTTAAATGACTGTGGACTGCTCATCAGAAACCATACAGGCCAGAAGACAATGGAATGATCGATATATTTAAAATACTGAAAAAAATTATCAGTCCAATGTTTTATATCTGTAAAAAAAGTTATTCAGAAATGATGGTAAAATGAAGTCACTGTAAATGAAGGATAATTAAGAGAATTCCTTTCCAAAATACCTTCTGTAAAGTAAATTATAAAGTCCCTCAGGCTTAAGGAGAATGATACCAGAAGGAAACTTAGAATTTCAGGAATGAAAGGAAAACAAGAGAAATGGTAAATATCTAGGTACATTTATTCTTCTGAACACCTGGGTGGCTCAGTTGGTTAAGTATCCAACTCTTGGTTTCAACTCTGTCATGATCTCACAGTTTCGTGAGTTTGAGCCTCACATTGGGCTCTGCCTTGAAGATGTGGAGGCTGCTTGGGATTCTGTGTCTCCCTCTCTCTCTCCTCCTCTCCTACTTGCTCTGTCTCTGTCTCTTTCCAAATAAGTAAATAAATTTAAAAACTAAAATAATATTCTTCTTCCAAGTTATTTAAAATATATATCACTAGGGGTGCCCGGGTGGCTCAGTTGGTTGAGCGTCCCACTTTGGCTCAGGTCATGATCTCACTGTTTGTGGGTTCGAGCCCCACGTTGGGCTTTGTGCTGTCAGCTTGGAGCCTGGAGCCTGCTTCGGATTCTCTTTCTCTCTCTCTGCCCCTCCCCTGCTCATGCTCTGTCTCTGTCTGTCTCCAAAATAAATATAAACATTAAAAATAATAAATAAACTATATGACTGCTGAAGGAAAACTTATAACACTGCTTCGTGGGATTTTCAGTATATGTGGAAGTCATACATATTGAAACAACATAAAAGAGGAAAGGTAAAGTGACCTGCATAATTACAAGGTTTCCTACATTTTATGTAAAGAAGAAACTACTAATTCTAAATGAGCTATGAAATGTAAGGTATGTTTGTTAAAATACCTAAGGAAATCATTGAAAATATACAGAGAGATATAGCCAAATAGTGAATAGATACATTAAAAAATAATTTCATGGGGCATCTGGGTGGCTCAGTCAGTTAAGCGTCCGACTTTAGCCCAGGTCATGATCTTGGTGAGTTTGAACCTGGCGTCAGGCTCTGTGCTGACAGCTCAGAGCCTGGAGCCTGCTTCAGATTCTGTGTCTCCCTCTCTCTCTGCCCCTCTCTCACTCACACTCTGTCTCTCTCTCCCTCTCAAAAATGAATAGACATTAAAAAAATTTTTTTAAAGTAATAATAATTCCGTGAAGCATTCATGGAGCTTCAAACCATGAGGAGCAAAACCTAACGTTACTGGTAGGAGAAGTACATAAACCCCTAATTATACATGGATATTTCAACTCTCCTTTATCAATAATACTTAAGAAATAGAGAGAAAATCAGCAAAGATGTAGAAGATATGAGACACATGGTCAGCAATCCTGACTTTATCCACATTAATGAAACAGTCTCAAAAAAACATAAGAATGCAGGTCTTTAAGTACACATGGACAACATAAGAGAGTAATTAGCATTATTAGTAAATCAGGGAGATAAAAATTATAAAAAGAATGAGAAATTCCATATCTTATCAATTATAATGGATAACATTTTATTTATTTATTTATTTTTATATATGAAATTTATTGACAAATTGGTTTCCATACAACACCCAGTGCTCATCCCAAAAGGTGCCCTCCTCAATACCCATCACCCACCCTCTCCTCCCTCCCACCCCCCATCAACCCTCAGTTTGTTCTCAGTTTTTAACAGTCTCTTATGCTTTGGCTCTCTCCCACTCTAACCTCTTTTTTTTTTTCCTTCCCCTCCCCCATGGGTTCCTGTTAAGTTTCTCAGGATCCACATAAGAGTGAAACCATATGGTATCTGTCTTTCTCTGTATGGCTTATTTCACTTAGCATCACACTCTCCAGTTCCATCCACGTTGCTACAAAAGGCCATATTTCATTTTTTCTCATTGCCACGTAGTATTCCATTGTGTATATAAACCACAATTTCTTTATCCATATAATGGATAACATTTTAAAAGTTTGACAGCACCAAATGTAAGCAAGGATGTGGGGCCACTGGAATGTTCATACATTGAATATGGGAAGGTAAACTGGAACGATAAGTTACAAAACTGTTTGGCAGTTTCTTACAAAAGTGAACATGTACCCATTGTGTAATCCAAATAATTCCACTCCTAGGTATTTACCCAAGAGAAATGAAAATATGTCTACAAAAATTTTGCCCAAGAATACTTGTAGAAACTTTGTTCAAAATAGCTTAAAAAATGGAAATAATTCAAATGCCCACCAACAGGAGAATGTACAAACAGATTGTGGTATATTCATGATAAAAATTCAGGAAAGTAATTTGGCACGAGAGGAGAACAACTAGGAAGGAGACTGAAAAAAATGTTCTATTCTTGTTAGGGGTGGGGATTACATGAATGTCTGCTTTTGAGAAAATGAATTAAATGCTTAAGCTAAGTACTAGGATGTGATGTACATAGGATGACTAAAGCTAACACTTCTGTATGATATATAGGAAATGGAGTTGTTAAAGAGAGTAGATCCTAAGAGTTCTCATCACAAAGAGAAAATGTTTTCTCTTTTTTTTTTCGTTTTTGTGTTGTTGTTGTATCCATATGAGAAGATAGACATTAACTGAATCGAATGCATTCACCATTTCACAATATATGTAAATCAAACCTTCATGGTGGTGCCTTAAACTTATACAGTGATGGATGTCAATTGTGTCTTGATAAAATTGGGGGAAGAAAAGTTTATGTATTTCACATACATACAGTAAACAAATACAGAATTCCTTTTTGTAGTAATGAGTTAGCAACTGTGAAACTACTTTCTGTGTGCTCTAGGCTTGATTAAATGAATGAACGTATTGATAGTAGTGAGAGTCCAATTTCTCACTCTTGGGAATTTGAAATACCAGTATGAACTCATGGTCTTTAAGACAGAGAGAAAAATAAATAGATATAAAAAATGATATTATATATATCACATGCCCTTTCTTTTTCCAGTAAGAGCCTAAGACCAATAGTACAGGTAGCAATGAGCACACTTACCACCCTGATCTTGGCTGCTAAATATCTTTTTCCACCTAAAAAGGTTGTGAGGCTTTTTTTGGAGAAACAGCTAATTCCAAAGCTGGGGTATGAAAATTAAAAAATAAACCTGAAGTGTCTTCTACTGCCTTCAATAAGAAAATATTCAAAGAATGATGGGGAAAAAACCCAAAGGACACAAAAGCTGAATATAAGAGAATCCCGCTGAACAAATACGATACATGTCGAGCATCAGACATGAGTAACTATATTTATGGAATACAGTCTATTGCATATAAGAATACATGAGCCATCCTAATGTAGATAAGTAAATAAATAGACAACAAATAAATGAACTATAAATAGTTTATAAAGCATTCACAGTTGTTTTTAGTGGGAGGTATCTATTTATCCATACTAGTGAAAATGGAATTTCTAACAATGCGTTTTGGATCTATAAACATATACCACTGTGGCTGACACGTAGTATGAATTTAATACACATTTGTAAAATTTAGGAAAGGAACACAGCAAGAAAAACAAATACTACTACATTTATTTAATGGTATTATTTTCAGCAATTGATGCAATTATAAATTTTGCAATAAATGTTAGAACAATTTATCCAAACTACGTGTTTTTATCACCTTTTGAGTAACAGATTACTTAGTCGACCACATAAAAAACTATTCCTCCAAGCAGCATCCTTCCCTTCCTGATGCTTTCTGTGTTAGAGCTCCCAAATATTTCACAAGGGAATCCCATACAGAGAAAATGAGACACTCACACTGCCAGAAATGGGACACCAGGGAGCTTACTAGGATATTAATACACGTGAGTTACAGTAAATTAAACTAAATGAAGAGCTGTCACATAAGGCATAGCGTCTACTGATTACTTATGAGCGATTCTGGATGAACTGCCAGCTATCACCTATTCACTCAGCATCAAACCAGGAAACAGTAATGTTTGCTTCTAGTTGTAATGGAAGTAAAGAACAAAATCGGAGTGGATTTTGTCATTTTGCTCCTGTTATATTCTCAAACACTGAATATACATTAGATGATGTTGATTACTTTTATTTTAAAGAACAGGTCCCCCCAAACTGTATCATAGACTCACAATATTGTTAACTTAGATGCCTAGAACACGTGATACATCATTCCTGTTTTCAATTTGTAACGACTGTTTATTCCTTATAATCTTCGTATTCTTCCTGATTCCCATATTTTTCGAATAACCGTATTATTTTCTCTTAATTAAAAATATTGCAATTTGATATGCTTTTTCAGAAAAAACAAGTGACAAAAGACAGCCACTAAGGCAAGTTTATTCACCTGGTTACCCAATGCTAGCTGACGTATTGCTGCACTAAATGTAAGCCTCCAATAGTATTTTTCTCTCTTGTAACTGACCTTTTACAGTTCAGTGTAAAGAAGTGATTGGTTTCATCCGCTAACTTTGAAGTCAGCATCACAGCTTTACCTTTTATACTGAACACCTTATTCTGCTCAAGTTCTGTTTTATTAGCTACCATATTTGGAAAACAAAGGCAGATAGTTCAACTTGTGTGCCATTTGAAATTTTACAGCCTCTCATGCCATATCATGCTATTTTTTATCAATCTATCCTCATAGAACATAAGCATAAAATAATGGGAAGTCCCTTGGATTTTACAATGGGTTGAGAACCAAATTCTAAGACTAAGCAAATTAGGCAAAGCAAATCCCTTAGTATCTACAAATTAAGCAAGTAATATCACTTTTGTGAGCCGGAATTCTCTCACTTTTAGCATGAGAGTGTTAAACTAGATAACCCAAAGAGTTTATTGTATATCTAAATGTGAGGTATATTCATTTAAGTAAAATGAAACTTAAGAGAAGTGAGAATAATAAATGTCTATAAGACTTCCAGTTAAGATGGTCTTCTGAGTTCAGATATTAGCTTCCCCACTTCCCCTATTATACAGGACACATATCTTGAGGATACACTGAAATTTATAATGTGGTTCACTTCCTATAACACACTGCCACATGCAATACCAAATATTCACATTGCCTGGGAAGTGCCAATCACCTCCCTTTGGCCACCTGCATATCTCAGCCAACCAGCTACACACCCAGAGTTTCCAGCTTTAATGACATTTCTAGACTTGGTTTAAACTCTGTACCAAAGAGATCAGGTACGGCATCCTGAACTGCATCATCCAAGGGGTGATGCAATCTTTTAGAATTGGGACCCGATAGATTAAAGAGACAGATGGAAGCCTGGGAGATTCCCCTTCTTTACTCTATTAGTTTGTTAGGGCTGTCATAACAGAGTACAATTAGGTGGCTGAAATAGCAACAGTTTGTTTTTTCATAGACCCAGAGGCTAGGAGTCAAGGACCAAGGTGTCAGCAGGTTTGGGGTGTCCTCAGACCTCCTTCTTTTGTGTGCAGACAGCTGTCTTCTCTTTGTGTCCTTACATACATGGCCTTTCCTCTGCGTACACATACCCATGGAGCCTCTTCCTCTTCTTCTAAGGATACTAATCCAATCAGAATTAGGGCCCCACCCTTATGACCTCATTTGACCTTAATTACTTCCTCAACGGCTTTTTTCTGAATACAGTCATATTACACGTTAGGATGACATATGAATTTTGAGGGAATGGAATTTAATCCATAACATGTGCCTGCTCTTATGGGCTTCTTTAAAATAAACAAACAAACAAACAAACAAATCCAGAAGACTCTTGTATACTGAGTGGACATATCCATTGAGCTGTTTCTCTTTCGAGCTTGTCATGAAGTAGTGTCCATTTTGGTAGTCCATCAGTTAGCTTCAATTCATATTTCCTACCTCAGTTTCCTTTCTCTCACCCTTTCTCCTTTAGTTCTTTCTCCAGACTCTATTTTCCAGAGTATCTGTCATTGCACTGGTACATAAATTGTCCGTATATCGTCTGTATACATCTTTTTCAGGAACTTCTAGATCAAGCAGGCAAAATTAAGTTGTAACCTATACAAGATTTGAACACAGTTAACTCATCCCCAGCCTGTTCCAAAAAAGCAGAAAACACATTGATAAATCCACTGTGAAGTTTTATGTTCATCTGGCCGACTGTAATTAATGGTTGCTAAAGCTGTAGGTTCCAGGGTGGTCAAATTCCTCTGATGCCCTTGTCTTTTAGCTCCCCTGTTGTCTTTGGGTATTCCTAAGAACTCCTTCTTAAATAGAACTCATACATTGTAGATTCTTCAGCTGTGATCAACTGTTATCACGCAGGAGTCCTGCTGACATGGTGATAAGATGTAGAGAAGAGGATTATTTAATATTATGATTAAATGTCAGTTTTTTGGTGGACCTAAGTCCCTGAGCTGTGACCTCCCCTTTAGTTTTTTGTTTGTTTGTTTGTTTGTTTTTTTCTTTTCTTCCCCTGAGGTGAGACCAGCTACGGTTGGCCCCAGCCGGTTAATTGCCCTTCTGCAGACTGGGTGAGATAAGACTCTGCTAAAATCTATTTTCACAGGAGAAAAGGCCTTTGTTACGTGAAACTCACCGGACATATTTCAAATGTTTCCTCTTGCCCTCCTCTGCCAGTGACTGAGGGTGCTTTTCCTTTGTTCTTCACGGGGAGTCCCTGGTGGTTCCCAGAAGTAAAACCCATGAAAGTGTGGGCACCTCCTCACTCTGATCCTCCAGAACTTTTTCGCTCACCGATAACCCACCCTCAGTCTCCAGCAATTTATCCGAGTTTCTATTTAAGTCTTCCTACCAGTTTATGACCCCAGTGGCTTCCATTCCAGAAAGGTGATCTCAGTGTTACTTCTTTGTATTTCCCCCTCTTCCCAGATCCTAGGGTGATCATTTTCCCTGTGACCTCAATTCTTTCACGGGGCCCAGAAAAGTCATTGATTTTCAGTTTGCTCAGCCTTTTCCCTTGTTGTCAGAAAAGAATTGGTAATTTCCAAGCTCTTTACATTTAGAAGCAAAAATCAGAAGTACGTACAACTAATTGTGTTTTTTTTTATATAAGAAAGTGCCATGTACAATTCCATGTGGATATCTGAAAATTTCCATGGAATACATATTTTTCTAGAAAAATCTAAATTGCCACAAGTTAACTTATAAAGACGCAGAAATATAAACAGGATGATGCTAATAAATTTAGTCGGTAATTTAAACTTTCTTACAAAAAGACACTAGGCACAAAGAGTATTACAGTAAACTTTATAAGCCTTTTAAGAAATAAGGAATACTCCTTAATTATAAAACATTTTCCCCACAAAACAAAGAAAGAAAATTTCCCTATTAAGAATCTAGGAAAAGAAAGGAGCTTTTTTAACCTAATAAAGTTTATTTAAAAGCAGCCAACAAAGAAATACTAGAAAATGGTGAAACTTAGAAACGTTTCTAATTGAAGTCAGAAATAAAGGGTGCCTGGGTGGCTCAGTTGGTTAAGCATCTGACTTTTTTTTTTTTTAATGCTTATTTATTTTTGAGAGAGAAAGAGTGTGAGCTGGGGAGGGGCAGTGAGAGAGGGGGACAGAGGGTCCCAAGCTGGCTCTGAGCTGACAGCAGAGTGCCTGATGCAGGGCTCAAACTCACAATGAGATCATGACCTGAGCCGAAGTCTGATGCTTAACTGACTGAGCCGCCCGGGTGCCCCAAGCATCTGACTCTTGATTTCAGCTCAGGTCTTGATCTCAGGGTTGTGGGTTCAGGGCCCATGCTGGGCTCTATCCTGGGTGTAAAGCCTACTTTAAAAAAAAATTAAAACTTAAAAAAAAGTTAAGTCAGAAATAAGACAATGACACCACATATCATCAACTATATTCAGTGTTTTACCAGTGCTCCTATTTAGGTAATAAGACAAGAAAAATAAATACAAGGCAGATACTTCATTTCTTCATTTCTTATTTATTGGCAGAATTCAATTCCTTTATGGTTCTAAGATAATGCCCCAATGTTTTTTGTTTTGTTTTGTTTTGTTTTTTTTTTGTTGTTGTTTTTTGTTTGTTTGTTTTTTTGGCTGGCTGTCAGCCAGGAATGGATCTTAGGTGCAACCAGCCACTTTAAGGTCCCCTCCATCTCAGCAAAACAAAACCTCCTTCATGCCAACCTCTTTCAAGCTTTGAATCTGACTTTGTCTTCTGCTGACAGCTTAAAAAAATACCCTTCTTTTAAAGGGCTCATGTGATTCAGTCAGGCCTACTGGGATAATCTCACTATCTTAATCTCAACAGATTAATAACCTCAATTACATCTGCAAAATCCCTTTTGCTATATAACGTACTCATGATGATAACACCAGGGGGTGGAGGTCATGGGGAGCCATCTGCGAATTCTGCCAACTGTTGTACACATACCACTGATCATCACATTAGACTGATATTTAGTGGAAGCATAATGCTCATTATTACTCCACTAAAATATTTTCGTTGTAGCAATAATTAATTCATGAATGAGCTGACAACACAGTAGCTCACTCATAATAACGCTGTAACTTAATTCTTGCGTCACTCATCACATACTATCATGTCACAAGTGGATGGATTTTGAGAGGTATTGTCAATAGTCATCATCATCTTTGTGATACTTCCCTAGATTGTAATAGTTGGAGAGAATGATATTTTCAACTCAATTAAAACAAAATCCTTTCTGTGAAACAAAATCACTCACCCAAGAATTTACTTTAGTTAAATCAAAGATACATATCTAGGCATAAAATATAAGTATACATGTTTGTCAAATCCTCACACTAATTTCAAAATGGAAGGATAAAAAGGAGTAAGCAACTTACCAGCAATTTAATGAGCTATGAAGTAGAATTGATGCATCGTAGAATTGTGCTCCAGGCTGAACAAGGACATCAAATTTTCCTCTGAGATAGATTTCCACTCTGGGATGA
The DNA here is from genome assembly GCF_018350175.1 of Felis catus. Taxonomy (NCBI): domain Eukaryota; kingdom Metazoa; phylum Chordata; class Mammalia; order Carnivora; family Felidae; genus Felis; species Felis catus. The sequence goes on from NC_058375.1 coordinate 145,701,453, forward strand.
CCTGAGAAAATATATTGTATATACATACACAAACTAGATATAAAATGATAAGAAAAATTCCTGCTCTTCCTGAGTCCCTTGAAAGTAAGAAATGGTTCTTTGATTTTTTTTCCCCTTCCTCCTGAAGTGCTTAGAAGGCAGTGGACTTATCAGAGTACTCAAAGAGTAACCTCACCATTGCTATAAACTATTGGCTCTGGCCCAGCTTACAGTCCTGTTGTCTTTGGACCATGCAAGGACTTATAAAAATTAGAATCAGATGTCACTACTTTTAACAGAAGATTCCATATTTTTTAGCAAATGTAGATTTTTGTCATATACTGAAACATCAGCAGGTCCAGTAACTCAGAACCCACATTCACATATGTTACCCATCCTCTGAAGGTGTTCCAGTCTAGCTGGTGCAAGCTCCCTCCAGTTTAGGATGCCAGCAGGCTGTTTTATTTACTTATATTACCTCCCTGGATTCTATGGAACTTTACATTTTCTACCATTTCTCCTCTCTAAATATTGTTTCCATGATGCATTTCAGATATTTTAGTCACAGTGGATGCTCTGAGAAAGGGGAGGGGAAAAAAAGCAATATAAATCAAGAGTATTAAGTACAGAAACTTGACTACACTTGTTTCACTCAATATTTTCCAAACATCATCGACTGCAGAGCATCTTATTGAGTTACACTTATTAATATATAACAAAACTGGTCATTTATGGTAATCCAATTTAGTTTTCCTTACCCATTGCAAAGATATGACATGTGGTCTTAGCCGGGCTCTGCTACTTTAAGGCAAAGTTTATATGCTAAAATTTTTGGCAAAGAGAGAGGAGGGAAATTTGAAATCCCAAGATTCTTGCAACAAGAATAAGGGGGAAAGGAGAGTAAAACAAAGAAAGAGGAAAAACTAATCCAAGGTGGTACTTGACCAAGCCAGTCAAGAAAATTTAACCCATGTTCTCTAATATGAACGTTACTGCACTGGCCATATGGAACCATAATGCTTCAGAATTGCCATTGCTGGTTCCATCCTGTCTCCTGTATCTAGTCAATATTCAATGTTTTTGTTTTCTTTTTGTTGGTTACTTGTCCCCTCCAAGTAGCCATTAGGAAAGCCATGTACTGTAGTAGAATGCTTCAACAGAGTCCAACATTGGTGGGAATTTCCAGAAACTTCAGGGCCTGGTTCAGTTAAGTCTACAATCCAGAACTGCTTCTGCTACCTCTATGATGGCAGGCACAAATTAAGCCTTGATGGAGATTTACACTCACCCAGGATCAGGCTCACACAGCCAAAAATGTTAGGAGATGAGGCATGGGCAGTGGCACCCAGGAATCTTCATAGGGCAAGTGGTCCAGAAGACAAATAGGATCAAGCAAATTGGGAGGATAGATACTTAACGATTGATATAATCTATCAGGTGATGCTTAACCATGAAAATTCAACTCAGCAGGAAAAAAGCAACTTTAGAGAAACTGTGAATTAGTTTTCCTTTGCCCAAGGATCATCTGCAATCAGGTTTTTGAACACATTTTCTCTAGTTTTGTTGTTGTTCTTTTGTTTTGTTTTGTTTTAATTTACTCAGTTCATTTACATACTAGAAATTCCTATAGTTGTATGTGTGACCCAAGTTTTCCAGTTTCTATCTTTGTTCCTACTATGGCTTGGCATTGTTGCTTTCCATGACTGGTATCTTCTATTTCTACATGAAAATAAAAGCATTGCATGTTATTCACAATAACTGTTTTTTTTAATTTATTTTATGCCAAGACCATTGTGCAAAAAAAGTTGATGGTAACTAAAAATTATCTTCTTCATTGATAGACAATGATTCTTTGAAAAATGAAGATGAAATATAACATCCCATTTACAGTTTCTAGGATCTAAGTTTGAAGAATACTCTCATATAACATATTTTCTACCGACTACACGAAAAATTTCACAATGGTTTTGAACAGGAGAATTTTATAGCTAGATAACTAGTAGGAAAAAGAGTATAAAAATTCAATGGCTTCCTTTTCTGACAGACACATTTATTTTTTTTCTTACCTTATTTTTTCACTTCTCTATGGGCTATTTTTTATTGATCTATTTGCGTGTTCTTTTGCCAATATCACACTGTCTGGATTTCTGTAGCTTTATAGAAAGACTTGACATCAGGTCCTGTCAGTGTTCCGACTTTGTTCTCTTCCTTCAATATTGTGTTGCCTCCCCATATAAGATTTAGAATCAGTTTGTCCTAAAATCACTTGTTGTGATCTTGATTGGGATGGTGAGAAATCCATAAATCGAGTTGGGAAAAACTGAAATTTTGACAACACTGAATCTCCCTATTATGAACATAAAGTACTTTTTCATTTACTTTGTTCTTTGATCTCCTTCATTAGAGCTTCATAATTGTCCTCATCTACAGCTTGTACATATTTTATGGACATTTTTTGACATGACTAAGTATTTCATTTGAAGGGTTATTAATTTAAATAGTGTTTGTTTTAATTTCTAATTCCACTTATATATTGTTGACATAAATATTGACCTTTAATTCCTTCCTTAACCATGGATTTAGTTCTTTTTAAAGTTAATTAATTTAATAACTCCTGCTGAGGAAGATATGTCTGTTTATTCCAGTTGTTCATTTCAATTCATTTTGCTTTTTCCCTCTTGTCATCTTCTATCTTGGGTAATATCAAAGATAATAGCTTCCCCTGAGATAACAGCTAACTGTCTTGTGTTCATAGCCAGGGTCTACCTCAGAGAGGAAGCCTAGCTCTTGCTGTGTGCACACTATAGGTTAAGGTGTGAGCTGGGGACCTTTTAAAATTCACATTAATATAAGATGAGTGCTACTATGCTCAGAGTACTGATGAGGCAGCTGGATCTCAAAAATGTTACATAACTTGGTCTGGGTCACATCAACCGAACACCGTGGCTCCAGACCTTCCCTGAACATTTCTACAACTCACAGTCCACTGTGATAACAGCATGCAGTAATTTACAAACAGACCCCAAAAGTTTAATGGAAAGTTATAGGTATCATACAACTACAGAAATGTGGGCAGCTTCAGTTCCTGACTATTCTCAGGGACATGATTTAATATAAAATGATTCTTAATCGTATGTTTGTCGTCTCTGTTCATCAGTTCATCTTCTCTGAGGTAAACTAACCCACACACAAAAAAATCAAGTTCTGAAGTCCCTAAACACCTTACAAACTTTGAAAAGGGACAAACTGGTATCATGTTTTCCCAGTTCTCTCCTCTCTGCTCTCAGAATATGACCACACTACAAAATAATCCAGGGAGCAAATAGTTTAGGGAATTCAAGATGGTATTACTTTCCCCAAACTGCACTAACACTGAGACAATTTTAATGAATTTTCAAAGACAGAGCAACTTATTTTTGACAACAATATATCTTACCTATTGGGACATCCAGAAATTATGCAAACTCTAAGAGCAAATATTCTACTGGAAACATGGAATGGTTATTTTTTAAATGTTCTCAACATTTTATATGTAAGTAAAGATACTTTTATTTTGCTTTCCTCTCACATTTGCCTTCTCTTCTCATTAGTCTAATATTGGCAAATTAGACGAATGCAATGACAAAATGTAAGTATTGTTTTACATTATTTTTTTTAATATTCAGGAGTATTTGTACAAGAAGAAAAGTTGGAGTGAATCACCTACCTTATAACACCATCCACCCTATATTTCTATTCCAGTGGGTTAAAACACACACACACACACACACACACACACACACTAAAAAACACCTGTGTATTCTCAGACTTGTCTTACACACCCACTCTGTCTTTTTATGTAAATAAAAATTTACTTTTGCAACTTTTCTTTTCACTCTACATATACTTTGCCCAAACCTTCCTTCATATCCGTGGCTTTAATCATCACCTGAAATTTAGATTCTAATATAGTGATGACTGCCAAATCTGTATCACTGTCCATAACTCAAAAGATGATACATGTTCCAATATGTTCTTTTATTTTCTTTGGTTTTCTTTTGAAATTTCTCTTCGGCTGTCCCTCTCTTCTTATTCCTCCTCTCAGAGGATGCTACACTGTACCTTTCATAGATACTCCCTGTATATGTCAGTTGGTCCATTCCTGTTCCCAATTCATGTGAACTTAACCCTTGCACAATTTCTTTACATTAGCTTGCATTTACTCTTTTCTCTCTGGTTGCCTTACCTTCTAAAGCTCACAAAGATCAGTAGAATAATAGCCAAGAAATTCTGAAGAAAATGATTTTAAAAACCTATTTTTATAATCAACTAATAGTTATTAGCATTAGTACTCATAAAATTTATAATTAAAATGCTTGCTACTGTTCTCATTGTGTGATTTTTCTTTCGAAAGGAAATTCCTAAAACAGAAAGGGCCATAAAATGGAAAATATTTATTAACAATGTCAAAACATTAAAAAGAAGGTATGGATGGTAGGCAAGTTGAAGAAGAAAGTTTTGTCTTATTTGAAGGAAAGTTTTGCTTGCTGATTATAATATGACCTTAAACTTTATACATATCCTATACATATCCTGTACACCACTAGAGGAAAAAGAGGAACAATTTTAAAAAGCAGGAGGAAAAAAGCAGGAGAACATAGTAAAATAAAAAATTAAACATTGAGAAAAAATAAATAGAAAATATTGACTGTAATAGCAGACATATAATAAATGGATCAGTGGCGAAGTATAAAATCAGATATGAGACAAAACCTATCAATGACTATAATAAATGTGAACGGCTAAAACTTCTCCCACCACCACAACTAAGGCATCTAGAGCAGGCAGTGTGAGCCCCTCCCCCAGGTCTCACTTCCCAAGGGTGAATTTCCTCCTGTGGGACACCAGGCCTGAGGTCTGTACACAGGGTTGCTGTTTGCAGGGTTAGGTTAAGTAGCTGGAGTTGGATTTCCAAGCTTGTAGTGTCTACACACATGCATGCAAAGCCCATCATTGTGCAGGATGATGGAGCCTCAGGTAGAAAGAGAAACATAGAATCCTGACTAGGGGCACGTTAATTTGCAGGAGTGGGAGTTCTAAATGACCCAGAAATCCAGATCATTTTGTAGGTAACTTTTTCAAAGGATTAAGTCATATTTTATTTCACAGCTTGTTACTTTGATATGTAACTTTTAAGTATTTAGACATATGGTATCTAGGCTTCCCTTTATACTTTTTACTCAAAGCCCTAGGTGGGAAACTCTCTCTCCACCCCCCTGGAAAGTTTCCCTCTGCAGGATGATAAGCCTGCACATCTTAGAGTGAAAAACTACAGCTCTTGAAAAACATTTTTTTCCCAATTTGCAGCTACACTTTCTCACCCCTTTGGATACATTTTTTGTTTGTTCGAAATGGCATATCTAAAGAAAGACTGCAAATCCAGCCAGGTAGATGATATTATTCTTTTCTTCTCTGCAGTTTAATAGTCTAGATTCAGCGTGATCCGTCTCACTTCCCAAAGAGAAAATAAGACCTTACATTAGAGTTTTCAAAGTCATGAATATACATCATCTCATTCCGTCCTCACAGCAGCCCTGGGAAGGAGGCAGGTGGGCATCCTGGTTGGAAGAGATAGAGGATGGAATTGTATAATGGGTGGGGCTGGGAATCAAATCTATGGTGTGGATATGTAAATGGATGTTTTGTACTTAAAAGGTTTTCCAGACTGTTTTCAGCTGTGAGATCAGTAGGGCAAAACTCCCCTCTGCAACTTGTGTGCTTAAGCTCCCTGAGCCACATGGCACAGATCTTGGTGTTCCCTCATTCAAATGTTCAGCTTGTCCTGTGTGGCTGAGAAGAAACCAAAGGGCTGTGCCTGGAAGCTTCCAGACCTCTCTGTGATGGCTGGCCCTTTCTTTCCTGTAGTACGCTATACACTTCCCCTTTCTTATAGCCTCTGGTGAATACAGTCTGTGAAATCTTTTGAGTCCTTTCAATTAACCCACCCAGTATAAATTGGTGCAAGTGTAAATAAAATAAATGAAATGGCACTCTACTTGTAGACCTTTTGCAAGGAATGTAACCCTACCTTATTTTATATATAGAGAAACTAAGCCAGAGAAGTTACATGGTTTGTTCAATATCCCACAGCAAATTCCAAATTATTGTATTAGCAAAAAAATAAATAAAAATAAATGTATAAGAGCATAGTCATTGAGTTAAGAATGGTTAAAATTAGGTTTTCACCTCAGGCCTGTTATAAGCAAGCTATACCACTGGAAATAAATTGCTAAATCATCACATCCTTCATATGGAAAATTGAAGTAATGATACAGCTTGTGTCTCAGTGTGACTGAACAAAAATAGAAACATTTCAGAATAGACAGACAACATCTCTCTTCCAGGGTGACAAAAGGTGGAAAATGTTCAAATCAGTTGACTTTACAGAATAAAGTACATAACTCCTAAGGAAAAACATGGATGGGTGGGTGAGAGAGAGAGTGGGAGGGAGATTTGGGAGTAGAATTTGTGACCATTAAAGAGGAAATAAGGAATGCCTCGGCGGCTCAGTCGGTTAAGTGTCTGACTTCAGCTAAGGACATCATCTCACAGTTTGTGGGTTCGAGCCCTGCATCAGGCTCAGTGCTGACAGCTCAGAACCTGGAATCCTGCTTTGGATTCTGTATGTCCCTCTCTCTCTCTGCCCCTTCCCCACTCGGGCTCTGTCTTTCTGTCTCTCAAAAATAAATGAACATTAAAAAAAAATTAAGAGGAGATAAAAGGGTCTTATGATGAGAAGAAAAAGATGTCACCACAAAATCCAGCAATATTTATTGATAACTTTCATCGTGGAAAAAAAAAATGAGTGGAAGGCAGTGATAGGACAAGGAATGAGACTAAACACATGAAGACTAACTTGAGAAATTACCACCAAACTGAAGAGTTTTGGGGAGGGAGAAACTTAAGAAACAAACAAAAAATAACAACTAAAAGAGCAAGTAATATGATGTCAAAAGAAATCTAATCTGAAGAGGGGAAGAAATGATTCAGAAGCAGTTATTATCACAGAAATGAGGACCATTAAGCTATTGAAAGTACCTTAGGGATTGAACGATTTTAAACTAATTAATATGGTTTTCAATAACATAAAAGATAGAGATGAATTGAACAGAACAAATAAAAACACAAGTGAACCACACAAAGGACATTTGACATATATTATATACATATATATATATGGTTAATATATAGAAGATTAAAAGACAATGACAACCATTTTTATCACTCTCGTGAATGAGCCCCCCTCCCCCAAATATATTTATTTTTGAGAATTCTTGTATAAAAAAAAAGGATAAAATACATAAGAAGCAGGAGCACTGTGCTGATAATGAGTGACAAAAATGGATTATTCTCTACAAATAGAGATTTGAGAAGAAAATTTTCTAGGTGTAAGTCATAAAAAAGTTCTTGGTCATACTCACCATGATTCTCCTTTTAAAATTACGTAAATAGCACCTAACGTTATCTAAGTACAAAGAGTTGATACTAGTTTTATTCTTGGATTAATAGAAAAAGAAAGAGTAGCACACAGGAGGTTACTAAAGGTCAAAGTGAGATACAGTGTCACACCGAAAAGATTAGCAAAGATCTAGAACTGGAATCATCACTGTGTTATAACTAATGGCCTACTATTCAGGAGAGCTAATAAATGGGTGTGCAGATTATTTTATAATGAATTAAATAATTAAATTAAATTAAATAAATACAAGTGCGGTTTATGGTAAACTAGTGGAGAGGGTAAACGATCATATATTTATAGTATTTTTTATCTCATTATAACGATTGTTGCAAAGAACATTTTGTAAAGTTGCATTTGTCTATTTGCCTATAGCCTTAGGATAAAATACAAGGAATTACACGGTTTGCTTAAAGTTATAGGGACACTCATGTAATATAAACTAGAATAAACACTGATAAAAAGAATATAGTTTAAAACACAATTGTTGCCTTCCTCAGTATAGGAACATAGAGAAATCTAAATTGAACACAGCCTTACATTTCTTTCAGAGAAGTATTACGCTCATTCAAATTGTTGTCAGGTCCTGAGACACTCAGGTTTTGAGCTCACTCTGCCTTTATATGGGAAGTCTAAATTTGCAAATTTTCACGAGATTTTATGACCTTCTGTTATATGCTTACTAATTTAGTCATTTGGCCTTATAATGTTTTACAATTGGCTATTGTATCCCTTGAGGAAATGTAGAATTGAAAGAGATGTTAAATCTCTTTCACTGCTGATCAGAGAAATGACAGAGAAATACTGTTACACATCGTGTCATTTTATGACACTTAAGATTAAGATTATAAATATTTGTTGAATGCTGAAGAGCTGGTCATTGTTCACATATTCCCAAATTTTGAGAGGGGGGAAGGATAGTTAAAATAAATTGGTAAAATTAAGTGGAAAGGAGTATCAACTTAAACTTGACCATGCTTCACATGTTGATAAGAGAACTCTTCAAACTTTACAATGTACTTCGCATAGAATTGTAGATAAGACCAGGATGTCGCACACTAGATTATTTCAATTAAAATGGGACTAATCTATAAATCTTAAACACTAATTTGAGATCTGGATATTACAGACAGGAGAGGATAAGAGGGAAATTAAAGGATGCCTCGGTGCCATTCTAAGAAAAAGTTTAAAAGTACACTTTTTTTTTGTTATCTCTTTTGCACCATTCCACTTCAAAGTATAATTTTCTTTTTGTTCTCAAAATCCTGATGTGCTCACATTGCCTTATGTCACTTCCCAACTTCTCAGTCCTATCTCATGCGACCTAAGATTACTTACCTGTCCTCCAAATTTGGAAACTACTTCTCTTTCTCTCCAAACAGCTCATCTGTATTTATATACGAGATGTAAGTTAATCTTTTTTTTTTTTTTAGTTTATTTATTTTGAGAGAGAATGTGTGTGCGTGCACACACATGTGTGGATGGGGGATGGTCAGAGAGAGAGAAAGAGAGTAAATCCCAAGGAGGCTCCACACCATCAGTGCAGAGCTCAGTCTCCTGAACCATAAGTTCATGACCTGATCAAGAGTCAGTCGCTCAACCAACTGAGCCACCCAGATGCCCCTGATATAAGTTAATCTCATTAAATTAATTTTTTCAAACTTAGCTGATGATAATAATTATCATATTAAATACTAGAAATTTTAGAAACTCTTACACCCATCCCAGACCAATTGATTGATCTGTTTGAATCAACTCATGACAGTGTATGCGTGCATGCCATGTGTATGCATTTATATACTACTGTTATATATGGTAATAATGTTGTTATATATACTACTAATATGTTAGTTATATGTTAACTGATATTATATATAATTTTGTATAACATCATTTTTAGAAAAGTATTATATATTTATATATATATATATATTTTAGAAAAGTATTATATATATATATAAAAGTATTATATATATATATATATATATATATATATATATATTTTAGAAAAGTATTATAGGGATGCCTGCGTAGTTGAGTTGGTTAAGCGTCCATTCGTGGGTTTAGGGGTTCAAACCCTGTGTCAGGCTCTGTGCTGACAGCTCAGAGCCTGGACCCTGCTTTGGATTCTGTGTCTCCCTCTCTCCACCTCCCCACCCCGACTCATGCTCTGTCTGTATCTTTAGAAAATGAATAAACATGAAAAAAGGAAAATATATATATTATAAACAGTAATATATAAAAAAAAACACTGATGAACATCTTTATAGATAAGTATTTCTTTGCATTTGTCACTTGTGCTTTAGCATAGTTTTCTATGTAGAAGCAATAAGAAAACTATGCTATTAAATGTTTTCTCAAAAAACCCTGACTGACATTGGCATCTGCCTTTCAAATTTAGGAAAGTGTATAACTTATACCAAAAAGTTGGCTCTTTGTGGGAGATTTACTGGAACACGGTCTATGCATAAAAGGCAAAGTTCTTGAAAGAGAGAGTAGAAAACAAAGCAGGACTGAAGTGTTCTGCGTTGAAGAATTAGAGGAATTCGTAGTTTGTACCCAATAGTTTGAGAAAGAGAGAGAGAGTGAGAGAGAGAGAAAAAGAGAAAGAAAGAGAGATGCTAAGGAGAAAGTAAGGACATGGGTGGAGGGAAAAGGGAAAGGGGATTTTCACCTGGAAGAGAAGAAAAGAAGAACTGACACATAGGAGAAGATCAGGTAGAAATCTCATATGGCAGCAAAGGAAGAAAGACTTTTCCATGCCAGAGTTTGTGTGTATGTACAATATATGTGTATCTTCCTGATTCTCAATAACTGTGTGATAAATTCAATGGGTTATTTTTTTTGTAAACACCTGTTGCTAAAATTTCTCAAGACTTTAAAGTTTCTTGTAAAACAGTACACTTGTTTTATAATATCCCTTTGTAGACCTTGCACAGTGTATTTAACTGATATGATATTGAGTATAGAAATACAATTTTAACTCTTATAAATTATGCTTTGTGACAATTTTCATAACTGGATGTTGTCATATATCTTGATCCTTTCTAAAATTGAAATCACTACCACATATGTTGAAATTTTTTTTTTCTTAATTAAAATTGGTCAATGCAATAACAGAAATTTTAAAGATTCTTTAGTTCACACTTCCAAATTTTCCTCTGGCTAGGAATGCTGCATTATTTACACTCCATCGAGGGTGCCTAAGTTGGCATCCTTACTTAATGCAAACTTCACTAGATATGAGAAGCTTTTCTCTTTTTCTTCTTAAACTTAGTTAATTTGAGGTGAAAAATCATATATCAATGTGGATCTGGGGAGCCTCTTAAATACTCTTTGCACGTTTATAGACCACTTGTATCTCTCCAGCTGTCTTTTATGAATTACCTGCACACAGAAAAAGTTTTACTCCTATTAGTGATGGTGTAGAAGCTTTTTCAATATTAAGGTTATCAATAACTTTTGTGTCAAATATTCGGCAATGTCTCCCTACATTATCATTGTTCTTTTAATTTAGGTATGGACATACACTCTCTTTTTTGTGTTCTTGTCATTAAAGCTACTAATATTTTTTACTTATTTTTTCACTTTCCTTGTTTATTTAAAAAGTTGTTTATCCTTCTGTATGAGACATTTTAATTTCCTAGCAATGCCTAAGGTTTCCTCCTACTGACGTTATGACTTACATTCTATTTCATTAATGTATCTTTAGTATATCTGGGACTTACTTGGAGGAAAAGTTTGATATGACAGTAATTCTAGCATTTTCCAAATTGCTAAGTCAACTGTTCCACTAATGTTTATTAGCAAAGACCCCTCTTTCTCACTGATTTTAAATGCTAATACTGGAAGGTGAACATTTGGGGAGAAACTTAGATGCTATCCAAACAGAGGACAAACCGCTGTTCTTAGAAAGTTCAGCATATGCTTTGGGGAAGTAAGGAGTTCCTCGGATAAAATGATACTTTGAAAAATTCAGGAGGGTGCGCTAAATAAATCCAAAATGCCACTTTGGCATTTCTAGAGAGCATAATGTGGTTTATCTCCTCTAAGTAATTAATGTGTTGTGTCACATTAATAGATTTTCTACTATAATATTCTTCGTGTTCCTAAAATGAACATATTTGGTCATTTTGGGTTATTTAAAATAACATGTTGCAGGAAATTAGCTAGTATTCTACGTGAGGTTTCGTACGTATTGCATTAGCAAAAATTAGCATGTAGATTTTCATTGCCCACATTTTACTAAAACAATCATGCCGTTCTATTAAAACAAATTCGAGGGGCGCCTGGATGGCTCAGTTGGTTAAGCAGCTATCTGCAGCTCAGGTCGTGCTCTCACAATTCATGAGTTCGAACCCTGCATCAGGCTCTGTGCTGACAGCTCAGAGCCAGGAGCCTGCTTCGGATTCTGTGTCTTCCTCTCTGTCCCTCACCTGCTTGTGCTCTGTCTCTCTCTGTCTCTCAAAAATAAATAAACATTAAAAAATAATAAATAAATAAATAAATAAATAAATAAAGAGATAAATAAAGAGATAAATAGATAAATAATAAATAGATAGATAAATAAAATTTGAGATTTTTTGTTTTTCTATCCTCAGTATTTGTAGCATAGAAACTAATATATTGACATTTGAAACTTATTTTTATTCCACCACCTTCTTAATATTCTCATTAACCTGCGGAGTTTCCTTTTAGAATTCTAATATTGTATAAGCATATAATTGTATTTTCATGTTTTAAGTTCACTATGCCTTAGAGCAATAAACAAACAGTGCACAAGAAGGTTAAGTTATTATGAGAGCAGTTCTCCTTACTTGGTTTATGATTTTAATGGGAGTGCCTCTATTACCTTATTATGAACATAATATTTTTAAAATAATAGATTATTTTATACACTTTAACTAGTAATACATTTTAACTAGTAATACATAGTCAGGTATTAGATTTTTTCATGTTTATTTATTTATTTTTGAGAGAGAGAGCGCGAGAGAGAATGCGCCGGGGAGGAGCAGAGAAAGAAGAGAGAGAGAGAATCCCAAACAGATGCCATACTGCCGGCGCAGAGCCCATCATGGGGCTCGAACTCCCGAACCGTGAGATCATGACCTGAGCTGAAACCAAGAGTCAGATGCTCAACCTACTGAGCCACCTAGGCGCCCCGATCATGTATTAGATGTTTTTAATTGCTGAAAGGTTATCTCAATTTATCTGTATTCTACCGCGTATATGTAAAGGCATTGAAATACATCAACATCTATTAGCGTTTCAGCGTCTCCACAGTACAGTTTAAGAGCAGCTTCTCTGAACCTACAATACCTAAATTTAAGTTCCACCTCTATCACCCGCCAAGCTGGTAGACCTTGGCCAGTTTGCTGAACTTTTTTTTTTTGTCTTAGTTTGCATACCTGCAAAATGGGATAAAAATAAACCACTTACCTCATAGGACTGTTGTGAGGTTTAAAATTCTTAATATGTGTAAAGCACTTAAAAACGCACCTGTCACATAAAATTGTGCTAAACGGGTTTGTGATCATTATGAGATGCAATGCAATGACTGATAGTATTTTCTAGTATTAACTCCTCTAATCTACCCGATCACTCTTTATATGTATGTTTCTGTCTAAATATGTGTATATACAAAGCGTACACACTTACCTTCTTATACATAGTGTGAATTATATAAGCTAATAGGTATTTTAGTATACAACATCCTCATAGTAGAAGTGTGGGTGGACAAATATTTTCTTTGTGTGTGATGTCAAGTTTTGGCATGTTTAACTACGTTCATGTTTCTTTAGTTTCTATGCTCTGGTCCAAAGGTGTAGAACAAAATTTGTATTTGTGTTCTATTACTGCCATAAGGAATGACCACAAACTTGCTGGCTTAAACAACAACATGCATTATCTTGTAGTTTTGAAAAACAGAATTCTGACATGGGTTGCACTAAATCAAGGTGTCAGCAGGACTGACATTTTTCCTGGAGAATCAAGGGAAGAACCAGTTTCCTTTACTTTTCTGGCTTCTTAAAGGCCACTTCATTCCTTGGTTTATGGTTCCCTTCCTTCATCTCCAAAGAACTTCTGTCATCACACCTCTTTCTCTGACTATAGTCAAGAAAGTTTCTCCATTTTAAGGACTCATTTGATTAGATAGGACTCACCCAGGATAATCCAGGATAGTCCTCCTATCTCAAGGTCTGCAACCTTAATCATATCTGCAAAGCCTCTTTTGCCACATAAAGTAGCAGATTCTTAGGATTAGGACATAGACATCTTAGATTATTTCTCCTTGTTCATTTCCCACTGAAACTCTCTCAATGCTTTGGAACTCATTTATTAATGCTAAGCTGATTCTCCCATTCACGCCCTCTAAAATCTTCCAAATATTTTGTGACCACCTTTGGCAGCTGTTGGCAGCTATCAAGTACAAACTCTCTCAGATCATTTTACTATGACTTATCTGTTTCAGAGACATTTCAGAGGGCTCTTTTCAGTTATTTCCTAGTTGAAGATATTAGACAGGAAAAATCATCCCAGTGCATTTTCTCACATTTTCCTTCTCCTCTGCAGTAAAATCATTTTATATCCCTAAATCATCTTCCCTCACTCAGGAATAGCAAAATACCTCACTCTTTCTTCTTTGTACTGGTTGCTTGGGCTGCCATTACAAAATGATACTGGCTGGCTGGTTTGCCCAATAGAAATTATTTCTCACAGTTCTTGATGCTGAGAAGTCCAACATGAAGGTGCTGACAAGATGCTGAGGCTTCTTTTCTTGGCTTGTAGGTGGCTGCCATATTGTTGTGTGCTCACATGACCTCTTCTTTGTGTACAAGTGGAAGGAACCATCTCTGGTGTCTGTCCCTCAGCTTATAAAGACATCAGTTCTATCAGATTAGAGCTCTACTTTCTATAATATTCCTCTGCCTTTAGAATGAGTCTAGAGACTTTAAGTTTCTCATAATATGCAACTTAGTGTTAAGATCATCCTATAATCATTTTTTGATCATGCCACTTGTTTTATTTCTTATATGAGTTCAATTTTATGCTTTTCTGGTCATCATTTATTTCATCATTCATTTAGTTGAGATTTATCTTTTGTTCCTTTTCTATTATCTGAATTACCTATTAACTCATCCATGTTTATCCTTCTTCTTTTATGAAATAAATATTTTAAGTCTGCAAATTTTCCACTGTGAATGACTTTTGCTATATTCACTAAGTATTGGTAAATAGATGTTTAATTCATTCTAGGTATTGACTAATTTCTTTTCAGACATCAGATATTTTAGGTACTTCTTTTAGATTATTTTAATCTTTTTCCAAAGTATATGTCTTAGTGTGTTTAACTAGGTGTAAAAATTATTAGATTTTTTTAAATCTCAGGGTAAGAAGAAGTGCAGAATCCTAGCAAAGACTGACAATCCTGGAGGAACAGCATAATTGGAAAAGCATAAGATCAAAATCAGGTATGGTGACTTTGAGCTATCAGCATCAGAGAAATGTGGAAATGGAAATGGAAAGTAGGCAGGTGAAACTCAAAGGAAAGTTCAGGCCAGAGATATAAGTTTGAGAATTGTTGGCATTGGGATTGGTTTACACATGGAAACACAATTCTTAAGGAAAAGATGCATAACCAGAACATAGGTAGGTCTAGGACCAAGGGCTAAAGAGCAACCCCAACATCCAGAAGTCAGGGAGTTTCAAGTGATAAAGTAGAAGCAGCTTAGTTGATAAAGTGCAGAAGCTGAGTGGTTAAGGAGCGTAGAGAAATAATTTGGTAGCTGGAGGGAGATTTTTGGTCAAATTTTTTTTGTGTTCTTTGTTTTGTAAGGAGTAGAACACCAGAGCATGTTTGAAGGCTGATTAGGGCATAATAATCATCTTGAAGAAAGAGAGTGAGTGAAGACACATGAAAGATGAAAGGAAAACAAAAAAGTAAAAACAAAAGACGGCCTTAAATAAAAAGACTGACAACACCAGATGTTGTCAAAGAAGTAAAATGACCAAAATTTTAGTTATTGTGGATGGAATATACACTGGCATAATGATATTGTTAAAAACATATATATATATATATATATATATATATACATGTATACACACACACACACACACACACACACATATATATATATCAGTTCCTTAAAACAACCATACACTCTATGAGCCAGCAATCCCGCATATAGATATTTATCCAAAAGAATCAAAAATCTATGTTCATAAAAAGAATGTCTATAGTGGCTTTATTCATAATACCCCAATTAAAGAAATTTTTTAAAAAAGTAATACCCCAAAACTTTAGAAATAACCCAAATGTCCATTAGTAGGAACATAGGTAGACAAATTGCATTGTATTCAGAGAATATAACACAACTCAGCCATAAAAAGAAAACCAGCAATGTAGGTGAATCTCAAAAGAATTCCTTAGTGAAGGCAGCCAGACACATAGCAGAACATGTTGTATGACTCCATTTTATAGGATGCTCTAAAACAGGCAAAACCAATTTTTATTATATAAAAAAAATCAGAATGGCAGTTTCTTCTGATGAGAGTGGAGGTAGGACACTGATCAGAAAGGGGGTGAGGAAATTTTCCGGGGTGATAGTGATGTCCTATATCTTGATAGGGGTCTGTGTTATACAAATGTGTGTATTTATTGAAACTCAGTAAGAATATATTCCATCGTGTGTAAAATTTAATTCAAGAGAAAAAAAAACCACAAAAATAATAGTTAACTATACGCATGCTGAAGTATTTAGGGGAAATGTAATGATGTCTGCAACTTACTTGGAAATATGTTTAAAGATTACCAGATGGGGGGCGCCTGGGTGGCTCAGTCGGTTAAGCATCCGACTTCGGCTCAGGTCGTGATCTCGCGGTCCATGAGTTCGAGCCCCGCGTCGGGCTCTGTGCTGACAGCTCAGAACCTGGAGCCTGCTTCTGATTCTGTGTGTGTCTCTCTCTCTGACCCTCTCCCCATTCATTCTCTGTCTCTCTCTGCCTCAAAAATAAATAAACGTTAAAAAATATTTTAAAAAAAAAGATTACCAGATGGATTGAAGATGGATGGTTACATGTGTGATAAAATGAGTGTAGCAAAACATCAATGGTAAATCAAGGTAGTGGCTACATGAGTGTTCTCTTTGTGTGAAAATTTTTATAACAAAATGTTGGGGAAATAGGAAGTAAGGAGAAGGTGTCTGGAGCTATGTGGTTGGATTTCCCTTTGATAGGAGAAATGCCATGGCAAGAATTTGGAGGGAAAAAGGCAGTCAAAGAAGTGTTGCTCCTGGAATAAACCAACCCTGATAGAAAGAGAAGAAATGAAGATAATTAGATCATTTCAGTATTATAAAACTCCTCAGAAATCTCAGTTTATGGAGTTACAAGAAACATCTGGACATTTTTTGTGGCCCAACTGCTCATCAGTGAGTAAGTTCGTTAAGGGCACAGTCAACATTTTTATGTTTTTCTCTATACGCTTGGCACACAGTGACCAATCATGACATTTCAATTAATCAGATGTTCCTCTTCCTCCTCTATGCTCATCTTGAATCATGCAAAAGGCCAAGAATCCCAGTCTTATGACTGCACAAAGCATCCTCTCTTCCATGTCTGTAAGTTCATTTAAAATCTCTTCTTCACCATTTTACCTAGGGATCTTTTTTGCTCTCTCAATACACTGGAGTCAACGGCATCTCCACTGCATTTTTGCAACTCTGACAGCTGATGTAAGCTGGCAGAAGACGAAAGATATTTAAAGTGTGGCAGAAGGGCTGAGTTCACGCACAACAGTGACTCTCCCCTCTGATACACTCTTGCTCGCTCTGAACCGTGCCGGGTTAAACAAGCCCAGTCTCTCTCTAGCACCTCATCCAGGACTTGAATTTTCTTTAGAGGGGCATGCCCTCACTCATTTGTTTGTATGTTTATATTTTCTGCGGCAGGCAAGAATAAAAGACAACTGAAAGGTGCAGGTCATCTCTAATGGAAAAACGCCGGAGTGGACTGACCTGAAATGTGCCGCTAGGCACACCAGGGACACCTCAGCGTCTTTTGTGGGAAAGGAAAGCAGCATGCAGATTTCCCTAAACTCAGCATGCCATGTAGAGACCGGACCTGAAATTAAAAGCAAACAATTCTTTTAGTTTTTTTTTTTTTTCTTTTACCGACAGAAAGATTCTGTAAAATTCTACCACCCACTATGGGGGGTGGGGGAGGATAAAAGCAAAATGATTTTAAAAAGTAGCATGTACATTCAAAATTTAAATTTCTTGCCAGTTCAGCAATGTAAGATGTCATGGGTAACACAGGGAATACTTATTTAAATTTTTCATATACTCTCAGAATGAATCAAGATTAAAACGAGGAGGTGCACATAATGGGGAAAAAGGAGCAAAATCTCAGACTTCCTTCCAGGTGAAAGATTAGCCTTTTAGGACCTTCTTAAATAGCAACTGCTATCTGCTTGCTTTAAGAGCAAGCTTGTCAAACATAGTTTTTCTAGACATTTCTACTCCGTTAGATAACTAGCATACACTGTTTAAAAAACAACTGCTGCCTTTAGTCCTTATCAATAATAACAACAATAATAATAAAACACTTTACAACAGCAAATACATTTGATCTAAGAAGCTGATCAGACACAAATCGATGTATAAACTCTGGTTTAAACAGCCTGACACACACATCTTAAAATGTGTTTGGATTTTTCAGCGTACCTCGTAATAGAGAATTTTGGTTTTATTTTTGGAATGGTTAGTGCTACGTACAAAGTAGGTCGGTGCGTACTTTAATTATCAAAATACACCAAAAACCCCCAAACTTGAGAAAATGTCTTTATTTCACATTGTAACTTTGTCTTCCACACTCCAGTTGGTACTGGTATTAGACACAGTGACATATAACAGAGAAGGGACATAACATAGACAAAGCAAACAAAAATTGAACAAAACACAGGAAGATGACATTTATAATGCCGCTGACAAAGGCAGTCACTTCACTTTAAATAATGTGGCAGGCTGCAAAACTATAGTAATTACTAGAATTTCATTTTCATTAACTAATAAACCAAGGAAAACAATTTAAGTATCTGAATGTCATTTTTCAAATGAAAATAAACTGTAAACATTTGAATAACATCACAGCAGGGATAATATACCTAAGGAAATCTATTGAAATATGCGAGTGGATTCATCCTCTTCTATCACATTAAAACCGCAATTGACTGTAAACCTCCTACCACTCTCCACTGAGACTTTAATTGTAAAGATTCCTGTTACATATCATATTAGAATTTAGTTAAAATTGTAGAACACATTATTTCCAATCAGACAGCCAACCATCACTCACAAAGATTTTTAAAAAGGTGATTAATAATTCATCTCAGATAAGGAAAAGATCTATATTTATACCATCTTCTCAGCCACCATAAACTACCTGACAATTGTTCAGTAATGATGCCCAGTAAATTCTTTAAAATGGTAATTTGTCATTCTGTCACTTCATTTGTGACCTAAAATTCCTCACTTGAGGCATCATCAAATAAATTAATCACTTTCCAGGATCCATTTCTCTGTTCTGCACGTTATTATGCCCGGGCTCTCTTGTGTTTCTCTTCATTTACATATATTTAATGGCTGAGCCGTGGTTCACGATGGCACATAACGCACACATCTCATTACAGGTGAAATATTCTAACTGCCACTATCACTGGGAAAGAAAATAACTCTCCCAATTTAATTTTCCTGATGTAACAAAACCATGATTCTTCACTATGAAATGTTGGTGCCATCCATCAGTCACAATCAATAAAATCATCATAGAAGTACGCCTTCTTCAGCATCTTTCCTTCATACTGGTATTATTTGAGGAAGGTAATTAAACTCATAATATGTAATGAATGTAAATGAAGTAAAAATCCTCACGTTAGCTCTCTAACTATGCTTATTTTACAGCTTTGATTTAAAATATTTCCCTCGCAACTTACACATATATGAGGCCTGAATAGAGAGAGCCACGCTGCAGAGATATTCATCAACCAATAAAACTAATGTTTAAAAGAGCGTTTTTGATATGCAAGTGCCAGGTATTAATTACTACGTCACATTTTTCGCTGAAAAGATACCTTCTCTTAGAGTTTACGTATTTTCAGTCTTTCTTCCAACGCAGCTCATAGTTTCTGGGTAGGCACGCTCACGTGACAAATTAAGCGATTTCATTTTAGCAACCGGGTCTGCTTCATTGCTACCTTTTCAGGGCCGCGGGTCCTGCCTGTTCTCCCGTAAGAAATTGTCTCGTGGAACTTGGCAATTTTGCCGTTTCTGCCTGAAGAAGCCTGAGAAAATATAGATCAAAGAAGCAGGACGTTTCACAAACAGTGGTTTGGGAATTAGCACTTCCGAACTATTTCCACCCACTGTAAATATTCATCTCAAATTGCTATTGTATTATTTTTGTAAAGGTCAATAGGGAGTGTTTTAAAGTAAACTAGTGTCACATAAACATTGCCCATGTCTCTAAGTATGCTACAACTTAATTTAACATTCATTAACTGGTTCTCCTCACATACTTAGGAACATGAGTTTCAGGGGAATGGTGCCTTACAGAAGTCCATTTGGAGTGAGGATTCCCTTCATTATGAATTCATCATCGAAGAATGGCGACTTTCTTTATCTTGGAAGTGGTCCCTGTTTGCTTGTTTAAAATAATGCTTGAGAGAGTGTCTAAAATAAGAAGTGAAATATTAACTCTACCTCTCTGAAACAAAGGAGAAAGTAGGTGAATATCACTGCTCCACAGATGAATGACCTAACTACGATATTGACAAACCATCTACACTGTACTACTTTCCTTCCTCATTAATTATCATATAGTTATTTTTAATGGGCACTTATTTAAGAAAAAAAAAAGACTGTGTGTGCAGTTTTGCATATGTTTTTATTAACACGGCAGCAGTCTGTGAACCTAAAGCCAAACCTCCATCACACAAACCCCCATAGACTTGGCTGGAAATAGTGGCTAACCACTTGCTGAAGGTCCCTGGGGTCGGCCTGAGGTGCCTCTGAATTTTGAGAGTATCATCGGCTCAGAGTGAAGCAAGAGTTTCGATGGGCGTTCCAGCATGAGGCTGGACTGCAGCCCCAGCTGATGTTTGGGGATGGGGTATAGCTGGTTGAATCTTCAAATAGACACCAAAGTGACTTGGGATGCTAATGGGGGATGATGGCGGTGAGAAATAGAAAATGAACTTCTGTCATAATTAAACAAAACAGATGCAAGTCTCATAGAAAATGAGATCGGGATGCAGTGATGGATGCGAATGGTTAAGCTTTAAAGTTATTTAAAAAATCTCATGAAAACTGTAGTCAAGTGGCACTGAGTATGTGTATTAACACAAAAGGAGTTAAGCAAATAGTTTAAACTATTTTGGACAATAAGAAAGAGAGATAGAGGAAAAAATGTTTATGATGCATAAATGAGTTCTATGCATTTCAGCAAATTCGATAATCTAATATTCAGTGAGCAGAAGTAGATTTTAAGGACAGATGAGAGTAGCCAGTAAAGAAAATAGGTATAAAGGTAAGGTTCATGTCATGAACAAAGAGGAAAGAAGAAAGAGCTTTCCAAATACAAACGCATATATTAATTATGTTAAATGTACCAAGGAAACGTGATTGCCCACATTGTGGAAGAGTGCACTTAACAAGACCAAACATTTAATGGGGGTGGGAGGAATTTCCTTATTACTTAAACAATAATCTCTTCACTCCCCCAGTCATATATTTTTTTTTTCCAACGTTTATTTATTTTGGGGACAAAGAGAGACAGAGCATGAACGGGGGAGGGGCAGAGAGAGAGGGAGACACAGAACCGGAAGCAGGCTCCAGGCTCTGAGCCATCAGCCCAGAGCCTGACGCGGGGCTCGAACTCACGGACCGCGAGATCGTGACCTGGCTGAAGTCGGCGGCTTAACCGACTGCGCCACCCAGGCGCCCCACCCCCCGGTCATATTTACAATTCTACTAATAAAAGCTACCCAAAGTGAGATCCCTGGATATTCCATTCATAGAGATTTGGCTGTTAACATATGTCCCCTAGTAATAGCACTAGAAAACATTGTTGCTACAATTAGTTGCCTCAAATATTGTTTTCTAAGACTGTAGAAAATTTTAAAGCGTTGTTAAACTCAAAGCCATAGTTGCTAAAATTAATGCTGTATGGGAATGTTCAATTAAATAGACATTTCCATGGGGGAAATCTTAATAAACTTAAGATAGTAAGCTTAGGTCACATATCCTTTTATGCCCAAAAGCCAATGTTTTTATAGGCTACTTAAATAACCAGTTTTGCTGATAGGACTTACTACTGAAAATTTGAATTACCCCAGAACACAAAGTAAACATTGTATTGAGTTTGATACACTAGTTAGCTAGGTAACTTTGCATAAGTTACATTTTCTCTCCAGAGTCTCTGCCTAATAATGATCTATAGTATGGGAATTAAAAACAAACTAACGTATGATTCACAAGATGGCTACCCAAATCAATAAGCAAATAGGCGAAAGTGAGTTATAAAGCTTTAAATATGAGGCTAATTACATTTCTTTTTCTTTTGTGTTGTATTAGTTTGCTAAAGCTGTAGTAAAAAATATCACAGAGTATGTGGCTCAAAAAATAGAAATGTATCTCTCACAGTTCTGGAGCCTAGAAGTCCAAGATCAAGGTATCAACAGGTTTTGTTTGTCTTGAGGCCTCTCTCCTTCACTTGCAGTTGACCACTTTTTTACTGTGTCCTCACACGGTCTTTCCACTATGCATGTGCATTCCTAGAGTCTCTTCCTCTTCTTATAAGGACACCAGTCATTGGATTAGGGGCCTACCCTTAGGACCATATTTAATCTCAATTACATACTTAAACGCCTGTCTTGTATAGTCACATTGGGAGTTAGAAGTGTAAAATAAATTTTGAAGACACAACTGAATCCATAAAAATCATATTGATAATAAAATAAATTCATATACATACCATCAAAAATTGAAAGGAAGTTTTCTTAAGATGACTGTGTTAGAAACCAGGTCTCCCTCTTCTCTGGGAAGATTGCATGCCCTATCTTTTTGCAGAAAGGTAGAGACTCGTGACTAGTTTTGGCCTTTGTGCTGTAGCTATAGGTGATAATTTTAACTATTGGTTTGAGACCCTCCATCATTGTGCCCCTTGCCATGGTGGTCATGATCTTGAGTTCAGTTGTAATTGTCACAAGATTGAGGCAGCCTGGGTGACTGTATCTCCACACGGAGGAAAACTTCCCTGTATATTTACTCATAACTGCAGTAAATTTGGGGGCACCTGGGTGGCTCAGTCAGTTAACTATCAGACTTCAGTTCAGGTCATGATCTCATGGTTTGTGAGTTCAAGTTCTGCATCAGGCTCTCTGCTGTCAGCACAGAGCCTACTTTGGATCCTCTGTCCTCATCTCTCTCCTCCCCATCCCTGCTTTAGTGCTCTCTCTGGCTCTCTCAAAATACATAGATAAACTTAAAAAAAAATACTGTAGCAAATTTTGAATGCATAGGAAATTAACCCTTAATTTTGTTAAACCACTGTGGCATGCACAGCCTAAAGTGACTCCTGATGAGTCACACCCATGCATAATCCCTCGAGTGCAAGAATAATTTATTTTGTTTCTTACTAATAGGATACGCAAAGGTGAGGGGACAGTCAACCCCTTGATTAGGTTCTGCTATCTGGCAAAGGTGAGGGGACGGCATACCCTTGACTATGTTACACTGTAAATGACTCTGCCTTAACAGACTACAGGGGAGGGACTCTTTCTGGCCTTGAGTATGAAAGCTGCTTTGGTATGAATGGCCCAAAAAACAATACTTTGGTGAGAAACTGTGCGAGGCCTCTAGGCCCTCAACATAGCCCCTAACCAACTCAGAGGAGAACAGCTCTGCCTACAGTGTTAACAATCCTAGGAACTGAATTCTGCTAACAACCACATGAACTTAGAAGAGGAGCTCAACCTCTAAAACGGAATGCAGCCTGACCAACCTCTTGTTTGAAGCAAAAGACTCTGGTAGAGTGTTGATTTATTAAAACTTTTGCTTTATTAAGAGATCTCTATTTGCACTGTGAGATAATGTATGCTGTTTTGAGCCACTGAATGGTAGTAAATGGTAGCCAACAGTAGAAATCTGACATGGCCACTGAGACCTTTAAGATTGTCAGTCCCAACTGGTAGTGGAACCACTGGTAAAGTGGAAGCAATAAGGGCTGGTTACCTGAGAAATTAGTTGGATAACTGACTGAACAATCATAACTCAGTAAGAGTCCAGAAGAATGGGCTGACAACGTTCGGAAGGGAAGTATGTTACTCTGTTAATCTCTCACTTACATTTTTGTCCATTGGGTGATGTAAAGAAAGCATATCTTTTGAATTTCAAGATGGCACAAAGTTTAGAGGGTTATCAAAAGCACTAGAATTCAGAAATAGGATCTTGGGAAATCTACAAAGGATAAATCGAGCAAGTATTAATTAAAATGAAATTAAAGGTAGGGTCTTTGTTACCAAGTCCAGCCCTGACCTTTGGTAACTGCAGCTACTTGACTTGCATACCATGATATCAACTGTTGCTCCTTCCACCAAATGTGAGAGGAGCATGAGCTGAAGCACACATCTTTCATTCTGAAAATATTTGGCCACGCTTAACCTGGTGTCATCTTCCTCAGCATCAGCATCAGAAAACACAACTTAAGAACTGTCGTGACTTCTGTAGAGAAAAGATAACAGGCACAATCCTTACATATAGAAAATCCCACACCTAAGAAACTTATATGCACTCTAAAAACAGGACATAGATTTGAAATAGTTAAATACACGATCCCAAGACATTCAAGGAATGGAATCCTCTAATGCTTAGAAAAGGTTTGACTAAGGAATTGCAGAATGGAACCTAAAATGTGCCAAACTCAAAAGAAAATTACGTAATAAAAGCCTTTGTTTGTTTACGTGTGGGGTTGACCCCTAAATAAAACAACTGAGACAGCTCTAGTTCCTTCTAAATGGCAGCACCCCAATACAAATGATAAAGTAAAATGTTCTCTCTACAGTTTGTAGAACTGTAGAACATCAATAAATACATTTAGTAAGTAATATCTGTCCTGTACATCTTGTCATTGAAGTTCATGAAAGAGCTTCTGGAAGTTCCTTGTATATAAATTAAGTAATTGGGAATAGTTTCTACTGTTCAGTAGAATATAAACACAGACCTGATTGAAAGCATGGTATGGTCTCATTTAGTCTTGATTCTACCAGATAGATAGATAGATAGATAATGGATAGATAGGTGATAGATAGATAGATAGATAATAGATTTTTTTTTTACTGAAGGATTTTTAACACCTTATGGCAAAATACTAAAATGGCATCTTTTCCCCCCTCCTTTGACATTTGACTGCTATAGGTGCATTGAGTTTTAAACCAAGCATTCTGTTATCATTATAGAAACAAACCAAAGGGAGAAGTTGTCCACTGTGAATAATGCTGTTGCAGTTGAGATGGGCGGTGGGTATGTGGATTTCAGCATTTTCAGTGGAGCGGTGTCCAGTAAATATATGAGCCCTGTACCACCTCTGTATATTTTTCACAAAACAAGACAAAATGAAACTGACAAGTGCAACTAACTCATTCCAAAGTTTCTCCCCTTTTAGTTGTCTCAATCGTGGGGAAGCATGCCTAAATCCTGAAACACATTTTCTCTGTTTTTCCTATTACGCAATGTAGTGAGACTGTTCTTTTTCTTCCTTTAATTGTTGGCATTACCATTTGTTGTTTGGCTTTGTGTGGTACTTAGTTTCAATGACAACAATTAGTAGTAGATGGGCTTTTGCTCCTCAATGCTGGGAATTGGATTTTTTTTTTTTTTTTTTTACAGGCACATCCTGTTTTCAGTAATTGGATGTACCACCAAGGAGTAAAACAAAAGATGAAACATCCTTCAAAGGAAGACAAACGGAATTAATATTCCAATTAGGTAATTACAATCTACCAGCCTAAAAAAACTCCAGTCCTTTCCTTTTTAATCGCAGATTATTGTGCAACATAGCTCTATTATACTTAAAGCCTACTTTCTTACACCATACACAAGAATGCTTTTTAAGTTTGAGTTAAAATAATGTCTTCTAATGTTTAGAGAGGCTAGTTCTGACTTCCTTGGAATTTTCCGGCAAAAGATGGCAAATGAACCAATTTCTCGCAATGTTCTTGGTACCTTCACCTAATTTAAGGATCAAATAATATGAATCATTCACATGACACATTGTAACATGTTAGATTTCTTTCACTGAAAACAATTGTGCAGGTAATATTAAGAGAATGGGCTCAGGAGTCAGACTGCCTTGGTTCAAATCCTGATAATGTTATTTGTCAGCTGCATGGCCCTGGGAAATTTCCTTAAACTTAGTATCTCAGGTTTTCTCTAATATACAATTGTAATAATTCCCACCTTATTGTATATAATAATAATAGTTAATACTTGTGAGCATTTAATATGCACCAAGCCCGTTTCTAAATAGTTTACATATATTGAGTCTACACATGTATAAACCACCTGGAATAGTTTCTGGTAAAATCTGAACACTCAATAAATGCTAGAAATAGTAATGACTATTATTAGGATTAGTCACAGTCATAGTACTAGAAACAGATGTGGTAGAGTTCTTATCTATTTTTTTGAACCTCATGTTTGTTATAGATTTCAAATCAAGCTCCATACCAGAAGGACATTCCAAAACTCCTGCTTAGTACTAGTAAGAGTTGAGATACTATGTCACGAGTATCTATAAATGGTGGTGAAAACTTTCCATTCAATCCTTTATATTAAAAAACTGTCTTTGAAAAACAATATGTACTGGTACAAAATAAGTTTCACCTAGATAAGTCCAAACTAACAATATGGAAAAACAAACAAGCAAAACAGGGAGTTCCCTACACTAATACAAGTTCCCTACACTAACAGAGACTCATGGGAATACTGAACAAGTGCTAACAACTTCCATTTTCTCTATTAAAAATGCTGAACATTAAAAAAAAAATTAACAGGAGGGGGGTTCTGGGTGGCTCAGTCACCTAAGCAATGGACTTTGGCTCACGTCATGATCTCACAGTTGATGGGTTCCAGCTCTGCGTCGGGCTCTGTGCTGACAGCTCGGAGCCTGGAGCCTGCTTCAGATTCTGTGTCTCCCTCTCTCTCTGCCCCCTCCCCTGCTCATGATTTGTCTCTCTCTGTCTCTCAAAAATAAACATTAAAAAAATTTTAAATACTGTTTTTATGGTGAAGCGTGGTGCTTTTTGTAGGAGTAAAAAACAAAAAGTTCGAGTTCTCCTTTCTCTTATGTACACCACAATTCCTCTGTGTTTGGCCCCCAAATGCCCCACACCTCTCAAGTGGAGATAAAGTGAGAAGAACATCTTGCATGCAGACACCCTTACGTATGCTTACCTGCCCTCTTGTGCTCACACGCATGCTCTCCCCCATGACCTCATTCTTGAGAGAGAGAAAATGTAAAGCAATAAAGTTATGATTCCAAACACCAACCTCAATTTGAAACTGTTGAAGGATGTTAGTAATTACAAATAGCCATGTATTTTAAAGATAATGTCAACATTTTGTTGTTCTTGGGTATTTTAAAGTGTCGAGTAAGAACACACGCCGTGGTAAAAATTAAATCAAGCAGCCAAGTGTAGTATAAAGTAAAAAGGCCACGTCCCCATTCCACTCCTCTAAAGAAATCATTGTTCATAGATTGCTTTATGTTCTTGCAGGTTTCTATGATTTGTTTTTTAAGCTTTATAACATATTAGGACTATCCTTTCATGACAGTATTGATAGATTTCTTTTACTAAATATTGGAATGCTCCTCACCCATTGGGACACAAGACAAAATCTGGAGTATACGTTAGATGAGGTGATCAAGGAAGCAGTGGAAGCTATGTGAACAGACTCTTGAATAAATGTGCTGGTATGCCATACCAGGGAATGGAGTTATCCTTACGACATGTAGGCTTTGTTCCCTGTCGCTACTATTTCAAGAAACTAAATGGACTTTTGCCAGGTAAAGGCTGTGTAATTCTTCGAGTGCTTTGGTTATAAAGAGTTCTAAAAGTGCAACAGATGCACATTTAAAATGCTAATAAAGGGGCGCCTGGGTGGCTCAGTCGGTTAAGCGTCAGACTTCAGCTCAGGTCACGATCTAGCGGTCTGTGAGTTCAAGCCCCGCGACGGCTCAAGAGCCTGGAGCCTGCTTCCGATTCTGTGTCTCCCTCTCTCTCTGCCCCTCCCCCGTTCATGCTGTGTCTCTCTCTGTCTCAAAAATAAATAAATGTTAAAAAAAATTTTTTTTAAATAAAAAAAAATGCTAATAAATATTTCCAAATTGTCTTCCAATGTGGTTTGCCATGCTTTGACACAAAGACTGTGTTTCTATCCTCCCAAACAACCTATCAACCCTGCAGACATTTAAAACATGTTTTAAATGTTTCTTAATCTTACTGGGAAAAACTGGTATTTCTACTTCCGTTTCCTCAGGTACTGGTGGGTTTGCAAACTTTATGTATTTTTGCATTTTCTTATCATTACTTTTTCATTTAACTATGTTTTTGCATATGTAGTAGTGGTGTTTTCCCAAGGGATATGCAAGAGCGCTTTGTGTAATAAATTAGATAGAGGTTGAAAGTAATTTCCCCCAGTTTTAATAGCTTTTTAAAAAATGTTTTATTTATATTTGAGAGAGAGAGCAGGAAAGGGGCAGAGAGGGGGAGACAGGGAATCCAAAGCAGGTTCAAAGCTTTCAGTGCAGAGTCCGACATGGGGCTTGAGCCCATGAACCATGAGATCATGACCTGAGCCAAAATCAAGAGTCAGATGCTTAACCCACTGAGCCACTCAGGCAGCCCCAAAGTAATTTACCTAGTTTAATGTTGGTCTTCCATTTCAACTTTGCTTATTTTGCTTATTAATTTTTTGAAGATTTATAGTTAAAAATTATTTTCCTTATCTATTTATCATTAGGTACCTACACTGTGCCAGACTGTGTTCTAGGAGCCAGAAATATAAAAGGATTAGAAATGTTTACAATCTGTTGAAACGTGATACACAAACATTGTATAAATGTGTTGTACAAAGGATAAGCAGGAGATAGAATCAAAAAGTGTTGGGGGATATGGGTCTGCTCATTTACATAAAGGAGTTGAGGAAGGCCTCTCTGAGAGGGTGACATTTAATCAGACACCAGAAGGAAGTGCAGGATAGGTCTCCAATCAGAGAAACAGCGAGTGAGGTCGAATAGTGCTGAATGTGTGTGAAGAATGGCAGAGGCCAAAGGCTTAGTAGATGATCAAAGGGAGAGAGAAACAAATGAGGTGAGAGAGGAGGCAGGTATAAAACCAGGTAGAATATCATAGGCGATGATGTGAAAAGCCATTGGGAGATTTTGAACACTGTGTCTGATTTAATGTTAAAGAATCATTCTACCTGCACTACAGAGAAAAGATTATAGAGGTTGAGAAAAAAGGCTGAAACAGAATATTTGTGAGAATATTGCAAGAGATCAAGTAAGAGATAAAGCTTCAGGGCATTTTACTATTTATGAATTACTTTCTTGAAGAGCAAAAAGACAAAATTTACATATAGTTTCTTCTTAAAGTGAAGTTAAAATTTTTGTATGTTAATTAGCTATTTTATCACATGCAATCTATCTTATTTTTATTTATTTTTGGATTGAGATCTAATTGACATAAAACATGGTGTGAGTTTAAGGAGTAAAACATGTTGATTTGATACATTTACATATTGCAATATGATGACTGATGTAGCATTCTACAGGTCACACAATTATCGTTTCTTTTTTGTGGTGACAACATTGAAGACTGAGTCTCTTTTCAACTTTAAGCATATAATACAATATTGTTGACTATAATCACTGCACTGTGCGTTAGATCTTGAGAACTTATTCTTCTAATTGCAAATTTATACTCTGGTACATCTCCACAGTTACCCCACCCACCCCTCATGCCTCTACTCCCTGGTAACCACCATTCGATTATAAGTTTCTATGACATTAGCTTTTATAGTCCCACATTTAAGTGATAACATACAGTATTTGTCTGTGTTTAATTTGTCTCGCTTAGCATAATCTCCTCAAAGTCCATCCATGTTATCACAAAGGGCAAGATTCTTTCTTTCTTATGGCTAAATAATATTTCATGACATATTCTTTATGCATTCACCCATTGACAGACACTTGGATTGTTTCCATACTATGCCTATTGTGAAAAATGCTACAAGAAACATGAGAGTGCAGATACCTCTTCTGCAGACTTTTTTTTTTTTTAAGAGAAAGAGAGCATTGTGAGTGGGGAACAGGGGCAGAGAGAGAGAGAGAGAGAGAGAGAGAGAGAGAGAGAGAGAATCTTAAGCAGGCTCCAGACTCAGCGCAGAGCCCAACATGGAGCTTGATCCCATGACCCTGGGATCATGACCTGAGCTGAAATAACGAGTCAGACGCTCAACAAACTGGGCCACCCAAGAACGCCCAGCCATCTTTTTGATATCTTGTTTTCTTCCATTTTTAAGTTTATTTATTTATTTTGAGAGGGGGAAGGGGCAGAGAGAGAGGAAGAGAGAGAGAATCCAAAGCAGGTTCCACACTGACAGTGCACACTGACACTGATGCGGGACTTGAACTCACAAACCACAAGATCATGACCTCAGTCGAAATCAAGAGTCAGACGGTTAATCTACTTAGCCACTCAGGCACTCCTTGGTATCCTGTTTTCATTATACCCAGAAGTGAGATCTCTGGATTATATTGTTCTATTTTTAATTTTTTGAGGAGTGTCCATAGAGTTTTTCATAATAGCTGAACCCATTTACATTCCCACCAATAGTGCACAAGGGTTCCCTTTTTTCCACAATCTCACCAACATTTTGTCTTCTTGATGATAGCTATTTTGACAGGCATGAGGTGATATCTTATTGTGTTTTTGATTTGCATTTCCTTGGTGATTAGTAATATTAAACATCTTTTCATGTACCTGTTGGCCATTTGGATGTCTTCTTCAGAAAAATGTCCATTTGGTTCCTTTGCCATTTTTAACTGGATTATTTGGCGGTTTTTAGTTATTGAGTTGTATGAGCTCTTTATGTGTTTTGAATATTAATCTCTTATCCAATATGATTGGCAAATATGTTCTTCTACTCTGTAAGAATGATTAATTTTGTTATAATGTCCATATTATACAAAACCATCTATAGATTCAATGCAATCCCTATCAAAATTCCAGTCGCATTTTTCACAGAAATAGAAAATGCAATCTTAACATTTGTATGGAACCACAAAAGACTCCAAATAGCTATAGCAGTCCTGAGAAATAAGAATGAGGAATCACATTTCCTGATTTAAAGCTATACTACAAAGCTATACAGTTAAAACAGTATGATACTGGCATAAAAATAGACCTACCTATGGAACAGAAATAAACCCCCACATAAAAAGTCACTGGTGCTTGACAAGAGAGACAAGAACATCCAATGGGGAAAGGATAATGTCCTCAACAAATGGTGATGGGAAAAGTGGATAACTACATGCATAAAAATGAAATTGAACCCTTATCTTGCACACTCACAAAAATTAACTCAAAATGGATTAAAGATTCAAACATAAAACCTGATTCCATAAAACTCCTATAAGAAAACATAGGAATGAACTTCCTTGACATTGGTCTTGACAATGGGTTTTTGGATACAACACCAAAAACACAAGAAATAAAAGCAAAAATCAACAAGGAAAACTATGTCAAGCTAAAAATTTGCACAGCAAAACAAATAATGAAATGTGTAATTTATTTTAGAGTAAAGGCTAAAATAGGGTTTCTGCTTTTTTCCTGACATTGGCCTATATTTTTTCAAGGACTATTTGGGTTGAATGTTTTGATTTTTTTTTTTTTTACTTTTTTTTTATGTTTATTTATTTTTTTTTTTTTGAGAGAAAGACAGAGACAGAGTATGAGTAGGGAGGGGCAGAGAGAGGGAGACACAGAATCTGAAGCAGGCTCCAGGATCTGAGCTGTTAACACAGAGACCGACACAGGGCTCGAACTCACGAACCGTGAGATCATGACCTGAGCCGAAGTCAGATGCTTAACCAACTGAGCCACCCAGGCGTCCCTGGGTTGAATGTTTTACATTTAGAAACTCACCAAGAATTTTTTTGTAAGTAATAAATTAGAGATCCAGCTTTAAGGGTTTTTTTTTCCCCCTGAAAATGATCTAACAACTTTTTATTTAAAAATTTATCTGTCCTAGACCTGATTCTTACAGGTGTTTGAATGTATTTCTGGACCATGAATTCATTGATCTTCTTGATCTTTGATCTTTGTGCCAGTACAATGCAAATCTAGTTATTGCTGCTTTTTAAGGTATTTAATATGTTTTAAGATTCAGTAAAGAGCGTAAAATCATTCTATGACAAAACTAGCTACAATTCTTCTGTTAAGCTATTTATAATTAACTTTCTCTACCATCTTTAAAAGGTAGATAAGCAGAAAATAAGAAGAGCCAAAAACAATTATGTTTTTAAAATGTTACTTGCAGAGGCTCCTAGGTGGCTCAGTCAGTTAAGCGTCTGACTTTGGCTCAGGTCATGACCTCCTAGTTCATGGGTTCAAGCTTCATGTCAGGCTCTGTGCTGACAGCTCAGAGCCTGAAGCCTGCTTCGGATTCTGTGTCTCCTTCTCTCTCTGCCCCTCTTTCCCCACTCTCTGTCTCTCCATCTCAAAAATAAACATTAAAAAAAATTTAAAAAAGCATCAAACAGTTCAGTCACTGTTATCATTCGAAACATAGATTTTAATTTTGATGAAGTTCAATTTATTTTTTTCTTTTGCTATTCATATTTTGTTGTCATAAACAAGAATCGATTGCCAAATCTAAAATAGTACAGAATTACCTTACATTTCTACTAAGACCTTTATAGATATGTCTCTAGTATTCAGGTCTTTAAAAAAATTTTAGTTACGTTTTGTATATGGTATGATAGTATTTAGGTCTTTGAAAATTTTTAGGTACTTTTTGGATATGGTGTGATAAAGGTGCAATTTCATTCTTTTGCAGGTGGATATCCAGTTTCCCATTCCATTTGTTGAAACACAACTGCTTCCCCATTAAATGGTCTTGGTATCCTTGACAAAAATCAGTTGACCATAAATACATGGATTTATTTTCGGACTCTCAAGTCTATATGACTATTCTTATGGGAGTATTGCAATGTCTTGTTTACCGTGTTGCTTTGTAGTCATTTCTGAGATTGGGAAGTGTGAGTCTTCCATAGTTTTCTTCTTTTTTGAAGGTCATTTCGCCTATTCTGAGTTCCTTGCAACTCCATATGAATTTTGTTTCTTTCAAATTCTTTTTTTACCTAATTACCCTGGCTAGAACCTCTAGTACAGTGCTGAAGAGAAGTGATGAGAATGAACATCATTCCCTTTTTATTGATTTAGGAGGAAAACATCCACATGTTCACTGTTTTTTTAACTAACCTTTTATCAGGTTAAGGAAGGTCCCTTCTCTTCTTAGTTTGTTGAATGTTTTTATCATGAAAGAGCATTGGATTTTGTCAAATGCTTTCTCTGCATTTTGGTGTTTTTTTTTTTTTCTTCTTTTTTTTTTGCATGGTGTGTCTAGTAAGATCAACGTGGTTTTTTTTTACTTTTCTGATATGGTATATTACTTTTTTTTTTTTAATTTTTTTTTCAACGTTTATTTATTTTTGGGACAGAGAGAGACAGAACATGAACGGGGGAGGGGCAGAGAGAGAGGGAGACACAGAATCGGAAACAGGCTCCAGGCTCTGAGCCATCAGCCCAGAGCCTGACGCGGGGCTCGAACTCACGGACCGCGAGATCGTGACCTGGCTGAAGTCAGACGCTTAACTGACTGCGCCACCCAGGTGCCCCTGGTATATTACTTTTTTTAATGTTTTTATTTGATATTTTTGAGAGAGAGAGACAAAGCATAAATGGGGGAGGAGCAGAGAGAGGGAGATACAGAATCTATGAAGCAGGCTCCTGGCTCTGAGCTGTCAGCACAGAGCCCAACATAGGGCTCTAACCTACGAACCGTGAGATCATAACCTCAGCAGAAGTCAGCCGCTCAACAGACTGAGCCACCCAGGTACCCCTGATATGATATATTATTACATTCATAGATTTTCAGATGTTAAACCAAGTTTGCATTCTTGAGATAAAACCCACTTGGTCGTGGTGTATAATTCTTTTTATATGTTGCTGAATAGGTTGGCCGGTATTCTGTTGAAGATTTTTGCATCCATATTCATAAAAAATGTTGGTCTGTAGTTTTCTACCCTTGTGAAATATTTGTCTTGTTTTGGTATCAGGTTAATCCTGGCTCCAGAGAAAGAGATGGGAAGTGTACTCTCCTGTTCTATTTTTTTGGACAACTTGTGAAAAATTGAAATTAATGTTTCTCTGAATGCTCAGTGGAATTTACCTGTGAAACCATTTTGGCCTGGAGTTTTCTGTGTGGTAAATTTTTTGGTTTTGACATCTATCTCTTTTAGGTGGTATAAATATCCTCAAGTTTTCTATTTCCTTTAGATTCAGCTTCAGTGGCTCGTGGGTTTTTTGGAAATTGGGCCAGTTCTTCTGAGATATCAAATTTATTAGTGTACAATTGTCAGTCCTATATCTTATAATCAATTTTCTGTATGAGGTCATTAGTAATGTTCCTACTTTGACTTATGGCTCTAGTAATCTGAGTTTTTCTTGGTCAATCTAGTTCAAGGTTTGCCAATGTTTTAATCTTTAACAATAAGAACAACAACAACAAAAATGGATTTAGTTTTGTTGATGTTCTCTAATTTTCTTTTAATTGTATTAATTTCCATACTAATCTTTATTATTCCCTTCCTCCCGCACGCTCTAGGTTTATTCTTCCAGTGCTTTAGGGTGAAAGATTAGATTAATATTGATTCTTTAAAAAAAAAAGTTTTTAATGTTTATTTATTTTTGAGAGAGAGAGATAGAGCATGAACCAGGGAGGGTCAGAGAGAAAGGAAGACACAGGATCTGAAGCAAGCTCCGGGCTCTGAGCTGTCAGCACAGAGCCCAACGTGAGGCTAAAACCCATGAACCATGAGATCATGACCTCAAACCTCCCATTGGGAAGTCTCTGTTGTTACTCTTCAAGGTCACAGCCTTCAGTATGCTTACACAGGCCCTCTGATGACAGTGTATTTGGCAGGACTCTTGGATTGTCTCTTTCCCTGACCACATTCTGGTATTAAAGCCCCACTAAATGCTGGCTCATTGTTTTATTGTTTTCCGTAGTGCCCTGGGGCACAAATTCCTTCCAGACTATTCTTATCAAATTTGGGGAACTTGAAGTTATCTTCCTAGGGTCAAAGATTTGTTCTGATCCCTAGAGAGCTCTTTCAGACATCTATTGTCCCATTTCTCTCCAGTAAACTGTCCTACAGTTTAGCCCATATATCCATAAATCTACTCCTCTCTTATCAATTGTCTCTCACCAAAATGCCCATCATTTTTTGAGAGTGCCCTTAGGCCTAACTTCTTCAGTCTTGCACATAAAGTCAAGTTCCTTTAGAGAGGAATTTGGAGTTCACTGTTCGGTGGCTTGCTTGACCCACCCAAGCAAAATCTGTAAGCCATGGCTTTGGAGCTGGTAGCAGATGTTAGTGGAGAGCTTCTCTTTAAGTGACATCTTACTTCAGGAGCTGAACACTCAATGGATAAGAAGGGGCCAGCATCTTTGGTTTGCCTCTCTTGCTCTTGGCATGGAACGCCACCTAGTGGGCCAGTATAAGGGCGACTGGGGTCTCCAGTATTTTCAGCAGCACCATGCCCAAGGTAGAGCCTCTGTCCCATGCGTGGGGGCTAAACAGATGAAGAGAGCCCCCAACTCTCAGCCACACTCACCCGTAACTTCTCCTCAGCAAATCTAGCTGGGAGCAAGATTAGAAACGCTGATGTTCTGTACCCTTAGGACAGATAGACCTTCAATTGGTTGCTGGAGGGAGGAGACAGGTCTCCTTCTCATCTAGTGTGAAATGGAGGTTTATGTCTTCTTGGACTAGGAGGAGGGAGAGATGAAGGGCATGGGTCTTTGTTCAAATACCACACATTCTCACAGTTCTTACTGAGTTATAGTAGATTTTCTTGATTAAATGTTTCTTCATTTGCTATATGTCCTTAGGACCATTCCCTGAAACTTTAAATGGTTATTTTTATTTATAATTTTCCCCAGTTTTACTGGATTGCAGAGCTCCTCATACAGTCGTGCCAGAAGCAAAACTCCCAATTTGCTTGTTTTTTAACTGCAAAAATATAAATAGATTCTATTCTATATAAATAGAATCATATGGATGTACTCTTGTTACGTCTGGTTCTTTCCCTCAATATTATGCCTCTGAGATACCACTATGTTGTTGCAAGTAGAGGTAGTTTCTTCTCTTTTGCTGCAGGTAATGTTATGATAGGAAAAGACAGGATTCAGTATGCAGAAAGGGAGAGGCTAGGGCTTGAAGGTCCCTGGGTAGGGAAAAACACAGTATTTGAAAACATTTCTTCTGGGGAATGTCTGACCTCGAGCAAACTCCCTCAGGAGCAAAGTTCCTCTTAAGAATGTAATAGAAACCACCTACTCCCCTTTAGGAATTTGACAAAAGACCTGACGAAAAATCAACAGACCATAAAATTTATGACCCACAAGGAATGGTATGGCCATAGACCACCCCTCATACCAAGGAAACGAGCCAATCCAAAAGGGTGACTAGGCATTTAGAGTTACCTAGCCAATAAGGGTAGAAACTGAGAGGAAACAACGAGTAGGAACAAGCGGGAAGGCGTTCACTTTCAAATGCCCCCTCTCAGTAAACAAAGCTTTCATACTATTTTTACTTTCTCATCTTCTGCTGTAATGAACTTTTGCCTGCGGCTCGTTTTAGTCTGTGTCCACCTCTTCATTCTTCAAAGCGGTGAGACAACAGATCCCCGGTATTGAGGTAAAAAATCCTGCAACAATATTTCATGGTATGAATATACCATAATTAGTCATTATCCTCTTGAATGTTACTGGTCTTCAGCTATTATAAATAAACCTCCTCTGACAATTTTTCAGACATTTGTTGGACGGACATAAACAAGTGTTTGTTCTTAGCCTAACCCTAGAAACGGAATTCATTGGTCATAGAATATATGTATGTTTGCCTTTAGTAGCATTTGTCAATTTCTTGAAATTATTTTCCCAATATGCACTCCCATCAACAATAAATGAGGGTTTCAATTGTTCCATAGTCTGGCTAACTTTTGGCGTTGCTTGACCCTTTGAATTTCAGCCCTTTTGGTAGTGCTATGGTGGTATCTCATTCTGTAATTTGTAATTTGTCTTTCTATGATAACTAATGATGTCAAGTATCTTTTCATATGTCGGTCAAATTAACAGTTTCTTTTAGATGCTGGTGGAAGTTGTTTGCCCATTAAAAAAAAAATGGTTGTCTTTCCAAGTACAGTAACTATATTATCTTTTCAACTTCTCCTTGTACTGACAGTGGTCACCTGTGGCAGGCAAGCTAACATCAACACAAGAACCATGTTCGTTCGTTTGCTTTTTAATCTTACTGGCAAAGTACAATCTTGGAAGACACTGCCTCAAAATAAGAGTAGAGAAAGCAGTCCACAAGTGAAGACACCTTTGGATCCCCTCATACCTATTCAGTCTTCTAGTCATACACTGTCGAATGCTAACCACAAAACAGACATATTGTGATTATCTGTAAACATTAGAGGATATAGCATCGAGCTGTATTGCCTCCACCAGGACTCCGAGCCGTAAACTTGTAAGTACATTAGAAGCCGACACTCAGCAGACTTTGCTGAATTGCTGGCAGAATCAACATCTGATCGATATGCGTGTTCACCAGCCAAGCTGACTAGTACATCTGTTCTGTGAAGAAACATACATTCTGCCTCTAGTACAATCAGTGTAATTAAAAATTAACATGCATTAATTGTTAGAGCTGATGTAAACAGCTGATGTTCCACTTAGCACTGTCTTCTGTACATATCATTAGGCAAAGCCAAATATTGTTAAGTAAACAGGCAGCGCTTACAAAAAGGAGAGAAATGGAAAACTAATTCCAACTAAATAAACTGACACTGTATCATAAGTCAAATTAAAACGATTAACCAGAGCCAGATTAAGGCTCTGGATCTTCAGAGGAAAACAATTATAAAAGTCACATTTCATTATTTGAATCTTATTTTGGCAACTGTGTTTAGGCTCAGTCTGAAATAGAGTCGGGGCGTGCGTGACACATTAGGATTTCAGAAGACATAAAGAACTCTAGGAAAAGTATGATTCGGGATTGATTTATGGCTTAAACATTCCACGAGAATGCATCATTCACAGCCACTCCAGTAACCAGCATTCTCCGGGGAGACCCAAATCTGATGCTTAATGTTAAAAAGAGTCTATTTTCTTCCGCATGCACCTGCCTAACTGCCATGGCTGTCAGTGGGAGTTACAGGCACAGACTCAGAAGAGAATATACACCTCAGGAGTTAAGTCCTGTCTGACTTCTTTTTTTTTTTTTTAATGTCATGGCAAAATGATTTCTCTATCTTGATTCAAAACCAGAAAAAAAAAAAAAGTCTCCAACAAGCCAATCTGTCCAGTGAGGTACATTCCCAGGTCAGAGAGCAGTTGTGTCTTTACAGATTGCCCGGGGCATTCAGCTGTTGGGCCCCAGGCGCTTCCTCCTCTGCGGAGGCTGTTCCTGCCAGGGGCTAGCCTGTCACTCTCAAATCTGATTTCAAAATGGTGTGACTCTGAATTTTGAGAGTGATTTCGTAGGTTATTTCCTCATGAAGTTGCACTGAGTTAAAAACAACAACAAGAACAACAACAACAGCAAAAAACTCCCAGTAAATGTTCTCAAAAGGAAATAAAAAACACACAGTGCCAGAGTCCAAAGGAGAGACCGATTCATCAAGAAATCACGGGGCGGGGCCTGGGGGGCGGGGGAACAATGCTCAAATACTCGGGGTCAACCCTCTTTTATTTCATCATGGCAACGTCATTAGAAAGAGAATAAAGGTATAAAAACTCCCTTAGCATGTAGCGTGAGGCTTCCGTTGTAACTACATGGTTATGTGTTTGAGAGAGTGTCTATTTTGTTTATTCATAATTGTATTAAATTTGCCTGCAAATGAATTAGTTCATATATTAAAGAAAGATATAAAAATGTTGAATCTACTCATAACAAACAACATTAGATGTGTCAAGGATCACAGGAATCAAAATGGAGCCTATAAAAGTTAAATAAGCTACATAAATTTAGGTCATGAATATAAAAGCTGGCTTGTGAACTTCTAAGTTTTTCTGTTTGCTGTTCCAAACCACCATCAATTTGCACGCTTTACACATAAAATTTTTAGGTTGGTGGTAATAGGATAACTGTTCTTGAGAATTTAAAGTAAATATCGAAAAGACATCATCCTCATTATTATAAAAATGTCTGATATTTACAAACATACTAAGCCTTTAATATTAAATATCAATTTACTATCTGAAAACAGTTTGTGAAAATTTTAAATACACTTTCTCTTTTTAAAATAAAAAAATTAAAATTATTGCACAAACTATTTAAGTGAAATAATTTGAAAATGATGTGATAATTAAAAGTTAACATATCCAAAAAGAAAAGTTAACATGCATGTATTATTAAGAAATAAGTAACCTATGCTTCCCACAAACACTATATTAAACGTTAAGATTTCTTTTTTTTTTTTTTTTTTTTTTTTCCAAATTGCTCACAAAATCAAGGGCACCACCTGGGTGGCTCAGTCAGTTAAGGGTCTGACTTCTGTTCAGGTCATGAGCTCACTGTTGGTGGGTTTGAACCCCACCTCAGGCTCTGTGCTGACAGCTCAGAGCCTGACGCCTGTTTCAGATTCTGTGTCTCCCTCTCTCTCTGCCCCTCCCCTGCATGAGCTCTGTCTCTCTGTCTCTAAAATTAATAAATGTTTAAAAAAATTACCCAGAAAGTTTTAATGATCTTATGACATCTCAAATGCATGACTATCTTCAAGCACTAACTTAGTTTGTATAATTAAGATAAATTTGTTTTTTACCTTGAAAACTTCTTTTTAAAATATCTTTCATTTCATTTTATTTTCTTGGTATCACACACATACCTAATTCAATCAATTCTGGAAAGTTCTACTGAATTTTATTACCCTATATTTGCACAGTGACTAGATAAGACATTGTTAAAATTAAAAACTAAAAAAAAGTATGCATCTCTTTTGTTAAAAATTGAAAATAGTAAAGGCATCTTCTTCATTTTCAAATAAAGGCAGGATGAACAAAATATGTTGATCGTGAAAAGAATAAGGATACCTATTTTCTACAGCATTTTATGATGATCTCATATAATATATAATGATTCTTAAATCTTCAGTGTATGCATAAACACACATTTTTCCCAAAGAAGCAAGTGTGAATTTGTGTTATCTTAAATCTCTTACATAAATCCCTTACTTTCATAAATGTAGTAGCAACCAAATAAATGCCATACAAAGGAAGGAAGAATATAAAATATAGAATGTGTACTCACTTATGGTTATTAAAGCTTCATTAATAGATAGTTCTTACTTAGTGTCTCTAGGAATATAATAAACATATTTAGGATTGATTTATCTCCTAATCATTATTATCTTTTGTTATTTTGTCTTGTAACACCTCATCCATTTTCTTTTTTTGTTATGGGGTCAGGTCAAAGTCTTTGCTTTTCATATTTGATTATGCTTTCAGGTAGTGGAATTTTCAGTAAATGATATGCATAATTAACAGTAAGAAGTACATTTGTACTCAAATTCTCTATTTACCCCCCAATCTACTGATAATTTTGCCAGTGGGATTTACGAATACAATAAAGAAACTGATATTCACTTTTTCTGTGTGCAATATAACAATATCCACTGTCAATATTATAGCTAATCCTATCACCTTTTCATTTATGTCTTAAAAAACTAAAACTCAGGGGCACTTAGGTGGTCAGTCGGTTAAGTGCCAACTCTTGATCTCACAGGTCATGATCTCACAGTTCCATGAATTGGAACACTGCATCAGGCTCTGCACTGATCGCATTGAGCCTGCTTGGGATTCTGTCTCTCATCTCTCTCTGCCCCTCCCTCGCTAGTGTGTTCTCACCCCCCCATAATAAATAAATAAATTTTAAAATAAGATAAAATAAGGGGCACCTTGGTGGCCACAGTTCATGGGTTCTAGCCCCATGTTGGGTTCTGTGCTGACAGCTAAAAGCGTGGAGCCTGCTTCAGATTCTGTGTCTCCCTTTCTCTCTCTGCCCCTCCCCAACTCATGTTCTCTCTCTCTCTCTCTCTCAAAAATAAACATTAAAAAAATAAAATAAGATAAAATAAAACTCATAAGTATCTATGATTCCTATTATCAGCAGTTTGTTATTAATAATTGCTTTTCCTTGCTGTAGGATACTTTAAATATTCAGTTCTCTTCATTCCTTTGTCCAAACTACAAATAGGATGCTACAGAACTGCAATTACAAGTATGACAATATATTTTCAAGCTACCCATAAGGTGACAGATCATCCCTCCTGGGTTCCCTTTGGGTTGTCTATTATTTAGGAATGGTAGGGCTACATGGTGGGTCCATCAGGAAGACATGAAATGCTTCAGGAGACATATGCACAGGAAGGTGGAAGAGATTGAGGGTAATGTTTTTGTTTTAGAATTTTGAATTGTATGAGTCAAGAACTAGAACTCAGGTAGCACTATTCCTACCAAAGGCAAAGAATCTTTTTAGTACTGATACAGGGACTCTCTCTCAAGGTCTGTAAAAAGCAAAGGATCTTGACTCAACTGCCATTCTAGTTCAAAATCTCAGAAACACTTTCATCCAAGTTGACCAAACAAGAGAGCAGAGTGCCAGGGATGTGTGTAGTCAGAAGCACTATCTGAAAACAGGGAAGTTGAAGTTGAAATTCAACCCTTGGCCTTCTCTCACTCTATAACAAAATTACTGAGCTCATCTCAAAAGAGAAAAGCAATTAGCTAAATCCACCTTGGCCTTTGTATCTGACCCAAAGTCCTGCAGTGTTTCCTTAGTTTGTTTTCTATCTAATGCTCTACATTGCATGGACCATGGTGTCTATTTCAGATTTCCTTCATCAAGGCCCTAACCATCCCCTTTGCTCTCAGGGGAGAGTCTACTCTTAACTCACAGAACACAAAGAAGCCAGAAAGTGAAGATTGTCTTAAGACCCTGCCATGAATCCTACAAAATTACCTGCATCTTTATCCCTTTTTCCATCCACTTTGTGTGAAAATAGAAGGGGGGCACCTGGTGGCTCAGTCGGTTAAGCATAGGGTGGAGCCTGCTTGGTATTTTCTCTCTCTCTGTTCATCTCTCTCTGCCCCTCTCCTAACCTCTCTCAAAATAAATAAATAAACTTAAAATAAATTTTTAAAAAAAGCAGGGGGGAGCCTGGGTGGTTCAGTCGGTTGAGCATCCAACTTCAGTTCAGGTCATGATCTTACTGTAAGTGAGTTCAAGCCCCACTTGGGGCTCTGTGCTGACAGCTCAGAGCCTGGAGCCTGCTTCAGATTGTGTGTCTCCCTCTCTCTCTCTCTCTCTCTCTCTCTCTCTGTCCCTCCCCCACTCACACTCTGGCCTTCTCTATCAAAAGTAAATAAACATTTGAAAAAAAAGAAAATAGAAGAGATCTCCTTTTTCTCAGGCTACCTACCTGCTGGACTACATTCTACCCTTTATGACTTCTCACGGTACTCACTCTACCCATTCTACCCTCACTCCTTTGTAGCCATACTTCTGAAAAATGTCATTTGCATAACAATGTCTAGAGTTTTCATCCCATTGATTCCCCACAGTCAGTTTGCATTTTCAGAGGAGAAAATGTTTTATTAAAAAAGATTAAGTGCACAAAAAGAGATTTCTTGAGGGATGCCTGCAGAGGAGAAAGGGAAGGGAGTACAAGAAGGTGAGGACAGCTTTCAGACTGTGATGCTGATATGAGCCCTTGAAAGAGAGAGCATTCAGGGATGCGGGTTCATTAGGAAGAGTCTCAGACTGTTGCATAACTGTAGGAATGTGTCAACCTGGCAAATGAGGACACCTCAAACCAAAGTTGCCCATTTGAGGAATGCCAGGTCTCTCAAGACTGGACCTACATTATATCCTCTCTGCTCAGTCATTGGCTGTGAGCAGCCAATGGGAATTACAGCCTCTGCTGAAATGGTGGTAAATCCAGAAGGACAATGCCTGGAGCCATCATTCAGTTCTGTTCCTGAAGCAGAATACTAAAGTGGGACATTTTCTTGACAACACACTCAGCCTCCTGTAATTTACCAACAGTCATACCCCACCATTTAAATCATTCTCATCCAAGCTTCCAATGGACAAAACCAATGAACTCTTTCTAGTCCTTAATTTTCTTGTCCTTTCCGCTGCATTTGACACTGTTGACCACTCCTTC
Organism: Felis catus; assembly: GCF_018350175.1. Lineage (NCBI taxonomy): Eukaryota > Metazoa > Chordata > Mammalia > Carnivora > Felidae > Felis > Felis catus. Next base: position 145,744,568 of record NC_058375.1, read on the forward strand.
CTTGAAGTTCTCTTCTCTGGACTTCTGTGACCCTGGACTGAGAATTTTTCTCTTAAACCTCTTTTTTGTGAGGTTCCTCCTCTGAGAATTACAATTGAAACTCACTTCCCATGTTTCCAAAATTGGCAAATGTCACTGTTATGTACTAGGTTTGATAAAATAAATGACATATTATAAAAATTAGTCAGTTTAGGCAACCATAACAATATGTCATAAAGTAGATGATTTAAACAAACAATTTTTTTTTTTTTTTTTTTTTACATATCTGGAGGCTTCAAAGTCCCAGATCAAAGTGTTGGCCAGTTGAGTTCCTGGTGATGGCTCTTTTCCTGGTTTGTAGATAGCCACCTTCTCTCTGAATCCTCACATGGCTTTTTTTTTTTTTTTTTTTTTTTTTTTTTTTTTTTTTTTTTGTGCAAGCATGGAGAGAGAGAGAGCTTTTAGGTACCTTCCTCTTTTTTTATTTTTTTTAATGTTTACTTATATTTGAGAGAGAGAGAGAGAACACACAAGCAGGGGAGGGGCAGAAAGAGAGACAGAGACAGAATATGAAGCAGGATTCAGACTCCTAGTTGTCAGCACAGAGCCCGACATGGAGCATGAACCCACGAGCCATGAGTTCATGACCTGAACCAAAGTTGGACGCTTAACCCACTGAGCCACCAGGCACCCTCGTCCTTTTTTCTTACAAGGACAACAGTTCTATACAGATTAGTGCCCCATGCTTATGACCCCATTTAATTAGTTTAACCTCAGTTACCTCCATAAAGTCCCTATGTCAGAATACAGTCATATTGGGGGTAAGGGCATCAACATATGAATTTTAGGGGAACACAATTCAGTCTAAAAAAATTAGCACTGTCTTTGATTTTATGTCTTGCTTTCTTACCATCCAGACTTTGTCAGTACAGTACCTGCCATTCTACCTCTTAAACATCTTGAATCTATTTATTCTTCATCATCATGGGCTTTCTGAAAGTATAAGCCACTTCCCTTCTTACTTGGATTATTAACATAGCCTCTTTCATTGGTTTCTTTGTCATGAGTTTATTGTCATTGCAAATTGGGCGATCTTGCTCCAATTTAAATCTGACGAATATCACTATCTTCTTAAATGCTTTTCAAGATCTTTGAGATACAGTTCATACTGCTTAATATTGCATTGAAAACTCTATTGCCTGGCCCCTGCTTATCCCTTCAGCCTCACCTTAGCCATGCCCCATTAGACTCTGCATTCAAGTCAAACAAAACTTGTTTTAGTTGTTCCCTTATACAATTCTTCTTCAGGTCTGTCTGGATATATTTTCCTCTAATTCCAAACTTGACCAAATCTCATCCATTTTTCAGAGGCCATCTGGGAAACCTCCCTCAAAGCTGTGAGTCCAGATTTGGCATTTGTTTTACATGGTCTGTGAACACTGTATTCTATTACAATTGTATTGCAACTGTCCAATTTGTCCAACATGTCCAACTCCTTTGCTAGTTATGGAAACATGAAGATTGGAATTACATCTGTTCTGTGCATGGTAACAACACTTAAGACATGTTAGATAGTCACTAAATATTCTCAGTAGCCATTTTCACAACATGATCTTGGAGTTACTGTCTTATCCTTCACCACACTCTACCCTCAATTAACTGCAAAGCCTTGAGTTAATCCCTTCAGCCCTCAGCTTCTTCATTTCAGGGTGTGCTCTCCATGTGAGTGTTGACCTTCAGGTGACCATCTTTCAGAAGATTGTTGAATTCCACTTAATTAAATGACTAGTAAGTTCCTCCCCGGCTTTAAAATATGTTTTTGCTTGGCTAGACAGTCTTGAGTTAAAGTAGATGATAAATGTACAGAGTAACATCATTCAATTATATGAAACACTTTTTAAACTATAATTTCCTTTTAATATAGTCTTCTTTTATAGACTACCTATAATTGGTAATCCCCCCCCCCGCCAGTTTCAGTTCCATGTTGACTTCATATGGACACAGTGTGTGCCTGAACCTTCAGCCTCAGTTCTCAACTATTCTTAAAGCTAGCCAGCTTACCAACTAACCAATATTCTAGAGGTCTGCCTGTGACACCTTCTTCAGTTTTCTCATCTGTAATATGGGGATAGCAATAATACCTATCAAAGTTTCTTTGTAGAGAATTAAGTGAGTTAATTTTCTTAAGGTGGTTGGCACACGTTAAACTTTACATAATGCCATTAATTATTATTCTGGTAAGGGAATCAGACCCTTTTCCATTTATCCTGATTTGACCCTTGGATTAATCATCCATCCTCACAAGTACCATGACGTTTCAACGGATTCCTTTGTCTCCAGGCCTTTAAAATTTCTCTGGTTTGTGAGATACCACAAACCTTTAATTTTTGCTTAATAACAACTTTGGGCTTCCTTTTTGTCTTTGAGTAAGCAATGTTTTTGTTACCAAAACAAAATGAAACAAAGCAAAAACACACCCTAATTATTTTTCCTTGTTGTTTCTAGGTTTTGTCCCCTCTCAATTCCTCCTTGTACCTCACTGTCCTTCTGCTTCTGTCACCTGAGTATGAAGAATCCTGTAGCTTAAGTAATATATGATGAGTATTTTACTGCAACTGGCCTTATGTTCTTGCATCCACATTGCAATGGCCATGGCCTCAGACCAGTTGAGCTCTCTCAAGCCCATTATAACTTTAAGGGAGAGTGTGTTTTATTGTGATAAATATTTATTAATAATTACATGAGAAGTCTAGGACTCCTAGAGACAGAATATAAACCTTCCTACTGAAAAGCTCCCTACCATCAGGGAGAAGCTTCAGAAAGTTCACTTTTTCTGAGATAAAGACTCTAGTACCTACATTTCAAAGGAGAAAGACAGGAGGCTTATTTTATATCCTACCTAGTTTGCAGAATTGGAAGAATTTAACAGAGAAGACCAGATATATTCAATACTCCCTCCTATTCTCACCTCCGCCTGTCCTTACTCCCATTGCCGCCCCAGGCAATATGGCATGAAAAGGCTCAGCAAGAAATATTCATTTGTAAAAGAAAAACAAATCATTATAGCAACACTCACTGGTCATTCTGTAGCAAATGTGCAATGCTCAGATTTTGTATTTTCCTGAAATAACATGCACATTTTAGGCATGAAATTATGATTGTTTGACTGTGAAATGCTGCACCCAAACACCATGTGGCTTTTAGCAGCATATCATCATATCAAGAACTATTTTTACCCTTTGGCGATTTTTCCTGCCTTGGCTCTGAGAGCTAGTCCATACGGTATTTGTATGTGGCATCAGTGGCAAAGATTTTTTAGAAGAGTAGATTTCTTATGTAGTACCATGTACCAATGATAGCACAGAATCTAAAGTAGAAATGAAAATAACCTGCTTTCAGGTTCAACTGGCAAGAAATAAAGTCATAGTGAATATGAAAGAGGGAGAAACAAAGATGAACAACGACTTGAAGCCTACTGCTCTGTTCTTATTTCTCTTAAAAATTGCTGTACATGTCTACTAAGTGTTAGAATATCAGAAAAAGTATAGTATATTTAAAATGTATATTCTATATTTCTTCCCCAGTGATTTTGAATACTAGTGGCAGTGAACTTTGTCCAGCATCCGTTTGATAAAAGCAGACAGAAATCCTTAGAACCTCAGCGTATTTGCTGCCTCTCAGAAGCCTGGGCAGAAGAAAAGAGCAACTTCTTAAAAGATTTAAGCACATATTGGTCCCCTTCCAGGACGCAGACATGAAGCCATATAAGAAATATTTTGAAAAGACAACCAAAATTAGCCAAACTCTTTAAACTTCCAAAATGCTTGGAGCAAAAGTCTGTTTTAGTTTAATCCAAATTAGTTTGCAGACTTAACTAGAAAGAGAAGCTATAGGAAAATATGAGTTGGCTTAACGTTTGTGTCTTGTCTATGACTACAAAGTGGGCTTTTGTCTCTTGAAGAGACAGATCCGGTTATGGGGGTTTCCAAACACATGATGACATAAAGGTATGGTGATACTGAGCCTGGACTCTAAGATCCAAAAACTCAATTTTCTTTGAGCATAAAACAAAACTATGCTAATTCATATAACATTTCTTTCTACCAGCCCATCCATTCTAAGGAAATAACAGTGTTAGATACAGTCATTAAATCAGCATTATTTTATACTCACCCAATATATATCACTGCTTGGCAAGCAGATGTTTCCATAGCTGCTGATATCACTTTTCAAGGTTCTCTAGTGTTAATCTTATTATCTTCTTCTCATAGTTCCTTTGGTAGTCACTTCTTTAAGGAGTTTCCCAGCACTATTCCTTTATAATAAAATGTTCCAGAGTTTCTATATTTAAACTGAAACTCAACTTGTCCATGCAACCTAACTTGTTGCATATGTATTGCAAAGAAATTCCATTTTGTCAGTTGATTTATTGTTGTATCAGAAGGAATAAACTCTTGAACCCCAGGGGAGAAAAATTATGCTGTTCCATTCTACTCATGACATTTCAACATAGGCCAAAAAATAACTGGGATTATTTTCTCAAGTGAAGAAACTGAAATACATTTAAAAAAAGAAAAAGAAAAAGAAAAAGAAGAAGGTAAACATTTTGTCAAAATCAATGTTTCATAAACCTTTAATTGTAAGAATTTCTCCTTCTCCTGACAATGCTTAAGCTTCATTTTGTAAGTTTATATTTTCCAGAAAAGCATTGCTAACCCATTTGTTTTTAAAAATTTGTCATCAAAATTAAGAAGGAGGATACTAGGTAAAGAAACAAATGTGTGAAGTAATGCATTTCCTTCCAGTTAATTCTTTGAGTGAAGTAACATCTGCCTGATAATTGGACTTGGCTGAAGTAATGTAACTGTCCTTGTCATTTTTTGATCATGTATATTTAAGGCTCCATACAACAGCAAGAACAGCAGCCCTAATGAGGAATAACCAGTATTATGCGTTTGTAGGCCATTGCAGATGTGAACATACAAGAAAGTAACACTTAAAGTTCTCAATCTGGAGAAGTAGGAACTATTTATGATCCCATTTTAGAGAAGATGAATCTGAGACTTAGAGAAGTTGAGCGGTTTGCTCCAAATCATCAGTCTAGTAGATGGCAGTCAGGACGTTGAATTGATTCACCCAACCCTTAAGCCCCTACATGAATTCTGACACATTCCTGGGCTGTTTTCCACCTCCACCAGAAACTAGCTCATGGGTACCCAATAAACTAGATCACCAAGACTGCCTTTATTATAATTTTCTTTCAAGTTGCCTTCCTCCTTCGTTCTTCCCTCTACCCTCCCACTACCAAACAAGGGGAAAATTGCCCTCAAAAATGTAGGGTGGCTTCAGAAAGGGTCTCTGCATGATTAGCAAGGCTAATAGAAATCCCTTTGAGTCGTTGCAGCTGATCACCTCGGTTATGATCATCAAACAAAAGAAAGGGGCAAGGAACATCAAATGAAAAATGCCTAAATTAAGATTCCCAGTTCCCCCAAATGTGACATATCAAAAAGGCTTTTCTAATGAAGAAAAACACGGTTCTCAAAAAGAGGATTGTGGTACTTGAGGTTGTTTCAATGTGTTATTCAGCTTTATGCTGTGAAGCAACTTACAGTACTCCAATTGTTTACTCACTCGGCTACATGTAAAATGTGTACTTAGGAATGCTTTATAATAAGATATTCAACAAAGTCTGTCTTATTTAACTGCATGGATTAGAAGGGGCAGGCATTTCGTTTTGGCACAGTATGGCCCACTACCTCATTTCATCCTGTTTGAAATATTACTCAGAGTTCAGAATGCCAAGCTTTGAGCAGAAAAGAACAATGTGTGGTTTAAAAAATAAATAAATAAAATAACAATAGTGATGATGAGAAGAGAGTGAAATAATGCAATCCCTGATTCTGTTAGATGGCAGCTCGTTTGGGGTGGGGGGACGAGGAGGGGGAGCAAGTCCCATGATGTTACCAAAACAGAATCTAAAAAAAACCCTGCAATTACAAAAGAAGCAAAGTTTAAACCTCCCCTGTAGGAGTGAGGGTCACCAAAGCACTGGGTGACTAAATGAGAAAGACTCGAAGAAAATGTCTGTGAGAACGACTGGTGAGCGGCAAAGAGAAATTGCCAAGCAGCCTGAAAACAAACTTGACCTTAATGGTGACCATATTAAAAGTATAACAGAAAACCTCATGGAGCAAAACCAGAGCAGTAAAGAAAACAAGCAAAAGCTCTGTGGAGTCACTTAAGTGTTTTTCATTTGCTAATAGAAATGAAATATGTGATTGGTGGCCCCTGAGATTTGTGGGTATCCTACCTATATGAATTCCAGATTTTGCTCCACAAAAGAAGAAAATCTACTCTTCCATGAGCATGGAATGAAATCATTTCTCTGAAGGTGAGAGTCATGTTAGGAAATTGTGATCCCTTGCTTCAGTCACCTTTAGGTGAAGAAACTGTAACTGCAAACAAATTAAATGACTCTTCAATGACCTTAGTGTAGTCACTGTCAGAGGTGTTCTCACAGGGTGTGAGTGTGTCTGTGCCATAGCCAGGAAAATGATTTTTAATCCGTTTATTATATATCATGTGTTTATTTGTCCACATTTTTACAATTCTGAAATATGAGTGCATTTATATTTAAAGTATATATTTTACAAGGCTATATATTTTCTTAAAATCTTCTTTCCTTTCTTATTCTTCTGACCCTCCCTCCCTCCCTCCCTCCTTCCTTTCTTTCTTCCTTCCTTCCTTCCTTCCTTCTTTCTTTCCTTTCCTTTCCTTTCCTTTCCTTTCCTTTCCTTTCCTTTCCTTTCCTTTCCATGTCTCTTCTTTTATTATATACCTCCCTACAGAACTATTGTTAAATCTGTGATCCATCATGGGACACCTGGGAGGCTCAGTCCATTAAGTAGCCTCCTGATTTCGGCTCAGGTGATGATATCATGGTTCGTGAGTTCAAGTCCCGTGTCAGGCTTTGCACTGACAGCATGGAGCCTGCTTGGGATTCTCTCTCTCCCCCTCTCTCACTGCCCCTCTCCTGCTTGTGCTAGGCACGTGAATGCTCTCTCACTCAAAATAAATAAATAAACTTAAATCAAAAAAAAAAAAAAATCAGGGCACCTGGGTGGCTCAGTCGGTTAAGCGTCCAATTTCGGCTCAGGTCATGATCTCACGGTCTGTGAGTTCGAGCCCCGCATCGGGCTCTGTGCTGACAGCTCAGAGCCTGGAGCCTGTTTCAGATTCTGTGTCTCCCTCTCTCTCTGACCCTCCCCTGTTCATACTCTGTCTCTCTCTCTCTCAAAAATAAACATTAAAAAAAAAAAAATCTATGATCCATCTTATATTCTCACCTCTGTTGGACAAGAAACTTCCAGACTGAGATCCAAGCCAACAACAGAATTCCCAAGGAGCAGATCATGGATATGATGGAAGTTTGGAGGAATCTTATTACAAGTTCAGCTTTTCTTATTTATTTATTTATTTCAAATATCCTGAAATACAAGCTATACAAGGGCTAGAACACATCTTTTGTAACTATTAAGCTACTATTTTTTCCACTCGATCATATTTATCATTTTAATTATTGTTTTCACCCATTGACAAATAAAGTTACAGAAAAAATACTACAGTGCTTCCTTCACTCACTTTTATGGTTCTGGCCAGCACAAAGTAAAATTGAAACTGAGTCAATATTTTGTGAATTTCATCAGTGAAGACAGCTTATATTTTCTGAACTTTAGGCTTGTATATAAAGTTGCCCTGAAAATATTATATTTAATTAGTTGATAAAACTCCATTTTAATTAATATTTCATAGAGTAAGCCTCAGAGTGTTTCACATACGTCAGCATAGATCCAGAGAGTGTGGGTAGAGAATATTTCTGTGGACTAAATTTAAAATTTAGAAATATGTATGTATATAATTAGCTATAAAAAATTTAGATTATTTAATTAATGTGCTCAGATGATACAAATTCTTTCTGGAAATCATCTCCAGGCAACTTTGTAAGGTGCCTCATTGTATAGAAGGGGGGTAAGGTGGGTAAGAAACCAGCATTGACTATTTATTTTTGTCTTTTTTTCTTCTGTATTGGCGTTCATCTATTATGAGTGTATGTTTCCTTCAAAAATGGCGACTGGTTTGAACTGCAACCACTTTAAAGATTAGGATTTTAATTTACTTATGAATCTTTACAACTATTAGTACAAGACTTTTTTTTTTTTTTAAGTAGTTTTAGGGGAAAATAGTCATTCTCTCTCTTTTCCTGATTTTAACAGTCCAGAATACTATTATTTATTAAAATATCACATCTAATTGATAAATCTAGGTACTGCTTGTCCAAGTAAAAGTACATTGGAGATATTGACCAGGAGTTTATATTCATTCCAAGGAGAAATCTCTCTACCTAGGAATTCATCTGATTGAGTTTATGATGTAACTTTTATGATCAAAAGTCATCTTTTTCTTGCTTTGCATTCCAGATTTAAGGAAAGATCAAAATTGCAACCACTCTTCAGACACACGAAACACCCCACTCCTCCAGTCTTCTCCAAATGAAACAATACAGATCTATTAGTGTAATTATCGCATAAGGTCATTTACCACTTTGTAATTGCTGCAGGTTGTGAATGATGTATGAAATGAAAGCATCTGCAGTGCAAATAGAACATAGGCAAGAATATGCTGTGTGCTAATTAGGTAACCATCTCCTGATAAGACCCTAGGGAGACAGTACGGCAAAATCCCACAGTGCTCTGCAGTCACGAGGCAACAAAACATTCCTAAGGAGTTCAAAAATATATCCATTATTAAGTATAATCCTTTCCTCTCCTCAGACTCTCTGAACTCTGTTCCCCGCATGCACACACCCCTTCTATCTACTTCATCCTTTGCAATGCAAATCAGGCCCCAACAGTCAAGAACCCTCTGATTACTGCAAGAACTGTTCTATTTAGTCATATTAAAGGCTGGGGACTTACTTAAATAGTGTTGATCAGTTGTGGCTTTTCTTGTTTTCCTGGACCTTTCTATTGAAATGCTTTGTTTTGTTTTGTTTTGTTTGCAAGAGTGGGCACACTGCTAAGGAAGAATGGCAAGGCTTAGTCATCACAACCTCCACTGCTTGAGGTGGAAGGAATGGATCTCATGGCACTTAACACAAAATCTTTTTGCAACAATCCAACAGGTTTAAAATACATAGACCAAAAAAAAAAAAAAAATGTTTCACAAGCTGAGTTCTTAACCAACTCTTAAATATTCATGTATTTTTATATGGATGAACTATAAATCTCAGGAGTCTGTTAAACGGAGCCCCTGACACTGGCTATAATAATTAATTAATTAGTTAATCAGCTCAGTCAACCAGTAAGATGTTCCTTCTTTGCTTCCACTAACAAAAAGGAAAAAAAAAAATATATTTGTTTAGTTTCCTGTGGCCCCTGTATGGGTAGAGAGAATTTAATTCCATAAACTTTGCCTATCAAAATGCATCACCTAATCATCTGGAAGACCAATAATGAAGGTGACTTTCGTCTGTGGTGATCTGTTTGCTATTTGTGCAATATTTTCTATTCATCTGGCCTTCTTCTTGAGCTCAACATAATGCACTTCTCATGATGTTACACTGTCAATTCCCATTGTTGTTCCAGTACAACAGGATCACTCTTAACTTGTCTTCAGTGACAACATTTGACCTTGTGGTTAGTGTCTTGTCTTTCTATCCACTGCTATTTGTGACTCATAAATGCTGTTAATAAAATTTGCTTATGTGCCTCACACAATAAGCTTATGTGCTTATGTGCCTCAAATCTTTTGTAAACTTTTACTTTCGCGTGGAACTTTAGGCCACATCGATTTCTTTCTGCCAACCTTGCAACCGGCGTGCTTCTTCTCTGCGTTGTTTTTTTTCTAGGTTCTTGCCACTTCACAGCTACGGAAGTGAACAGAACTTTGTGGCTGCTTTTCATCCTACAGCATCAGTTTTTAGAATGTGAATACTGTTCCCCATATATTGATTGTTAGTGCAGATAGGATAAATTTATCCTAACTTATTTTTATAACTTTTGTATATGTCTGCTTGGAAGGTGCGATCATTTTCTCTTAATAAAAAAAGATATACTGAGTGCTTATTGGGTTACAGCAATAGATATAGATTCTCAGACATAGGGAGAAAGAAGCAGAGAATGTCATTTTTATCATGCAGCTTGCACTACAAGAGGCAGATTGTCAACAAACAAATAACCAAGGAGATTCTCAGGTAGTTCTAAGTATTTGGCAGAAAATTAAGAGTGCATGTGAGAGTGAATGCAAATTTAGACTGAGGATTTAAGAAGATCTCTCTGAGGATGTGATATTTATGTGAAGATCTGAATGACACAAAGGAGCTAACTGTGATAAAATCTATGGGAAGAACATTTCAAGTAAAAGGAAGAGTTAGCGAAAAGGTCAAAAGGCAAAAATAAGCTCAGTTCCATTAGAAGTTCCTGGACGTTCTTAAGCCTGGAAATATGCGTACAGCATTGGATTTTAGAAGTTTCCCCAGGCTTCTGTGGGAAGAACTGAAGAATCAGGATTTAAACAGCTTGTTAGTTGGCTGATGCCATAGTCCAAGCAAGGGAAGTTGGTGGTGTGGATGGGGAACAGGTAGTGGAAATGGAAGGAATTGGATGGATTTGGAATATATTTTAGAAGCAGAGTTTATAGGAGATACTTATGGAAGAGGTGGGAATAGAACCAAGAGAAAGAAGATTATAGGATGATTCCAAGATTTTTGATGATCAACAAGTAGATGTGAGTTCATTTACCCAGACAGACAAGACTAGGGGAGAAACCACTTCTTTGGAAAAAGGAGAATGAAAATTGTGGTTTGGCCATTTTTTGACTTATCCAGTCTTAGAGTACTGCCTTTGAGAATGTCAAGTTAGCACTGGAGATAAATTTGAGATTCCTTGGAGCCCTGAGACTACAGAGCTCACCTAAAGAGTTTATATAGATAGACAAGATAAAAGAGAGCAGAACCGTGCCCCGAGGGACCGCTGATGATAAAGGTAGAACAGAGGAAGCAAACAGAGGAGACTGAAAGGAAAGGCCAGTGAAGTCATTAATATTATGATGTTGTGGTATCCCTGGAGGTAAATAAAGAAAAGCATTTCAAGAAAGCAGCAAAGTGGCCCAAATGGGTGAGTAGGAGCATCCATGGCCATAAAAACGATTAGATATCTATAAACAAAAATAGTTCGGAGAGAGCTCAGCAAGTTAAGAAACTTCAGCAATGCAGTGAAACAACAACAACAACAAAAACCTTGAGAATAACTGAAGAGGGAAGGGAGAACAGCTCCATGTTCCCTGCATCATCCCATCCTCCAGGGTAGTACTGCTTAGTATCAAGAGAAAATACCCCGGCTAGAAAGAGTTCCTATCACTGGGAAAGGGAGAGAGGGGTACTGAGCCAGCTTTGCCAGCCTTCTGGGGCACCACATGAAGTACCCGCTTTGGTTTCACCCTACTCAGAGACTGGCAAAGCTGAGATGTGTAGAGATAGCTAAGAATGAGAAAGAAGAGTGGGGGCTGTCATTATCAGCCACGTAGCAGGAGACCATGGTTTAGCGTGACCTGCTCTGCAGAAGAACCCCAGCAACTTTCATCACTGAAGAAACCAGCCCAACTGTAGATTTCACCAGGTTCTGCCCACAGATATTTGCTTTTGTAGACACCAGCCCTGAACCCCTCCCTGCTCTCTCCCTCCATCTTGCCTAAACCTGGGATCTGCACCAGCAGCAGGAGTGCAAGACTCGGACCTAGATCCCTCTAGGGGATCTAGGGGACCCCCTCCTAACCCCACCGTGTGCGTGCATTTGAGTCTAGCTATGCCAGCTGTGTCACTGCACACCGTCAGAAGCCCAGCCACCGGCCTCCACTGCTGTGTGTGCATCAGTGGCAAGATCCCGCAGCCACGGAAGTACACGCTGATAGCCCAGGTGCAACCCTATCTTCGGTCACTGGCCTTCACCACTGGGCTCACCTATAGCCAGCTTCTCCAGCTCTGTGCCTGCACTGGCCCTGGCCTGACTTCTGACACTGGCCTTCCCGCCATGCACTGTTGGTGAAGCCCTGCAGTCACAGTGGTGAACTCCACCAGCACCTCTCAGCTGCTTGTAGGTCTAGCCTCGGGTTATCTCCTGTCGCTGACCTGCACTCCCAGGCTTGCTTGCAACTAGCCCCTCTGGCTATGTACTTACACCCTGCCAGCCAAACTCTCATCACCAACTTCCTTGGCTGTGCACATACCTGTGGCCAGACTGTGCAGCCACAAGAGCATACGTGACAGCCAGGACCTGCACGGCTGTCGGTGCACCTGCACTGCTGACCCTGACTCTGACCACATGTGTGTCTGCAGTTGGCCCCTACCATTACACAAGCGCCTGCAGCTGGACCTCACTGCTGGGTGTGTGCGTGCAACCGTCTCGGGCCACCGTCACTGCCTACCCTGGTCCCTAGCTGCTAGAACTTGAGACATTGCTGAGGGCCCCCCAAACCCCATGCAGCCACTGTGAACTAAGAAAGAATACACTTTAAATATCATTTAGGATAAGCGTGGAATTAACGTGGAAATGGCTAATGCTTGCCTTGCCCAACGGAAACAGATTCTTCAAAAAAGTTGAAAGATTCTATTACAGAAGAACAACAGTATGCATTCACAACAGACAGGCATATCCAGATAGAAATTAGCTGTACCCCTTACTGAGTTACCTTGCACACATTACTTCTTTTCTCTAAATTTCAGGGTGTTCAAGTGCAAAGTGAGGCTCCTAAGGCTTATTTCATGAGATTCACTTCAGGCTTTGTGAAATAATTGTGTAAAACATTTAACATAATGTCTGACAGTATGATGCATGTATAAGAAATGGCAAATATTTTTATTATTTATTCATTTATATTTATTTATAAATTTAATATTTTACTTCATAGATCCTTGAAAATTGAGACCCTTATATTTCACTTTGTTAAAGAATAAGTTACATGATGGCAGGAATCATGCTTTAATTACTTTGAATCTCTATACCCTTCTACAATGCTTTGCACATAGTAGAAAATCTATAAATACCTGTCGAACTGAACTGAACTGAACTGAATTCCTTGATGGTTCTTATCAACTGCTGTGTAATAAATCTCCTTAAAACTTTGTGACTTAAGACAGCAACATATTTATTTTTGGTTTGAAACACTTTTGTCCACTTAATGTCAGCTAGGATGGCTCAGAGCCTGGGGGCTAGAATCTTCTGAAGATTCAAATTTCGAAGTTGGTGGCCAACTAGAAAGACTGAAATAGCTAGGAGATGGAACAGCTTGCACACTTGGGCATGTCTCTCTATCTCTGTGTGGTCTCACCAGCTTGAGACCTTCAGGGAAGACAGGTTTATCTGCCAGCTCAGAGCTCCCAAAGCAGGAATCTTGAAAGAGAGAGAGAGAAAGAGAGAAAGTCAGCAGAAGGTGTATGTCTTTCTATAACCTCCACCAGAAACCACTCTACCACATTCTTTTCATTGAGTGGTGGAACGTATTGTGGTGTTTTCTGAAAATACAATCTACTGGCAATGTTGTTCAATAACTGATCCAAGGTAATCTGACCAGAATTCTGAGAATGAGAGCAATGAAATGAAATTGGCCATACATTAATAATTGTCAAATATGAACAATAAGTGTATAAGGGGTTCATTATTATTCCCTCTGTGGATATATTTGAAATAGTATATAATCCAAAATTTGCATTTTGTTTTTAATTAAAATCTTATTTGAAGCTGGAAATCTACCTCAGGTTTTTTTTGTCTTAATCCCATCAATATGTGCCTGGTGTGGTTTTTTTGTTTTTTGTTTTTTGTTTTTTGTTTTTTTCTTTTCTGTCCTACTTTTCTGGGCTTCCTATTTTCTGATTTTAGCGTGGGATAGAGATCGGGTTCTCAAACAGGCTCCTTGATTATATTCATCATTACTTCTCAATTATCTAATTTTCTACAAGCATTGCTGATACTGACCATGTGCTCTTGGAAATGCCAAAAGGCTTTGTTCTTTCCTTATTTATTTTAAGTTTATTTCTTTATTTTGAGAAAGAGAAAGGGAAAGAGAAAGAGAAAGAGAAAGAGAAAGAGAAAGAGAAAGAGAAAGAGAAAGCTGAGGAAGGTCAGAGAGGGAGGGAGGCAGAGGATCCAAAGCAGACAGCAGGATTCAGGGCTTGAACTCAGGAAGTGAGAGATCATGACCCGAGCCAAAGTCAGCCAGTCATCAACTGAGCCTCCCAGGTGCTACAAGACTTTTTTTTTCTTTTTTTTTTTTTTTTTTTGTTTTTCTTTTTCTTTTTCTTTTTCTTTTTCTTTTTCTTTTCATTTTCCTTTTCCTTTTTCTTCTGATCCTACCCTTAGCCTAACATAGTTCCTGCTAAACCTTGGACCAGATTGTATTACAGTTCAAAATACATGTTGCCTTTTCTTGTGGGAGATTATCTACCCCTGCCCCATCGATAACAGATTTGCCCATATAAACTGGCTTTGTCCTGTCGAATTCGAGGAAGGATAGGTGTGACACTTCTAAGGGAAATGATCTTGCGATTCTAATATTTTCTATTCCCCCTGCCGCAAAACCAGCAATGCCCCAGTCAGCAGCTGCTGCTTCAGCCTGGTTCTCTGGAAGAAGATGACTCAGAGGAGAGTCATAGTTAACCCAGGCTGGATATTAGTACAAGTGAGTAGTAAACGTAACCCACTTGCTTTGAGGCTATTCCTGGAGTATAATTTAGTCTAAGCTGTCTGCCCTAAACTCTGTCCAATCAGTATTTGTTGTGGTTTGTTCAGTTCTGGGTAAAGATTTTCCTCCAACAAATAAATATCTGCCGTCCGCAAACTAACCTGGTTGAGTTTGATGTTAGATACAAAATGAGGTAATATTCTCATAAGTCATAGCAAGGCTATCATCATCCAGACGACCTCATTTGTGATATCACAAGGATTAGAGATTAATATGTTTGTCTATATGTGTTCACAACCAATACTAATCCTGGCAATAAATTATTCTGATGATCAGTATTATGTCTTAAACTGGTAAAATGCTAGTCAGTTTGTATTACGTTCCTAAATATCTGGAAACAACCATTAGAATACTGAATAAAGAGCAAGTGAATTCCAGAAATAATGAATATTTATCTCCCAAGTTTTCATCCTTTTAGTGTAAGCACACTGATAGTCCATTAAGATGAGTAATGTGTTATTTTTCTTTAAGAATGCCGGTGTTATTTGTGCATGAAAAATAATGCAGTATTTTGTGCTAGTCAAGACAGACTAGGTAACAAACAACCTCAAAGTCTCAGTGGCTTAGCACCTATGATTTATTTCTCGTTCATGAAATGCATGTATAGGTCAGGTCACCCTCCTGGGCCGCTGTACTGTGTGTGGCAGCCTGACAACCTAAGGTGTTTTAATTCTGCTGCTCTGCCCTCTCAACCCACCATTTCCATGATTTCTGCTGAAGGAATAGACTGGAGAATCCCACGCAGAGGCTTTTTATTGCCTTCATCCAAAACTGGCACACCTCATTGGCTCAAGTCAGTCATGTGGCCCTCCCCAAAGCTATGTCAGGGCTGGCTCCGAGGACTCCGGAAGAAAATAAATATTGATAAGCCATAGTAGCATCTATCACTGCTGCTTTGATGTTTTAAACAATACAAAAAGGATGCCCTGATACGGGATTGTTACACGGACGGGAATGGAAAGAGAAGGGTTGCACAAAAATTTAGTTGTGGGGTCACCGAATTACCACCTTCATGCAAAATATCAGAATATTGAAAGTAAGTGCTTTACCACTAATGTAGCAAGATTTCCCTCAAATTTATACAGTAACATCTCTCACCACTGTATTTCTTTCCATAGAATAAGTAGGATATTACTGGAAAAGCGGAGGTGGCAACAGAAATAATACCAACAGCAACACTTTGAGCTGGCATTGGTTGCATACTCATTCAGTGCCGGGCACTATTTAAAGGACTTTCTAGAACTATTTTATGTAGAAGTATGTCAAAGAAGACCTAGAAAATGGCTACTATTGACCTTGGAAAGTATATTTACAGTCTCTCAGTAGTCACAATATAAAAATTCTTTCAAATTGTTTCAAAGAAAATATGAATGACTGATACCAAAGAATGTATGATCTTAATGACAATATCTCATTCTATATGGGAGTTTTCCTATTTCTTTACATTCTTTTATGATTTGGCAGGAGTTCAAAGATAACATATGTGCATTCCAGTGCTCCAAGTATTTCTGAGTCTGTGCTAACATAAAATGTGCTTTCACCTCACCAACTCTGTGCTATAATACCAACTGGGGAATATTCTCATGTATGTCAATCAGACATAGGGTAGACACTACAAATCTTAATCCTGTCTTAAATTGGCATGGGGGCAGGGGGAAAAGCTTAAACAAAGAAATTGCAAGACTACGAAATTCTTCTGGAGAATAAAGGAAGGGGCATGCAAAATTCTGCATAATAGGGCAGGGATAGAATGTGATAGGAAGGTGCACCAGTGACTTTAAAAGACCTTGGTAAACTTTATTTCTTAAACTAGGCTTGGGGGACACAAGTATTTAATTTTACTATTTGAAAATGCATATATACCATACACATTTGCATAGTATAATTCCATAAATAGCAAAAGAAGTTTTTTGAAGGAAAACTTAAATAGACACAAAATCACAGCTGTATTTGACTCTTCAAATCACTTTGTAAATGTATTTTTTCCTACGTAGAACAAAAGATTTCAGGGGAAACTGACAAAAATTTTTTTGGATCAGTAATGACCATTTTCATTAATGAACACATATACAGTAGTAACAGGTAAAAGTTCATTGGATCAGATTGAGAGTAGTGCTTGAAACACAGTGGGCACTTAATAGATGCTTGGTGAATGAATGACTAACAAGAATGAAGATGAGCATATTTGAAGCCAAGAGTGTTGAAGTCCCGGCTATAGCTGAGTCTGGTACTTCTAAAGTTTGACCAAATAACCAACAAATGAGTCACATTTTTTTTTTTTCTTTTTGTCCACACATGATGATGATCTTCTAATTATATCTCTCTTAATAATAAATACAATAGTTTATTTTTGTTTTATGTGTTATAAACCTAATACTACACTAGGTGCTTTACATGCGTGCTCTCTAATCTTCACATCATCTTTCTAAGGTGGGTTTTATTAACCAATTTTATGATGAAAACCTGAAGCTCAGAAGAGTTAAGTAATATGTCCAAAGTAACATAGCTAAAAAGTGGTAGATTCAACCTCCAAATATGCCCCCAAATTAACATATTATAACTCTACTGCACAAGAAAAAGCATTAGGGGTTACACAGATATGAAGATATCTTAATTTAATCCACCAGCAGGCCTAGATGACCAACATCCAGATAATCTATTCCCAGCCAATAAAAATCACCATGTAGGCTCCTACATCCAAGATGGAAGTATATGAAGACCTTGGATCTAAAGAAAGATCTCATCGTTTTAAATCTTGTATCTCTGAACTGTGCAGAAGGAGAAATGTTCCAGTGGACCCATTTTGAGAATGTTCATTTATGCCAGTAGTCTGGACAAACAATTGTATTCCACTCAGGAATATCTGTTGTCAGTTCCCTCACAAAGAACAAAAGTCTAAAACTTGTGCCTTTCTATTCACATTGTTTTATCTCAATAGGAAAAACAAACAGCCTAGATTTTGTCAGATTTGATAACTCGCTTGGATAACCATAATTTTGTGGTTACATTTTCATCATTTTTTTAGTAAGACTTTTTCAATTTTTCTGATTATTTTTCAAAACCATATTTAGATCCTTCTATTTTTTTAAGTTTATATATTATTTATTTTGAGAGAGAGAAAAGAGAGGGAAGGAGCGAGGGAGAGGCAGAGAGAGTCAGGGAGAGAGAGAATCCCAAGCAGGCTTCATACCATCAGTGCAGAGCCTGACATGGGGCCCAATTTCACCAACTGTGAGATCATGACCTGAGCCAAAATCAAGAGTTGAACGCTTAGTCGACTGAGCCACCCAGGTGCCCCGTATCCTTTGATATTTAATAAAATATTTCATCACTCTTGTCAATTCTGAAAGATTTATTAAACTTTGCTTTTTACCTGTGTTTAATCCTCTAAAAAGAATTTAATCAATTTTATCCTGATCTTCTTTTGTTAATTAGGAATAACCTATTTTTTTTTTATTGGGTAAACTTTGATGAGTTGAAGGGAAAGATGATGACCAAAGCAATTGACCGCTTAGCTTATTAAATGTTGGTGGTTTATAAAATATTGTAGCTTAAATGCATCATTTAAAAGATATATACAAAACAGATGTTCAGAGGCAAATCTCCTTAACTAAAATAGAAGACCTCTCTCTAAGTGTGAGGGTAGAAATCCAACAAAAGGTAATGTGTACCATTGTGGCTATATTCATGCATGAAATACTTAATGAAATATGCTATTTCTAGTACAAATAATTGCTTTTGTTTTCATCATCTTGCCTGGTGCATCGTAGCAGGCTACAGAATAGTGTACGTTTTATCGTGATCTACAATCAGACCGTTCATAAAACTCTAATGGAAATGAAGATTTTGCTATTTGAAGTGGTCAAATTTCCATTTTCAAACACATCACAGCTTATAACCACTGATGGCATTTGGGTTTGCTGTTGAGTTTTAGGATAATAGCAAATTATAGAGAAAATCTACCAATTCTTTGTCAGTTGAACTATGAGGGGGAAAAGGCGCATTATCTGCCTGAAAGAAAAGCAAACCTACATGGTGTTTTTAAATGAAAAATATATATTTGTTTGTAGCTGTATGCTATTTATAAATTTAAGATCATTAGTCCTGCTTAAGAGACCAGGGAGTTTGCGTGCAAGTGGATAAAAATCTTTCCTCTCTTACATTTTAGGAATAGAGAGGAGGGTGAGGAAAGCAATGTAAGAAAGTGCTCTCTTTATTCCTGTTTCAGTGGTCTGTGATCCATAAAACCCAAGTGCTTATTTAGAACAATCCAAACTGATTGGAAATGTGTTGTTGCATACCTTTGCCTTTCTAATACTTTTTCATCTGAATATACCTTCGAGTATGTTCCTTTGTACCTCATTGAAACCCCCAAGGCCTCCCTACTTCAACTCAAATCCCATTTTTCCTCTGAGTGCCCTACTGCCGGCGCCTCCTAATCAAGGATCTCATTCAACAAATATTTTGTAAGAGCCAGCTTAGAGATCACCCTCTCTAACCTCTACGCAATTTAAGAAGTTTTGCCATGAAATTCCTGACATACTTAACTGTTGGTTAAATACTTGCACCTAGGGGAAGCTCATTACTGTGCAATGAAGTGATTCCTAAAGCATCTTCCTCATAGTTTGGCTAAAATCTACTTATCTGTAATCATCATATATTGGTCCTTGCCCTGCTCCTTGAAGACATAGAAAAGTCATCTAATCCTTTTTTTTTTTCAAACAATGTTCCTTCAGACATATGAAGGACATTTTCATGTCTCATTCCTGCATTTTCTCCAAGTCAAAATATGTTCAGTCCCTTCCATCGATGTCCATCATGCATAAGTTCTAATCACTCCCTAGTGTCTTAGGATCTTCTTTAACACACACTTCAACTATTGATCTTAAATGATCACTCTAATAATTGTTCTCTATCTTAATAGTGGTGGTATTTATGATTTTATAAAATTAGCATGTCAAACTACATGCAGAATGGGTGAATTATATCGAAATCAAATTACACCTTAGTGAAAAACAACCCCCCGAGGCATATAGATGTATATGACACCTAAATGGAACACAGTACCTCAGGCATTGTCTAATGAGAACATAATGCACTAAAGGTATCACCTAAAAGTATCTCTGGATACTTCTCTACTTGCTTTTTCAGCCACAGCATTGGTGTTTCACACAAATATACAGTCAAGAAAAAGTGCAAATCCTCTCTTTGAAGGAAATTATATGCAATTAATTTTTGAAGTCAAATATGGGTCCAAACACACATCCCAGTTTTGTTCCTTCTTAAGTTCTATTTCTTCAGCGTCCATTCACTCACTCTGTGAGAACCTACTGCCCTGGCCATGAAAAGTCAACAAGAGAGATGAGGACACTGCCCTCTTGTAGGGCATGGCTATTAAACCTGTGGTCTCAAAAGTGCAAAGCACACATTTCTTGAGTGTGCAAAGGATCTTTTGAGATAAGAGAAAGCCAGTGTGAAACTTCTATTTATGTTTGTCTCATCTGTTAAAAATTTCTGAGATGCTTTGTGCCTATTTCATAATATGTATTGAGGTACCATTATCCACATGTTTTCTGTGTGTGTGTGTGTGTGTGTGTGTGTGTGTGTAATGGGGGTGCTTAAAAAGTTATACTGAGGGGCGCCTGGGTGGCTCAGTCGGTTAAACGTCTGACTTCAGCTCAGGTCACGATCTAGCGGTCCATGAGTTCAAGCCCCACGTCGGGCTCTGGGATGATGGCTCAGCCTGGAGCCTGCTTCCGATTCTGTGTCTCCCTCTCTCTCTGCCCCTCCCCCGTTCATGCTCTATCTCTCTCTGTCTCAAAAATAAATAAAAACGTTAAAAAAAAATTAAAAAAAAAATTATACTGATATAAATGCACCATCTCAAAATATGGAAGCCAGTTTCTAACAAGCTAACATTACATGTAAGCTATCAGCCATCATATAAACCTGTATTCTGTCCAATAGCCTATGTCTTCCATATTTGTTTTAGCCTCACTCTCTCAAACAATATGACTATATATGGGCTTAGAAAGCATTATATATTTCTACTAGTAATAGTAATGCTAGGTTTTGCTTTCTGTTTTGCGTTATAAACTTTTTAGGATAAGGAAGAAACGCTTGGGGTAAGGAAGCCTAAGCATAGTCCAAAAAAGAATGATCCTAGAGTCCCCATTCCAATTAAATAGAAAGTGAGAAAGAAAAGGACCACCAGACAATTGAAGAATTTCAAACAACATTAATCAAAATTAAAAACGTAAAATATTTTATAATTACTCCAAAAAAGTTAACCACTTCAGTACAAACCTAACAATATATGTACGTAATCTCTATGTTTCAAATTATGCAATGCTGATTAAAGGGGAATCTAAGTTCACAAGTGGGAACACTCAGCATGGTAAAGATGTCAGTTCTTCCTAAATTGATCTGTAGATTTAATGCAGTCTTATCCAAATCCCAGAAAGATTTTCTGTAGATGTAGGCAAGCTTATTCTAAAATTTCTATGGAGGGGCTCCTGGGTGGCTCAGTCGGTTAAGCGTCCAACTTCAGCTTAGGTCACGATCTCACGGTTTGTGAGTTTGAGCCCCGTGCTGGGCTCCGTACCGACAGCTCAGAGCCTACAGCCCACTTTGGATTCTGTGTCTCCCTCTCTCTCTGCTCCTCCCCTGCTCACGTTCTGTCTCTCTCTCCTTCAAAAATAAATAAACATCCCCCCCCAAAATTTTTTTAATTCCTATGGGAAGCTACAAGCCCTAGAATAGCTAAAGCAATCATCGGCAAGAAGAAAAAGTGGGAGGAAACCCTCTACTAGATACCAAGGCCTGCTGGATAATTACAATAATCAAGACTATGAGAAGTGCACTGGTGGCGCAGTCGGTTAAGAGTCCAACTGTGGCTCGGGTCATGATCTCACAGTTCATGGGGTTGAGCCCCGCATCAGGTTCTGTGCTAACAGCTCAGAGCCTGGAGCCTACTTCATATTCTGTGTCTCCCTCTCTCTCTGTCCCTTCCCCTGCTCATACTCCGTCTCTGTCTCTCTCTTAAAAATAAATAAACATTAAAACAATTTAAAAAAAGAAAAAGACTATGAGATACAGATAGAAGGCTAGACACAAGGATCAGTGGAACAGAACAGAGACCCCAAAAATAAATAGACTCACACAAATGTGCCAAACTAAATTTTACAAAGATGCAAGAACAACCCAATGGAGGAAAATTAGCCTTTTTCACAAATAAGCTTGGAAAAATTGCATATCCAAAATTGACAAAATAAACCTCAACTTAAGTCTCACACTGTATACAATTTAACTCCTAATAAACATTGATTGAAAACATTTAGAAAAAGCTAAAGAAAAAAAAAGTTAGGGAAAAAAGTAGGAGAAAATTTTGGGGATCTACGTTAGCAAAATGTTTTTATAATTGACAGCAAAAGCACTATCCATAAGAGAAATTGACAAATTGGATATCATTGAAATTTAAATTTTTTCTCTGTTAAAGGTCACCTGAAGAGGATAAACAATACAGAATGGGAGGAAATATTTGCAAACCACCCATCTGATAAAGGACTCATTTCTGGAATATACTAAAAAAATTGTCAAAATTCAGAAATTTAAAAAAAGTAATTAGAAAATGGGCAAAATGCATAAAAGATATTTCAGTGAAAGTTTAGACAGATGGTAAATAAGCACATGAAAAGATATTCAGCATCATCAGCCATCAGGATAATGTGGTTTAAAACCCATGTGCCATCACTACACACCTATCAGAATGGCAAGAAAAAAATAATAATGGCAACATCAAATGCTGGTGAGAATTTGGAAAAGCTGGATCACTCAGACATTTCTGGTGAAAATGCAAACTGCTATGCCGTTCTCGAAAATAGTTTGTCAGTTTCTCGTAAAACTAAACGTGCAACCAACTACCAAATAACCCAGCAATTGAACTCTTAGGTATTCATCTTAAAAAGATGAAGATTTATGTTCACAATGTCCACAAATATTCACAGCAGCTTATTTGTAAAAGCCAGAAAATGGAAAAAAAAAAACAAACCCAGACATGTTCAATGGTTATATGGCTAAACTGTGGTATATCTACCCTGGAATACTGCTTAGCACCAAAAAGGAACCAAAATTGACACAGGGCTCAATATCAGGTACTGTGAGATCGCGACCTGAGCTGAACTCAAGAGCTGGACGCTTAACCAACTGAGCCACCCAGGTGCCCCCAACCTAATTTAATGTTAAATCTTCTCCCAGTCCTTACTTCAATCTACTTCAGCACATTGGCTGGCCTGTGAAGTGGAAGGACATCTATGTCTGCTCTTTCCCCACCAAGTGGTGCCCTCAGCCCCCAAGGTTGCTGACCCAGGTTTCTGATTCTGTCAGGTTCAAAAGGTGGAGGCTGGGAGTAGGGGGATAAGAAAACTCTATACATGATGCTTTTACTTGTGCATTATTTCTCTCTAGGATGTCCTCATCTGTATGCTTGAAGAACTTTATTTTGTTTTTTAAGAACAGGCTAGTTCACTGTCATCTGTTTTCATATAGCTTTCCTTGATTTCTCCGGTCAGGACTAACTGTCTATGTTTTATGTTCCCCTGACAGTCTGTATATTTCTTTATTAGGACATCCATCCAATTGCATTTGGTCAGACTGAATTGATGTTTACTTTCAGCAGAGTAATAATTTACACTTAGAAACCACTTGACCTCTATTGTTCTAACAATCAGCATGTAAGTATTTGTGTGCGATGTTTTTAGTTTATGAAGCAATTCTGGCACCGTATTCCATATTTGGAATTATTCTTTCTTGGAAAATTTAAACCACTAATTCTAGTAATTTTGATAGTGCAAATTTGTCATTAGGCAAGTTTTGTTATGATAAGGAGTTTATTTCCTTTGCATATTTCTGATGCTGGCTTAAAATTTTAAATTGCTTAATATGTGACAGACTTATTTATGAAAATATAATAGACTACGTAGAAATTTTTAAAAACCAACAACATAACTCATAATACATTTCTTACAAAGGAAGGAAAAAATATGTTAATTTCACTGCCAAATTTGTCTGATTTGTAATGACTCCAAGGCAGTGAGTTGAGAAAGAGCTTTTGGTCATGTCTGGCCAAATCAATTGTATCAATTATAATTGATTATAATGTCTGCTATGATGCAGAAAGAAGTGTCATGTATATGCCATATTCTCACTAACGTGATCACTAATCACATGTTAAAAATGTATTTTCAGTCATTTTCACCTATGTGTGTTGTTTATGTCATTGTAGTTATGGTGCTAAGCAAAAATACTTTCTATATGTGACTTGAAGTATCAATGTGACCAACTGTTAAGTCCTCTTCTTGTGAGCTTCATTTCTGCTTCCGAATGTATTGAGATTACCAAACTTTTATGAATTACTCATTAGTATACGAGACCAGCAGGCAGATTCTCTCAATTGCAGAATTCCATGTAGCAGCAAATACCCATCTGTAACAGTGCTATGTATATTAACTCTATAATGAGCTATCTTTGTTACGTTGAATACAAATATTTCACTAATTTAAAAAATTCCATTTATAATTCTGGATTTGAAGAATTAGCCTCACATCCTTTCTTGATGTTAAAACTATTAGAGTAAACTTTGAGAAACTTCTGGTCAGAATATTTTTCATCCTGCTATATACTTCACACATAGGCAAGTAAGTTTAAATGCATCTTATGGAAGGCGGGAGGATGGGCTGTATAGATGCCCACACAATAGATAGATAGACACACACACATACACACACACACATACACACATACACACATATACATAAATGTGGACATTTCTTTTGATTGACAACTCTCTCAACAGAAATTACTACATAAATAATTTGCCTTAAAGACCAGGATGAAGTCTGCACATATCTTCTAAAGATAACACAGATTGTACCCTCCATGCATATGTCGTATGTTTTACAAAACTTTTTGTCTTGAAAAAATTATAGATTTGCATGCAATTGTAAGAAATAATAGAGAGATTCCATGTATCCTTTCCTGGTTTCCCAGTGGTAACCTGACACAACGCCATAGTAACATCATACCATAATCTGGATCTGGATATCCATACAGTCAAGACACAGAATGGTTCCATCATCAGAAGTATTTCTTTCTTTGTCCTTTTATGGCCACACACATTCCCTCTCCCATCCCCTTCCCATTTCTATAATTTTGTCATTTCAAGTATTTTATAGAAATGAAATAATGCAGTATGGAATCTTTGGAGGATTGGCCTTTTTTCACTCAACATCATTATGGGAGATTAATCCAAGTTGTGTGTATTTGTTCCTTGGGATTCTCTCGCTCTGCCCCTCTCCTGCTCGGTCTCTCTCTCTCTCTCTCAAAATAAATAGGTAGACATTAAAAACATAAATACTATGAAAAAGATTAAATTAGGTTAAATATTTTTTGGAACTGGATATTTGTAATTAGAGAATTGAAACTGAACGTTGAAGTTAAGAAAGCAAGAGATCACTTTATTTTCAAACATGAAGATATCAGGAAATCATGGGGCCTGTTGGAACTTTCGTCAAGAAGCAAGTTAAGAGGGGTGCTTTGGTGGCTCAGGCTGTTAAGCTTCTGGTTCTTGATTTCAGCTCAGCTCATGATCTCACGATCGTGGAATCGAGTCCCTGCATCCAGCTCCATGCTAACAGCATGAAGCCTGCTTGGGATGTTCTCTCTCAATCTCTCTCTCTGCCTCTCTCCCCAGCTCACTCTCTCTCTCTCTCGCTCTCTCTCAAAATAAATAAGTAAACATTAAAAAGAAAAATAAGCAAGGCAAGAATTGCCCACCCCCAACAAAAAGATTTAACAGGACAGCTGGACAACCAAATAAAGTTGATTCCATTATCAGTCTTCTTACATTTTCTTTCTTCAATATGCTAATGATCCCATCATTTGCTGGTGAGGCTATAAGAACAATGTACAAAGCTGGTTATTCCAAAAACTGACCTTCGAACTAGTTCATAGCTATTGAACAGTTGCTAGGAAGCAAATGCTTTCACTGTATGATTTTACTTCTTCCCCATTAAGTCAAAAGACACACGAGATGTAAGGAATCCAGCAGATCCTGGATTTTAACCCAAGGAGTCTCAATCAGGCAAACATGCTTGAAATGTGTCAACTACGTTTTCTAAAACTCTAAAATTTCAAATTCAAAGCAAAGGATACATTTCAAATCTGAGACACCTTATTTTAATGGTGTAATATGATAGGTTTCCTATCTGACCATTATGTCTATTACCCTAATTAAAAAATAAATACTGTCGGTATGCGTGCATGTAGGAAAAGCAATTCATCTCATTGAAGCCACATAACAGACACAAGCAATCTAAGAGACAACTAAAGAACAATAATAACAAACACCCTTTTGGTTAAAGCTTTGTGGAATATAGTGTTAAGATCTCATATTAGTCACTCGAGACTTGTGGACATAAGAATACCTTCTCTTGATGGATACAAGAAAAGCCTTCAGAAATACATAACAAATTTCTGGGCATTCGAGTGTGGTTCACTAATACCAATTCTTCTAAGCCTTTAATGATATGCACGGCTAGAATCATTTAATGATACCTGAAACAGTATCTTTAGAGTCCTGGAGATACTCATGTCTCAGACTCAAAGTTGGATGCATAGAAATCTGTTATTTATGTCCTTTACTTATTTAGCCTGTCTGAAAACTGAGAGCTGAATAAAATATTTAACAGCTAAATTCTTTTTTTTTCTATTAAAGACTTTTAATGTGAAATCACCAACAGAAAAAAAAAGAGCAGAAAAAAACTGCTTAAAAGGTTACAGAAATTGATGCATATAAAAATGTCCATCTAAAAATGACACAACCTCAAAAAGTTACTATTTTTTTTAACAAGTATGTTCCAAAAGAATATGGCCACATTTCAGAGAGACATTTCTTCTCCCAACACCATGACAAGTGTTGATATCACTAAAAGGATTCTGAAAATGAATTCAAAGCAACATCAATTTTTTTTAAATGTTGGAGAAAGTAAAATGATTTTGGTATATATGTCTCGTAAAGACCTTCGTTTTTACAGACTCTTAACTCAGTTCTCTTAATACTCAAAAGAACTATTTGGACAGTTACATGGATCTTTCTCAAAACCTATTTTTTAAGCATTCTCACTCACACACAGATGTACACACACACACACACACACACACACACACTCATGTTTTTTTTTTTTTTTTTAAAGTGAGCAAGTCATTTTACTCATGATCTCGCATATCTTTTTTGCCTGGCGATGTATTCTGATCCCTGCTAAATAATAGGAAAACAAGTGTTTGCAGCAAATGCTCTTATAAGGAGAGTTAGTAGAATTTTCTGCAGGTACTCTCCAAGCCCAGGGTGATTTTTCCAAATGGTCTGTAAATTCTCTGTAAATTAAGCACTGGCATTTCACTTCCCTTCTGCTAATCACGTCAAGCTACCTAATTCCTAACTGTAAAATCAAATGTCTTAGTGACTTTCTCCTAGCTGAGTCTTCTCAATAGCCTCTCATATTAGGGATTCAATGGCTGTGCTTTAAATGAACCCGTTTCACTGGCAGGTGCCTGCTGGTTTTTAGGTTTTCAACGGTACCATTACTATCATTTATAAGGATAACATCACAATTAAGAATGTATGAATAATTTAAAGTTGAGTAGCATTCAGTTTCACAGTCTGTCTGGCACGAAGGTTGGAAAGTGCAAGGTCTTTATTTTATTACAAAACACTGGCTGTCTGGGTAAAAGGAGATGAAAAGTTACTAATTTCAGGCTTTACTTCAAACCCTTTAATCTTGCAAATAAGTGCCTTCAGTGAGGACTTTGTGATCTCCTAAAGCCTAGCCAGAGTCGTTCATGTTCTTTGTCTTTTCCCAAGGTCCTTACCTGATCCTAGGTGAGCCAAATGAGACAAAAGGGAATCCACTAGAGGAAGTGATTAATAGAGCTTTTCCTGTTAAATCCTAACTTGTGCTGTTGGCAAATATTATGAAACACGATCATTTCATTGCCATAAATAATGCTATATAATTAAAATTCCATTCTGTGGTTGGGAACAGTGTGATAAACCGTTTGCGAATTGGTAATTCTATTTATTAAAAACAGAGGCATTAATTTTGACACGTTGAATTATAACACAGACAAACAGATCTTGTGTTTTAATTAAATGCTCTATTCGATGAGCTTTTTTAGTCTAAGATTTAATACCAGATCCTACAATTCGTATGGTATAGAGCAGGGGACCATCTTAGCAGGGAATACAGGGACTCCGGTGGAAAAGCTTTGCTAGGATCCAAAAGGCACAGAGTAGGACCCCTGAGCCTCTCCGTCCAGCACCCCCTCTCTGTGTCAGGCTTGGTACCATTAGCTGGTTTGTTAAGACCTCTGCCAGCTCCCTTTTTTCTTCCAAAGCCTCCAGCAAGGCTCCCGGTCCTCGAAGGCATTACTTATTCTCTAATGATAAAGCAGGGCTGAATATTTTTTTAAATAAATAAATAACAACCAAACTGCTTTGAGCTTTCTTTCACATTAAGCTACATTTAATATTCATTTCACATTTTTTTCTATTAATTAAAAGTAAACCGTGTATTGTATGGTACATTATCCCTCTAACAGCCCCATGTGGAGATCATGAAGTGGAAGACTAATGGTGTAGACTTTAGCATTTAGTTTTAACCAGAATAATTTACATATCTGTGAGAAGAGTCCAAGGCATGTGTAAATAAGCAGAACTCTGAGATATCAAGACCCTTGCTCGGTTTACTATGGACCGCCGAGCTATGGGCTGTGTATTTATTCCATCAGTCAGGTAATTTAATGAGACTTACACAGCATCTATTTCTGCAGAAGAGACAAAAGTTATTATTAAGGAGAGGCATGTGGCAGTAAGAAAAATGTGTTTGCTTGTTTTATTTTATTCTATTACCCCAAGTAGCAAAGGTGATCCCATTCAATGTTCATTAAAGTTTACCTTTCTAATTTATCAAAGGGGACCCACATCAACAGTTTTATGCTGAGATTTCAAAACTGGAAACATTAAAATTTGATCCCAAATGCCAGATATTTAGGGAGGCTTTTCATTAGAAAAATAACCACATAGCTTTAATCTATAGATTTTTATTAATGCACAACTCTATTAGGTGAACCAGAGAAAGTACATTAAAGAAAAGTCATCAACTCCGAAAGGGCATTTGAACTTCGAATTACCCAACTTGCAGACCAGTTCTAAGGGAGGAAAGACATTTCTGAGAGAACGGGTGAGTTTAAATAAATGATCACAAAAGCATAGTTTTCAGTGAATTTGTCTGGAAAGAGTTATGCTGTGTTGTGAATCGTGTTAGGCAGTTACTAGAAGACTAAGAGTATTTTAAGAAAACGCTGTGTTTCTTTGATAAAATGTAAATTGAATGACATCAGGATTTAGTAGTCAAACTGATTTCAGTTATAGGCTCTTAAAATATGCCTTGAATGGAATAGAGTTCTCTGTGAGGAAATCATTGTAAAGGGTACAGAAATCAGTGAGGACGACTGCTGTGTGATGCTAAACATCCGTAAGAAACGTGAAAAACTCAATCACCGAGGAGGATGTTTCCAAATAGTCATCATTCGTGGCATCAACGTTGCCAAATGGGGAGTGAAGAACAGAAACAAGAGCCACCCTAATGATAATTCTGGTTTAGGAAGATGTTCGGATAACTGATGCTAAGTGTGCCTGTAGAATTTGAATTCCCTGGATCTTTGTCTGAAACTTCATTCCAAAGTTCTGGCAAAATTGACATGAATCCTGAAATATTTAAAACTGATTGAACTGATGCTGTTCCTTTAAAAAACACCATCATCCTTTGTAACCCAAACCAACAGTATGAGAGCACAAATGTTCAGACATAGACACTGCATTTTTACATGGCCTCTTGAGTGTTCACACTCCTACAAAGGCTGTCAGACCTGCTAAATGGCATAGCCAAATTTCTCTTGGATCTTTTTATAATACAATGATGCATAAGTGTAAGTCGACGCAGCATTTGACTCCTCAAATACCATATCACAAAGTCCTTCAAATATGCAACTCAATCCATAGGATGAATTCGAGCCAATTCCACACACAAAAATATATCTGTAACTTTACATACCCTTTGCATATCGTAACCTAATGTTAAACTTACACACGATTCCTCCTGCAGCAAAAACTCATTTTAAAGTTCTCCGCTTTGGTTCAGAATGAACTTCATTCAAATTATGAACTTTAGGCTGATTATATGAGGATAAATCTATAGAATGCATACTCTGGTGAAGGCTAATAACAACTTTCCTCTGTTTTCGTTCCAAAGTAATTATTTCAAAGAATATGGCAAGTAATTTATTTTCAAAACACACATGAAGAAAAATGAATCTGACAACAAAATACTGAGAGCCTCAGAAGGATAAGGTTCTTCATTTTTTATAAAGTTCTTGTCATACTACGTTTTATTTATTTATTTATTTATTTTTGTCACTGCTTCCAATAGATTCGGAGTTTCTAAGGCATATATCATAATTTGGCTATCTTTCTCTCCTCAACACCATTTATATTGCCTTGTACATAGAACATGTTCTCAAAAAATACCTGTATTGAATGTTGAATGAATAGAACTTCTCAAGGAGTTTCTGCAAGAATTTCAAATAGTTTAGCTGCATCTGGGATTCCGAGACTCGAAAATAAAAGGTACACTGCTTTGAATAAGAAAAGTGACACATAAATCATTGCAAAAACCTTTTTTAAAACAGAGATAGTCATGCTTTCTGAGAGATGATTATTTTCTTCTTCAGATATTGGTGGTTGTGATAGATATCCCACACCTGTTTAAACTTAAATACTCTTACTTTGTTTACATTTAGGCTTCATAGAGCATTTCAGTTTGTCTGACTACGCCTGTCCATTTTATGTTTTAAGACATAATTTAACACTTAAAAATATTGCACTTTTCTTACTCTTCCAGTCAAGTGTGATTATACAGAAATATGTGTCAATTAAAAGATTGCTTGCTATATCATTAGTTGGCAGAGATGCAATGGAATTTCCCAGCAAAATGAATCTTGAAACATTTGCCTTTCTTTTATTATAGTCTTTTTTTTTTTTTTGTATTTCTGTCATACATTTCTTTGGACAGAGATTAAAGCAGAGCTATTTTCTATTAAATTGCTTAGTTAACCATCAGTGGTCCTGAAATCTCAGGGCCTTTTTTCAGAATACACTTGCGCATGAACATATCCTTCATTAGTTGGATTTTTAAAATTCTGTCATGGGTCCTGGGTATCTATATGTGACATTCACTCAAATAATTCCTATTCTCCCTCATACTTAAGAACCAGCATGACTCTTGTGATATCAAGGCTCCAGGGTCATATCAGGTGAGTGCTTCCATTTTAGTTTTCAACTATTCAGTATACTGATGGTATATGGCTAAACCTCTAAAATGTGGAACAAAGGCTACATTAATTTTCTGATCTTTTTAGAACCACCCTGTTAGAGTAAAGCAATGCATTCGATAACCCTGAATATTTAGAAATTCTTTGGTTGAGGTGCTGTGATTTTTAATGAGCTTTCACTTTTATTTTTTACTCATTGATATTTGAAGATACATAAATACGCTGACAACATACACTTAATTCCTCTTTGAATCATAACACTTTTTAATGGTTCCAAACATGTAAATATGCCAATGATGATAAAAGTATTGAAATTTAGAGACGCCAAAAGCCCTTTCCTGGAACATGAAGAATTTTGTAAAGGAAGCAAATGATTGTTTGGATAATGCTAGCTTGAGACAATAGGAACTGGGATGCCGTGACATGGAGCCTCTCTCCTTATGTTTTAATAACAGCCTTCTGAGCACACATATTCACTTTCGGATTTTTAAGCAATTAGTTTGCAGATGTCACTAAATAAATGGCATTCATTCCTTAAGCAGGAACCATACCTGTTAACCATCTCAGCCTATTCTAGCTTTAAAGCTGGGCTTGATGTGCACAGCATGCTCAAAAACTGTACTCACAGTTCAAATGAGCTGGATTACAGACCATGACCACTGAGACCCTCACATGACAAAGCCTTTGTGTAATTAATATGCAGGGTAAAATGCTCCCTGGACTGCTGCTAAAGCGATTTAAATCATGCACATAAAAAATGTAATCACAAATTTAGCATGGTGGACAGAGTAGTCACACTGGGCTTGATTGCATAGAAGGTTCCAAGTGTGTTTTAAATGTCCTTTAAGATTGAGATTAGGACTTGTACTTACAAGATGCATATTAATCTAAAACTCAACATTTTTCAGTGTGGGATCACAGTAGGAGAACATTATGGGCAATAGAGGTTCATTCTAATCCCAGTAGGTAATTACACTTTGAAATAATATTCTTTAATTAAATCTTGTTTGCAGTTGATTGATTTAAACACTAACTCTAAAAACCTAAATTTGAGTTTTTATCAATTTTTGATGCTTATTGCACACAACTTGGGCTTTAATTGATGTTTCTGAAGTTTTAAAGCCCTTGTCCACCGTATCCTGGTTGAATTTAGTGTGATTATCAACATCATTCTTTAATACTCTTGATGACTCCTTCTGGAAGCTCGATAAGTCTGCGCACTTTTACAATTTTAATGGATACCTGAAAAGTATTTCATGTGTCTCAGTGCCAACATGTACACGGAAGGGTCTTCTATCACACCTTTAGTAGACACGTATCCTAATCCTTTCGCTGAAGTACGGAGGGTTTTATTTTTTTCAAAAATATTCACCATTGGCAACATTACAGAGTAAAAATCGGACCACAGCTCTCATAACGGACAAGGTGCAAAGAAAAAGAACTTCTCAATTTCCGAGTAATTTGCATCTTTTCAAATTTGAAGTAACATGACATTAAGCCACAGCAACAAAAATACTGCTTCCGTGTATTCACAAAGAGAAGCTGTCTAACAATAAATCCGTCACCTTTTATGTTTATAGCTCCTTTCTCGCCATTTGGCAAAGCTTACCAAAACACGATTGAAAGACTCGTGGACATTTTCAGATGAATTCCTTTTTTGTTGAATAATCCATATGCCACCAAATCTGTGTAATAACTGCTAAAGGCAATATGTTTTACTGTACCATTGTGAAGGAAGACTGTTCTGGCAGGTAACATTAATATCTAATTGAATTTTAGTCTTGTAGATTTTGGAACTCTTACAATTCCTCACTCCCCTGACATAAGTGCTTTTTCTGAAGGGAAGTTGTGAAAAATGTCATGTCCTATAACCCACAGAAAGGAACGTTGAAATACGTCCTAATTTGGCACATGATATTATCTGTCAGGGATGATCAAGGATCTTCATAATTTGTTGCAACTTTGCAAATGACAATGAGACCGATTTAATGGGCATCCATATAACCAACTAGTTGTACTGTTTACAGATTTATTTCCGGAACCACAAAATTAGGTCTGGTGTCCTGAGCATTGTGATTTAAAGATGTCGTTCACCAGTGTTTATATTTAAATTCATACAAACAAGGATCGGCTTGGTTTCAGCTTCAGCGGTGCCACAGAGCAGCATCTTGTAGATGTAGCCCAGTAAATTACATTCATGATGCCATATTTAATAACTGAAAATTCACATTTTACAACAATTGCATTTGTCACTGCTGAAAAACAAACTGGTACGTGGAATGTTTTATTACAATGACTACATTCTTGTGAGAAATGATTAAGTCACTATGAGAGAAAAGTAAGGCCAAAAGACCTCATTCACCGTAACGCAAATATTAATCACACATAAATAATACAGGTGTCTTGCAGTAAGCCACATTCCCCTAAAATATAGATTACACATCCTAGGGGCAAATAGTAGTACAACAGACTTGAAATAAATCCCTCAAGCCATGGTGGCCAAAAGGAAATCATTTATGTTTTGACAGTTTAATATACTTTTTGGTTATGCATAACAGATGAAAATATTTACACCAATATAAGAGAGTGAAAGAAAAATTAAATCTGACTAATCGACCTGTTCAAAGTATGATTTTTAATTTCAAGGAATTTTTTTAATAACTACGCCAAATAACAAATACGCTTCCTCCAATTCAACCGTATCCATTCATTTTTAATTATTTCACAGCAGCTAAAAAATAAACCAGTCTCTCAACTTAAAGAGAACTTTTCTTGGTAGGCACACATACCCCGTCTGGAGAGAAAGAGGGCTGCCTGCCAACCCAGAACACCGCAGGGTAAGATGAATGTCACCAGGAGGGGTGCGAGGGACGTGGACGTGGCTGGGCCTTTGGGGGGCAGAATCAGGGCCACAAGAGGTTATGGGGCAAAAAGACCTATTTACCGTGACTTTGATTTTTTACTGAATTTTTGTAACATAGGCATGTTATTTCTTCTAAAGAAAATATTAAAAAGGCATGTCAAAATAGGAATCCACGTCTTAGATCCACATCCACTCCTGCTTTTCAACAAGCGTATATTGGACACTGACAACGCTTGAAACACTAGGTAAGGCGCCAGAGAAGGAGTGGGAGATTAGCAATCAGCCAGATGGCTCTTTGGCCTGAGAATTTAAAATTCACTGAGAGGTGTATCTGAGAAATCAAATAACAGGACAGACCATATACAATCAAACATGATATTACATGGTTCAGACTAAAGCATTACAGGAAAAAAAGTCAGGACAATGAGGGAGTTGGGGGTACAGGGAGAAGGTGCGTACGAGTAGATAGCCTTCCACAGGAATACTGACATTCCAATAATGTAAGGAGTCCCCGAACTCAAGTATAGAATTCTGAGATTGGCAAATACATGAAGAAATGATTTGTAACACTACGAAACCAAGGAAAATCTGTGTGAGGTTTCAGAGGTTTTAGATAGAACACATTTACATATGACATTTGTACCCAAAAAAAGCTGATTTAGCCATAAGTATCAAATAAGATGGAGGGATCTGCCGACAGTGATCACTATTCAAATGAATGGTGTCTTTGGAAACTTTCACGTTAAAAGACTCCAAATGTGCCTGTAAGAGATAGCCAAGCAAAAGTAAGTTCTAGTTTTTCCTACTTAATTTGTTCTTACATCCTCGTTTCTGTCATTCTGTGTTAATAGGTTAGGAACTCTCTTCTTCAATAAAATCACTCTCTTTTGCTAATATCTACATCACAACAATTCCTTTATTTTCCCCTGACTGAAATGACCAACCAGTCAACATCACAGGCTCTCCTGTCCCACCTATTCCTAGGTATGAAGTGCCCTTCTGCCTGTCAATGGCAAACCACTCCACTTCTGCCCTGGATCCTTCCTTCTTCCCACCGGTTACATTGAAGACAACTTTGCTCCCTAATTATGCCCTATGCTTCTTATATTATCAGTTTCTCTATTCCTATAATATCATTTCTATTAGCACACAATTAAAAGAAGAAGAGAAGGAAGGAAGAGGGGGAGGAGTGAAGGAAGGAAAGAAGAAAAAGGGAGGGATGGAGGAAGGGAAAAAGGAAAGAAGAAAGGAGGAGAGGAAGGAAAACAACTAGCTCTCTTTCTAGCCCACTTCTTTATCGTTTCCATCACACCAACGTTTCTTGAAATGAAGATCTGTATTCAACTTCTCCACATTCTCTCCTATGGCTCTAAGCTCAACCTAATTCAATCATACTTTCATTCTCAGAGCATCACTAAGACTGCTTTTAAGGTCACCATATTTTCAAATCCAATAATCCAGTCCATTCTTATCTAACTTAAGCCCTCACAAACATTTGCAGAGTTGACCTTGTCATCTTTCTAAAAATATTTTCTTTTTTTGACCTCAGCATGCCCACATTCTTGGTTTTGTTTCTGCTCCACAGATGGCCATTCGATGGTGTCATTTTCTGGATTTTCTTACTCAGATTTCAGTCTAAATTTTGAGGACTTGCAGAACTCTGTCTTATATATCCTTCTCTTTCCTCTCTATACTTTCCTCCTAGGTGATTCTCATTCAGGCCCATAGTTCTACATAATGATTTTAAGGTTCAGTCTTTATCTCTCTAAAACTCAAAACTCACATCCAGCTGCTTTATTCATCCTGCCCCTTGAACAGTCGAACCCAATTAACATGGTTAAACATAATTTTTAATTTTTCTTGGTAAAATTGCTTCTTCACTCACACTGAGTTTTCCTCACTCAGTCAAGATGACCGCCACTCACCAGCTTTTCAAATCAAAATGTAGGGCTATGTTCTTCTCTTGTTTAAAAACCTCCAATGAATCCCCATGATACTAAAAATGGAATTATGCTCTTTATCTTATAGCTGTTTCCAGTATTCCACACAATCTGACCCGATGCTCTTCTCTTGATGACCTCTCCTATGTTATCTTCCTTCTTCACTATGCTTCAGACATATCAGCCATTTTCAATTTTCTGAACATTGTATCTTAAATTAAACGCTAAACTAGCTAATCTAATGTAGCCGCCAATGTTCTCTATCCCATTATTCTTTTATAATTCTCTGCACTGAAATTATAACCATCTGATATTTATCTTGTTGGTTTGTTTTCTATCACTCTGAATGTTAACTCTAAGACAGTAGAAGCCTCATCTGTCTATTCTCCACTATATTCTCTGACTCTAGAATACAGCACATCACAGGTGTGCCCTTTCTTCCCGATACATAGCACACATTCCAACAACTTGCACAGAACTGTGGTGAAACTTCAAGGATAACTCATTTTAATAATGTGTGACTCAGTCTATATTAACTATGGTTGTTTTCAATTATTTTTCCACTGGTATTAATAATTATATTAATAGCGTTATTAGCTGTTATAGGTAAACATAATCTCTATGGTATGCATATATGTTAAGAAAACATGGCTTCCTACTAGAGGGCAGATGTAACATGGGCATATGCTTAGCTTTATTCCTCATGTGTGATGCTAGCCTTCACTAACTACTAGCGAACACTTGGATGCTGGAAGGGAGGGCATTTGTTTACTTCACACATCAATGAGCAAAGTGGTACTGGACAACAGCCACCTGGGATTTGAACCTAAAGGAAATGGAGGCCAGCCACGTGAGGCTGAGGTCCCACCCAATACTTTTTCGAACGTGGACTGCAGTCAAGTATTCCTCTCTATCCCTGTGATTCCATCTGAGAGGCTTGCCTGATGCTTCCAACATCAGGCATCTCCTCAGCCTTTCCCTAAGGAAGTGTCTTCAATAGTCCCTGTGAGAACCTTTTCCATTATTGATGAAAACACATCAGGTAATGGAAGTAGTTCCTCTCAATAAAACACAATAAAACGCACAGGAACACTTGAGGAAAGAGGACAATTATGTTTAGAGATTTCCAGCTCCCGAAGAAAATATGCTGTCCTGTTCCAGATACTCAAATTAAAATGAAATCTTAGGTAAGACCAAAAATCTTTATTCCAGTACTCTACCACAGGGTATTTAAACATTGTTTCTTTAGGATATTAACTTTTTTCTTTTTTCAGTTTACTTGGACTCAATGACTTTTGTAGGCCCTTGACACTTTGGTTTTTGTGGGACCCTTATCTCTGTAAAAAATTATCAAAAAATGTATTTTTACTACACTGATAGAAAAAAATGTTATTATGATATATGAAAACACTTTTCATGATATAAAATTTCTTTTTTTTCACATTTTTAAAAAATTAAAACATACTAATGGGTCCCCAAAGGTAGGTGAAGACCAAGCTGCTGTGTTTAGTGGACCTGATGGATAAAGCTGGCCCCACTCAAATGAAAGAGACAGAAATATTTTGAACATGACTTGTCTATCAAAATGCTAAATCATTCTTCATAAGATGGTATTGCACCTTACTGTTTTTATGGTATTTTACATTACTAAGTTATTATTCAATGTTCTGAGCACCTAGACACATAAAACAATTAATGAAAGGCCAATCGTTTGCCATGGGTATTAGAAGAGTTAAATATGTCTCTCTATTGGGTAAAAGGAAGCCCTCAGATTTTAAATCATTAAAAATATTGCTATTTAATATCCTTAAATGTATGGATTTACAAGACCACATTCTTGCTTTTTTGGGTATGATCTTTAAAAGCTAGAAAGATCTAGAAAAAAAAGTCATATTTCAATTCATTAAAAACCTTGAATGTGGAATTGATAAACCAAAGATCTTGTTATAATGACTTATCATTCTTCCCTTTTCCCTTCTCTTCCTGAAAACATTGAGGCAAGTGTTTATACACTGTATCCTACCTCTTTTCTCCAACTTCACCCTACATAGGATGACTATACATTCCAATGTGTTCGGGATAGTCCCTGTTTATGACTTTTGCCCAACACCCCTCTTTCACTCTTACAAGTGATCCAGGTTGGACAATAAATTGTAGCCATCTTACCTATAGTAATTCTGAAGTTGATTGTTCATCCAAGTCTATTTATATTCTTGATAACAAATTTACCTAAATACAAGGAAAGATAAAAGAGACATTTCTACCAGGTTAAATCTCTTTGAGCATAGGCGTAGCTCTGTAAATTCCAAGTGCAAAAATTACTGTTAGCGTCAACTGCCTCTATAATAAGGTTCAATTAGACTCTCCATAATCTGATCTCAACCTATGAACAAATACTATATGGTCTCTCTTATCTAATCTCTTCACTATTCCCCACTGAGTTTTTCATCGTACTCTCATTCTTCCCATTCCTATCTGCTTTAGATGAAATATTTTACCTGTCCCAGGGTCACTCCTGAGAGCCAAATCTTGAGACCTGGTCTATTATACCAGCATCTAAAGCAGATCTTTGCTTCTCTCCCTACTTCTCTCCCTACTATGAAGGGATACTATGATAATGCCAAACTAGCTAATTAGCTAAACTAGCTAATGCCACATGGTTTCATGTTCTTCTCAACATTGATAATTTGCCTTGTAGGTAGAAAGCACAGATGTCTATCTACACAGACATTTCAGTACTTTTCTTAAGTCCAAAATTTGTCTTCTTCTACCTCCTGGAATACTGCTGGAACTTCATCAAAGGCCTTTCTTTCTTTCTTTCTTTCTTTCTTTCTTTCTTTCTTTCTTTCCTTTTTTTATTAACATTCAAGTGCCCCTGGGAATAGCAATTTATAAAATTTTTGTCAATAACGTATACTTTAGTATAATTTAAAATTTTCAAAACAGAGTGTAATAGGAAGAATGGGAAGAAAATGGAGGCTCTAGGGTAAAGGCAGAGTAAAACGGTGTCTTGCCAAGAGGAAATTGTTATGATTCCTAGTCCAGCTAACTCTTATAACCCACCAAGTCTTTCCCTGTTAGAATCAGCTTTGAATCCAATTTTAAAATATCCCCTCCACTTTTAAATGGAGACATCATAGTATAGTGTTAAAAATATATATACGTCCCACAATCTATGAGGCTTGGATACAAATACTAATTCTACCACTTACTTACTACGGACACTCCTGCAACTTAAAATTTTTCTCTAAACGTTAATTCTCTAGTCTGTAAAAGAGAGAAGGTTCCCCCTCACTTTCAGCTAAAAGTAAAAATAAGGACCCTCTCCTGTGCCACTTTTCAAATAAAGTGAGGCATCACAAATGTATCCATATTACAAGAAAAGAAAAACATGCTAAATGAGAACACTTGCTCTGGGACCAACATCTGACCAGAAACAAGCAGTTTGGGTCAAAGGATGCCCTGGCCCTACCTATACAGCCGAGCTCTGCATTTCTTCCATCTTCACAATTCTCAAAATGTTACTCTCTGAAAGAAAGGCAAAACAAAACAAAGAAATCTCGTATCCAGGGACACCAGGCTCCGATGATGGTAGAAAAGCATCACATCATACATGGGGATCTAAATAAAAGTCTAGTATTTAAGAATGAGACCTCCAACCCTTTTCTCACTCCACTCTCAGTACCCATGCCTAGACTCAGACCTTTCTAGCAAACAAGCAAACTGGCTAGCAGGCTGGACACCCTAAAGCAAAGGCAGCAGGTTGACAGTCCTTCCTGTCCACCGTATGCTTTCAATCAGTACAGTCAATAATCATCAGTTATTTGTAAGGAGGCGTGAAAAAAAAAATCTTGAAGTAAGGGGACTATCAAAAATAAATAGGGAATAAAAATAAAAATAGAAGTAAATTGGATGAGAAAAAATAAGACAATTAGAGGACCAATTGGCAAACTCTGACATCTGACTAAGAGAGAGTGTAGACAATGATACGGAAGAAGTTACAGAGAAAAATAAAAGAAGGAAATCTCCTGGCAAGAAATGTGCTTCCAGACATGTGCCCAAGCAAGAAGAATGAACAACACATAGCAAAGCATAAAATCATGAAATCTTAAAATACCGCATATTACAATTAGATTATAATTGCTCCCAGAGAGAAAAACAAAATTTACCCCTTTAAAAAGTTAATATACAGTGGATTAAGAATCAAAGAGGGTCCAGACTTCTCAGAAGATACACTGGGAGCCAACACACCGTGGTGCACATAAAGGCAGAGTGACGACATTTCTGTCAGATGCTCCAACAACTCCCCTTCCAACAACCCTTTCCCAGAAAGCTTATTGGAGGATTCACCTTACCAGACTAAGGATGTAGAACAAGAGAAGAATAAAGGGAATTCCAGAAGACCATGATGAGACAATACCTATTAACAGGGCTAGGTTAAAAAATGGAACAAGCCAGAAGTGATACATAGAGGAAGTCTTCGGGGAAGGATGTCACCAGGAAATAAAATCAAATGATGCAAAAATCTGAATGCATAGAAAATGACACTACGAATTGGAAGGTTATAGGGAGATTTGCTGTAGGCCTAAAAACAAGTTAGAAAATCAAGCAAAACAATGTATTATCTCAATGACAATTATAAAAAGCTATGCAATAAAAGGACTACCTCATCTGTGTTGATCTGCCTCTACCACCCTTCAGAAGTAGAGCTCTCCATTCTGCACTCTAGCATGAGGAGAGGTATGAGTCAGCCCTCTTGCAGCCTAGCCATTCGGTGTTCATTCAGGCCTTCCCCGGCCTTTGACTTCTGGGGATGAGTAGGGCCCTGTTTGGGAACATATATAGAGGACCACTTTTGTGTTTTGCCTTTGTTTTCAGCTCACTGACTTTCTCCATCACTGGCCTGCGGGCCTATTTTCATTACAGCCAATTAAATTTGGCTGACTGTGTGTCTTTTGGTGGTGGGAGAGCAAGCCCATTGTCTTTTAATTTTTGTATTTTCCTTCATCCCTCTGTATTCTGCAATAAATATGGACAGAATTAAAAAAAAAAAAAGAAAGAAACTCTGGCCAGTTGAGTCTTTACTGCGGAAGGATAAACTGGGCTTCCAGAAGATGCCTGGGTTCATGAGAACCGGAGAAGTGGAGCTCACCTCCAGGCCGAACCTCTGTTGACTGTCCTTCATTTCTCAGGTTTAGCCTCATAGGAAGAGTGCCAGATAGTTAGCAAAGTACTGATTTCCTCTAGTGGCAAAGCCATTGTGTAAACACGGTGAGGGATAAACGGCCCAGTATTTCTAGCTGCAACTGGGATAGGATGGAATTGAAATGAGAAGCAGGAATGTATAATGTAAAGAAAATTATCAGAAATTGGGAACCTTATTCCTTACTTTCTTCTAGCTACCTAATGGAGAAACCCAGGGTGTCTATAGCAATTATGGTAGACAAT
The DNA here is from genome assembly GCF_018350175.1 of Felis catus. Classification (NCBI taxonomy): domain Eukaryota; kingdom Metazoa; phylum Chordata; class Mammalia; order Carnivora; family Felidae; genus Felis; species Felis catus. The sequence goes on from NC_058375.1 coordinate 145,786,040, forward strand.
GGAAAAAAAAAAATCAGTGAGTCCTGTACCCAAAAGGACATCTTGTCACCCTGATGTTGTCATGAGCTGGACAAATGAGACCTGGCCCCTTTCAGTTTGCTGTCTCCTTTGCTTTTAGCACAAGACTTCCTCCTTCACTGAACTACTCTCCACCTGACGAGACAGCTTGCCATTTTCTTGCGACCTAATCTCAAAACACGGAACATTAGGCTTAGCGGATTGACTAAACTGCATTGACTGTCTCCTTGGATGTTTCTGGTAGGATATCATGACAGGCTGCAGCTAGATTTTACAGTCACTAAGTTGGTGGCGAACATAACAGGAATGCATAGTAGAAGTGGACATAGGCTCCCAATGTGCCATATGAATCCACAGGTGGCCCTATGGTGGGTGAATTCCTGAATGGGCACTACCATCTGCACATCCAGATAGATACTTGACATGTGTTGCCCTCAAATTCCTATGAAGTTGAATGAGGCACAGCAGGTGCCATGGAGGAGCTCGTGCTCCTTAAATTCATAGCGTGTTCAATGTTCAAGGAGTTAATTAAAAAATACTCTCCAGATTTACACATTTTCTCAGAATAGATCAAAAGAGGGTTTGGAAATACAAGCCTAAAGTAAATAAGACCAACTGCTGATTTTTCAATTAGGTTATGTTTCAGGGATACAAAATTACATATTCCTTTCCTCTGCACGTCCCCTGCACTTTTTAAACACAGAGCAACCCATTATTAAGCTATTAATCACCTCTTCCAATTAATTGCTAGAAAATGACCCAGGTTTTAGTAGTAGAGTTGCAATCGAAAAGCTCTTTGATATTTGGCAAGGTAAAGTTACAGGCAGTAGTCATTTGAGAAGGTGAAGCTATTAGCTGCTGTTTAGAATCTCAATTACTCTAAAGATAGATAATTACAAATAAAACAAACTTGTTCTCATACATGAGTAAGTGCTTCGTTTTTTCTTTACAAAATTTGTGCGTGATTTTTTTTTTCCAGTCACTAAATATAATTTCCACATGAAAAACTGACCTTAATGATATGAAGGATGGCTACAAATAGTATCTGTGTTTTCATCAAAGAGAATAAATGCATTTCCTGGACACTGACTGTTAAAGCTAATTGATTTATTGGTTCTCCATATAGTGGACTATTGTCTTTATGCTCTTGGGACATGGAAACTTCAGAAAAGGGCGAAATTCTGCCACGTGGACATGACAGTTGAAGCACACCTTCCCTTTCTTCAAGTGTAGGGTTTCTTGGAGTTCAAAAATAAGACAGAAAAGAAAATCTCTTCCCAGGATTTGTTGGAGTTAACTGAATGTGGCTGCATCCCTTGGCTTATGGAATGTGTACTTTTACTGCTTTAACATTCCTGAGAAGTTAATAGTGTGGGGGGTTCTTTTCCCTTTAATCATATTCCTTTCATAGTAAAATATTTATTCAAGCAAATGTAAAGTACTTGTCAAAATATGAGAATATGAAATTCCCATTTTTAGGTTTCTTAAACACAGCAGTGATACAAAATAAAAAGTGATGCATTTTCCCCCAGGGCTAGTTTTTAAATTCACGAAATTACCAAATATGTTTTTGTTTTCTTTCCCTTTTACCTTTTGGCTGCTGTATAAATTAGTAAATATAATGAGAGAAGTTTCTCAGCTGTCATTGATCTCAACATTGTACAATCATCGCCATAAAAAGCCACAAAGGAAAACAAATGAAGTGAAAACCCCAGATACTGCAATGGTTCTCCTCAGTATTTCCTTTCACATGAAGCATAGCTGATGGATTTGGTGAGGGCTTCAAGGAGAATCTAAGTTCAGGAAGCAAAATAAGGATCGACATTTTGTATCGTGTGTGCCCGAATCAGACTGACACCAAAGGGGAGAGAATATCGATGAAATGATTCCAGGTTTGAAGTGTCCTGTGTTACTTGTGGTTCTCTGGCCTTTGATGCGAGTAAATTCTAATTTTTCCCTGTTCCAAGCTTATCCTTTGTATAGCTATTTTTTAAAGAGAGAGAGAGAGAGAGAGAGAGAGAGAGAGAGGAAGGGGCAGAGAAAGAGGGAGAGAGAATTTTAAGCAGTCTCCACGCTCAGCATGGAGCCCAACATGCGGCTTAATCTCCCAACTGTGAGATTATGACTTGAGTCAAAATTAAGAGTTGATCACTTAACTGACTGAGGCACCAAGGCACCCCTTTGCATAGCTATTGACATGGGTTGGTTGGAAAGACAGTATGGCGGATGTTAATTTTTCCACCAGAGTTACTTTACCGCCAAGAATATACACAGACCACTATTCTCTATAAAGGAACATACTTCTCCAAGCTGAGAGCATTAGTACATTATTTGCCAATGCCACCTTCAGGTTTGGCCCAGGTATCTATTAATTCTGTGTGCCAACTGCAGTCAAAACCAGAAAAAAGAAAGAAAGGCTGACGTGTTTTCAAAAGAAATTAATAAAATGAATTTCTCTTGCACGTCAAAAAGGTCTAAATAATTTCTGGAAAAGAAGTTAGTTGGCGTAAGAAAATCGGATTCTCCCTTTTTCCGACGTTTACGTCTTTCAAGTTAGTTCGCTGTTATCTCACCAGAAGGTATTACCCCACCAATTTGTGTAGGTGAACTGTCCCGTATGTTTAATTGTTCCTTCTTCATAGCAGTACAGCTTAAAAAATAAAATAAAATAAAAATAACATCAGGGTTCTGCTTCCAGGCTTAAAAAGGAAAAATATTACTAAGTGATTCACAAATTGAAATTGTCTTCCTCAATACAGAAAACTCTGCAGGCTTCATTTGAAATCAACAGTTTTGAAACAGGGTAAGTTTGAAATTCCAAGCAGATTTAACTTGCTCTGTGCATTGGGACAAGAACAAGGCAAAAGTTCATTCTGAAATAGGTTGTTTTTATTAACAAGCTACAAATGTTTTCTGAAGGATCACTGGGAACAGTGGGTATGGGCAAATGGAGTACCATTTAAGAATTATTATGGGGGCGCCTGGGTGGCGCAGTCGGTTAAGCGTCCGACTTCAGCCAGGTCACGATCTCGCGGTCCATGAGTTCAAGCCCCGCGTCAGGCTCTGGGCTGATGGCTCAGAGCCTGGAGCCTGTTTCCGATTCTGTGTCTCCCTCTCTCTCTGCCCCTCCCCCGTTCATGCTCTGTCTCTCTCTGTCCCAAAAATAAATAAACGTTGAAAAAAAAATTAAAAAAAAAAGAATTATTATGCTCTCTATATTCAATTTTTTTAATTATTTAATAATGAAGAATAAACAGAGTAATCAGCAACCTACGCTAGCATGTTTCCATGCAATAATTTCCAAGGGTCATGGTGTGGCAAGTGGTCAGAATTTTGCAGAGTTGCTGTAAGAGGAAAGCTTACAATCAGATATTCTGTATTCTGTGTATATGCTGAATCACCTTTATGCTGAATCATCCCATCTCTTAATAGCCACCATAACGCTGGGTAAAAAAGTCAGAAGTCAAATGAGAAACTTGCCAGTGCTGAGTAACACACAAATCTGAATTTTCAAGATTTCCACATTTATTAATGCTGCCATTTTGTTGCATGTTATACATCTTTGAGTCTGTGGTAACTTCCATAGTGTTGAACACATTGCAGTATGTGGGTAATCAGCCAATTGCTGAGTGAACAGGTGAATGAATAAGTAAATCTGCATTTCCCTGTGCTGAGATGAAGCACTGAGCACAAACTGAGCTCATGGCTTGGTATCCATAAGGATAACCTCGATCCCAGGATTAGAATTTTCTTCTGGGTTTTCCTGCTCCCATAACGTTCATGGTAATTATCTGACATTGGCTGTCTATGCACATTGTATCTGCCAGATCTCACCTACCTGGTGCTGGACCAAGCTCTGGAATAAAACTTTGTATTTCAGTATCTATCCAATCATTTTTTTTTCCTACTTAGATCTCTACTTCCGATCTCTCCTAGTCAGCTTTACACTATTCCCATGTACCTTGCAGATTAATGTTAATTTTGTCAGTGGAACAAGGTGAGTTGGTCATAATTCATATGCTTTGAGATGTATATCAATAAGCTGACCATTCTGAGCAGTTATACAACTCTCTGTCTAAGCGGTAAACTAATCTGATCACCAGAAGGCGAAGCTTGGCTGCCTTCATACCTCTGCATGAAATAAAAAATAAAATAAAAGAGAGAAATAAAAGCAACATTTTTACCAACGAATTACAGTGATGTATACAAACTGTTATTCTCCACTGACAAATGAGCGAGGAGGCGTAGGACAAAAGCTTCATGGTGCATCTATGCCAACCCCAACTAAAGCAAGTTCACTTCTAATAGAACTTTCCTTTTCCAGTAATTGTCCATTTTTGGTGGGACATACACTTAAGGGTATATGCAAATCCAAAGTGATGATAGGCACTAAGCAGCCCACAGTAGCCTGAAGATCAAGCAGAAAGGGTAAATAAGAAAGGAGGAGGAAGAGGAGGAGAAGGAGAGAGAGACAGAGAGGGACAGGGAGAGGGAGAGGGGAGGAAGAGGGAGGAGGAGGAAAAGGAGAAAGAGAAGGAGAAGAACAAAAACAAGAAGAACAAGCAGAAGAAGGACTAGAGGAGGAGAAAGAAGAAAATGCTATGGTAAAGCAGAACACTCCAAATCTCCTAAAACGATATTTAAATTTCTCACTTAATCACACACGGCCAAGACTTATGTTAACTTAATATATAATGGTATTCAAGCTCTTATCTAATCATACATAATCAAAGCCTCTTTACAAAATAACAAAAATTGTTATTCAGGATATGCATAGACAATAAATACAATTTTTTTTAATTTTTTTTAAAATTTATTTATTTTTGAGACAGAGAGAGATAGAGCATGAATGGGGGAGGGTCAGAGAGAGAGAGGGAGACACAGAATCCGAAACAGGCTCCAGGCTCTGAGCAGTCAGCACAGAGACTGACGCGGGGCTCGAACTCACGGACCGCGAGATCATGACCTGAGCTGAAGTCAGACGCTTAACCAACTGAGCCACCCAGGCGCCCCAATAAATACAATTTTTAAGGAGATACTGACGAAGGAAAAAGAATATCAATTGTAATAGTTCGAGTCATCATGATTCGTTACTATCCATTTTTTTCAGAATTTTAAAATAAATCTTAAAAATTGTCATGGAGACATAGGGAGCCTGTGGCTTGCTTGTTTCCACCATCCATCATGTATTAATAAATGAATGAGTTCTACCTCAACTGGAACATAGAGAACAAAATTCTCCATGAAGTCTTCCTGGGTAAGATGTTCCACGAGTTTGGCAAGGTTTAGAATATAGTAAAACCTTGGTTTGCGAGCTTAATTCATTCTGGAAATACACTTGTAATCCAAAGCACTCATAGACCAAAGTGAATTTTAAGAACCGTTGGCTCAGTGGTGATCATGTGACACTTAGTGTCATGTACCAATTGTGTTGCAAGACATCACTCATTTATTAAGTTAAAACTTATTAGTAATGTTTTCTCGTCTTGTGGAATATTCACAGAACAGGTTACTTGCAATCCAAGGTTTTACTGTACTAGGATTCCAAAGAAATGATTAGTCTCCAATCATTTAACTGAAGTTCATCTTTTTGTTTGGTTAGACTAAAACTGATGTTCATATCTATCTCTTGTAGAATAGGAAGAACCAAGTGCAAAGCATCACCGTCTTTCGTGGGGAAAGACCAGAGATCCGCCCTGACTGAATATCAAGTCTGTACCCACAATCCATTGTTACAGCTGTTCTTCTGCTCTGGCCAGGTGGTCTTAAAATGGTTTAAAAAATGCAAAATTAGAAAATGTAAAAATGACAGAAATAAATAAGATTTTTTTTTCAGTGAAGTTTACCTATTTTCTTAGAAGGCTGAGGATGAATAAAAGGAGGTTTTGAAAATTCTTCACACTGAAGGAAATAGCAAGGTTGTACATAACTGACTACTCTGGCCTTCCTAGCATTCTTATGGGTTATAAAGCCCTTTATAATATCTGATACCCAACTGAGTACTTCCTTTTACCATTAACTCCTTAAACCATGAATATTTAACGCAAACCAAGTTTAAACCCCTGACTCTTTTCACAGTTAGTATCTATAATCCTTTTTTCCAGACTAGGTATTTCTAAATCGTGTTAAATCTTTCATCTTCCTTCTGGTCAATTTCAAGGTTTTTATTGAATCAAATGCAACTTTTTTTTTTTTTTATACCAAGCTTTCCTTTTGCTTTTAGACATTTCTACTGGCTTAGCAAGAGCTGTTCAAATTAGGTGATTATCCTCTATGTGGCACTCTGATTTACACAGTCCTTATTTTTAGGCAACAACCTCTAAGTGAATGATTTATTTACTTCTCTATTTATTTTTATGCATGGAACAGTAGAAATTGGTCCTGAAAATCCGAAGGCACTTTTTTTCTTTTTGGTGGACTTTGAAAAAGTTTGCTTTTTTTTTCTTCTTTTTTTTCTTTTTCTACATTTTAACAAATGACCCGAACTCTACTTTCAATAATCCTAAAAGATAAAATGTTAATAAACAAAGCTGCAATTATATATAACATTTTTTTCTGACACACTGTTAGAGGAATACACTAAAAACAATAAGGTTGAACTATAGGTACAGTGATACTGTACTAGGGTTCCCCCCCACACACTTTAAGTAATTTTATTTCCTATAAAGTTATAAAAGATGGTGTAGCTGAGTTTGTTATTTATTTCCCTTAAATTGTAAGACCAAAGAAAAGGTAAAGAGGAAGAATGGTTAACCTCTGGTGACCAAAGGTGCGCTTGATCTGTTATTTTGTGTTCTATACTCTTCAAAAGAGCAATATAAACAGAATTATTTATGCCCAGCAAAATGTTGCTTAATTACTTATGCACCACTGTTTGCTTGTATTTTAAGCTCTCTCTACCACCCACAGGCAGACGTTAAACAGCTGCTAAAAGCTAGCTTTAGTCTTGCCTGTTTGAAATTAGCATACTTGAGCTTTGAAAAAACTTTGTTACCAATTTACATATGCATAGAGACTGATATTTAGACTCACCATATGATATGTCCCTCAAGAGCTTTTCTTATTGCCTCCATCCTCAGGTCTCAACCTAGAGACTGTAAATCTAGCAGGTGATTAATTCTATACCCTTGAGAAACTAGCAATTAGCACTTGCAACCAGTAAAAAATTGTCATTTCAAAACCCTGTTTACTATGCCCATGTATTTTCTATGAACTCACCGTTAACTCTAAATAGATGTGGATGGCAATAGATCTGCAGACATTTCTGTCTCTTCATGTAAAATATAATATTGCTACCAGCTAATCAACCTATTAAATATATATAATTGACATTCCTTTTTTAATACAAAATAGCAAGATGTAGCCAGCGCGGAAACACCATACATGATGTTTTATGTTACTAAACCTTAATCAGTTCATTTCAACACGATGACTTTGTAGGGTTTACCTGTTCTGTGTCAATTCTTATCTCTGATAGCTGAAATTACCGTACTTCCAGATGTTCTTATGCATTATTGAGGTCTTCTGCAGTAGATGCTGGAAAAGGTAAGATAAGGTTTTATTTCTTTGTAGTAGTCACAACACTGAGATCAAAGACAGTAAAGTGCAGTGCTTAGTATTGAAAACTATGATGAACCTAACATTTATTTTCAAGTCGCAAACCTATCATAAAAACTGCTCATCAATCTTTAGTTAACCATTTCATGTGTGATCTGTGAGTCGAGCAAGGAAATGTTCTGCAAGGTTTAAAAGCCCATATTTGACCGCACAATAAATTAGTGCTAATTGGCGTGTGTGTATATCACAAGTTTTTAAATGAAAATATTTATTGAAAGCTCTATCCTATGAGGCAAGAGTGAGGATAAAAAGAAAAGAGAGACATGTTAAAATTATCTCCTGGAATAATTTGCATTGAACAATTCACTCTGGTCAGGTTTAAGAATCTGTTAAAGAAGAATTTATACACACCCACCCACCCACACACACACACACACACGCACACATTTTTTTAAATGGTTTCTGATAAAATCTGGCAGTGCTCTGGAGAGTGCTAACTGAAGTGAAAACAGAGTAATTCCATTTTCTGAAATGTTTTCAGTTCAGTGCAAGGGAAAGAAAATAGGTGAAAATAGCTAACATGCATGCTACCCACAGTGTGTTAACTTACTCTAACCAAAACATTTCATTTTGAATTATATGTTACACATTTTTATGATTGCAAGAGGAAAAAGGGGAAAAAAATGACATGCAAAATGTCCTAATTCCTAACTTCAGTAATCTTTAGTTAACGAACAGCCTTACTTTAAAAAGAGACATTAAAAATCCTGCAAATGCAGAAACAGGCAGAAACAATTTAGCTCCCCGTATTAGAACACCAAGAGAGCAGATCTTTATTCAGAGTGAGGGGCAACGCAGGATGATCTCGTGCAGAAGTGGACCTTATTTTCCCCGGTTGCACCGTCATTAGATGGCCTGCTAAAAAAGCCGGCTAGACTTTCAACTAATTACATCATCGGATCATCATACTGTTAAAATCAGTTGCAGGGCACTTGTACACAACAAAATCCCTGCTTCTAATTACTATTTTAGTGTCTTTTTCCTCGTGACATGTTGGTGATAGATCATTATTTTTTCAGCAATTTGTTCGCATTTATATGCAATATAATTGGATCTGATTAATTATTATGATTAATGACTGCAGAATTTCCTTGCAAAGCTATTAATACTGGTAGTATCAAATGAAAGACATGGACAAATTAAAGCCAATGGATTCCTGTTGCTCGTACTCGCAGCTCCTGGGCTGAAGTAACCCTTTGCTGTTCCCCAGCAGACAGTGACTGCACACGAAGGGCTCTTCAAATGGCCGTCAGAAGCTCATGATGTGCACAGTGCTTGAAATGTTTTTTGGCTCATCTAGATGCATTGGAAATGAGAAATCTGGTAGGGCTGTGTCCAAAAAGAGCACACGGTGTTATCGACCTGAAGTGGTAAGGAAATGTGTAGCATCCAAAATATGCAGAAGGCTATTAAGAAATAATGGTCTTAAAGGATATTTATAATTTCTCCATTTTCCTCGACAAACATGATATAAGGCACTTAGTTAACTTCCATTAAATGTCAGATTACAAAATTTCTAAAGGACATATTTATGTAGAGTGTGTTTTGTATTTTAAATTATAGTCTGGCTTAGAAGTAGGATATTACATGTAAAAAAAGCAAACAACGACTGAGTAGCTTAGGGGATCGACTTTCCTGTTACCTCTGGGACCTGACTTTAAATCTGGCTTTGAGCAAACTGAAGAAAAATCATTTCAATCTAATGGCAGCAGCAAATAAAAAAATCAGATAGTTTGAGTTCCTTGAAGGTGGCAGCAAGCTTTTTGCTTTATGAAGTATCCGGAATTCTGGGCTGTAAAAGAAAGGCTTGGGTTTGGGCGATGCGTGCCTGGTGATAAACTGTAAATTACAAAAGATGTTGAGTGTAATTTGCATCTGTCATAAACAGTTTCAGCCCTGCTCATAGCATGATTCTTAACAGGGGGGCATGAAGTCTTGGATCTTGCTGAGAAAATGGATTCATTTTATCTCACCCAGAATTGGTAGTGGGGCCTGCATTACCCTCAAGATGCTAAATAAATAAATAAATAAATAACAAAAAAAAATTAAATATAGTTCATAGCTTTTTAGGTAGAGCTGAATGAAGGGATCTGAAAAAGTTCAACATGAAAATGGGATGAGCTTAAAAAAAATGAAACAATGCTTCATAGCTACCCTAACATACAAATAAAAGAGATGAATTGGCTTTATAAATAGCTGCAATTCTTGCTCGATAATTCATATTAAAGGAAGCTTGCCAAAAGGAGAAAAAAAGGTAGACTAAAGAAATCATTCTGTTCAGGCGAGTTGCAAAACATTTGAAACACACATAACTCCTAGTCCTTTTCATTTTAAAGGAGTGAATTCCTGGGAAGCTTTCACACGATTATTGATAATGAAAGGGAAAATTCTTTGTTCAAATTCCTACAGTAGAAGATATTTGGATCTGGTCTATATTTCTTATGGAAATGATTAAAACAAATATAGGAACATCATTCACAATCTTCTAGCCCCTACCAGAAGAAGTAATTTGGCCTATCAGAGTTCTTAGATAAGCCATGGGCACCACCCCCCGCCTCCCCACCCCTGCCGAATGGCTTGCTATCAATTATTTATATAAGGATAATGCTAGTTTTTCTTCTGAGAATAGAAAAATGGGATTAATGTGAAGATCAACACTGAAGCCGTTTTCATGGGCTCCTTGTATATATAAACTATGTTCACGGCAATTATTTTAGAAATTAGAGCTGGCCTTCACCCCAGGTGACGGTAGGAGTTGTGGTAAAAGGCAGGAATCCTGCTAAAGGATTTCATTTCTTTTCTTAAGTAAGCATCACGGCCCAAGAGAGAGAGGGCACTCATACGCCTGATAAATAATGTTGGGTATTCACAGTTGTTAATATGAGAAAGGTAATGAAACAATTAGTAACAGAGCGATTAATGACATTATTAAATACACTGTGTATGAATTCCATTAAGAAAACCGGTTTTAAAGTACATTTTGTTGGGAAACGTAACATAAAGCAAATAAAATCTCATACCACCCAGGGCATCAATAAAAATAGTCCTGGGCACAGGGTGCTGACAATTAGAATAGATGACCTATTTATCACTTCAAGAGAACTTCCTTTAGTTCATATCTAAGCTTGATTTCAGGTAGCCACTTTGGACTTAATGAAAAAGAGTCACAGTATGTTAATTACAGAACTGTCTGTGGCAACGTGCCTCCAAGCATTTTACACATTTTTGTGAGAGAATCTTTACACTTGAACTTTCATTGTCATCCTGGAGACACAGAGCCAGTAGGGCTGTTTCTGATATGTGTGGCCAAAGGACTCTCAAAAAGAAGCTTGTTTTCATTTCAATCAAACCAGATAACGGAACGACCAGAATCAGTGATTCCCAGGTTACCATTTTAAAGGATCAACTTATTTATCAGCCCTTTATCTAACTATTCAGAGCCAATAACGAATCATCCAGCAAATGTGTAGATGGAGTCAAGAGGAAATACTAGGTCCCTGGATCAGTCCTCAGCCACTGACAGACAGCTAACCATTTAAGTGTTCTGCATCAATGCCATGCATCCTCTGAAGGACAGAATCTCTGGAAGCTGTTCCTTGGTACCCTACCCTCTACACAGCCTGTCCCATTCAATTCTAGTGCCAAGAGACAAAGAACACTCTGGGAAAATCTGATCGATCCAAGACTGACCGAGGTTTTGAAACTCTTCTACCCCAAATGGAATTAAACTACTGAGTCAGAGTATAGGATATACCTCCTAGGAATATAAAGTTTGGGTTCTCCCGCGTATGTCTGTAGTAGAAAGAATGGCCCAAGGAATGGTTAAAACGTAGGCATGCAAAGGGATATAAGCCGTGACTATTCCTCAGTTAATGCTTATTCCTCAGTTTATGCCTCTGTCAGCCTTTCCTACTACAAAATAAGTAACTTAAGGGGACTGTTGCTTTTCTCTGGAATTCTCACCTCACTTAGTGAGTGATGAGTGCTATGTAATTTTTACATTAGTGCTATGTAATTTTCCATTTAGGGTTTTTGGACTAGTTAAAGACCGCATAGTTTCCTTCATCATTTTGTAGATAAGAAAACAACGTTTCAAGAAGTGAGATAGTTTGCCTAATGTCACGATATTAATGAGTGTCAGAGTTTGAAAGAGACCAAGTTGCCTCTGCTCTAAATCTCTAGCCTTTCCAGTGTATTACACAGTTGCTGACAGATATAAAAATACAATATAGCATTTAGATTTTGATATTTTTTTTATTCTGACTTTAGTCAGTGAGAATTCTCTAGATTAGTATTTTCCATGAGAATAACCAATACTATGGCTCATACTTAAAACACATTTGCAATTATTCCATTAGAAATGGAATTAAAATTGGGAACCATCAAAACACCAAACTATAGGTAATTAATTCAATAGATGATAACATTCATACAATAAAATACTGTTAGGCCATTTTCAAGAATGAAATAACTCTTTGTGAAAAGATAAGTATTATGTATATGCATTATATACAGTTAAAGGTTTAAAAAGCAAGCAGCAAAGTATGTATGGAATGATCCATTTTTAAATTCTATATTTGGTTATATGAGAAAAGAACGTCTGACATGATACACACCAAATGTTTAATAGTGGGTATCTCCAGGAATAGAAATGGAAGGGTAAGGAGAAAGAATTTCATGATATACTGCAGTCTGAGCTACCTGATTTTGCTTTAACAGCAAAAATATATCTGTTTTAATGGTCAAAAATTAAAAGGTAAAAATAAGTAATTGCACAAAATAAAATCTTACATGCTACAGGCTTTGGTGATATTTATAAAGATCGATTCCAGGAGGTATGTTTTGTTTTCAAATTCTTATCACATTTCTAAGGTACAGACAGTTTCTGGTAAGCAAAACATTTAGTGACTTATTTAATACCTTGCTAAATATTCGCTTTTTTTTTTTCAGTAAGACTATAAGTAATAATGCATGATTATAAAATATGTCACGGACTATTACACTTTTATCAATTAAAAAGATTATTCTATTTTATTGTAATTAATATAGTGCTATTTTATGCAGGGAAATGAGAATCAATTAAGTTATGTTTGTTTATTTTGTTTTTTGCAATTATTTAATATCATACTATCACTTCCAAGGATGTTAGTGCACATTTCTTAGTAAAAAAGATTGAAAAGACAAAGCAATTTAGTCAACGCCTCAGCCATACAAGTTCAGTATATAATATTGGAGCTCCTCAGTTTTCCATATATACAGCATATTCTTAGAATAAAAAGATGCAACCTCATGTGAATTTGGTAAAATCAAATTTGTTAGGAATTTGGAACACTTCAAAAGAAGACATTCTACAAATATTACATTTGAAGAGTACCAGAAATGCCTATGTGGTGTACAAAACACAGTTGATCAGTACATCAATTTGTGAACTCCGTTCTCCTTCAAATGTCTGTTTCAGCTAAGATTTTTGGAAATCGTGAATATAAGTCATATAACTTTTGGTGAAATCTCTAGGAGCAAAACAAGATTCTCAGTGTTAGACCTCAAAACATCACTCCATCTTAAAAATAAAACTTCACGGAGAGCCTGGGTGGCTCAGTCGTTTGAGCGTCCAACTTCGGCTCAGGTCATGATCTCACGGTTCGTGGGTTCCAGCCCAGCATCGGGCTCTGTGCTGACAGCTTGGGGCCTGGAACCTGCTTCAGATTCTGTATCTTCCTCTCTCCCTGCTCCTCCCCTGCTCACACTCTGTCTCCCTCTCAACAATAAAGATTAAAAATTAAAAATAAATAAAAATAAAAAATAAAACTTCTTTTAAGTAAAATTTATACCTGTAATAAAAAAACCTACTAATGATAAAGAAAATGTTTCCTAAGTGATTAATGGATCACTTCTCATATTGATGCAGAAAATTAAAACATGTTTTTATTCATTTATTCTAGGAAAAAGTGTGGTAACTTTAAATTTAACAATTCCGTATTAGTGACATCTTTCTACTTGACTATTCAGGTCTTGTCTAAGGATAATTTAGTGGAAAAGAAACCATAATTTTATTTTTTATTTTATTTTTGAGAGAGAGAGTGCTCTGAGGTGTCAACAGAGAGCCCAATGTGGGGCTCAAACTCACAAACCGTGAGATCATGACCTGAACCAAACTCGGATGCCTAACCAACTGAGCCACTCTGGCCGCCCCTCTTTTCTGATGAAACAATGTATAGAAGGATTCAATTGTTCTCCCAAATCACAATGCAAGAAATAGGAAATCAAGTCAAGAACCAAAGGACAATGCATTGTTGTTCTCTAAGACCCTTTTATTTTGATATACTATTTACATATTTTGATGTTTTAAATTCCAGAATGTTAGATAAATACCTAGCAGGAAGGTCACATGTCTTATGGTCAATTTTTTCCCGACAAAAAGCTTCCTAGAAACTGTGCTAAAGTCTTACAGCAATTGTTGTGCTATGGGGCGCCTGGGTGGCTCAGTCAGTTAAGTGACTCACTGTTGTTTTTGGCTCAGGTTATGATCTCACAGTTCATGAGATGGAGCCCCACGTCAATACAGAGCCTGCTTGGGATTCTCTCTCCCTCTCTCTCTGCCCCTCTCCCCCCTCCCCTCAAAATAAATAAATAAACACTTCTAAAAAAGAAACTGTTGTGCTAAATGAAGTTGTTTTCTTCAAATATTGATCACGATACATTGCTGAAATATGAACCAGATCAGCAGCAATATTTACAGCCAGAAATGTGTTGCTGGATATTCTTGTTTCTCTGAATTATTTTATTTATTTATTTATTTTTTTGAACGTTTATTTATTTTTGGGACAGAGAGAGACAGAGCATGAACAGGGGAGGGCAGAGAGAGAGGGAGACACAGAATCGGAAACAGGCTCCAGGCTCTGAGCCATCAGCCCAGAGCCTGATGCAGGGCTCGAACTCACAGACCGCGAGATCGTGACCTGGCTGAAGTCGGACGCTTAACCGACTGCGCCACCCAGGCGCCCCTCTCTGAATTATTTTAATCCTCCAAGGAAACATATACAGAATGACGAATATGCATTAGAAATTAAAGTTTGTAAATCCAATGTTTAGAATTCAAGAACCTGAGCTTCAAAGAAGGTTGAAAGTCACACTACCGTAAAAGAGCCCTACAATCACTAACTATGTGGAAAATCACACATTAAGATGTGATAAATGCAATTCACTAATGATCATCTCTAGCGATATTATGGCTTCTCAAGTACACCGCTGTATTCGTATTCAGGAAAATAAGAGTGATTTGCCATTTTAGTGAAGGAAGCCGCCCTGGATTCTAGTTCTATTGCTGTGGAAATACTTTTAAAGCTGTTTTACAATAAGAGGACACCTGTTTGTCTTCTACTGTTGAGCTGAGACACTCGCATCTGTTCTGTTAGATCAAAAACAGCAAAGGTCAGTTTATTTACTGCTGCCAGACAGCATCCTTACAAAGACATTGGAAAGCAAAACAGAAGGGTAAGGGAAGGAAGCTGTAAAACACAGTAATGGGGGAAGTAGACAGTACAAAGAATAGGCAAATAAATCTAGCTGTGAGTAAGAAGGAATATACTTTGATAACGGAAGGCCCAGGAATGAGAATTTTGTGATAACACAGTGAAGAACTATGCAAAACTTGTCAATCGAAATTATATCGTATGTGATCAGGAAGTACATTAACACCCCTCGGTTTTTCTTTTCTTTTCTTTCTTTTTTTTTTTTTTTTCAGAGATGCACGTGAAACCCATGCAATCAGGAGATGAGAGTTTCTCCAACATGTCTTTGTTTTTCTGGTGAATGATTTGCCTATTTAGGACACCAAGAAATCACAGCAAAATTATGCCACCAAAGTTAATGCAAGGTTAGCGAGGTGCAGAGAAATGCCTGCTGTTTTTGAAAGAAGTATAAAAGAATGAGGAATAGATGTTGATTCCTAACGGGGCAGAATCTAAGCTTAGTATACTCGTCTGTTTGTACGTATGAATGTAGGTATGTATGAAAACGAGGCTCCCGCAAGTCAGTCATCAATGAGACAATGACCGGAAACACACTTGATAAAAGCCCTGCTATGATCTTCCGTGAATGCTCTGCCTGGCTGTTTCTGTGCCAAACTGTCATGGGGCAAAGACTCTACATTTCTATATAAGTTTGTTAGGGCTGTCATAACAAAGTACCACGGATTGGGTGGCTTAAACAACGGAAAAGTCTCTCTCACAATTCTGGAGCCTGGAAGTCTAAGCTCTATGTGCTGGCAGATTTTGCTTCTCTCTTGCTAGTTTCCAAATGGTCACCTTCGTCTTGTATCTTCACACGGTCTTTGCTTTAAGCGTGCATCCTTGGTGTTTTTCATGTGTCCAAATGTCCTCTTCTTTTAAGGACACCACTCAAATTGACTTAGAGCCCACCCTGATGGCCTCATCGTAATTTAATCACCTCTCTACAGGTGCTGTTCCTAAATACAATCACATTCTGAAGCAGTGATTACTAGGTCTTCAGTATATCAATTGTGCGACGGACACAATTCAGCTCAGAAGAGTGTGACTTGCAGTCTGTCCCGAGTCTATCGCAATGTGTTAACCTCCCAAGAAGGCTAGCCCGTCTCTGAGGTTCCGAGTAACGTGACCATATCGTACTACTCTGATGTTTTATTTTTACTTTTTTTCGATTGTGTTCCTCAGACCCGTCACATTCCATTGTCAGCAGTCAGTAGCAGACCGGTAGATATTTAGCAGTGGCTTTCTAAGAAAGAAAAAGAAGCCGCGACTTGTAGCCTTGGCCGTTTCCGTGGTGTACGCACTCCCACCGTGACCAGTCTGCCAACATCATGTCACCAAACGCAAAGCTGGGAGAAGGTGCGTGCAACGGGGCCTCACGAGCCAGTATGACTGGCTCCCGCACACCTCTGTCAAGTGGTTTCAGAGAGGTCAAATCTCACTTTGTCCCAACCGTGATCTTTTTTACTTTCTTAATATTCTCGATATCTATTTTGTATGTGGTTGGATTGGCCCCACATAAAAAAAAAAAAAAAGTTTATAAGTACCTACTCACCTGATCTCTAAGGTCTTCTAACAGCAGGAAGCTTTTAGTCTTGATTCTAGTATATTGACTTTCTATTATATTTGTGATCAGTTCTAAAAATCTCTAAAAGGATAGACTATTGTTTTTCTACTGCCTCCTTGGTTTGACCAGAGATGCGTGTTTCTTAAAACTCTCCTCGAGAATTTTTGCAAAATGTGGGATGCAGCCTTTATCTACGCGGTGCAAAAACAATTCATCAATGTCCCCAAAGTGGTTCATATAGTTATTTGTCTTTTAATTCCTGAAAAACTGCAGCAGCCACTTGTCAGCAGCTGCTCAGTTTTTTGTCAACATTGCATCTAATATAAAAAAGCTTGGAGAAGATGGAAACAAGTATCCACCAAATTAGGGGATTGAGTGAATATCTCCCATCTACTTTAGTAGTCCTCCCGTGTTCCTACTAATCTCTGAAATTCTTTCATTAAAGCAACAATTTTTTGATCAATAAGCATGTTCCATTTCTACCTTTTCACCAGCACAGAAAGTGTATTGTTGTCTATATCTGTAATACCTAGAATTTATCGTACATATAATAAATATTAGCAGATTGAATAATTATTAACTGATAAAAAATTAATAATTAGTACTCAGAAAAATGAATCATTATTACTAAGACATAATGCATGGTGTGCTATTTTCAGGAAAAGGGACGGGTTAAAATGAGCCCTTTTTAATGAAGAGAATTTTCAGACTGGAAGACTTCCTATATTTGTATTACCCTATGTTATTTTTAACTTTCAAAGTAATTTTTAGCAAAATTTTCCTAAGGAAATTCTTAGAAACAAGTAAACAGCGTATGACTTTATTTAGCTTCATGAAAATGTTTTAATGAATGAAGACTGCTGGATGGTTTCAAGAAAACCACAGAATAACTAATGAACAAATTCCAATCCCATTAGGGAATAATTTGCATTATTAAATATGATGTTGACTAATCACTAAAAAAGTGACTTTAATACTTGCAATAATTTCCTAATTCTAACTCCATTGCCGTTAATGCTTAACAATATTATATACATACTGTCATTATGAAATTTCCTTGGTTCAACAAAATTTTTATTTTAAAGTCACGGAATATATACACAATGTTACTTAGAAACCCTGTGCAATAATTTAGTGTCAAAAATGAGCCCTCATGTAGCTCGCATACAGCTCTCAAATGTGTGCAATAAACCACGTATAGTATTCCCATTGTCCTGTGGATCTCTATGAATCTCACTGATTTCAATGTACAAATACAGAAAAACGATCATGTAGAAACACACACGTTCACATTGAAACAAAGAAGTCACATAAAAGACACAGTTTGGGTAGCCACTATGCCCTATAACTTAAATGGCCAGATCTAACTCATTCAAAAGTAATCACTAGTCATCCCCAATTGCTTATCTAAGTTTTGAAATTTTCTTTTTAAAATTTAGGGCCAAAGAGCATCTGCTAAAAAAAACAAAAAACAAAAAACAAAAAACAAAAAAACTGCCTTAAAAAAGGTAGCTGGGTGAGCCTATTGTGTTTCTACGAATGTAAACAGGAGAGACTTGAAATCTCCAGTCACAAAATATATCCCCAACCATAAGATTCCAGGTAGAACAAACAAACCAAGCAAAATTAACAAATGATGCAAATAATCTTCCTTTTTTTTTAAGAAATAGCAAGTTTTCGCATTTTTTTAATTTGTTACCCTTCCTCAGATATATCATATGTGAATTAACTTGTGCATGTGTGTGTGCAATTTTCTTATTTTCTCACTGTTCCATCAAATGTGCACGGTAGGTCTGTGGAAAACTTGATCTGAAATGGCCTGGTAGGCTTTAAAGAAATAAAACTGAAAATTAAACAGACATGTTCTATGACATCAAAATGTAGCCCCCACCAAAAAAAAGTACAGTGGTATTTATCTCTTCCCTTTTTGAACTGGCACACTGTGACACTGTATCTTTATATTGATGGGATGACATATTTCTTTAGAGGAAAAAAAAAGCACTGAAATTTGCATTTAAACTTTGAAATTAAGTAGGATTTCATTAATAGCTTAGGGAGAAACAGAATCCAGAGAACCCAAAGTTGAACTGGCCCAAAAGAGGAGGCCATTAAACATTATGGCACTAGCATAATAAAGGAATTCGGATGCATGATTTAATAGAAATTTGCTTACCCATTCTAATTGTATTCCCTGTAAATGTTCCGTCTGCTTAAAGGTCACCCAACACTTAGGAATAAGAAAATGCCTAGCAACCTGTGGGAAACTGAAGAAAATCTTCAACATCACTCTTTTTAAAACAACAGCATGCAAGAATTATAACATGAAAAGTTGTAAAATGAGAGGGGCATCTGGGTGGCTCAGCTGGTTAAGCGCCTGACTCTTGGTTTCGGCTCAGGTCATGACTTCACGGTTTCATGAGTTTGAGCCCTGCATCGGGCTCTGCGCTGACAGTGCTGAACCTGTTTGGGATTCTCTCTCTCTCTCTCTCTCTCTCTCTGTCTGTCTCTCACCCTGCTCCTCCCCCACTCATGGTGCCTCTGTCTCTCTCAAAATAAGTAAATAAACTTTAAAAACAAAAGTTGTAAAATGAGTAGTACCCTTCTAAAACATTCTAGGTTTCCTTTGGTGTGACTTTTTATAGGACATTAGTGGGTTATCTTGGTTCCACTAACCAGTTAGTCTTCTTCAAATGACAATAAATTTAGAAAAAAGAAATTGTTTGATATATATATATATATATATATATATATATATATTTATATCTGGAATCTAATAAATGACAGCGTGTGTGAGGAGGTGGGGGAGATCCTTTATCCATAGGCTGAAGAAGTTTGAAGTATAATCCTGAGAATTAAAAAAAATTTTTTTCAAGAAAGTTTCTTTATTATGAACGCGGATTCTGAAAATGAGCGATCAGTGAAGACATCAGTTTGAAAATGTAATTTAGAAGGTACTGGTAGGCAAGGCAAGAATGAGGTTCATAATCTGTTAGCGCCTTGCATTGTATTAGCAAAATACCATATCATCAATCTCCTTTCTTTTTCTGTGTCTGACTCTGCCACCTTCTTGGCTTGCACACCCGGAGGAGCGTAATTATAGGCATGTAACATATGCATTGTGACTTTGAAGGTATGGAATTTAAATTACTTCAGTACATAAATCACCCTTAGCTTATAAGGCCATATTACTGTGCAAATGAGGAAAATATAGTGCTTGTTTACCATACTTTGGAAAACTTTAAAAAAAAAAGAGAGACCAGTACGTTGCATAATTATTGGATTTGTAAAAACATGCTTTGATCAAATGAAATGGGCATTTAGTTTGTTCAAAGCTACTTTCCATAATCCATTACACAGCATAAATTTCACATAACTGCTCACATAGCAACTTATAAAGAAACCCGTATATTTTCCTTCACTTTAGCATTAAAGAAAAAAAGTGATTAAAGATGTAGCGTGCAAATCTCTTTCACTTACAGCTTTTCGTTGAGTTAAAAATCTCAGACTATAACAATTAACCCAATAAGCCTTTAGCATGTACATACATCTGATGCAATTTCCCTCCCCTTTTCCAGACCCTTAATAATAGCAGACAGAAGGCTGGGGTGGCTGGTAAATACGAAAAATTCAAAAGACGTAAAAATTCAAAAGACGTAGCATTGTCTCCAAACCTGAAGTGGACATCCATTATATTCCAAACACCTAACACAAAAAAGAAACCCAAACCTTAATCTTACCCTAAATTAAGATAAGGGAAGCTCGCAGAACATCATTTTGGCTTTAATTATTATCTTCTGAAAAGCAGTGCCGTGTTCTCTGGGGCATGAACAACCAAGGAAGATTAGAGTTCAGTAAGAGGTTCCACTTATTTCCTTCTACCAATTGGAGAGAGGAAAATGTAGAAAAGTTTTGAAGAAGGGAAAATAACCAAAACCAATTAATAACGTGCCCTTGGTTTTTATACAGTTTGTGATGGTGCTGCTCCTACTCAATCATGCCTTACACACCAGGTGCTAAAGCATTTTTCTTTTCAATCTCAAGATAACTGGGGAAACACAAAGTAGCTGATGTTAAAGTGAATTCCACTGTGAAAATTCATATTACACTTAAGAAAAGCATCCCTTCCCCCACTGAAAAAGTGTCAGTTCCGCAGGACAGAAATGACGAATTCACAGAATTAAGAATTCACAGAAGTGTGAATTCTGTTTCTATAAAATTCTCCCAGCAATCTAGAGTTTTCATCCATTTTCAAAATTCTACATATTTCCCAAGGAGTACTACAATAAAAATTAATGAGTAAAATAAACATAAAAGATGAAAAGCATATAGCATAGTACTGGCCAATGGAAATATAATGAATGCCACATGTGTAATTTTTAATTTTCTGGTAGCCTCATTCAAAAATTAAAAGGACACAGGTGAAATTACTTTAAAAGGTTTTTATTCAGCTCAGTATATCCAAAATATCATCATGAGATCATATAATGCTTATTTGATCATCTAATGTATATAAAATACTTTTAATGAGATATTTTACATTTCGATCCTAAGTCTTAGAAATTTATTGCATATTTTACACTTAACTACATCTTGATTTGGACACTAAATTTACATTTGAAATATTTGATCTAAATTTAGATTTCATACAAATTACAGTTCAAAAGTAGATCCACATACTCAAATTTCCTGGACATACTTAATGGTTTTCCAATAAAAGCATCAAATATCAGTTTTTAAATTTAAATTAATTAAAATAAAGGAAAAAGAAAATTTATTTCCAGAGTCAGATTAGCACATTTTAATTGTTCCATCCATAGTCGCATATTGCTAGTGGCCGCCATAATGGACAGAGCCTAATAGAGAAATAATAAGGATAATTAAAACCTCAGCGTGAAATACTAATGGCTTTATTATCTAATTAAAGATCTAATACCCCTGCCTCATCAATTTTTCAATATTTGAAAGAATGTAAATTATAGTTCATTAGTTAAATAAATTTCTGTGTATGTAAACATTGTATAAGCTCATTCACATTCATCTCCAATTGGTTGATGGAGTATTTTCTACCCTATCTTGAGCTGAATGCATTTTAGTTTGTGAAAGTATCTTACATGATCACCATTGAAAACATCTAGGGAATTTTGTATCTCATCCTAAAACAAGTTAACATGGAGACACTACTTCTTCACAGACATCGAAAGGTTTGAATTGGTTAATAATTTAATTCATTATTTCTTTGATATATTATTGGGTGACTGAGGTATAAATTTAAGTATTTTTTCTCTCTTTTAGATTATCAAAGTCAAGGACAGAAACTGCTTAAAACTTGTTGGTGATGCTTCCCATCATTGAATAAAGCAGTTTATCGTGACTACAAAACTATAACTAGAGGGAAATAGTAATCTGTCACATGTTGAGAATTTATTTGCCAGACATCATACTAAACTGCTCTACATTCACTATCTAACCTTAAAAACAGTCAAACAAGGAAAATCCCATTATCCTCATTTTACAGGTGAGAGTACCGGGCATCGAGTCTTGAAAAAGTTGAGCAAAAGGCTAAGCTACACAGTAATTTAGTGCTAAAACTGGGCTTTAAATCTAGATCTGCTTGATTCCACACAGGTTTGTTCTCACCGAACAATTTTATCTCCCATAACTTTTGACTTCACTGTTGGTCGCACCATGCTTGTCTTATAACGCCTATTTCATTCTGCATTTTTTCCCTAATTGATTGTACATATGATCTGCCCACTAGATTAGGAACTCTCTTAGCTGTGCCTATGTCCCACTTGCATTGTGCTTTTCGTATAGAAACCATTTGATAAATTCCTATTTTCTTGAATTGAACTGAGATGCGAGTTCAGATTCCCTATTCTGTGATTAGTGACTTTTCTGTAGTAATCAGCAGTGGTACGGGAACAGGTCTTTTACTCTCTCGGAATTCCTGTTTCCTGATACGCATTTAATAAAAGGATTAGACTATGTGCAAGGCTTTAATATTTTATTTTAGTTACAGAGCCCATTTTCGCAAGAGCTTATTATATAAAATCACAACACACAAAATAGATAAAAGCAAATATGTGCAATTATTTAACTCCCAGCCCTCCTTGGTGGCCTCAGAGAAAAAATATAGGGTTAGACAAAGCTATAAATTAAGCCACAAGAAGGGGCCCTTAATCTTCTCTGTGCCATGGACACCTTTTCAGAGCCTATGGATATTTCTCAGAATGTATTTTTTACAGAGTAAAATCAAATATATAGAAACAAAGGGAAACAAGTCATATTGAAGTATAATTCTGCCCAGAGACCACTTAGAAGTCCATTTAAACCAGGTTAATGACTCTATAGGTTAATCTTTAAGGGTTCTTCTGGCAATTACACTTATAGATTTTACGTATATCATGTATATAGGGAATGAAAAGTTAAATAATACTCATTTAATTAAAATTTTTGTATCTACTAGGTGCCAAGCACTGTTATAAACACTAAAAAACAGCAATGAAATAGACAGTTGAGATCCTGTCCCCATGAAATTTGCCTTCTACTTAGAAGTAAATTTACAATAAAATCAAAAATACTAAAATGATCAGAATAAGGACGTTGGATATCATTCTAAATAACATCAGGAAGACATTAACTATTTTAAATAAAGGCCTAACACTATCTTATTTACAGTTTTAAAAAGATCTCTTTGTGGAGAACAAACTATAGGTAGGCCAACAGTAAGTGAGAGATGATAAAATTATTTTGAAGGCATAATCAATACATTTTACTTATGGATGGGGTGGAGAAAGAGGGAAATTGGGTATTTTGGAGGCTCAGTTGATTGAACAGGGGGAAGGTAATTAAATGAAATGGGTATGAAGGAAGGAGTAACTATGGAAAAAAAAATATTTGGAAGGATGTTACAATCAAGAATCTATTATTTCTTTAAGTGGATTGCTGAGTGGGCAGTTGGTTATAAATCCTGCAGTGAGGGAGAATGCATAAAGCTGAAGACACAGATTTGGAGGGTAGCATAATTGAAGGTTAACAGCTTACACCATTTCAACCATTTCAAACTATTGTCCTGGATGAGATCTACCTAGGAATGTTTAAATAATGAAGAGATGTAGTCTCAGGAAAATCCTTGGGGCATTTGCCATCAGTGTTTTGACATGGAAGCCAAGCAAAGAGGTATTCTGCATTTCAGAGGTTTATTTTGATGAATACAATCATAAGTGCGGTGGACTAGATGCCATTGTTGACTTTGACCAGATCATTTTCTGGTGGAGACTGGAGTGAGTTCAAGAGAAAGGACAAATAAGAAAATGGAGAAAACCATCTTAGACAAAATGCTGACAAGTTTTGCTATGAAGAGAATAAAGCAAATGAGATAGTGAGTAATAGGAACAGTGGGTGGGACCAGGAGGGATTTTTAGGATGGTGAATAACTAAAATTATCTTTTTTCTTTTTTCTTTTTTTTTTACCATCAGTATTCTGCTCTTCGTATTTAAAAAAGGCCTTCAAAAATATTATCGTAATGAATTCGACTGAGACATGACTTGCGTTTCTCTATTCTGTTATAGAGGGGAAAAGGGAAGGAGGGTGAAAGAAAAGGAAATGGGAATAGAAAGAGGGGAAAATGCAAGAATAGAACCAGAATAGATACGAGAACAAAATATAGAGAACACGAGAAGAAAGGTTGCCATTGGATAAAACCAGGAACATTTATTTTGTTGTACCAACATGGAAGGCAGAGCAATTGGGTACAGATACATACTGACGTGAGATTTAGCAGTGAAAAGATGAGAGACTTCACGCCTTATTTCACTGTAGATGAAAAGTCTGAATCGATGGAAATCTATCTAAGGTACTTGGCAAATATTAATCTAAACCACATGCATCTTTGACATATTTAATGTCATCCTCAAATAACTTTTCCAGTTTTATATCTTAGTGACATGATTAAGATCTTTACTTACTTCAACTTCCAAGTTTGGGAATAACCCACACCAGTCAAATACCGTGGAAGACAATGCAGGATGTAATGATTTGGTTTAGTCTGGAACTTTGAATTGGTCGGCACATGTGTGACTTTGGACAAGATTTATTTTCTCTGTGTTTTGGTTTCCTTCCTGTAAAGCACATATAAGTAAGAGTATCCATTTTGTATGTTACTGTAAGTATTACCAAGGTAATCCATTTAAAATGCTTAGAAAAATACCTGGCGGTTTGAAAACAAAATGTAAAGTTTACTGTCCAATAGAGAAGTGGTCTGAACTTGTCTACAAAGCAAAAAGTATATATGGCCATGTACCTTTTCAGTATAGTATTATTATTTAATCCTTACTTCTAAGTTTTTATTTCATGTACAACAATTAGGAATGTGTCAGACTTTTTACATAAGTTTTGTTAATGAAAATTTGAAAGTTGTAGGACACACTCAATTCTAGGAATGAGACTGATGTGAAATCATTCTTGGGTGGCATTTATTTACTCTTTATGTTCTGGAATTAAGCACACTCACAACTATATAATAGGTCATGTATGTCTACATATAAAACAAGACTGCCTGGTAAGATCAGTCATTTATCTTCATTTTTGAATGGATTGCATCTCCTTTTCCCTAGTTCATAAGTTGAGTGCATTTTCTACTACTGTCTGAAATATTACAGTAATTCACATTTCCTTTCAGCTCTAATCTCTACCTCAAATCATTCAATGTCTTACATCATCTTCCAACCACTTAAGTTAATGGGTTTCATTTCTGTTAAAGAGACTTTTGTTGAAAGTTTATTTTTAATTCAATAAATATGTCCAAGTTCATGTTTACTACCAAATTACAATGCCAAATAATGAAGTAGCTTTAGTTGATTGTGAAAATTACATTCTTCATAATTTCTGCAATCATTCCTCAAATTTCAAGGATTCCTTTCTTCTGCGACTGCAAGAACATAATGTTCATGGTATTGGAGAACCCTCCTATATTGAGAAAATCTAAAAAATAAAATTTGTGTAACGTGCATTACATACAAAATATCTTTTAAAAAATGTTTATTGTTTATTTTTGAGAGACACAGAGATAAAGCTGAGCAGGGGAGGGACAGAAAGAGGTTGACACAGAGTCTGAAGCAGGCTCCAGGCTCTGAGCTGTCAGCACAGAGCCCGATGCGGGGCTTGAACTCACAAACTGTGAGATCATCACCTGAGCTGAAGTCAGACCCCAACTGTGGGAGCCACCCAGGTGCCCCTACACAAAAATATTTTTACTATATCAGCAGTGCAGAAGGTTTTCAGCATATTGGAGAATGGAATATTTTATCCATATATTTTCCTCTCATTACTTTCCAAATACTACTAAAATGACACAAAATATAAATAAGAGCAAGTATGTACCAGCAATATAAATCTGTAAATAAAACTAAAGTCATCAGCTAATAGAATAGCAATATAATGCAAAACTTCTAGTTACATAGAAAAGAAGGAGCCAAAAAACATCTGATTTAGCAAAGGAAAAGAAAAATGGAAACAATTAGAAAGTGTAAAACAGAAAGCAAAAATTAGAGCACCGTTAGCATCAAATTTATAACAATAAATATGAATTATATCTACTCATATCCACTGATAAGAGGTTATAAAGAATATCAGCTAATATAGTCAATGAGAAATCAAATATAGTTTTTTTTTCATAAATTTTATTTTCTGGTTTACAGACAAATTCAGCAGAAAGCGAAGAGAGTTCCCATTGCTTCCTGCTCCCCCCTTTTCACATGCACAGCGTCCTTAACTCCTATCAGAGTAGCACATTTGTTACAATCAGTGAAACTACATTGACATACCATCACCACCCAAAGTCCATAGTTCACTTTAGTTATAGACCCCTAGGTTTCATCTTGGTGATATACATTCTGTGCGTCTTGACAAATGTACAATGACATGAATCCACCGTTATAATATTCTGCACAATAATCTCACTGTCCAAAATTTCTCTGCATTTCATCTATTCATCCCTCTCTCCCCACTAATCCATGGCAACCACTGATCTTTTTTACTGTGTGGTCTTTTGTCTTTGCAGAATGTCCTACGGTTGAAATCATATAGTATGTAGCCTTCTCAGATTGGTTTCTTCCACTTACTGATACACATGTAAGTTCCTTCCATGTCTTTTCGGGGAATATAGTTTGTTTTGTTTTGTTTTGTTTTGTTTTGTTTTGTTTTGTTTTGTTTTGTTTTGTGTTTTTAACTGAAGCCGCAACTACATCAGAATAACTGAGAAGTGAGAATAATATATTAATTTTCTATGGCTACATAACGGATTTCACTTAAGACAATACCTGTATATATCTCACGATTTCCACAGTTCAAAAATCCACGTGCAGTGGTCTCCAAAGACTGAAATCAGTGTTGGCTCAGCACCCCTTTCTCATCTAGAGCCTAGAGTCATCTTCCTAGTTCATTCAGGCTGTTTGCAGAATTCAGTGTTTGTGATCATAGGAACGAGATCTCCATTTTCTTGCTGTCAGCTGGGGATTGCTATCGCTCCTTAACGTGCCTCAGGTTCTAGCCACATGACCCTGTCACAGGTGAGCAGTGTATTTCTACACGTCTAGCAGAAGAATCTCCCCAATCTATGAAAATGGAGTCTTTCATAAAGTAACATGCTACTCTGGCTCATGTGATGTAACCAAGCAAAGAGAGTGACTGTCCATCTTATTCATAGTTCCTTCCAACACTCAAGGCAGGCGGGTCTTATACAGTATGTGTACAACAGGGGGGGGGGACCTTGGGAGCTATCTTACAATTCTGCCTACCAAAAATAGGTATACTAAATGGATGAAAAAAATTAGCAAGCTGTTAATATTAATTTGGGGCAAGTCAAAATTCAAGAAAAATATAATAGGCTCCATCTATGTGAGAAAATTTTACCGATGAAAATTGCGATTTATGTAGAAGTTACCATAGCCTTCATGGTTTATGTACTAAAAATCAGAACACCAAAATATTTAAAGGAAAAATATTGTTAGAAATACAAGGAGAAATTAGCAAAATTCCAAACTTAACTCATATGTTACCCATAATTAGAAAGAAAAGGTAGTACATAAAGATGGGGATAGAAGAATTAAACAGGATAAATAGTGGATTTGTTTGGTGAATACACAGTACCTTGCATTATAGTCCAAATATAATGTATACATGCATTTCACAGAAAAAAAAAGCAAGTCATTTTTTTCAAATACATAAAGAATATAAACAAAATCAATCATAAAATATCTAATGATTTCAAAAATTAAAATACTAATTATTCTAAAATAAATTCCCAATGGCAATAGATAAATTAATGTAAAGATATAAAAAGTAGGAGCATAAAACTAATAAACATCAAAGCAGAAATTTAAAGAATTGGACTCACTTTTAACACCTTCCTTATATACAAATAAAATAAAGCTAGTCAATTAAAACAGAAGGTGTTTTTATCAGGAATACGGACCTGAAGTTTTCTTTTCTTGTAGTGTTCTTATCTGGCTTTGGTATCAGGCTAATGCTGGCATCTTAAAATGAGTTTTGGAATGTTTTCTTCTCTTCAAAGTTTCGAGAGTTTGAGAAGGATAGCCTTTAATGCTTTAAATGTTTGGTAGAATTCACCAGTGAAACCATCTGCTCCTGGTCTTTTCTTTGTTGGGAAGTTTTTGATTACTCACCTAATCTCTGTACTCATTTTTAATGTTTCAAATTTTCTATTTCTTCATGATTCAGTCCTGGAAGGTTGTGTGTTTCTGGGAATATATTCGTTTCTTCGAGGAAGCCCAATTTGATGACAGACTAGATCTTAAAAGTTCACCCCACAAGCAGTCAAATAAAAATAAAATAATAAAATAAAATAAAATAAAATAAAATAAAATAAAATAAAATAAGTAAAATAAAATATTTAACTATATGAGGTGATACGTTAATCATATATACACATATTTTGATAAATATATTAATAAATATGTTAATATTTTCTATTATGTTAGCTTATTTTCTTCACATAAAATTAACATACAGAGTTATAATAGTTTCAGGTGTACAGTAGAATAATTCAACAATTCTATACATTTCTCAGTGCTCATCATGATAAGGGTACTCTTGATTCCATTTATCGATTTCACCTATGCCCCACCCACCTCTCCTCTGGCAACCACCAATTTGTTCATATTTAAAAGTCTGCTTTTTTGGTTTGTCTCTTTTCTTTTCTTTGTGTGTTAATTTGTTTTGTTTCTTAAATTCTACATATGAGTGAAATCACATTATGTTTGTCTTTCTCTGACTGACTTACTGCCCTTGGCCTTATACCCTTTTGGTCCATCCATGTTGCTACAAATGGCAACATTTTATTCTTTTTTATGGCTCAGTAACATGGAAAAATATTTTAAACAAACTAAATGTGATATTTCGACAGCAAACAAACAACAGAATTTGAAATTTAGAATACTAAATATGAAGGTTAAGAATGAAACAAGCACAATCACAGATTCAGAGATTTTCAAAAGTTTAAAAGATAATTTTATATTAACTAAGAAAATAAATGTAAATTAAAAAGGTTATATTTTCTAAGAAAATGTAAACTAAAAAATTGATTTGAGGAGTAATAGAAATTTGCAAAAAATATATATAAATAAAATGAAAAGATTGCCAGTTATCTAAATATTAAAAAATTTATTATACAGAAAGGTAATATGGCAAAAGTTTATAGAATTTTCAAAGAACAGATACCTCTTTGGTTCCATAATCAATTCCAACACTTTTTTCCACCATTTCTAATACCAGGCCATGAACTTTGTTTCTTAACTTTGGACTCATATCAAATTGTACAGGGTTTTTTTTGTCTTTTCATTCACCAACATACAGCCCTTTACTCGATATATTTACTTGCACTTAGGTATCTCCTCCTCATCTCGTTGTATTCTGATACAATTTCTTTTTAATATTTTTTCCTTTTGCATTTATTTTTTAACTGAGGCATGCTTTACATATAATGACTCAGTAATTTTAAGAGTACAGTTTAATGAGTGTTGAAAAAGACACAGATTTGTATAACCAACACAGTAGTCATAGTGTAAAGCATTTCCAGCTTCCCAAATACTTATAATACTTATAACCTACTACATGTAGTACTTTTCCAATCAATCCCCTCCCCCATCCCTGGTCACTATTAACCATGGATCCATATTTTGTCACTGTAATTATATATATTTCTCTTCTACAGTTTTATGTGAATAAATCAGGCAACATGTAGTCTTGTGTATCTACCTTTTTTATTTACCAATCTTTTTGAGACTCATTGTATGACTGTCTATTTAGCTCTGTTTTGTTGCTGAATAGAATCCTATAGTCTACAGATCCCACAATTAGTTTACCCATTCTTCAGCTGATAGATATTTGGGTCATTTTCAGATCATGGCTCATCTGAATAAACTGTGATGAACGATTGCACACATGTCTTTTTGTAAAGAACATTTAGTTCCTTTGGATAAGTATCAGGGAGTGAGAGTACTGGGCGCTATGGTAAGTGTATGTTTAACTTATAAGTGACTACCCACTTTCCATAATGCTATATTATTTTGCCTTCTTCTGACTTATCATACTAGTTTCACTTGTTCCACGTCCTCACCAATACTTGGTACCGTCACTCTTAGTTTCAGCCATTTTTGTAAGTGTGTAAATCACTTTGGTTTTAATTTGCCCTACCCTGATGAGTGATGATGGCAAGCATCTTTTCCATGGGCTTATCATTTGTAAAGAATGGGTTCACATATTTTGACCATGTTTAAATTGGGTTGCTTATCATATCAATGTGTTATAAAGTTCTTTATATTTTCTAGATACAAGTCTGGTATCAGGTATATATTTTAGAGACTTTTTTTTTCTTAGTGGCCTACATTTTCATTTTTCTTAATATCTTTTGAATAACAGGAGTTTTTACTTTTGAAGTTCCTACTTATTTTTTTTCCCTTCATAATTCATGGCTCCTGTGTCCTTTTAAATAAATCTTTGCTTAATCCAAATGTCACAAAGATTTTTTTCTATGCTTTCTTTTAGAATTTGTGGAGTTTTATGTATTACATTGCAACTTATGATTCATTTTGAATTAATTTCTGTGGATGCCATGAAAGATAAGAGTATCATAGCCCTTGAACAATATGAATTTGAACTGCATGGGTCCACTCATATGGGAATTTTTTGCAACAAATATATATTCAGTACTGTAAATTTACTTTCTGTTCCTTATGATTTTCTTAATAACATTTTCTTTTCTCTAGCTTACTTCATTGTAGGAATACAGTATATAATACATATAACCTACAAAATATGTGCTAATCCGTTATGTTATCAATAGGGCTTCTGGCAACAGTCGGCTAGCAGTTAAGTGCTTGGGAGATCAAAAGTCACATGTGGATTTTTAACTTTGCAGGGGTTGGCACCCTTAATTCCCACATCATTCAAGAATCAGCTGTACACTTTTTGACATATACTTATCCAATCGTTGCATAGTTTGTTGAAAACATACTCTTTGTCATTCTTATTCCAATCCTACCCTGCTAAGTCTTGAAATCAGGAGTCTATGTTCTCCATTTTTTTTATTATTTTTCAAAATTCTTTTTCCTATTCTAGAATCCTGGCATTTCCATATAAATTGGCAATTTTGAATGGACAAGTTCTAAAAAAATCCCACGATAATTCTAATTCCAATTGCATGGAATCTATAGATCAATTTGTAGAGAATTGATATCTTAAAAATATTGAGTCTTCTAATTCGTGAATATATCTTTCCATTTGTTTAAGTATTTTTTAACTTTTAGCCTTCTTTTAATATTTTCAAAGTATAAGTTGTTTAGTATTTTCTGATATTTATCCCTAAGTATTTTCTATTTTTTATAAGTTGTTTTTTTTTAAGGAGGCTTCACACACAGTATAGAGCCCAATGTGAGGCTTGAACTCATGCCCCTGAGATCAAGACCCTGAGCTGAAATCAAGAGTTGGATGTTTAACTGCCTGATCCACCCAGGCACCTGCTAAGTTGATATTTTGAAGTTCATTTTCCATGTTTTTATTGCTAGTATATAGAAATATAACTGTGTTGTATTGAACGTGTTCATTCCTTCTCGGTTATTTAATTATTGGCAACAAGTTGTTCATAATATTTCCTTATTTTTCTGTTAACTTCTGCAGATCTATACTGGCATCCTTTCTTTCATAGCTGATTTAGGTAATTTGTGTTGCCTCTTCTCCCTCCCCCCACCCCCAACCCCCCCACCCACCCCCAAACACAACCGTATCAGTTTGGCTAGAGGTATGTATGAATTTTATGATTTTCAGAAAGCCCCTTTTCATTTCATTGTTTTTTTTTCCAATGCTGTTTACCCTTCTATTTTACTGATTTCTGCTATTCTCTTTATTATGTTCTTCCTTCTGCTTACTCTTGGTTTAGTTTGTTGTTCCTTTTCTAGTTGCTTGAGTGTGATCTCCATGAAGCCATCATCAAACTCAACAGTGCAAACACTTTCATCACTTCCAAAAATGTCCTAGAGCCCCATTGTTGCCTAGCCCTCCGTTCACTACAGTTCATCAGACACCCATCGTTCTGCTTTCTGTCACTATAAATCAGTTTGCATGTTGTAGAATTTTATTATAATTGGAACAATACAATCATCTTCACTTACGATGGATAACTTCTTTGGATTTAGAAATCGTGGTTGCCTTTTTTGTTCCTTCAGAGTTTAAAAAAATGGCAAGCCAACAGCCTCTGGCTTCCATGGAGATTAATACCTGTAGAACCAAAACCATGAGGCACAGGTCTGTGGAGAACTCAACATTTTGAGAAAAAGTTTCATCACTTTTTTTGCAGGATTTTATGTTATAAAACAACATAACACTGTATGAGGGAATTTTTCAAAGCAGCAAAATATAACAAAAGAAGAAGCTATTCAGTTTTTCTTAACAGGGATCTAGGATTTCCACACCCCTGAGCGTGAGTAAGTGCATTGATTCTTATTCTTCCTTAACCCACTTCCTGTACAGTAAAACATGGGCTCCACTGGCAACTTTAAAAAAATCACATTTAAAAAGTACTCAAAGTACTATATTATGGAATTCGGTGTAAAGATTTAAAATATATGAATTAGTTCTGTCTGAAATTCAGAATAAAATAATGTAAAATTATTTCTTCGTGCATGAAAAAAGGAACCAGATTTATTTTATATTCCATGAGAATGAAAAAAGGTTTAAAATCTGTCTATCAATCTATCTATCTTTATCATTTGTCATCTTCATCCAAATTATTGGATTTTGATTAACTACTTTGTAGTCCTGAGCTATAAGTGATTTACTTTTTTTTACTGTAGATATGTTCTCCAGAAGTTTGTTTTACATTCAACACTTTTGATATTTTCACACCATTTAAGCTCCAAGTTGGCATAAGTAGTGATGCTCTCACACCATTCTATCTTAGAACGAGAATTTCACAAAAGAAAAAGATGTACATACTTCCTGTTTCTTTAAAGAAGTAAAAAAAAAAAAAAAGAGGAATCAGTGGTGTGGTAAGCAGATGTTAAGATGATGGATAGAAGGCAAAATGTATTCACATATTAATAATCCGTCCATTTAAATAAGTTTATTAACGTCTCCCTTGGTATGATCCTCTCAGTTTATTTCTATAATGAAGTCTAATGTATCAAGACGTCTAAAGACTTGGGGAAGAGCAGATTCCCACAATAACAAAATATCATCACCGGTGGCAAACTCAGTAGCAACAGATGACAACAGGTCTAGGAAGAATCCCAGGATCTGGCAAGCAAAATCACTAGGATTATAGGTAGGTCAACTGTACAGTTTATTATCTAAACCCGGACACTCTGAAGAGAGAAACGCTAGACCAATTACACCAGACGACACGTGAATCCAAGACTCTACTGTGCAGGGCAACCCATACGTATGGTCTTCTTAGCAATAGGCAACAGAGAAAACAAAGGTAAATGATAATATAAAAGCGTCAGAATTGCAATTCACCAAGTTAGAGTGCTCCAGAAGAGCCGTCACAGCAACCGAGAGTGCTTTCTCAATGATATTGCCATACTTTGATACCTGACTGAAATCTCAAATGTTTTGTAAATCATCCTTTCAGGCAAACTAGCAAAGTACCTGCTAGAGCTTAAGGAGCCTGGACCAAAAGCAGAATTGTCCTGCAAGAGCTAGATATGGTTTTGTTTGGTTTTGTTTTTTAGTATTTATTTATTTTTGAGAGAGAGAGAGAGAGTGTGTGTGACAGGAGGAGAGGCAGAGAGAGAGGGAGACACAGAATCCGAAGCAGGCTCCGGGCTTTGAGCTGTCAGCACAGAGCCTAACATGGGGCTCAAACTCACAAACCGTGAGGTCATGACCTGAACCAAAGTCAGACGCTTAACCGACTGAGCCACCCAGGTGCCCCTAGATACGGCTTTTCAATTGCAAAGTTTGTGTCTCTTAGCCCTAGATGTAGACCCACATATTTTATGCCAGTGTTTCCCCAAGTATACTCTGAGAAACACTAGAACTGAGAGATA
The DNA here is from genome assembly GCF_018350175.1 of Felis catus. Lineage (NCBI taxonomy): Eukaryota > Metazoa > Chordata > Mammalia > Carnivora > Felidae > Felis > Felis catus. The sequence continues at coordinate 145,820,315 of NC_058375.1, forward strand.
TAACATGTTACAGAGGAGAGAAATCATCCCATTATTAAACAAATTTGGGAAATTAGGCATTGAACAAAATTAGTAGTATCTGTGACCGTAGAACATTAGTCTTTAACATGCAAAGTTCAGGGACTCTCCAAGAGTAGGCAATAATGAACAGGTTTTTTCTCAAATGTATTTGTTTTAAGTCAGATCTCAAGAGCTTGAGACAGACATTCTAGCACAAGTAATTTACTGAGAAAGTGCTTTCAGGAGCCAAATACAGTTTTAGCTGAAGAATAGCTTCTGTCTGGTCCCCTGGAGAACATAAATGGTACCACAAAATCTGTTCCCACTTTATAAAGGTGGCTAGCTTTTTTGCATCCTTTTTTAGTCAGTGATTGGCTATGCATTACCTGGGTTGTCAAGGTAGGGGAGATGCTACCTTCTAGGCCAGAGAGCTAGTGTTTAATAAGAGATAATTCTCTAGGAAAAAAGGGCAATGGTGAGCAGCTGGGAGATGACTGCACCTGACAGTGAAGGTGATCTGGGCAAAGCTGCCACCCTCTGACCAGGTAATTGTGGTTTCAACAAGTATCTACTGAGAAGTGTTCTATTAATACACTGGAAAGAACAGGGCTCTCAGGAGAATATGCATCACACAGTTCATCTATTTTGCCCTCTGTTATGCTAAGTTCTGGGAAATCCATTCACGTTCTGGCAGGAAGATCTCACACTCTATCATCAAATAGTCTCCCAACGAATAAAACCACAAGCACCCGGAGCAGAAAGTTTGACATCTAGGCTACTAACAGCAAATCCACCCAGGAAACTGAGCTGAACCGTATTTTCAAGTAATAACAAAATCGTCAATATTGAATTTTTATTTTTTAATTGAAAGGGGCTATGGGAATCTCAAAAATTCCACTACAGGTTTTAGATTAAAAGATTTACAGAGACATAATGTTTCATAGTCTGAATAAATCAGTAATGAGAATTGCTGTTTGCAACAAAACAAAACAATTCATTCTCAAGGAGAATTTATGATCTATTAAGAAATATTTTCAGTTTGGGGTGCCTGGGTGTCTCAGTCTGTTAAGCGGCTGGCTCTTGATTTTGACTCAGGTCATGATCTCACAGTTCATGAGTTCAATCCCCACATTGGGCTCTGAGCTGGTGGTGCAGAGCCTGCTTGGAATTCACCCTCTCTTTCTCTTTCACTCTCAAAATAAATAAATAAACATTTTTTTTAAAAAAAAGAAAAATAAATTCTAAACAAAGAGAAATATTTCCAGTTTTAACCTACCTCCCAACTAGATAATATCTTTATGAACTGAAACATTCAAAATAGTGTTCCAATGTTTTCATTGCATCTACAATACCTAGAATTCAAAAACCAATATTAAATTACACAAAATTTCTAGAAGATGGAAATAATTAATTGAATCCGAGGATCGTAAATTTTCAAATAAATTCAAAATTATACTATTAATCAGTCAGTTGTATAAATAATAATAAAATAACTTTCAGTATAATTAACATAATTTTGTCATTTTTTTAAAAATACTACATTCTTCCACACTAACTACCCAAAATAAGTTTACTTGCAAACATTAAAATTTAGCATTACCAAGATACTATTTTCTTTGTATACAAAATAAAGTACAATATTTACAATATCCTTTCCCTTTCATAAAATATGTAGTTAGTAGTTGTGTGTTCCCAATTCATAAAAAAATTCTAACAAGTTGGACTTCTTAAAAATTAAGCATTTCTGAGTTCCAGAAGAATGTTAAGATAATAAAACAATAAGACACAAACTGGGAGAAAATATTTGCATAGCCCATACCTGATAAAATAGATTATTCAGCATATATATAAAGAACTCTTAAACTCAATAATAAGAAAATAAACATCTCGATTGACAAATGGGGAAAAGATTTTAACAGACACTCCACCAAAAAAAGAAATAGAGCAACCAAGCGTACAAAAAGATTCTCAACATCATTAGTCATTAGAAAAATGCCATTTAAAATTACAGTGGAATGCCATTGCATACCTATTATAATGGGTAACATTTTAATACTATTAACACTAATAATTTAAAAGACCAAGAACTGGTGAGAGTGTGGACCTGGTAGGCGGAGCAACTGGAACTCTCAGACATCGTTGGTGGGAATGCAAAGCACTAGAGGACCTTTAGAAAACAGTGTTAGTTTCTGATCAAGTTAAACATATACTTAGCACACAGCCCAGACCTCTCACTTGTAGGATTAATTCCGCATAAGGAAAATTTACGTTCACGAAAAAGCTGGCATGTATTTGTGATGGCTTTCTTCAAAATCACTGAAAAGCAAGAAGTTGAACAAGAGACCGCAAAAGGGTCAGCGGAACGTGACTCATCAACGAAAAGGTAAAAGCAGAGGAGACACAAGGTAACCTGGGTCAATCTCAAATGCGCGAGGCAAAGTGTAAAAAGAGCCAGAAGCAAAAAGAATACATATTGTATGATTTTATATGTAGAGAATTCTGGAAGGAGAGAAAACAGATGAATGGGTGCCTGAGGCTGGGTTGGAGGAGCGTTGACTGAAAGAGGCACGGGCAAAGTTTGCGGGTTGATGAAACTCGTCTGTATCTAGACGTGTTTGTGATCGTAAAACTCTATGTGTTTGTGAAAACTCACAAAAGAGTACAATAAAAGGGCTAAATCTTACTATATGTAAATTGTGCCTCGATAACAAAAAGTAGAAAAATTTGCATCTTTTTAATAGTGATTTTTCTTATCAGAGTATCACTGTGTCTAATCTCACTTTGATATGTCAGCTTGAATGGAAACAACACACTACCTACCCTATATTCCATTCATGAGAAAATGCAGCACCTTAATATGAGTCAAGGGGACTCTTTAAAACCAACATTGGATTGGTTAGCCGATGAGTAAAACTTCAGTTTTATCTATCCATTTATTTGTTTATTTAGCTGTTTATTTATTATTTCAGAGAGAGATAGTACAAGCTGGGAAAGGGGCAGAGGGAGAGAGAAAATCTCAAGCAGGCTCCACGTTCAGCACAGATCCTACCGTGGGGCTCAATCCCATGACCCCAGGATCACAGCCTGAGCCAAAACAATGAGTCAGACACTTAACTGACTGAGCCCCCCAGGTTTCCCAAGTCACTTTTTAAGAGTGTACCACAATCTAAATGTTCTTGTTTATATTTGAATTAAAAAAAAAAATCCATGATGCAACTTACTCTAATATTTAAATACAATCTATAATATTTTAGTCATAGATAAGTGATTTTCATTACTGAAAATTTTCTTTTAATTAAAAAAAAATCTTGCTTGTTGAGCTTTGTTTATTAAGAAACAAATCTGTCTCCAGTGAAAGTCTATTTTTTTTAATTAAAAAAAGGTTAATGTTTACTTATTTTGAGGGAGAGAGAGACAACGAGCAGGGGCAGGGTAGAGAGAGGGGGAGATACAGAATCTGAAGAAGGTTCCAGGCTCCGAGCTGTCAGCACAGAGAGCTGTGTGGGGCTCGAGCTCACTAACCGCGAGATCATGACCTGAGCTGAAGTCGGATGCTTAACCCACTGAGCACCCAGTCACCCCTTTAAGTTTTTTTAATGTTTATTTATTTTTGAGAGACAGAGAGAGGGAGAGAGAGAGAGAGAGAGAGAGAGAGAGAGAGAGAGAGAGAGAGAAAGAGAGAGAGAGAGAGCATGAGCAGGGGAGGGGCAGAGAGAGGGGGAAACACAGAATCCAGGCTCCAGGGTCTAAGCTCTCAGCACAGAGCCTGATGTAGGGCCGGAACTCATCAACAGCCTGATGTAGGGCCTGATGTAAGCCACCCAGGCGCCCCTTCATTAGAAGTGTTACAAAAAATTGTATATATTGATTCCAGGTATTCCTATATAAATTAACACTAAATCTTCATAAAAGGAAATTGCACTTATGGCCTGAAGTTAATAACATTTTTATTGTTTTCATGAATTTCATCAAATCTATTTGCGAAATGATTAGAAAAAAGATAAACCAGGTGGTTACTTATCAGCTTCAGCACTCTGATATTTTTTCTCAGCCTCCACATGAAGGAGAAATTCTGGAAATGCTCTAGGGAGAGCATGGTTCATGGCCTTCTAGTATTCTGTCCTGGTTTTATAAATGAAAAATCTTGTCATCTTATCATAGAGTCCCAGAAAATCGTGGCAAACTTTATCTGCTAAGTGAACCTTAATAACCCCAACTTTAACTTCCAGAGAATTACCCTTAGAAACATTTCACAGTCCTGAAGGTTGCAGAGGATATAAAAATATCCCCTCTCCAAGAGTTATTAACCCTCACAACAGATTCCCTGAGACCTTAACAATAGTGGTTCAAAAATATTCAATTATAATCATCACATTTTTTTTCTTTTTCTTATAAAACTAGTTCCTCCAGAATTTACATAGCGAAACAAATGGGTCAAAAAGCATTAACAAGTTATTCACTTTCCAGCAGCCTAGTCCTTAAAAGGAAATTAGTACTTTATTCACACTGTGGAGTACACAGCAACCCTCAGGATAGGTTTTACAAGGTACACTTGAGATTAAAAAAAACAAAAAAAAAAAAAGTGATTTTGAAAATGTTCTTAGAATACCATGCATTCACAGAAATAATGGAAGAAATGCCTATCCAAAAGGCTAGAGCTTTTCTTGAAAGCCAGTTCTGCTCAAGTTGCTTTTATTGGAAGGTCATGTTTCAAATTTTAAGTTTGAACTTTTGGGAATCTATTCCGGAAGCTACAAACTAAGAAGGAGCAACAATCAGACTGCACAGATACTCTATCTAACTTGCGAGAGGTTGCAACAAGTTACTTGATTTTAGGAACTGCAGAGTATCTGCACCTACAAGCATAACGAAATCCAGGCTGGTAACGCTAATATCAATTGCATGTTCCAACCTTCCTTTCAAGGAACTCCCTGCACCCTGTAATCCAAGCAATTGAAAATCTTCCCTTTCCCACATTTTGCTTTGCCATCTCTGTGCTTTTGTTCAAACAGTTCTTCCACCGTGAATGTCCTTCCTCCTTATCTCACGGTGCCCACATCCTACTCATTCGGCAAGGGGCATGTCAAATGGACATCTCTACACGAAGCTTTCCTTGACCACACAACACCCAAGTAATTAATTAGATCCCTCCTTTATCGGCACTCCCATAGCACTTCTTTATACCTAATGACGTTTAATTATTTACATTATAAGAAGGTTATTGATATACATGTGTTATATCGATTATTGATTATAATATCATAAGGGATCACAAATTTTTCTGATTTATTTTTAATCCCCTCACCCAGCCATGCCAATGTGTAGCACATATCCAACTCTCAATCAATATTTGACCAGATGGAGGAGGAGGGATAATGTTTCTCAGCACATTACTAGTTCAAATAGAAATCATAAAAAACAGTTGAGGTGTATGTTCTGCAGAGTCATTTTTGTAAAAATGTCTATCTTTACCATTTAAAAAAAATATTGCTGCTCAAGAGAACAAGGAAAGACTAAAAAGGTAAGACAAAGAAACTATTATTTCCGATAACACTCTTGCCGTGTGTGTATTGATACTCAGAAATACTTTTATTTATTCTTAATTATTTCATTTTTCAAAAATTATTTATTGTATCGGGCATTGCAAATACAATGTTAGGAATGTAGTTCCTGTTCTCAAGACATTCCTGTCCTCAAGACAAGACAAAATCTGTAAGTTTGTTTAAACTGGGTGTCAAAAAGGTAATAATGAAACATAATGTAATAAAAACTATGTTAGGCATAAGCTCAAGTTATTTTGTGACCCAGTATATGATCTATCTTGGAGAATGTTCCATGTGCACTCGAGAAGAAAGTATATTCTGTTGCTTTGGGATGCAGAGTTCTAAATATATCTGTCAAGTCCATCTGATCCAATGTCTCATTCAGGGCCCTTGTTTCTTTATTGACCGTGTGTCTAGATGATCTATCCATTTCTGTAAGTGGAGTGTTAAAGTCCCCTGCAATTACCACATTCTTACCAATAAGGTTGCTTATGTTTATGAGTAATTGTTTCATATATTTGGGGGGTCCCATATTCGGCACATAGACATTTATAATTGTTAGCTCTTCCTGATGGATAGACCCTGTAATTATTATATAATGCCCTTCTTCATCTCTTGTTACAGCCTTTAATTTAAAGTCTAGTTTGTCTGATATAAGTATGGCTACTCCAGCTTTCTTTTGGCTTCCAGTCGCATGATAAATAGTTCTCCATCCCCTCACTCTCAATCTAAAGGTGTCCTCAGGTCTAAAATGAGTACTCTTGTAGACAGCAAATAGATGGGTCTTGTTTTTTTATCCATTCTCAAGTTATTTTGAAAACACACAGCAGAGCATCATAACATTGAGTGACAAGGGAATCTTCCTAATGAAGGGAAAATGTAAGCTGTGTTCTCACATTTTTCAGGCAAAAATTGAGAATAAGGACGAGGTTGTGTAGATTAAAAACGTCCAAAAGTAAGTAAAACGGGGTGTGACTCCTTTGGAATCTGCAAGTATTTCTTTTATTTTTTTTTTAACGTTTATTTATTTTTGAGAGAAAGAGACAGAGCAGTCGTAGGACAGGGCAGAGAGAGAGGGAGACACAGAGTCTGAAACAGGCTCCAGGCTCTGAGCTGTCAGCACAGAACCTGACGTGGGGCTCGAACTCATGGACCATGAGATCATGACCTGAGCTGAAGTCGGAGGCTCAACCGACAGAACCACCCAGGCACCCCTTGAGGCTGCAAGTATTTCTGCCTAAAGACAGGCACAAAGAGACTACAGTGGTGAAACTACCTGAAACAGCCTAGTTTCATCTGAAATATGAGGAATACCCGCAGATGATGGGATAGGCTGGCCAATCACTGTCCTCTTCCCACTGCCCTTCGCTCCCGGCATGTAGGAGCACTTTGGGGTCATTCTCTGTAGACACTATTCAACAAATTGTCTGACACTTGCATTGTAGTTCAATTTTAATGAAAATGCTCTATGTTTGTGTATTCTGCAGTGGCTGGGTATAGAGTTCTGCAAATGTTAATCAGCTCAATGCAGTTAACATTGTTCACATTTTCCATAACTTCTCTAACTGATCAGGTTTATGTTTGTTCTCAAAATTACTGAAAGAGATTCTGAATCTTCAACTGTGATTGTGGATTTGTCTATATTTCTTTTTTTGTTTGTTTACATATCCACTTCTGCTTTTCTATATTCTGTAATTAAGCGACGAGTTGCGTATGCATTTAGTTTCATTAGGCTTTCCATGGCCACTTTGCAATGTCCTGTGCCGTCTCTGAAAATTCTCTTTCATAAATCTACTTTACCCATTATAAATATAGTGAAATATAGGTCTTTCCATCTTTTTTGCCTTAATATATGTATTATATACACTAGCATTTAGGACTTATTTTACACTGCCTGACAAAGTCTTTCGATGAGGCTTTTTTTTTTTTCTTCAAGACTTGATGTTATTACTTGTATAGGTGGATTTTAATTTATTCTGCTATTTGTCTTGTATTTGTCCATTCATTCTTGGCTGTTTTTTTCTCCTTTTGTCGCTTTCTTTTGGGCTAACCAATAATTTTTTGGAATTCCATTTTAAATCCTCTACTGGCTTTTGGTTACAACTTTTTGCATTTTTAATTAGCCACTCTAGAGATTACAATATGCATCTTTAACTAATTAGAATCTACATCAAATTAGTATTTTATCACTTCATGAATAATGTAAGAATCCGGCAATAGCGTATTTCTATTTGTTCTCTCCTCTTGCATTTTGTGCTGTTGGTTATTATATTTTACATCTGTATATGTTATCACCCCACAGTACATCATTATTTTGTTGTTTTACATAATTTCTTCAGTTTTTTAAGCGCTCTTATGTTTAACCAAATATTCCTCTATTTCTTCCTGTAGGCCCATGCTTTTACCTAAAGTATTCCTTTTCAACCTGAAAATTGTGCTTTACTCTTTCTTATACTGTGGACTTTTTAGCAAAGAATTCTCTCATTTTAAAATTTTCTTAAAATATCTTTACTTGGTTTTATTTTTCAGTGATGTTTTCAATGGACCATTAATATCTTGAGTGGTTTCAAAGTTGTCAATTATTTGCCCCAGAACTTTAAAGCTGCTATTTCATTGTAATTTTGGCTTCTATAGTTTGTATTTATTTATTTATTTTTTTTAATTTTTTTTCAACGTTTATTTATTTTTTTGGGACAGAGAGAGACAGAGCATGAACGGGGAAGGGGCAGAGAGAGAGGGAGACACAGAACCAGAAACAGGCTCCAGGCTCCGAACCATCAGCCCAGAGCCTGACGCGGGGGCTCGAACTCCCGGACGACCGCGAGATCGTGACCTGGCTGAAGTCAGACGCTTAACCGACTGCGCCACCCAGGCGCCCCTAGTTTGTATTTAGAAATCAACCTTCAATCTTATGGTTGCTCCCTGAGCATATTGTATCTTTTTTCTCTGGCTGCTTTTAAGATGTTCTGTTTATCTTTGATTTTCAGAAATTTGACTACAATGTGCCTAAGTGTGGCTTTCTTTGTGTTTATCTTACTTAGGGTTTGCTAAACTTCTTAAATATGTACGTTGAATTTTAATGTTAGTTTCAAAGAAATTCTTGGTAACTATCTCATCAAAATTGCTCCTGATCTCTTCTTTATTTCCTCCTTTTTTTGGGTTTCTAATTTCACATATGTTAGATGATTTGACAGTGTTCCACGTGTCTCTCACATTCTGCTCCATTTTTAAGTTCTTTGTTTTCTCTCTGTGCTTCAGATTGAATTTCTTTTTTAATTTCTTGAGCATTTTGCCTGCTGCATTCAGCTATTGTAAGCCATTTCAAATGTTGTATCTTTCACTCCTAGAATATCAGAAAGTTCTTTTATTTTACTTTTAAAACTCTTGATTTTTTCCATCATTCCTTCATTTTTTCATCTTTTTTAAAAGATTTTCTATAATGTACTTATGACAGCTATTTCAAAATACTTGTCTGCTTATTGCAACATTTCCGTCACGTGTCCTTGCTTCCACTGAATATTTTTTTCTCCATTATGAGTCAATTTTTTCTGCAGCTTCCCCTAACTCATAATTTAATTTTGTGCCACAAATTCTGTATTTTAAAAATGTTAGATAATTATATATTACACACACACACACACGCACACACACACACGTATACATATACCCCCCTCTCCAAAAATATGTTCTCCTCATTAGGCAAGTAGGGTGAGGCTGATTGCTTTAATATAATCAAGAACTGAATTGTGTTCCTGTATTGAGACTGGTTTGCAGCTTTATTTAGTATCATTTTACTTCATGTTAAAATGGACAAGAACGTTCTTGTGTTTATTGCTAGTCATTTTTGCCAGAATGACTGTCTCCTAAGTATCATACTCTGTGGAAAAGTTTTACCTCTGCCTTTCCAGCCCAGCCTCTCTGGCCCTTACCCCAGCAACATCCTTAAAGGAAAACTGATCATGGCGGGGGGGGGGGGGGGGGGGGGGGGCGGAGGGGGCGCGTGGGGGCACCATAAGGGAGTTTAGGATTCCTGAGATTCCTGTAGGTCACACTGGCCTGCATGCTCATTAAAATATCACCAGTTTCTTCTTTCTTCTCAGCTAAGGGAGACCCACCTTCTTCCCAATTATTTCACTTGTGCCCAATATGACAAATGCAACCAATAAAAATAACAGCCCCAAATATCCATTTATCCAGGAAAACTCATTCCTCTGTGGAAGTTGTCCCTTTAGTTTTCTTATAGCCACAGCTTTCCCCTGCCCTTCCACATATATGGTATTGTAGTTTATCTGGTTTTCTCTAGTTGGTGAATTGTAAGTTTGCTGTAACTTTCTACAGCCTAACCGGAAATGGACCTAACTTACTTGTAATCAAAAAATAATTGTAAAGATTCAAAATGAGATGGGTAAGCATATTTGAAGAGTGAGTGTGTGTGTGTGTGTATACACACATATATGTATAAAATCTTGTTTATATTTATATGTGTGTGTGTCTGATTGTATTTCCCCTCTAATCTGCCCATCCATCTCACAGACTCCTAAGAGATTAATGTTCCTTAATTAGGATTTATGACAAAGAATAAGCAATAAATTGGCTGGCTATTGTGAGTACAAACTAGTTCACCAAGTCATAGAAACATTCTTAAAATTCATAGGTTTAAGTAAAGAAAGCATTTCTTTACATTGTTTAAGAAGCTCATTACTGCTGCCCTTTGAATGCCCAGAAGTAATAAAGAAAAAATAATTAAAAAGTAACAACCTCTTCATAGGTTATAGGAAATGACTGAGCTGATGGAGTTTAAGTTGTATCCCTAAGGTTCAAAGTTGTGATCATGGACTACCATACCCTCCCACACCCAGCAGCTTGGTGCAATGGTCAGAGACAGAACTCTTGGTACCAGACCCCAGCTTTGGAGTCAGATCTTGGCAAGGCAATACTCTTCTGTAATGCTATGGCACAAATATTATTTTTATGTCTTTTGGTTATTTTCTGGGAAATGGAAGTGGTCATATCCACTACAAGTTGATGCTTGCAAAAAGCATGTCTCAGCTTAGGGGCAGCATTTTTACATATATATGTATATAATCTCTTTAAAAATTTTTAGGGGCGCCTGGGTGGCGCAGTTGGTTAAGCGTCCGACTTCAGCCAGGTCACGATCTCGCGGTCCGTGAGTTTGAGCCCCGCGTCAGGTTCTGGGCTGATGGCTCGGAGCCTGGAGCCTGTTTCTGATTCTGTGTCTCCCTCTCTCTCTGCCCCTCCCCCGTTCATGCTCTGTTTCTCTCTGTCCCAAAAATAAATAAACGTTGAAAAAAAATTTTTTTTTTTAAAAATAAAAAAAAAATTTTAAAGCAAACAACTCTAGAACTTCAAGATATTCTTTTATTAAGTTTAACATCCTGGCAGTTGAAAAATCAAACATATGAGTCAAAACATGAATTTAGAAAAGAAATTGTTCTAAAATGTACTTTGGGTTCAGTTTTTATTATGTACCATGAATCATTTTAGAGAATATAAATGCTAACTTAGTAAATGAAAGATAATAAAATAATAATGACTGGTTGCCAAAAATGATATAATAACATGAGATGAAGAGACAATTCACAGTTTGATCTGTCAAATAAGCTCATTTTGTCACAAATAAGGTCACAATTTGATGTGACTATATTGGTTGTCAATGTAGTCTCTTTTGACTATATAAAATGACATTAAATAATGGCGTGTGGAATATTCTGTTTTTACATTTTATTTTTATATTTTCTGTTTATATTTATTTATATATTTACATTAAATTGGCTCTCTGAAAGTTAAGAAAAATTTTTACTAGTTAACTTAAACAAGCAGTATGTTTCACTCCTGCTTCTTAATCCAAAAACTAAGATCACACTGTAAAAGAAACATCAAGATATTTCACTTTGTGAATTCTAAGACATGACTGTCAAAATCTAACTATAGTCACTTAATGATAATAATATGGCACTAAGTAGACACTTAACTTTGTATTTTAAAGGTAATCTCAGGAAGAAATTATGTTTCTTTGCCTTGTAACTCATGAAGAACCTTGCCTTTATCATTTAATCTTTCAAAAATTTAAATTGTGGTGCAGTAAATGAGTGTTTTCCTGTATAAAGTAATCAAAGAGGCATAAGAATCAAAGATTATCGTACCACCGCTCGATACATACAAAATATTTTTCTCTGACAGTGATTCAAAGCAATTTTTGTCATAATGTCTAAGGACTACCTATTATGTTATTCTTACCTGTTTAAGTAAATCCTGGAATCGCGTTGTCCCAAACCGTGTTGCCTACTATATATATATGTTTATGCATAATCTTACCCCAGACCTTCTACACTGTATCGTTTCATCCTATACTATTTCTTACCATGACATCCTATACTATTTCTTACCATTACAAGCATGAAACCATCCTAGGCAAACATAGTAGGGTGGAAGTTACACTAACTACACTAATAATTAGCATGTAACTAGGTGTGCCATTGGCCTTCTTAGTGTGTTTTTCATTATCTGTAAATAAGAGGTCTTGTTGGGCTGAAAAATATCTATGGGACTGAGTCCTTCGAGCTCTACGCGTAGAAATGTGTGTGTTGTCCTGCTGTTGGCTGAGAGCTTCCCATCCCAAAACCAATTTGTTACTTTTGGTCCAACCCAGGGTGCCACATTTCCTCTCGACCTCAGCATTTCCACATCTGCCTAACTATGACGCCATTGTCTGAAGAGCTTTTCACTGAGTCCACTCTAAAATCCCCCGCCACCAAGCATGATTATTGATTTTAGTGGGCTCTACCAAGCTTGGGAGGACAGGTGCAAAGCATAGCCACCTGGCAGCCAGCCTTTCTATCACGTTTGCCCGCCAGCTCTCTCCTCAAAGAAACAAACATGTTTTCCCCCTCCCTACTACTATCTTCCAACTTAGATCTCTCTAGGAAGGTTTCTTCCCTCACCTGAGGCCCTCTGTGTTTTATCTGCCACCCCAAAGGTGTTTATGGAAGCATTTGCCTCCAAAAAGAATGCAGCTGACTTCCTAAGAGGAATTACGGTAATAAACATTGTTTTCTATTTTATTATCATTTGCTTTGACGTAAAACATCCTTCCAAAATCACCTCAGTTTCATTTATCAGAAATCATGTAAAATAATAACAATAAAGCAGCACTTCCTCCTTGCATTCTCATGGTTTTGTTAAATCTGATCATTGCCTCTCTCAATCTCCATCTTCCCAACCTCTATTTTTATTTAATACGATGCATCTCTTATTTCTCTTTTTTCAGGACTGAGGTGTCCTCAAATCATTTTTGATTTGTGGTTATGAGAACCAAACACATTTGGTCATTATGATTTATTTTGCTTTGAAGAAAATAAACTCTGTGCTCTTCGTGAACACGACCAATACCAATAAATTAAAACATATCTTGATCAGGATTTGGAAAAAAAAATATGGCCTAAAAATCAATAACTTCTAAGCCACTGTTGTGAAGCAAATGTACTTCAATGCTGAACACACGTCACTAACAGTTCAAGATTCACAAATTTAGACAAATGAAATATTTTGCAGCTGATTCATCATACTTTATTTTTGCAAATGATTTTTGAACACCTAAACATTGGCCAGGGAAAATTATTTCCTGAAACGACTTAATATTTCCAAATAAAACAGACAATTAACTCTACTTTGAACAGAATATGATCTAGAAAGTATGCATATTGAAATATAAACTATGGGATGGGATTAAAACTGCCACAATTCACTGTTTTAGGCAAAGATGGGTTAAGATTTGCAATATGCACCTTTGATGCGACTATCCAAGTGTAATGCCTTTATTTTAGTCAGAAACAAACAGGTATAAATTTACGTTATATAGATTGCATAGGCATCTATAAAAGCTTTTAAACTATCCCTACAAAGCTGCTGTACTAGATATAGATTGAAAGAATCCATTATTAAAAGAGGGATCAAAACAGGCTGCAATTATGCCCAGTTAATCCCCTCAAAACAGTGTGGTATTTCTTCACCAGAGTAATTATTTGCACAGGAGAGAAAATAACAACCCTATAGAACAAATTAAAACTTTACCTTCAGATGCTACCTCAATTGTTATGCAGATTTCACTCTGTGCATTCAGTGACCAGCAGGAGAATCAAATAATAAGATTTTTCTTCTCTAATCAAAATATTTTAATATTATTTATTCCCCAAATCATTGAAAATGGTTATAACATTTCACGTATTTCCTCTTTTCTATTACCGTACACATTTGCGCACACTCAAAGGATGTCTTGAAATACCCATGTATTAAAAGGGTGAGCAAATACATCAAGCATCCTTAGAATTTCTGTAGGCTGCACCTGAATGCATGTGCAAACACACATCAAATGACCACTGCCGTGTACAAACTGCTTGTTTAGGCTTTTTTAAATACGACGATCACATGTTTAAATGTCATGCTGGGATTTAGTTAACTAAGGTGGCAGGTTCTTAAGATGGAGAATTTATTATGTTGAAATTTTCCAAATGCAGGACTGAAAAGGAAAAAAATCTGTCAACTTTTATTTATCTCCTATATAAATACAGGCAATTTAGTTCTTCCCCAAAATACAGGCAGATTAGATGAGTTAGACACTAGTCAATTCATTTTGCATAGGAATGGCTCATTAAAAAAAGGGCCCTGCATTTGTATTAAGCTCTGATTGGACAGAGCACAAAATGAATTTACAGTGTCACTCAGAGATGTAGCAGGACTAATGAGGGAGGAATAGTGTGGCACAGGGTGGGTAAATCTGTGGTGTGTTCATTCATTCCTTCAGCTGGTGCCGCTCATGAAACTGAGGTGTCCCTCATTATGCATGTATCCCAGGGGCATTCTTTAATATTTTAATAAATAACAACATCAGCCCAACAAGAAATTAATGAATAGTATCATTAATAATGAGCTGGAGTCTTGTAGTGATAGGACAGATATTAAATTGAACCACTGTGGTGCTATCTCTAGAGACTTGGGATATTTCCAGTGGCAAACAAGGCGTCTGAATGAAGCAACCACCGCTCTGTGCCAACAGCTTTTACAACAGGTTGGGAGTAATAAAAGAGGATTTTCTGCACGATAAAGTTAAGCCCTAGAAAATCTGCTGGTGTAGATCGGTGTGAAAAGTACTGCCAAACGTGATCCTTAATTAAACTTTAATTAAGATAAAGCTTTTATTTTTTTTCTCTTCCAAGAGAAGTAGCAGCCAAATGGGCCCTGGCTATTTTCTACCCAAATCTAACCTAAAATCATTTTGTATGAGACCATCAAAATTATGCTCAAATAATATTAAGGTGTTGACTTAAATCCACCAAATGAGAATATTATCAGGAATTGTTGAAATGGCATAATTACCCACCACAATGATAAGAACATGTGTGCAGATTTGGAGTCGTATGAACAATGAAGGGGTTCCCTGTCTCAATGTTTCACTTTCTACTATTTCATATTTAACCCATTTAAAAATTCGCCGTTTCATTTCACCATACTGAGAATATTTTTACGTTGAAAACAATGCTATAAGGTACATAACTTTTCAATTAATCTTGAGTCTCAGATTGTGCTCAGGTTGTATAAAATTGCTCACAACTTTAATAATAATTCTCATTTTAAAAAAATGCTTCAGACACTAAAAAATTTCTTAACCTTAGCTTTCATCTCTCTAACTGCATGACACATTACTGACAGCTTTATTTATGTTAATAATTTTCTTGCTGTATTTCCGTAAACTGAGGTTGTACAACTTGGTTCCTGCTTCTCAGCAGAATTATAATTATGCAAAGATATGTGTTGTGCTGAGAACAAAATATAGCATTTGGAATAATGCTAATAACTATTTTATTCAAGTATTTTACATGTAGTATTGAATGTCATTATTGTGAAATTTTTATTTTCAACCTACCTAATTTTTTCCACATTGAAAATGATTAAAATATGTGATTTATAAAATTATTCCTAAAAATTTGAAATTTCTTTTTAACACGAAAATTTTACCTTTGCCATTTTAATAGAAGAAAAATGGTTGCAAGGTACACATTACTGCAGTGCTCTATGCTTTTTATCCGTATGCAGTTATGTATTTTATTACATGGTGACAGATTTTAAACAGTTTGCCTCTCTTAGTACACAATTTCCGATTTATAAGAATTTTGATATAGAGTGGTTTGAATATGATCTATGCTAGTTTTATTACATCTTTGTAGTTTACCTCTAAATTTTTTACACAATATAAAATTGATAGTTGATAGTTTCCACAATATAAAATTGTGATAGTTTCCACAATATAAAATTGATAGTTTTTTTAAGAAATAGTTTCCAGATATAGGAGAGTTTAATTCTTTAACTAGGAACGTGGCTAACTCCAGAAGTAAGATATCTATAAAAGGTATCTAAGGTTTTTAACCACCATATGGCCTTTGACCAGCATGGGCATGGAGTGATCCAGAACTAATACAAACTTTTCCCGAGGAAGACTTTGGAAAGGAAATCTACATTGTTGCTCTGACCATCTTCTTCATTTTCCTCTCTTTTGTTATTGTGTCTATACAGTCTCTAGTAAAGTTTAGGAAATAACATCCCTCCAGTTCTGAATAGTGGCAATTGGATAGGATAAACTAATTATCTGTAAGGGAAGCTGTAATTTTATAGTAAGCATGATGCCATTACAAATATCTAAGACAGATGGAGCAGTTCTGTCAATTTGTGACTTAGTTAAGAATGAAGGTTAGGAATGAAGGTGTTAAATAAGTAGAATACGTTGGTAGTTCTCTCTGATATGCTTTGAAATAGTGACAAGGTGTTGCCGAGAGGAAAGTGAGTCAATGAGATGAAATGAAGAGTCAGGGCTTTTAAAGTTAGCAAAAAATCGTTGTTCATGGCCCTATCTATCCTAGTATATGTGATTCTAAACCAAGTTAATTATACATCCCTTTTACAGCATGCATACACAGATCTTAAGTCAAATAAGCACTTAAATTAGGTGTGCTCTAAAGAACTTTGAGCCATTTCCAACTCACAAGCTATGTACTTTTATTTAGGGAAGCTTAGTGTTTCAAATTGAATTCCATTCAGCATTTGTTGGATCAATAGTACTTACTGCCTCCAAACTGAATTCATCCAGAGTTGATTCAAAGCAAAATATTACAACTGCATTGTATTAGATGTCATTATGGTTTCAATACCGTAGTGTCACCATTGTCATAACAGCTGACAAAGGATCATTCTAATAGTACAGTGGAGACCGTATCATTTATATCATATACTCTTAGAATATAATCTTAGCATATGTGTATTATTTGTAATCTCCGTCTCGATGCCAGTAATTCATATGCATCATAACAGAGTCCTCCCACAGAGGAAAAATTCTAAGTACAAAGATGTTCACTACAGAATCACTTAATAGCGAAGAAAATTTAGACTATCCACAAATTATAACAGCTGGCATTATCAAGTGAAATATATGACAGACTATTGGGTAAGAATTTAATTGTAAAAATAAAAATTACAAAAATGATACAATGATAAATACTTGAGTCATAAGGTAAAATTTTAAAATTAAATTCAAAAACAATATAAACAAAGGAAGACAAGACAGGTATAAGGATGTTCATAGAAGCATTGTTCACAATAGCAAAAACTTAGAAGTCATCAGAAATGTTCATCAGAGAAGGATAGACATATAAATTTATTAGAATATTATATAGTTGTTAAAATGACTTAACTACATTGGCATGAAACAATATAGTGAATCTGAGCATTATTAAATTAAAAAAAAGAAAGTCTAAAATAATTAGGTTCAGCATGATATTTTTTTGTATGATACTAAAAATAACACATGGGGCACCTGAGTGGCTCAGTGGGTTGAGTGTCCTACTCTTGATTTCGGCTCAGGTCATGATCTCGCGGTTCATGAGTTTGGGCCTCACGTCAGGCTCTGCACTGCAGAGCCTGCTTGGAATTCTCTCTATCTCTTGCTTTCTCTCTGTCCTTCCCCTACTCTCTCTCTCTCTCTCTCAAATTAAATAAATATACTTAAAAATTAAAAATAATTAAAAATAAAAAATAAACCTAACAGGTCAAGGAAGATTAGGGCATTATTTATGCCCAAAACATCTACGCAGAAAAATAAAAAGTCATCCATGAGAAGAAATAAAAAGCACAACTTATATTCAACATGACTGTGGAGTCAAAATTCTACTGCATTTATTCATTCAACAAACATTTATAATGTAAAATAAAACAATTATAATGATAATAACTTACATTTGTGGGATTAAAGATAGGATGAAACTGAAATACAAGACAATTGTATCATGGAAATGCAAATGTAAGGAAGAGGTTTTAGTTAAAATATGCTGATTATTATTTGGTCTGAAGAAGACAGACTTGCCCTTGGGACATAGAAGGTAAGGTGTATCTGCTGAAACACAATACTAGTAACCTCTCCAAGGCCGTAAGAGTGAAAGAATAACTTTCAAAAGAGTGGAGGGACAAGGCTTTGTGGGGTGGGGAGGAGGCAAAAAAAAAAAAATCTATTATGCAATAAGGCATTTAGCAGAGAAATAAGTAAAGACAGAATATTATCAGTAAAACTCATAGAACCATAATTTATATATATGAGTTATCCCAATACATGTAAAAAGATAAAACTTTCCTTTGAAGACAAAATTTCTAAGGTTTGATTTTTAAAATCTGTCCCCATGTTCTTTATAGAAGATACACCTAAAACCAGGAAATACTAACCCAAAGCTGCTGGGATGACATATTCGTATGAGACAAATTGGGCTTTAAGACAAAAGCAATTTGGGGGGCTGGGGAAAGGTCATCCAATTATAATCAATGTGATAATTCATCAGGGAGATATAATAGTGCTATTCGTGCAAATATACTAACAGTGTACTCTGGGTGATAAAACATTGGGATTTTGTAACTTGTTTATTTCTTCTGAATGTTTAAGTGTTTCACATTGATTATGTACTTTATTAAACATCAAGGATAAAAAAAAAACCTTTTAGGATACTGATCTATTCTTTGTTTGTTTGTTTGTTTGTTTAAATTCAGGTTAGTTAACATACAGTGTAGTCTTGGCTTCAGGAGTAGAATCCCGGGGATTCATCTCTTACACATGACACCTAATGCTCATCCCCAAAAGTGCCCTTCTTAATGCCCATCTCCCATTTAACCCATCTCCCACCCACCTCCCCTCCAGAAACCTTCAGTTTATTCTCTGTATTTAAGTCTCTTTTGTTTTGCCTCCCTCTGTGTTATCTTATTTTACCGTCCCTCCCCTATGTTTATCTGTGGAGCTTCTCAAATTCCACATATGAGTGAAATCATATATCTTTCTCTCTCTATTCTATTCTAATCCTGAGCTTGAGTATTAATAGTAAAATTGGAGAAGAAAAAAAACACGTAAGAAAGAGGTTTTGAAATAAACCAGAATCGGACTTTTTAACTGATTAGATATTGGCAGATAAGAAAACAGAGGGTTAGAGGATTCTTCAGTTTAGTCTGACCAGATACTACTCATTAACAGGGACAGGGAAGATAAAAGGAAAAGAAGACATTTGAGTTTAGAGTGATGACAAGACACAAAGCAGAAATGTCCAGCAATTTTTTTAAATGTTTATTTATTTTGGGAGACAGAGAGAGAGAGAGAGAGAGAGAGAGTTCTGGGGAGAGGCAGAGAGAGAGGGAAAGAAAGAATCCCAAGATGGATCCGTGCTATCAGAATAGAACCTGACTGCAGGGCTCAATTCCTGGAACCTTAAGATCATGACTTACTACGCTGAAATCAAGACATGGACGCTTAAAGACTGAGCCACCCAGGTGCCCCCAGCAATTGTTTTTTTTTTTTAAGTTTTATGAATACGTTTTTAAATAGAACCTCCAAGAGGGTTAATGAGTTGTTTAGATTTCAAGGCCTTTTATTAACCAGCACTCTCCTACTTCTGTAGGCTTAAATCAAAGACAACAATAACAAATCACTAGCAAAAATACAAAAATAAATGACTGGCAAATTACAAACGAATCTATCAAATGTTATCTCATTCATGCTATGAAGAAGAAAAAAAAATGATCATTGTAAGATCTATTTTACCACTGAGGTAACTGAGGTTCATGGTCATTGAGAATTTTGCTCTAGGTCTTTTCCGGTTCCATAAAATTTTAGGACTGCTTGTTCTAGCTCTGTGAAAAATGCTGGTGTCCTTTTGACAGGAATTGCATTGAATATATAGATTGCTTTGGGTAATATCAAGATTTTAACAATATTTGTACTTCTAATCCATGAGCATCTAATATTTTTCCTTTTTGTATGCATGTGTATATCTTCTTCAGTTTCTTTCATGAGCTTTTTGTGGCTTTCAGTATGTAGATTTTTCACCTCTTTACTTAGGTTTATGCCTAGGTATTTTATGGTTTTTGGTGCAATTGTAAATGGGAGCGATTCCTTGATTTCTCTTTCTGCTGCTTCATTGTTGGTGTATAAAGACCCAAAATAGCCAAAGCAATCCTGAAAAAGAAACCAAAGCTGGAGGCATCACAATTCCAGACTTCTTACAAAGCTGTAATCATCATCAAGTGTGGTACTGGCACAAAAATCAGACACACAGATCAACGGAACAGAATAGAGAACCCAGAAATTGACCCACAAATGTATGGCTGACTAATCTTTGACAAAGCAGGAAAGAATATCCAATGGAATAAAGACAGTGTCTTCAGCAAATGGTGCTGGGGAAATTGGACAGACATGCAGAAGAATGAACCTGGACCACTTTCTTACACCATACACAAAAATAAACTCAAAATGGATGAAAGACCTAAACATAAAACAAGAAGCCATCAAAATCCTAGAGGAGAAAGCAGGCAAAACCTCTTCGACCTCAGCCGAAGCAACTTCTTATTTAATATGTCTCCAGAGGCAAGGGAAACAAAAGCAAAAATGAACTGTTGGGACCTCATCAAGGTAAAAACTTCTGCAAATCAAAGGAAACAATCAGCAAAAACTAAAAGGCAACTGACAGAATGGGAGAAGATATTTGCAAATGACATATCAGATAAAGGGTTATATAGTATCCAAAATCTATAAAGAACTGATCAAATGCAACACCCAGAAAACAAATAATGCAGTGAAGAAATGGGCAAAGGACATAAATAGACACTTTTCCAAAGAAGACATCCAGACGGCTAACAGACACATGAAAAAATGCTCAATATCACTCATCATGGGGGAAATACAAATTAAAACCACAATGAGATATCACCTCACACCTGTCAGAATGGCATAAAATGAACACACAGGCAATGACAGATGTTAGCGAGGATGCGGAAAAAGAGGAACCCTTTTGCACTGCTGGTGGGAATGCAAACTTGTGCAACCATTCTGTAAACAGTATGGAGGTTCCTCAAAAAATTAAAAGTAGAACTACCCTATGACCCAGCAATAGCACCACTAGAAATTTATCCAAAAGATACAAGTGTGCTGTTTCAAAGGGGCACATGCACTCCAATGTTTATAGCAGCATTATGACAGTAGTCAAAGTATGGAAAGAACCCAAATGTCATCGATGGATAAATGGATAAAGAAGATGTAACACACACACACACACACACACACACACACACACACACACAATGGAGTATTACTCAGCAATCAAAAAGAATGCAATCTTGCCATTTGCAACAACATGGTTGGAACCTGAGGGTATTATGCAAAGCGAAGTCAGTCAGTTAGAGAAAGGCAAATACCATATGACTTCACTCACATGTGGAATTTAAGATATAAAACAGATGATCATAAGGGAAGGGAAGAAAACCAATATGAAAACAGGGAGGGGGACAAAACATAAGAGACTCTTAAATATAGAGAACAAACTGAAGTTTACTGGAGAGGTCATGGGTGGGGGGGATTGGCTAAATGGGCAGGGGGCATTAAGTAAGACATTTGTTGGGATGAGCACTGGGTATATGCAGGGGATGAATCACTGGATTCTACTCCTGAAATCATTATTGCACTATATGCTAACTAACTTGGATGTAAATTAAAAAGTAAATGAATAAAAAATTAAAAAAAAATAATAGTAAAGAACTTTGCTCTAGGGACTAGAATTTAGTTCTTCCGATTCTTTGTCCAGAATTGTAGATGATGTCCATACAAGGTCAGGCCAATCTATCCAAACAAAATAAGATACTTCCTAAATGATCGATAGATACAAGGATATTTTAAATCAGAAACTCTGTAAAGCATTATTTTTATCCTTTAAACTAATTTTCTATTTCTACAATTCTATCCTTGGTTTCTTTCTTCCCTGTTCCTAAATATGAATTTAATTTTGACATATTTTCCACTGTGTTAACTAGTTTCATTATTCTGACAATAGTCTACAAATGTTAGAACAAAAATACGGGGCATTTGGAAGGGAAACCTCATTATTTTTGTTTTATTATCTCATACATTATTGTCATGAACATAGTATCAACATTCTCAAAATAGAATCTTTAACTCTCACTTGAGTCTTTTACAACAGCATAACTGAATCAATGTGGGGCAGTAGGTGTATAATTTTATGCATGTTATATGTTTCCTTTCTTCTCTATTTCTGGCATTAGTATTACTTTTGATCCCTGCAGAGTACAAACATAAAATGGGTGCCAAACATCATTATTTCTATTAAAGATTAAAAAGCTAATTTTTACAACAACAACATAGCCTCTCATCATTGTTAATAGACAGGGAGTTTTATTGTCAGTCCTCCTTTTATTAATAGATCAGTTAAAATGGCAATATTTGAAAAGCATCTAATGGTTTTGATCATAGAGCATTGATACAGGGGTCTCTGAAGTCTTGCTCTCCTTAGTTACGATTGATGAAAAGTTATCAAATATACAGAAGAAATGACCATTTAGAGAATCCATTGTCTACCGTTTGACTAATACTTTTTCTTTTTTTTTTTTTTTTTAATGAGCTCTATGCCCAATGGGAGGCTTGAACTCAGGACCCTGGGGTTGAGTCACATGCTCTGCCAAGTGAGACAGCCAAGCACCCCAACTAATATTTCTTTGAACTTAGAATTATAACCACCTTTATTCTTCTATGGTCTGAATGTTTGTGCCCCACCTTCCCAAATTCAGGTTTAAATTCTGACTCTGAGGTAATGGAATTGGGACATGAGGTTTTTGAGAAGTGATTAGGTAATAAAGGATTGGGACTTGTGGCCTCATAAAATAGATTCCAGTGAGCTAGGTAGTCCTTTCCACCAAGCCAGGACAGAGCAAGAAAGTGGTATCTATGACCAAGGAAGTGGGTCCTCACTAGGCACAAAATCTGCCGGTGCCTTGATCTCAGACTTCCCGGCCTTCAGCACTGTAAGAAGGAAGCACCTGCTGTTTACAAGTTACTCAGTCTTTGGTATTTTCTTTCAGTAGCCCAAACAGACTAAGACACCCCCTTTCAGGCAGGAGGAGTTTTGCCTTCTCGAATGAATCTTTGTTTCTGGCCATGATTATTTGTGCTTTCCGAATTTACAGACTGGCTAAAAAAGAGTGTGTTGACACTGACAGCTGGATTTTGAAAGAGTTTCCCACTAGACCTTTGACTTGTGCCCTTTGTGCCAATTTCTGCACCCAGAATTATGTGTGGGCACAAACTGCACCAAGGATATAGAAACTGTGAGCACTTATATTTTCAAAATGAGGTCAGATGGCTAATTGTGCTGGCAACTGGTCATCCGTTGGCATAACTACCTAACTCCAGCACAGTTGTTTGTATTTGCAATTTGAGGTCCAAAATAATTAAGGCCACAACTATAGAGATTGAAGAAAGGAGCTCATTGCTTTTAGATTTCACTCTCTTCTTCTGTCAATTAAGCAGCTTCTCTGTCCTCTCACAAATAGGATGCTTGTTTTATTCCGGCAATAAGTACTGGGCAAGATATTCAGCACACTGATAAATTATGGAGTAAAGATATTATTTTTATTGAAGTGTATTATTAATTAGGGCATAATGAAATAGCTAGGTGGCCTTTTCAATTGACAGCTAGGAGTTAAAATTCGAAAGAGCTGTTTATTATAGAGTACAAATGGCATCAAGATCCCAAAGTAGAGTATGAGGAAGGTAGGCCTGCCTGGATATGCACTAAATATTCTCATTTCTGTCCGCTCGATCATGCAGCTATGATGCACTAGCCACCAAGTCTTTTGTGATAGCTTCCTCCTAGCGTTTCATTTCCTCTGTAGGGAACAGTCATGGAAGTCTTCCATTCCCCTGGAACAAAGTCAGTCTACACTGCAGTGATACAATAAAATCATAGCAGTGGTCTTTGTAAAAGTCACACTTTGTTCCAATGGCCATAGCGTCTTTTACGCCCCCACTCAAAAAAAAGCAAGCCTGAAGAATGGGTATCGATCCACACACTCTTAAATTATTTCATGAGTTTATTAAGGAGAGTAAAGTCTGTGACGGCATAAAGCACTATATACGACGCTATGCTGATGCTATACCTATTTTTATGTGCATCACTTCTATACCCGTATCCATTTAAAGATGTGTGTATCTGTGCTTCTGTGTGTATATACACAACGGAGAATGCTATTTAGGTCTCTAAATGATTTCTCCCTGCCCTTAATCTGTATTTAATCAGGAAACCATTCTGTAATGAGAAAACTGTTCATTTTAGTCTTTTATGTTTGCGATCCCAAGGTTCCTCCTTAGTGATTACATTTAGTAACTCCCTTTCGCTGTCTGAAAGCACAGGCAGTTTTTCCATAATAAAAACTGGATTAGCATGTATCAGGAAGAGACACCACCAGCTGTCACTTTGAAATCAGACCACTCAGCCCTATTTGAGATGACAATGGATAAACCGATAAGTGACAGGCAGTTTTCCTATATTTATCTAGTAAGTGGTTAATATAGGCTAACACTTTGTGTAATAAAGCTATAAAAAGGGTCAAAGCAGAAGAAAGTTCCATTTGAATATGATAAACATTATTGGCAGAGAAACATTCACTATAGGGCATTATATTACTTAATGTATTCAGTTGAGCTGTTATAATTGTCATTAATATCTGTGCGGCTCTTTCCTTATGCCTTGCTATCTTCTCATTTGCTAATATCCAGAGTTATAATACATTTGCTGTGCGAATTCGCAAATACATATGTTTAAAGACAGAATCCTAAATGATTAAAACTTTAAGAAATACCCTTTTCTTAGGATTTCTGCAAAACATGGTATTTCAGAGACTTCTCTGAAGCCGAAATTAATAGAGGAATTTTAATCCTCACTATATTTAGCAAACAATATGCTTCAGGCAGATCTCAAATATTGCTTAATACTGTTAAACTGTTCCTGACTTCAGGAAAACTAAGGTAAAGGACACATGACCAATATGTACCAATGAGAGATTTAGGAAGCTCTTACCATTGACAATGGTTATCAGTAATCAGGAGATTAGGAGAGTGTGATACTCTGATCATCGCCATTTAGAATAATGGTTTTGGAGATTTAAACGATGATTGTTGGATTTAGGGCCTTTCAGTTAAATAATTTTGTTTTCAATTTGTCTTCATTAATTGCTTAAATTACAAAATAAACATACTCTTTTCGAGTATTGAAAAAATATCTACATCAAGAAAAAGCTAATAGTCCTCTCCATCACCGTCCCTTCATTTCCACCCCCTCGGCTAATTTATATTATCAGATCGGTATCTGTCTTTACATGGTTTCTCCACATGTTATCATCCATATATTAAAGAGGAGATCAGCACAGAGAGGTTAAGTAACTTGCAAAAGATAGATAATACAACCAAGGTTTCAACAAAAGCAGTCTACATTCAACATCAACAGGAAACCATTATGTTAAAAGGCTGTTTCTGTTAGATTTGGTGATTGAAAAAGTTAATGGGATGAGGTAAAAGTTAAAGTTGATTCCCAACTTTTGGGCAAGTGAGTCCTGTCATTAACAGATATATTGGTCACAAACAAAAAGAGGAGGTTTGGGGTAGGAGTAATACAGTGAGTTCATTTGGGTGAATTTAGTTACATTCTAAAGGACATTTGGGCTTCAGTTGTTACTAAGATTTCCAGCTGTCAATGTCCAGCACATTGGGTTACTATCATGCAGAAACGAAAGGTATCTAGGTAGATACATAGAAACAAGGACATCAGCATACAGATGATGCTTATAGCCCTGTGTGAAAGACAGACATCAGATCACTTGATGAAGCCATAAAGTTTCAAAGAACAAAAACTAGAAAAAGAGTACTCAGAAATCTATGACCTAAAAAGAAAAATGGAGTCACAGAAACCAAGGAGGTCAAGAGTTCCACAAAGAGTAGTCAGACATGTCTATCACTTCAAATAAGCAAATTAAAGGAAAACTAAAAAGACAACATTAGATGTAGCGATTGGAAAATGACTCCACATTTTTGCAAGAACAGTTAGTGGAGAGGTAAATAAATTGGGATGGTGAAGGTAGAGGCGCTTTCTTACAGCTAATTGGGACAGAGATCCGTAGCCCAAGGGCATTGTGGAGTCAATGTAGTTTCATTTCTATTGTTTTGAGAGGTTTTTCATTTTAAGGAGGAGGAAATTGTGCATATTTACAAGCTGCAGGGAAAGAGTCAGGGTAGGTAGGGAGAATGGAGAGAATAAAATCTGCCCCACTCATCATTTTATCCCCATTATCTTCCACAGCATCTTGTGCTGACTATGTGCTCCCAAACTCTCTGATGTGAAGAATAAATGCACAAGTTGTTCTTAGAGAATTTCACCCTCTAGAATTTTCATTTAATGGAGTATATATTTTACTCTGAAAATTGAAAAGCTATGTAATGGCTGATAATCTGAGAAAGGATTAGAAAGATACAAACTTCTCATGTTCTGGTTAATAACTTCAACCCTCACCTCCCTTTTTTTGGGAACAGAGTTTATAGCTTCCAGAATTTCTACTCAGTCCTAAAGCCCTCCCTCTGCCCCCCCCCCCCCCCCCGCCCAAGTGTCCTGGAACACTCTGATGCCATTTGGACCCAGATACCCTGGCCTCACCCCCCTGCCTTTGTTCACTCCGGGATAGTATATGCGTAGTGTTTCCTGGGTTAAAAGACTTGGGTAGATCAAGAGTCTATCAGCATACACGTTCCAAAGTAGTGACATTGTCCCCATGCTCCTTCAGCCCTGGCCCTTGGGAGACACTGGGCGGCAGAGCTGGTGAGACTGCCATCCATGGCTTTGCCCCAGCCACCTGTGGGTGAATGCTTCCAAAGACTGCTTCCAAAGACTCCTCCCAAATCCTAAGAAGCTAAAATGTTTTAATATTCAGATTTTGTGTGTGTGCCAGAATTTATACTCTGCAGGGTGCTCACTGAGGTTACAGTATAATACACACACACACACACACACACACACACACTGTGTACCTATGTGTATTAAAATGTCTTACATATATGGTATCAGAAAATAAAATTTTCTAAAGTTACTATCATGCAGAAATGTAAGGATTTCCCAGTTTAACACAAAATGGTTGAATTTGTTAATAACGCTGTTAGAATCTTAACTTTCAAATTTAAAGTTTAACATTTAAATCTGGAATGTTATACTAAAGGTTTTTGTACATAAGATATTTTTAGGAAGGAGGGGGTTCAATGAATAGAATCGCATACACAAAAAGACGGTGCTTTTGTAGTAAGAAAACTGAAAAAACTGTCTGAATTCTCACTTCAGTGCTTATTTTGAATTTATGTTTAATTAAGTAGGCCCTTTGGAGACTCAGCACTTTCACATATATCTATTTTAAGAGATCAATGAACAATTTTCCAATGCCTTGTTATTTTACATTCTTTTCATGGGTGTTATTTGGCCAGTTTCTTTTTGGTTACCTTAATGTCTTTTTTTTTCTTTTTTTTTTTAAGATTGTAGATATACTCTCAGTCATTTTTGCCATTATTTATAATACCCAAAAATAACATGAATCACGGCTTTTCCTTTGCTATTGTTTCACTCAAATAAGACTAAACATAGGTTTATAAATGAGAAAAATCTTAAATAGAATAGCTTATCACAGAGGAGTAAAGGCTTTTTCTACCTTCTGTGTGTAGTTGCCATAGGCCTGCACTTGACTTGCTGTTTCATTGACTTGTCTATTGAGATCTAATGTAGAACTATCATGACTGAATATGGATAATATCCCATATGTCTGTCTCAAAACACTGATGTATGTAAGTCAAGTTCAAAATAACTATTTTTTATCATTTTGTTGCCAAGTAACATAAAATCATTCTTAAAGTTATGAGAGACCTGAAAAACTTTCTTTCTGATTGCCCATTAGCCATTCACTTCCATTCTTTGTGAAAACAAACAAACAAACAAACAAAAAAACCTTCATTTTGTTGGGTATGGGGGCCGTCACATGCCCTTAAAGGAGGGCAGTCCCCTTAAAGGAGGCTGGGCATTTTACTAGATTCATGGATGAGTCTTGATTCAAATTGAGAGCCAGTCATGGTGAATCTGGTCTCCTTGACCACGGCTGTTCAAGAATGGGTTTGCAATGGAATTCTGGTGGAAAAGCCTTAGGAGAAGAAAATATTTGGTAAATCTCTTATAAAGAGACACCAGAAGATTTTCTCCTGTAGGCTTTGATTTTGTGTGTTTTGGGGTGAGAATTAGAGGTTTCACGGTCATTTTATGGCTATGACCACATAAACCTGAAGTCAAAAGCTAACATAATAAGGATGGCAGAGCTCAGCTATGAAAAATATCCAGATCCTTAATCATATAACATAATACTGAATTAACCAATCTTGAAATCTCTCTTCTACATTCCTTGTTCAGTAAAAAATGAGATTAGCAAGGTCATAAGATACAAACAAGGCCAATATAAAAAATTAATGTTATTCCTATATATTAAAACACACACAATTGGATTTGGTAAATGTCATTAGATTAAATATTTGGGGATAAATTTAACTAGATATGTATAATACTTATGCACTGAAAACTACAAGATTTTGCTGAAAGGAAAGAAAGAAAATCTAAACAAATTGATTTATAGATTTCAATGCAATCTCAATCAAAATCCAAGCAGGGCTTTTGGTGGAAATTACAAACGGATTTTAAAATTTCTTGGAAATGAAAAGACTTAAGATAACCAAAATAATTTTGAAAAAGGACAAAGTTGGAGGACTTACTCTATCCTATATCAAGACCTACAATTAAGCTATAGTAATCAATGTGGCACTGATAAAAGAATAGACAGATAAGTCAATGGAATCAACTGTGCCAAGGTAACTCAAGGGACAAAAGTAGCCTTCTAAAAAATAGTTCTAGAATGATTGGATATTTATATATAAAATAAATAAAACTTTACCTTTCCATACACCACTTGCAAAAATTAATGTGAAATGGATCACAGATCTAAATGTAAAGCTGAATCTATAAAACGAACAGAAGGGAAGAGAGGAGAAAATCTTCATAACCTCAAGGCAACTATGGTTTCCTAGACATTATTCCAAAAGCTGAATCCATACAAGAAAAAACAAAATTGATACACTGGACTTGATCCAAAAATTTTTAAAAAATAAATAAACTTACTCTCTTAAAAAAGAGAGAGAGAGAGAGAGAGAGAAAGACTTCAATCCAGAATATGTGAAGCCTTCTTAAAATTCTGTATTAGGAAGGCAAACAACTTCATTTTTAAAATGAACAAAAATTTGGGGCACCTAGGTAGCTCAGTCAGCCAAGTACCTGACTCTTAATTTCAGCTCAGGTCATGATCATACAGTGGTAAGATCGAGCCCCATATAGGGCTCTGCACTCACCACGGATCCTGCTTAGGATTCTCTCTCTTCCTCTCCCTCTGCCCCTCCCCTGCTGGTGCTCATCTCTCTTTCTCTCAAAATAAATACATAAACATTTAAAAACATAATCAAACAAAATGAACAAAAAAGTAAAAAATGAGCAAATGATTTAAATAGATGCTATCCCAATGAGTTGCAAATACGCACATAAAAGTCAACATAATTATTTGTTAGAAAAATGTACATTACACACTGAACAAGATACTCCTATACACCCACCTGAATGGTTAAAATTAAAGACACTGACCATACTGAGTATTGTTGAAAATGGAGAACAACTGGAACTCTAAGACATTGTTTGTGGGAATTCAAAATGGTAACAGCCATCTTAAAAACTAACTTGTCAATTTCTTCTGAAATTAAATATTCTTTTACTGTATGATCCATCCCACTTCTAGATATTTCCCCAAGAGAAATAAAAATATATGTTCCCACGGAGGCATGAACACAAATATTCCAAAAGGTTTTCTTAATAATAGACAAAAACTCCAGTGTCTATCAAATGGTGAATAAATAATTTCTTGAGTGTCCATATAATAGAATACAAGTCAACCATGAAAAGAAAAAAGTCTACTGATACGCAAAACAATGTGGATGAATTTCAAAACATTAAGTGAAAAAAAAAAAAGAAAAGAAAAAAAGATTTCATGCTTTATGATTTTACTGATACAAAATGCAAACAGGGCAAAGATAGAAGACAGACTAGTTCTTGCCAGAGGTTGTTAGTGGGTTGGTGACAAAGAAACACCAGGGGATTTATCAGAGTGAAGGAAATATTTGGTATCATGACTGTGGTGGGGATTATACAACCACACACATTTCAAAATTCATTGGATTGCACAATTGAATTTGTGAATTTTATTTTATGTAAATTATACATCAATAAAGCTGATTTTTAATTTTTTTTTAACGTTTATTTAGTTTTGAGACAGAGAGAGACAGAGCATGAACGGGGGAGGGGCAGAGAGAGAGGGAGACACAGAATCGGAAACAGGCTCCAGGCTCCAGGCTCTGAGCCATCAGCCCAGAGCCCGATGCGGGGCTCGAACTCACGGACTGCGAGATCGTGACCTGGCTGAAGTCGGACGCTTAACCGACGGCGCCACCCAGGCGCCCCAAGCTGATTTTTAAAAGTATTTGCATTTGGCTTGTTCCTATACTCCTTTTCACCTTCTTCCGTCACCTCCAACCAGTAAAAGAAGACTTAATTTTTGATCCTTTGAAACTCTAACCATTTTGGAGAATGGAAACACTTTGAAGACTTTTAAATATTTGTTTACTAATTCTTACTCTCTGAATAATAGTATCTGTTCCAGGTATTACATTCCCTTGGGAACAAAGCACTGGATTAAAGCAAGGAGCATTTGGTTTCTTGTTACAACATATAAGATGTCACTAGAATTCAGACTAAAGAATTAAAGGAGAGACAACACTGAATGGTCAGTCTCTTTTCTCCTGACTCCCCATGATCATGTAAACTATAGTGCATAAAAATGGACCAGCACTGGTCCTCACCCTTGACATCACCCTCAGTCTCTGAATAAATTTGAAAGAGATTACCAGTCATTTTTCAGTCTGTGCTTTCTATCTGTCTCTGTCTCTCTCTTTCTCTAGCAAACCATACAGTTTTTCATATATAAATTCCATTTTTACTTCTTATAATTAAGAAAGTTTGCAGCATTTAAAAGTGAATTAACTACAATCTTATTCTAAAATTCAAATTAAAATGCTTTTGAGATGTGGATATATTTAGTTAACTCTTTATTGCCACTTTTTTTTGGCAGACTATGATGAAACACAGTATTGGTACGGCATTTATAATGTTACTACAGCCAAGAAAAGTGAACAATTTTCTGACAAGAACTGCATCCTTATGCCTCAACAAAAGAGACTTAAATAAATCTCAGTTCTTGATCTGAAATCTGAGATGATTAAGCCAAGAAAACCGCATTTGGCATTTTAACACTTTCTAGCTTTACTTCTTTTCCCACTTCCATTGTGTATTTTAGCCATTTTTAATGAAATTTTATTTTTATGCACTTTTTATTTTTATTTTTTTTCTTTTCAAATTTTTATTTACATCCTAGTCAGTTAACATACAGTGCAGTATTGGTTTCAAGGGTAGAATTCAATGATTCATCACTTACATGCAACACCCAGTGCTCTCATGCACTCTGAAATTACTACCATCATGGGAAGCTAAGTGTTCAGCAGCAACAGACAAGTTTGAGAGAGACACAAAGGTTTATTTTGATTCTCTTCCAACTTTAGGCATTAACTTCAACAATTGTCTATTTTATCATTTAGTTTTCTTGGCTATAAAAGGATAAAGTAGCTATGTCAGCTAATATTCACAGGGTAAAGATGACAGTTCTTTTAAACATGATAATCACACATTATCCAACAATCATCTAGATGTGTATACATAAAGGAAAAGTCAGGAAGTTTTTACCTACGCTCTGAGTTTATTTTCTTAGACGTATTTTTTTGTAACAGATCAATCTATGTTCTCTATTTTTACAGAAGACAAACCTCTCTCTTCTGACTGCTGGACGTCCCTTATTTGCGCATACCAATGCTGTTGTTGGAAACTCTACAAGTATTTCCGAATGACTTTCATTCATTTCTTTACTTTAAAAGTGATAATAAGTGCACTTTCGGAAGATGACGAACACACGAGAATCTGTAGGTTAAGAATCACTGTGTCTTCTCAGATGCGTGTAATTCTGATCATAAGTTCTAATATGCTTCTGAAATCAAACAAAATGTCAGGAAAACAATCTAGGCGAATATTAGGAGTTTTAATTTTTTTTTGAAGACTAGCAATTTCAGGCTTTTTTTTTTTCCTGTGCTCATGAGAAAAGAAATTCCATATTTTCTGGAACTGTGCTAAGATCATTTAGTAATAAGCTGCAAACACTTCTAGCTGGTGGAAAAGCTGGTCTCACAGTGCAAACAATACTCCTTGGTTTGAGAAGAGGGGGAGGCTAAAGGCCAAAGGGTACATTCCATTTGGACTTGCTGCATATTTTTGTGGGCAGAATCAATGCCAGGATGGTCAGCAGCCTTCCACCACCAGGCCAGCTTGTTGCTAATGGGATGGGCTTCCCATAGAGCTGATAGAAGAGTCACTTTGAAAAACTAAATGTATTGATAAGCTGTGAGAAATTGACCCTGGCTTATTTTTGTTAGCTTTCTGATTTCTGCGTTTATTCCATGAAAACCTGCTTTGTGAAGTTCGGTCTTTGTTTTATTCAGAGTGTAGGAAGAGAAGGAGGATGTGAGGAAGAAAACGCCTGTGAAAGAGTTTGTTTACAACATTTGTTCTTATTGTTTAGAAGAATTGTTAAGCCATTACAGAAAAGGCCAAAAATAAGGAGAAGGAGTAATTATGAAGACAATATTTTTAAGATTCCTTTTGAGAATAGGGGTAAAGAAAAAAAAAAGCTAGTTACAAAGAATATCTCCCCAAATCCAGGTTTCCTGTCTAATTAGATTCTGGCAGAAGTTACATTCTAAAGCATTCTTCAAAACATTTGGGAATTTTTAAAAATCTCTCTACAGGGGGCTGTATTGGCAGGCACAGGCCCAACAGTGAAGAAAATGAAGGAATCAATAAGACGTCCCAAGTCAAAGGAGTAACATTCTTGTACTATACCTCCCTAGGGATGTGTCTTTTACATATTAACTTGAAGAAATAAAAATTCAAGAGCAAGAGAAGACTACCAAATGTGGTGAAATAGATGTTGTTTTAGTTCAAAGCAATTCTTATTACGTTCGATAGGTATTGATAGTATTCATCCGTGGAGGTAAAATGTCGGGGGCAGGGTTTAAATACAAGCCTCTGCTGTCAAAGTGTGAAATTCAAAAGACGTTGAGTGGGGATTATGCATATTGCTTTTTGTTCTGTGTTGTTTCGTTGTTTGTATGCATGGATCAGCCCAATAAATATGTCAAATAAAAATTAAAAAGGCTTTAAAGATATTAGTCAAGGAAGATCAGTTTCTGGTCCACACATCAAGAACTTGGAAGTTGCCACTTCCTCCTAACAAGTAAAAAGCTGTAAGAGAGAAGAAGATATAGGGCAAACTCTTGTCCCCCAAGGTTGGAGGGACAGACAGGTAAAGACAAGGACTCTGCTAACTGTGGAGGCAACCAGTGCCAGCTAGGAAAGCCTGAATTGTGATTAATGAATTGCCGGAGGCTCAATATGGACGAGTAAGGGAATTAAAAGCTCCAGGCGGGACCCAGTCACAAGAAAGACACCACAGTACTGTAAGATTTACCACCAGACGTTTGACCAGGATCCCACAC
Organism: Felis catus; assembly: GCF_018350175.1. NCBI lineage: Eukaryota > Metazoa > Chordata > Mammalia > Carnivora > Felidae > Felis > Felis catus. The sequence goes on from NC_058375.1 coordinate 145,854,062, forward strand.
CAAATCTCAAAGAAAAATGCTGTCCTGCTTCAGCACAGGGAGAGAAAAGGAACCAGTGTGAAATACACCAGCCACTCTGTTCTTAATGAGATCGGCCCATAGGGGAAACTAGTTACCCAGAACCTAACCTGCTGGGGTTTAATCAAAACCTAACTGACCTAAGAAAGAGAAATACCCAATTCCAACCCACTCGAGCTGTTTTCTTCTGCCTAAAGAGGAAGAAACAACTGAGAAACACTTGTGAAGTTCACAGTCCAGAAGCACAGACTAACAGATTAAGACCTATTATCAGAATATAGAACACTTCTCCCTTTACAAAAATCCTGCAGCTAATGATACTTAATGATACTTAATGGTGATAAACTCAAAGGTTTCCCAGTAAAATCAGGTCAAAGGCAAGGATATCCTTTCTCACATGATACTAGACATTCTACATAATGAAATAAGACAAGACAAGAAAATGTATGCAGTTTGAGGGGAAAAATAAAACCATCTTAATTCACAGATGACATGATCAACTATGTAAAAAATTTGAAAGACAAAAACACTCCCGGAACTAATAAGTGATCATAGTAAGCTTGCAGAATACAAGGTTAGTACACAAAAGACAACCACTTACCTATATACCAGCAATGAACACATGGAATTTAAAATTAAAAACACTACACCCTTTATATTAGTACCTCCCAAAAAATGAAATATTGCGTTTCACAAACTGAGAGATCTGCCCTGTCAGCACAGAGCCTACTTGGGATTCTCTCACTCCCTCTTTCTGCCCCTCCCCTGCATTCATACATGCTCTCTCTTTCTCTCTCTTTTAGAATAAATAAATTAAAATGAATTAAAAATGAATACATTAAAAAAATGAATCTAGACACAGAGGTATACCCTTTACAAATAGTAACTCAAAATGGATCACAGACCTAAATGTAAAACACATAACTATAAAACTCTCAGAAGATAACACAGCAGAAAACCTATGACCTTGTGTATATCAATGACTTTTTAGATACAACCCCAAAGGCGTGATTCATGAAAGAAATAATTGATAACCTGGACTTCATTAAAATTAAAAACTCATGCTCTGTAAAAGAGAATGTCAAGAAAATGAGAAGACAAGCCACAGACTGAGAGATTATATTTGCAAAAGACATATTGATAAATGACTGTTATCAAAATATACAAAGACTTCTTAATACTCAACAATAAGAAAAGAGACAACTTGATTTTAAAATTGGAATGAAGACCTGGACAGATACCTCACCAAAGAAGGTATACAAATGATAAATAAGCATATGAAAAGATGTTCTCCATCATAAGTTATTAAGGAACTGCAAGTTATAATGACAATAAGACACCACTAAAGACCTATTAGAATGGCTAAAATGCAAAACACTGATACCAAAATGCCGGCAAGCATGTGGAGCAAGAGAAACTTGCATTTATTGCTGATGGGAATGCAAAATGGTAGGGCTACTTTGGAAGACCATTTGGTAACTGGTAGTTTCTTACAAAACTAAATATATTTTTACCATATGATTCAGCAATCACACTCCTTGGCATTTACCTAAAGGAGCTGAAATTTTACATTGTTGAAAAAACCTGCACACAAATGTTTAAAGCAACTTTATTCATAATTACAAATAATTAGAAGCAACCAAGATGTCCTTTAGTATGTGACTGGATCAATAAACTGTGGCACATCCAGACAATGATATATTATTTAGCACTAAAAAGAAATGAGCTACCAAGCCATGGAAAGACATGGAGGAACCTTAAATGCAAAGGTTACTAAGTGATATAAATCAATCTGAAAAGGCTACATACTGTATGATGTCAAATATATGACATTCTGGTAAGGGCAAAACTATGGAGACAGTAAAAGGATTAGAAGTTTCTAGGGGTTCAGAGGAAGATGGATAGAGAAAGTGATGAATAGGTAGAGTATAGAGGATTCTTAGGACAGTAAATATGCTCTGATACTGTAATTATAGATACATGTCATTATATATTTAACCAAACCCATAGAATATCCAACAAGAGTGGACCTGAAGGCAGGCTAGGGATGAGGGGAGATTACGATATTATGATGTGTCAATGTAGGTTCCCCAGTTGTAATAACGTATCCCTCTAGTGGGGCATGTCGTTAATGGGGGAGACTATGCTATATAGGAAATCATGTGCATGCCCTCAAATTTTGCTGTGAACCTTAAACTCTTCTTAAAAAACGAATTCTCAATTAAAAAAAAAAAACAAAGTACCAGAAAAATCTAGCCAATATTTTAATACTTTGCAAAAATATACCTTCACAGATATTCATTTAAGTAGGGCTTGGAAGTCATTAGTTTCAATAAAAAATGTTGAGGACTTCTAGTGGAAAGGTTTATGTGTGAAGATATCTGAGTAAAGTGGCATCCATTTTACTCGATGTGGATTCACGGACAAATCTCTTTGCAACTGTGGACTTTAGCTTTCTCCTCAGTAAAATGAGGGCTTCCTGATTTACAAAGTATCCTCAAACTCTGTGAGTGACCCTGTCATTGTCCTATAGGTGGTGTTAGGCATTAGCTGTATGCCATCACTAACCTTCCTGACCCATTCTGCCATCAACTCTTGTCAGTTCCATTCAACCACAGTTCATCTGAGAAGTTCATTCCACATAAAAGGTGAAAGAACAATGATGGATTTTTACTCTGTTTCACCTTTTAGATAACATTAAAAAAACAGAAGTCTTGAACAAAATAATCATCAAACATATTGAGAAATTTCAGGCAACAGAGCTGGTCCAAGGGGGAAAGTAGTATTTTGCAGTTTATTATTTTGCTTTTTTTTTTTCAGTTTTTTTTAAACTTTTTTAATGTTTTATTTATTATTGAGAGACAGAGAGAGACAGAGCATGAGCATGGGAGGGACAGAGGGAAGGAGACACAGAATCTGAAGCAGACTCAAGGCTCTGAGCTGTCAACACAGAACCCGATGCAAGGCTCAAACTCACAAACTGTGAGATCATGACCTGAGCCAAAGTCAGATGCTTTACTGAATGAGCCACCCAGGCACCCCCATTATTTTTCTTAAAACTGTCTGCACTCCTCCTCTCCCCATTCAATTTTCTGTATCTTGTATGATAATGTTTTCGTTAGCTTGGACTGTCATGATAAAATATCACAGACTACATGGCTGAAATAAAGAAATCCATTTTTTAACAATTCCGGAGGCTAGAGGTCCTAGTTCAAGGTTCTGACCTGTTTGGTTTCTGATGAGAACTCTCTTAGTGGTTTGCTAAGATGGCCACCTTCTCACTGTGTCGTCACGTGACATAGAGGAAAGGAGAGACAGAACAATCTCTCTTGTTGAATCTCTTGTCTCTTATTGAATCTTTTAAGTCTCATTTAATCTTACTTACCTCCACAAGTCCCTGTCTTCAAACATAGTCATATTGGGGGTTGGGGATTCAACATATGAATTTTGGGGGAGACACCTACATCAGTCCGCGACAATTAACATTAAAATCTACCCAGGCAACAGGGTTGGAAACTGACTTTTTCTTCACTTTGCTGGTAATAAAGTTCGATTGAATTCTCTTCAAAATGTGTTTTAAATTCTGCTTCTTCTTCCCTCCTAAACACTTGTCATTTTCATTGCATTTTTCCATACAGGTACAGTGAGCAGTTAAAGTCAAGGAGAGGAGACAGAACAAGCAAAGAAGACAGATGTGGAGTCGTCTCAGAAGGAAGAGAAAACCACAGAGGTGATTATGTAATGAAGTCCAAATAAACAAATGCATTTCAAGGAGAGAAGAGGGATCAAAAGTGTGCAATACTGCTATTAAGCCCAAGAATGTGCTGTTATGATCTACAACCCTAGAGGCACCATTCACATACACTTGAAATCTTGGTGTCACCTGAACAGCCAATAGTAGCTGCTGGCATTTTACTGGGTGCTATCAGAATGAGGGCTGAGAATTAACAATTGGATTTAGCAATATGGAAGTCACTGGTGACCCTGATAGACTCAGCTTCACTGTAGTTGGAGATAAAATCTCTATTGAAACATGTTCAACAGAAAACAAGAGATGCTAGATGGGAGAGAGAAAGTACAAGTCTTTCAAGGAATTTTGGCTTAAATGAGAGCAAAAATTGGATGATACTGGAAGGGGAAGTGAGGGCAAGGGAATTAATTTTTAAGATAGTAGAATTTTGTTTTTCTTTGTTTTGCTTTCTGTTGACTTGAATTTACCAAAAGAAAAGGAGAAATTGCTGATGTGGTAGAAAAAGAGAGGAGGGAGAATCGCAAGAGAAATGTCCTTGAGCAGGAAAGAGGAAAAGTGTGTGACACACAATTGGAAGCTATAGCTTAGGCTAGGAGCATGGACAATTCATCTCCAATAAGAGAAGCACAGTTAAGGTTTGTGACACGGAAGTATGTAAGCAACAAGATGCAGTAGTAAAATCTTGAGAATATTCTCTTCAAATGTCTTCATTTTTCTCAAAAACAAAAACAAAAACAAAACAAAAACAGAAAAAGTGGGGATTTTCCACAGCAGAGAGTGAACATTAGAAGCAGGCGTGGGAGATTTTTGGTGAGTAGAGAATCGGTAACAGTCACCTAGAAGGACAGGCGAGTAAGTAGATTATGGAAATGTAGGATGCTTGGACAGCTCTAAAGGTCAACTGGAACTTAAGGGTCATAAAATTAAAATGAAAATGGGGTGATGATGTGACTTTGATGAGATTCTTAACTTGAAATCCATCCCCAAGGACCCAATAACTGGAAAATACTGAAGTATAATTGGTTTTCTTTGTAATCCTGTGTGTTATGGTCGTATGTTTTTGTGTAAGTGATGGAATGCATTTAACTTTTTTTTTTGTTTGTTTCCCTGAGAAAGGGTACAAAGAATTCACCGGACTGACAAAGCAGCACATGCCACAAAATAAGGTGAGAATCTTGATACTCAAAGGAGTAGCCATAAAAGTAGAAGCCAGGGTCAGTTGGAGGACAAGAAGACTCTCCTGCTTGACCTTTGCTGATAGAGGCACAGCATTCTGCAGAGACAGCTCTACTCTGTACAGGGATCAATCAACATTTGTTGAATAAATGAATATGCCCACTCCAAACTCTGGGCCACCCATTTTCAAAGATACTCTTTCAATTTCTCCTGTAAATATTAGCCTATGTAGAAATTTGAAAAATCTTTTTTGAGTCCATTTTTTATTTTATTTTCCCGTCTGTTCATATTTTATGCCACCTATTTTATCATAAAATATATTGCTGTAAAGTTGGGTATAGTATTCTCATAAAAAAATTAAACTCTAGCACATATCTGTAATCTTACCCGTTTTTTATTCCTCACGCTGACTTTCACATAGTCCTTATTTTTCTACTTCATCGGCTTGCTGTGTGAGTTGCTGTGTGTTTGGATGGTCTTTTTTAGGATTGGATGATATGCAGCCCAGTTGAGTTTCCCTCTTATCAGGTCCTGGGTTAGAATCGGTGCAACTTTTCCAACTTGATATTCCCCAGCTTGACCTCAGGCAACTCACTTAAGCTTCTTGTGGTTCAACTTCTTGTGTACAAAATAGTAATAATTGCCTACCTCAAAGAGTTGTTTTGAAGTCTCAAATTTATTCATAAATTGTTTGCGAGGGTGGCTGGCATGTAGTAAGCCCTCAAGAAAAATTATGATCATTATTTTCTCTCTTTTCTTACACAGAACACATTAAATATTTTCCACTCTTCTTGTTTTCTAATAAATAATTTATGGTGATAAGTTGTATTTTCTGGGTTTTTCTTCCGCTTTAACTCCCAGGTGTTGATATACACAAGTACTCTTTTTGTCATTCATTTCAAAATTGCCTACGCAATAGTGTTTTCATCTTTATACATCTTTATACATCTTTCATGTAGCATGTTGTTTTAATATGTTCCCTTAGATTATTGGTGACATGGGGCATTTTTTTTTGTGGTTTATTTCTAAATTTACCATCTAATGATCAAATATACAGCTTGTCTTATTTTTGAGTATTAGAATTTTTTAGAGATCTTCTTGCAAATTGCCCATTGTTTTTATTCAGCAATATTTGTGAAAGGTCCTTTGAAATTTGAATGTAATATACTTCACTGTTTATTTGTGCAAACAGATAGATGAAAGATAAGATAGATAATAGATAGATAGATAGATATAGCTCTAGAAAACAACATTATTTAAATCCACTTCATTGTTATTTACTTTATATTGTTGACTCATTTTGTCTATTTCTGAAAAAGATACAATTTACTCATTGTAGGTTGTCCATTTCTTCTTTTTTTTTTGCAGCACATTTTGCTTTATATTTTGAATCTGTTATATTATTAGGTGAATAAAGACATGTAACCATACATATTCTTGGTATGGGGTGCTAATATACCTCTGTCTCATTTAATGCTTTTTGGTTAGACTTTTTCACCAGAAATTATACTGTATAAGTAATGGTCTATAAATATTTTTAACATTTTTATTTTCATTTTCCCTGTAATTTTGTTTAAGTGGGACTCTTATAGAATAGAGTGTGTATATATATATATATATATATATACACACACACACACACACAATTTATATGTATATGTATGTATATATGTATATGTGTGTATATCTATATATGTATATATGTATGTATATATATGTGTGTGTGTGTATATATATATATATTTATGTATAAATATATGTATATATATATATATATATATATATATATATTTCAGATGTATCAAGGGTCCCTATGTGTAACTGTTGCCTACTCCATTAATATTTATCATGAGGTACAGATCTGTCTGGGATTATTCCTGCAGTATTTTATTAGATGTTTTACTTAGCCTGCTTTCTTATTCTTATAATTCCTGCCCATTCCTGCCATTGGTTGGATTGTTCAAGCTTTTTTCTCCATTTTTCTTTTATTTATCTAAGGTTCTGGAAGTTATATATCCATTTCTATTCTCCTGTTAAATTTTTAAACAGTGTATTTAAACTTTAAAAAATGATTTCCAAGAGTTAATCCGTATCATATTGTTCTCTTCAATGAGATAAATATAAATAAATAAATAATCATGCTTTTACATATTCCCTCTCCCCAGCTCTCATATGTTTGGACTCACAAGGATAAGATTTTTTTTTTTTTAATTTCAGACCCAATTCCTTTGACTTTTGTTATCTTTGAACTTTTACTTGGATGGAGCATTTAGTACTTTTTGTACATTTGTACTTTAAGTCTTCATGAGATAGAATTTATAATCAAATATAGGTCTCCTCCGTACTATCAGCATTTTATTATCATAACATAAAATAAAGCTATAGCAATACTTAATGTACTTTTGTGGCAGAAATATTTACAGAGATCAATGGAAGAGAAGAGAGAGTTCAGAAAGAGGTAAATGCCTATGTGAGCTTTAAGAATTTTAATCATTTAAGGAAAATGAATTATTTCATAAATGACCACAAAATTGGCTACCCATCTGGAAAATATAAAGTTAAGTTCCATATGCACATACAACATACCAGAAGGCATATTTCAGATAGGTAGAAAGACAAATGCTTAGATTTTTAAATATGACACATATGAAAAAAAATTGAGAATATTTTAATAGTCTCAAAATGGAAATTGCTTTCCTAATCAATTACAAACGCCAAAATCCATGAAGGAAATACAATAATGTATTTGGCCAATTTGTACATTTTTGTATTTTAAAGGACCTTATTGCCAAAGATAAAAAACAAGTCACAAACCAGAAAAAAATTTCAACACATACAAGAGTCAAAATATTTATAATCGGAATATATAAAAAATAAAAAACTAAAACAGTGCAATAGAAAAATGAGAAAAGAATAAAAAAAGCAACTCAGGGAAGAAATAGAATTAGTCGATAAATGCATGGACATATTTCAACCTCACTAAGAATCAGGCTAAGACAACTTAAAAATAAGATTTTATGTTTCATCAAAAACCGATAAAGATATTTTATAAGCTATAAACATCCAGCTTTGGTACAGATGAGAAAAATGTGCAAGTTCCTATATCTTTAGTAAAACCTTTCAGGAGAGAATTTAAAATATTTTTTCTACTTCTAGGATTCTACTTTAGAGAAACACAAGCATGTATAAGTAAAGAAGACTATATAATGATATTTATGATAGTATTGATTGTTTATTTAAAAAAATTGTTAAGCCATCTCAATGTTCTTCACTATAGAATGATTAAATAAATTATGATTCATTCATACAATACCTTAAAGCTATTTTTGAAATATAAGTCAGAACTAAATAAACTGATCTGTAAATATTTCTAAAGCATATTAATAGCACCAAGCAATTTGCATATATATAAAGTATTGCATATTATATATTTATATTCATTTTGTGTAGAAGAAAGTACACAACAGAGAGAGAGAGAAAGGGAGGCAGAGAGAAGAGAAGGAAGGAAGGAAGGAAGGAAGGAAGGAAGGAAGGAAGGAAGGAAGGAAAAAAAGAAAGTGGAAAAGGAGAGAGAAAAGGAGAGGATGAAATGCATTTATATAAGAAATATTGAGCATGTAGTGTGTATACCACTCTTTGTTCCATGATAAAGACAGACAGGGTCCTTGCTCTCTAAGCGGTCTTTTTCCAGAAGCTGACAAGGAAATAGAAACAAGTGCATGAACAGATAAATAACTGTACAAAGAAGTTATTCATATAGTAATTATTCACTCATGAAGAAGTATGTGAAGACAAAGACAAATACCATGTGATCGCACTCATACGTGGAATTTAAGAAACAAAACAAATGAACAAATAAAGAAGAAAGGAGACAAACAAACAAACAAACAAACAAACAAACGCAGACTTAAATACAGAGAACAGATTGGTGTTTGCTGGGGGGAGGGGGTGGGAGCGGTGACATAGATAAAAGGGACGAAGAGAGCACTTACCCTGATGAGCACTGAGTAATGTATAGGAGTGTTGAATCACTATATTGTACACCCGAAACTGATATGACACTGTCTGTTAACTATACTGGAATAAAAAAAATTTTTTTTAAAGAAGTGTTGTAAATAAAATAAAACAGACAAGCTGTGGCACATCACGGATTCCATGGTCAGTGATGGCCACATCAAGGAAGACCCATTTGAGTGAATACCTGAAGAAGGAGAAGAAGCAAACCAGAGAAGGGAAAAGGGACTTTCAAGCCCAGGGAATGCAAAGGCCCTGAAGCGGAAGAGAGTTTAGAATGCTAGACTAAGGAAGACAAATAACCATGAATGGCCTGTGACCATGATCGGTACAGACAGACAAGTGAGACCTGACACAGGGGAGACGGACTAGGGCCAGACCACATGGGCCCCACGGACCACAGTAAGGACTTCAGTATGCAAGTTTAAAAAACATTGACGTCAGCAAATGCGTATAAAATGCACAAATTTTTGCAAGAATGTTGAATGTTTTGGTTTTTTGAATATGCAAGAAACTAATTTCAAATATTCTCCCAAATTTCAATCTGACTCAGTGGAGAAGGGAAAGAAGAGATGGTGATTACATCACAGCTTCCTGTTTCCTTTATCAGCTAAAGCAGCGTCATATTTGTCCACTCTATCACTAAAATGGAGGCTAGGGAACAATTAAATCCTATTTTAATGGAGTTTAAAGAAGTTTGTAACTGTAAACTTCACTGGATAAAAATCTTGATATTCTGTGTGTTTCCAGTTTTATTTGGCTCTTTAAAGAGAACTGGTCCTGTTTTAGATATATAAAAAGTGCATATTTATCTATACTTGGTTCTAAAAAGTTGCATTCATCCCACAGCAAACTGGAATACAAAGCGTATGTTTGCTCATTAAACTTAAAGTTGCCATTAAAAGTCCTCAGTGTTTCTCTAAAAATACTGAACATTCATTTACAGTCCACCAAGCCTCTGTCAGGATAAAGAAGTTGAAGAAGTCAAATTGATCTATTCCTAAGACCTTTACCACAACTGTTTTTTCCTGAACAAAAAGGAAGAAAAACATTTCTTCATTCCCATTGTCCACTCTTGGGCAGTGCTTAGCCAAAAGTGCCTGACAGCCCTGTCTTCTTCCTCAGTGGTTGACAAATGGTTTGAAAAAGTATAATTGTAATCTGTGAAGTCATGACAACAGACCGATAATGCCCTTCCATACAACACCTCTTGAAATTTCTAATCAAAACTTCGTATCTGGAGCCGCTTGGGTCTGACAGAGAACCCCACCACAAAATGCCAATGTTTATTCATTCAGCACCCTCCTGCCTTTCAAGGAAGATTCTGGCTTTGTCTCCATGCAGGGAAGAGTGTGCTCTTACATTTTCAGACAGCATTTGACGAAGTTCCACATCAGAGATCAAGGTCTTGGTAGAAAGATTGAGGTCTACGAAAGGAGGAAAACAGAATGGACATGAATGTACATAAAATGGATTGAATGTTGGCTAAAGGGCAGATGAGGGTATGGTCATAAATAAAAACTTTTCATGGTGGCAAAAGGTAACTGGAGAGAGATTATTGTATCAGTGTGTGGATTCTACTTATTTAGTAACCATTAAGGTGAATTTGGCAATCAAATTGAAAGGAAAATAACTGGTTCTCTAAACATCATTACATTGGAAAAATGGAGAATAACATTGAAATTCTATTTCTTGGAGGAGAAAACGACACTAAATTTGTGTTATATAATGTATATTTTATAAATTGATACAAATTAATAGGGCTTCAGCTGAAATAACAACCTATGTCTTTTGTATATTTTACCTCCCTATTATTTTAAAGAGGGCCCAGTAGGCAAACTGAAAGAGAAGGAAAAGTACAAAGTGAGGAGTCCATGAAATAGAAATGAAAAGAAGGATCCTTTTTCAAGACAACCAGGAAATTACGGACTCAGCACTGAGCTGTCATTGCTTGTGGGCCCCTTTCCCCTCTGACACATCAACCGCATTTTGATTATCAGATAAAATGCAGGAGTCTCAGTTAATTTTGAATTTCAGATAAACAAATAATAAATAGCATAGGTATGCCCCATGCAATATTTATGGTATATAGTTATACTAAAATTTATTTATTGTTTATCTGGAATTCAACCTTGAGTGGATACCCTGCTTTGTTTTATTATTGCTGTTTTCTAAATCTTACAACCCCAACCCTGAGACAAACTGCCAACCAACAGTTCTGGGCTTTTCGGAAGTCCTCTAGGGAGAGAATGGGATACTTGGACACACTGTTTAGAAAGAAAGCCTTGCCTGTAGTGAAAGTAGAATCAAACAGAAACGTTACCATTATTAAATTAGATTTTTTGTGAATGTCTTTTGAATTTTATTTTCTTTAAAGAATTGTACTTCCTGTTCCTTCTCCTGCCTTCTTCATTAGAATAAGATCATTTGTATTAAGTAGCATTTGCTGCGGCTAGCTAATACACCCTTTAGTTTTGAAGGCATTTTTGTGTTTTGTTTTCTTTTAATTGAAAAAATATTATTTTATATTACTTTAATATATCAAGGCAATTTTAGTCAAATTGAACCTACATCAAGTTCTTTGAAACTTCTATCAGTGCAAAGTAATAAGAATAATTTTTAAAAAGCCACAGGATCTTGTCAAGAGAGGCATGAAATTTAGTCTCTGTATCTCCTGCTAGGTAGCACTGTGTCTTTAGATGGGTGTATGACCTCTTTTGGCATCAGATTACTCACATATGAAAAAAAAGAGAATGCTGAAATAAATAAGTCGCTTATACAAAAAGTGTTTTTTTAAAGTCTTAGAACTTTAAAATTTTTAAAAACGAGAAATGTAATGTATTTGACACTTGAGCAATGTGGGAGTTGGGTCAGTGACCCCTCCATGCAGCCAAAAGCCTACAGATAACTTTTGACTCCCCCAAAACTTTACTAATAACATTCTGTGACTAGAAGTCTTAGTGATAACATAAAAATTGACTAACACACATTTTATGTGTTATATGGGTTATATACTGTAATTCTTACAATAAAGTAATCTAGAGAAAAATGTTAAGAAAATCCTAAGGGGGTGCCTTGGTGGCTCAGTTGGTTAAGTAATCGACTCATGTTTTTCGCTCAGGTCGTAATCCCACAGGTTCATGAGATCAAGCCCTGCATTGGGGCTGTTGTTAGTGCAAAGCCTGCTTGGGTTCTCTCTCTTCCAATCTCTCTGCCCTTCCCCCCTTGCATGTGCACTCTCTCTCCCTCTTACTCTCAAACAAACTTAAAAAAAAGAAAATCATAAGGAAAATAATATATTTATAGTATTATATGGTATTTATCAAACTAAATCCATGCATAGGTAGACCTGTGCAGTTCAAACCTGTGTTGTTCCAAGGTTAACTATACTTACATTGCAGATTGAAACTTTAAAAAATGTAATTCCCCCATTACATTGGAGCCTCCATTCTTTCGTTTATACTTCAGGGTGTATGCACTTGAATATCTGGGATAGTCCAACTTCAAAATTCAGTTCCAGGGCTTGCATTACAAACAATACAACTGGTTGGTTAGTATGAAAACTCCCCTGCTATGAAAATCTTATTAAAATGGATAAAATACAACATAAAGCCTTCTATGTGCATAACTGAGCTCAAGGGACAGTGAGAATTATCTCTAGGGGTAGAAATTGGAGGAAAAATGAAAATAAGAAATGGAAGTGAACACAGGGCTTAGCTATCCTGGTTGTCAGTATGGACAGAGAGGCAATCTGTGGTTATTGCTCACCTTAGTGACCGAGAACTTGGGATTTAATAGACATTAAGAGACAAAATAGAAAAACCTGGATCTATGTGAGCTGAAAAGTTGGCATGGGAGACACTTGCAGAAAACCAAGATCTTCAGAAGGATATATCTTCAATGAAAGAGTAGACTTTAAAATAAGTACTTCCTGGGGCACCTGGGTGGCTCAGTTGGTTGAGTATCTGACTCATGATTTTGGCTCAGGTCATGATTGCAGGGTTTGGGGATCAAACGCCATGTGGGGCTTCACGTTGAGCATGGAGCCTGCTTGAGATTTTCTCCCTCTCTCCCCCAAACCCTCTCTCCAACTTTCACTCTCTCTCTAAAATAAAATAAAAATAGGGGCGCTTGGGTGGCTCATTCCATTGAGCCTCCACTCCTGATCTTGGCTCAGGTTATGATCTCAGGGTTGTGAGTTCAAGCCCCACGTTGGGCTCTGCCCAGCATTGGGCTCCATGATGGGTGTGAAACCTACTTAGAAAAAAAAATCATAAAATAAAATAAAATAAAATAAAATAAAATAAAATAAATTGGAAAAATAAAATAAAATAATAAAATATTTCCTAGAAGAGAGAGATGAAAAGGAAGTTTACCATAACCATGACACTTGGTACAAAATGAATTCTCATTTAAGAATTATATATACACATATACTACACACACACACACACACACACACACACACACACACACACACAATGTATATATATATTCCCCCCAGAAAGCAAAATTAGGATTTAATCAAGGAATTTCCTACATCCTCAGGGAGAGGACTTCATAATAACTGCCAGAGGGATTTCATAATTGCTGTGAAAATACTGTGTCTCGTGTATTTCTCCTTTCCAATGAAAGCAATTAACGATGGTTATTTTATTTCTGCTCTACAATTGTACATTGGTTTGATAGGGGAGGGAGAGGGTAGATAATTTGTCTTTCTAGTTCGTAGGCCATTGGACCATGAAGAATCTCATCCAGACTTGATGAAAAGAACTGCGCATTACCCAGAGATCCCATCTGGATTTGAGATTGTGCCTCTTGAGGAGGGGGCATGAAGTCTATGTTTAAAAGGAAGAGTTTGATAGATATCATAAAAAAGTAAACTCTGGCAGGAGTAGCCCACATGCCCACAAATAATTCTCATTTTTCTCCTGGTCACATTTTGATGTCATCTCCTAATCCACTTAACAGTCAGGGGTGACCTTATCACAAGTTTAGCCAATGTAATCTGGTAGAAATGAGTGTATGCCTCCAGCATCTAACACCAAGGCTTTAAGATAGTAGGTGCTCAATGAAAACCTCACTCTTCTTTGAACACTCTCCATTACACTCTCACATTTATTTCTCAATGCAAATTGATTGAATACTCGCATCCTTTGGCCTCCTGGGACTCTCTCACTTAAGGCCTGACCTAAGACCTCTCTTTAATAATATCTTATGAGCCACAATATTTTATACACTTTCACTACTGTCAGAATTTTACTTGCCTTTTCCCCGTGTCCTTTAAATTTTCCAAAGTGACATCAACTAAACTGTTAAGCCATTATGAGGGCATCCTCAGTGGTTTCTTTTTGGTTGCAATGCCCAAGCCTAAGAGACACACAACAGAGGGGATCACTCAGGCTGTAAGTTAGGTTAGTGGGGATTTGCTCTTTCTGATGCGATTTTCCCATAGGGGTTGCCCTGCTACCAGAAGTCCACAATTAACTAAGAGAAAGTTTTATGAAAATGTATCACTCACAGTACTTGCAGTTTCTGGGAATTGTATTAATAGACCCCTTGATAGCTTGATCAAAGCCCAACTGGAATGAGTTGTTTCTAAAATGCCTGTTTAGAAAGCAAAAGGTTGCGTGAATAATTGTTAGGCCAAATTTAAATTTTCTGTTATCTGAGATATCTTCAGAATAACAGTACTGTTTGTCTTCCCTTTGTGTGATCCACAATTATCTGTGAGCAATCTAGAAAGAAGTCTAAAATGGTAAATATATGCATTCTTTGAAACTAAACAAACACTTTTCAGACATGACCAGTTGCTTAAACACACTATCGATCATTATAATGAAGACCCGAGTTTTTTACTAACATGCAAAGCATAATCGTTTGCCTTATGAATTTGGCTGTGACAGAGCCCTTCCCCCTCTCATTTTTTTAAGGTCTTTGAACATAATTCCCCTACACTTTTATGTATATAGACTAATTAAGAGAATAATATTACATTTGAATTTTCCTATTTTTATCAAAAGCGATTATCTTTAACAAATTCTTTAAATTGTTCTGCTTTTGTATCAGTGATTAATGTATTGTGCCTGGTTCTTCTTGCCCGTTAATTGTTTTATACAAGTGGATGCTAATATAAGCAATAAGGTTTTATTAATGTCCCAATCAAATATATTGAAGCATATATGTGTTAAATACACGAGTGCTAAATAGGTGATCTTTCTTAAAAGAACATTAGGTTTTAAACATTGATCCATATTTATTAATTAATGTCTCTTTCAAAACTTTCCTGCACGATGATTAAAAATTGTTTATACTTCATTATATAAAACAGTATACCTATTAACATATAGATTTATTCAGAAAGTATATGTGAAACTATAACCCTTGAAGATGCAAACATGAATATAGACAGATTTATAATTCAATCCATATTTTAGGATATTCAAAACATATCCTCTTCAAATAAGCACTTTAAAATAAAGTCTTGCTGTGACAGCTAATAAAACTAAATTACCTGAGATTAAATAAAATATAGTCTATTGAAACCAGAAAAAAAAAAAGAGAGAAAAGATGTAGGTTAATTGTGATAGTCTGATGCTATCAAAAGTGTAGTTTCCATTACCAAGAAATTCTCCAAAAATTTAATTTGAAAACAGGATTTAGCAGAGACAGAATAAAATGATGAAGTCAATATAAATGCGATTATATAAAAAAACAGTATTTACCTCTTTCTTCCCTCAACTTTTTAATATCTCTTACCTTGATCTTACTATATAATATTTTGCCTGTTTAACCTTCAAATTAAGTTGCCATCCATGAGTGAATTAAATCTAGTCTTAGACAATCTCTGAAAATCCAGTTATTTAGTTAATGTTTACTCAATTTTCTTTAAATGTGATATTTTTAATTTGAAAAATAGGATATGTAGATGACAGTCTGATCAAAACAATTTGAAATAATCATAAAGCACAAATGGTTCATAGCCATAATAAGCAAAGAGTAAAAATCAATAGGAAAAAGACAAACCATCTGTGGTATTTTAAAACCCAGTTTTAAAACACTGGGTTTAGGGGCCCTGGGTGGCTCAGTCAGTTAAGCATCTGGCTTTGGCTCAGGTCATGATCTCACATTGTGTGGGTTCAAACCCCGCAATGGGCTCTGTGTTGACAGCTCAGAGCCTGGAGCCTGCTTGGTATTCTGTGTCTCCCTCTCTCTGCCCCACCCCTACTTGTGCTCTTCTCTGTCTCTCAAAAATGAATAAACATTAATTTTTTTTTAAATACTGGGTTCAAATTATTTGTTTGAGAGTCTTCAACACTCCTCCCAGTGAGAGAGCAGGTTTACTTACCTTCCCCTTAAGTCTGGGTAGCCTCTTGACTGTTTCAACCCACAGAATATGACAGGGTAATGCTGCATAACTTCTAAGGCTACATCATAAAGGACAATACAGCTTTACCAGAACACTTACTCTTGGAGCTTAGTAACTGCCCACCTCTTCTGAGGACCCTCTGCTATTTGGAAGCCTTAATGCTTGGAGAAACGATAGGCAGATGTTCTGGTCAGCAGTGCTTATCTTAGAGTCATCCCGTCCCAGGTGCCAGAAATATGAGTGAATGAGTTTGTGAACAGTCAGAACTCCAAAATGAGTTTCACTGTACAAAGTGAGTGTCAGCAGGATGGTGCTGCTTTGGGAGGCTATGAGTAGAATCTGTTCCTTTATCTTTTCCAATTTCTGGAGTCTGCCTGCATTCCTTGGCTTCTAACTTCTTCCTCCATTTTCAAAGTCAACAATGGCTAATGGAGTTTTTCTTTCATTACTCTGTCATTCATTCTCCTATCCCCCCTTTTCACTTACAAAAACCCTGGTGATTACTTTGGCCCAGAAGGCTAATCCAGGATAATCTCCCTACCTCAAACTCCTTAACATAATCACATCTGCAAAATCCCCTTTGCATATAAGGTAACACATTCACAGGTTCTGGGGATTGAAAAGCTAGCAAGTTTTGAACCCATTATTCTGCCTACCACAAGGCATTACCACAAGGTGATACAGCCAGGGCCAGCTTCATAATTTGCAGAGCCCATTGTGAAATGAAATACAGGACCCCACATTCAAAAATATTCAGACTTTCGAGAGGGTCACAGCAAAGCATTAAACCAAACGTGGGGCCTTTCTAAGTGCAGAGCACTGCACACATTGCACATTCACCTGTGAAACTGGTCCTGGAAACCGCCCACGGGCATCCCTATACTCTCCTTTTAGTCCCCACAGCTGAGGTCCCAGACATGGAGCAAAGACATCCTGAGATGCCTTTCAAAATTGTTGACACCCAGAATGCAATAACACAATAAAGCGATTATTTTAAGGGCTATATTTTAGGATACAGCAATGGTAAATAGAACACCATCCAGTAGAAATAAGATTAATGATAAAAACATGCACTTTTCAAAAGCAAGACTGCAAGGAAACAAGCCAGTATGTATGGAAAAGTCCTACCAACTTTATTATTAGTCAAAGAAATACAAATTAAACAGAAATCAAACATCAGTCTGCCCCTTTCATATTGCCAAGGGATTGAAACACACCATGGTATTGAGAGACTGAAGAAATCTTGGTGTGTTTATAAGTTTGTCCAAATATTTTAGAAGAGCAAATTGTTAACATCCAATGACATTTAAAGTGAGTGTGTCCTTTGACCCAATAATTCTACTTCTGAAAGGATTCTCAAACATCTGCTCAAGATTACTAGTACAAAGATTTTTACTGTAGCATGATTTGAAACCGAAAAAGGCAACCCAAGTGTATAATAATGAGAAAAAGATTATATAAATTCCGGTACAGCATTATTATAAAATAGGATACGGTCAATAGAGATAGAGCTATCTCAGTAAGACTTGACGGGAGTATGTT
This sequence comes from Felis catus, assembly GCF_018350175.1. Classification (NCBI taxonomy): domain Eukaryota; kingdom Metazoa; phylum Chordata; class Mammalia; order Carnivora; family Felidae; genus Felis; species Felis catus. The sequence goes on from NC_058375.1 coordinate 145,871,932, forward strand.
TATGATATAGTGGTAAATTTAAACAACAAAATTTGCACGATAGTTCCCACTTTGGGTAAAAATATGTGTATTTATGTAGGTACAGAAAAAAAAAAAAAACTAAAAGTTTCAGCCTCATCTCCTGCTTCTTTTCCTGATTCATCCCATGTTGTCTTTACATATGCACCAGCCTTACCTAAGCACAAAATAGTGATTTTTTCCTGTCTTCATTCATGCTTCTCTACCTAGAACGTTTTCCCTCACTAATGAACCTGATTTACAGATTCTCACTAGAATCACCAAAAGATTTTTGTTGCTGCTATTTGTTTGTTTTGCTTCATTGTGCCTTCATACAAATGTCCAAGCCCCTTCCAAGCACCTACTTACTCAGAATCCAGGACATGAATGAGATAAAACTATAATTTTAAAAACATATGCAGGTGATTTTAATGGAGCTAAAACCAAAGTAATTTCTCCTTGACAGGTGTCCACTTTCTGCACATATACTGAAGACTTATACTTAACTATGTTTTCCTATTCATCATACTCTTATACTCATCTGATCAATTACAAGGTTTAATTTGTATAATTATGTCCTGAAAGGTAATTACTTTCCTTACTGTATCCGAAAACTCTACCCCTATCCTTTCTCGCTGTCTTCATTCAACACTCAGACTATTGCAGTAGTCTCCAATCTGAATTGCCTTCTCTCCAGATTTCACCAACTGATCAGCAGGATCTTAAAAAAAAAAAAAGAATATCTCCTGTTACCTTTCTAGTTACCACATTTTAGTAGCTTTCGATAAAGTAAATGCTCAGAGTGAAGACCAATTCCTTCAGAAGCTTCATAGGACATGCCCACCCAACTCATCCAACTTCACATTCTCATCCTTTATTTACTTAATCCATTCTTCAGATTCCAACTTAAATGTTAACATCATTCCCTTAACACTGCCCCCCACCCACACATGCATACCCCTAAATTAGGCCCTCTTGTTATCTGTGATCAGGATCTTTGCTCAAACACAAAGAGCAGGGGCCATAACCTGTCCTCAGAGCAAATGGCGAGAACTCAGTATTTAATGAAGAAATAATCGAATAAGGTCAAAAAATGGACCAGAGACATTTGTTTCCAGTTTCCAGATGTTTTGTTTTGTTTTGTTTAAACACAACTTTAAAAATTACAGAATGCCAAGGTAAATATTTTGATTTTATCTTTAAAAAAAAAAAAGCAAGCTTCTTTTGTTCTCTCTAGAGATACTTAGAAGCTTTAGATGTAAATGTTAATTATTTGTAAAACAGATATTTTTCTATAAAAAAGCACACAGTCATACACTCACAGAGAGTGTATTAGTTATGGAGCAGGCAGGAAACAGATAGTACATCCATAAAAAATATTCACTAAAGGAATCTTTGTCAAGGTATGGGTGGGTGTGGGCCGACCTCAATGAAGGATCACAACACTAGTCAACTTTAAGCCTACCATCATCACGCTAGCTTCCAGTCTCCCGCGGGACTTTCATTGGTCGAATCCTGTTGGAAGCCAAAGGGCAAGAGGTTGTATAGCCCAGGTTAATTTCGTCAGACACAGAAGGTGGTGAAAAGAGTGTACAATGGGTCTGTAGGGGCAAACCAAGACGATGCAGCTCAGTGAAGGAAAGGGACATGGCCATGTGCATAACTCGGGCTTTTTATTCATTCCAGGCCTTTATCAGAAAGCACAGCAAGCATTAGAACACCTGGGCTAAAGGGAGCAAAACATTTTTTTCTCTTTCCAAAAATGCAACAAGAAAACTAGTGATGATAATAACTCTCAAGGATGGCAACCTCTCTCAAAAAGCAAACATGGAAACCGGTGAGGGTAACCACAAGTACAAATTTTCATAGGATGGTTCCAGTAAAAGCCTGTTATTTCGTCTCAGTTAATAGTACCTCCTTTAGCTCTCAAGAATGTCCTAATTGAACATCAAATTATATGGTTATACTACTATCAAAATACATAAAACTGAAACCATAGAAATAAGAATAGGAATGGCCAGGGACAAAATTAAAGAAGTACTTACCATATTCATGCTTAATCTTTGACCCACCGATTATGAACTACCTGAATGCATTTTCTTACCCATAGTGCCATAAGCTAGAGGTGAATCATAAAATTTAAAATAATAACAATCATAGTCTCCAAAAGTTATTATCAAATTACAATTCTCCAAAATAATATAATTATAGAGTCAAAGAAGAAATGAAAATTGCAGTTAACACACTGATCTGGAAAATTAAAAAAATGAAAACCCACACAACCAGTTCCATGGAATTCAGTCAAAATGATGCTCAGTGGTAAATTCATGGCTATAATGTATTTACTTATAAAAATAAAAAATTATATATATATGTGTGTGTGTGATATATATACAAGTATATATTTATACAGCTCTATAATGGTTTTATTTACAAAAATAAAAATAAAAAAATTATAAAAAATAAAAAATTACATACATATATCATATAGACACATATAATAGAAGGTAGAAGGTAGATATAAAGGCAACATTAACCCAAGGGATGTAAAGAAAAACACAAATTAAAGATAAAATCAGTGAATTAGCAAAAAATAAATTAATTGTGCTGTTCAAAATTCACCAATACCAAATTTAAAATTGTAAAACTTGGGTACCTATGTGGCTCAGTCAGGTAAGTTTCTGACTCTTGATGTCGACTCAGGTCATGATCTCAGGGTCCTGGTCTAGCCCCTGTTGGACTCCAAGCTGACCACGGAGAGCCTTCTTGAGATTCTCTCTTCTTGCTCTGCTCATCCCTTGCTCTCTGCTTATGGTCTTTCTCATCTCTCTCTCTCTCTCTCTCTCTCTCTCTCTCTCTTTAACTAAATAAATAAATAAATAAATAAATAAATAAATAAATAAAATTGTAAACCGTTTTAGTTTTAAAATTTATTAAAATATAAAATATAAAAACATGATTATAGAGAATCATGAGGGTATCTTTTGTTTGTTTGTTTTACTTTTTCACTTTATGTTTTCATTTTCACCAGAATAACCTTATTTTACTAGTGGGCCATTCAAATTCTTCTGAAACAGATCTCTCCATCGCTCTCCCATGTATAAGATGAGCTTACTTTTATCGCATTAGGAGATCTTCCACTCCACAGCATTAAAATTTTCTCAAAACAGGAAAACTAAGCTGTTTTTACTTATAAACAGAGATAAGTCATGCTAAACAGAATAAGAGCAACTAAATCCATACGACACCAGAAGAATTCACCACAGCCAAATAGTACTTATGTACAATTATCATTCAATATTAAGAAATAAATCAACAAATTATATACATTTTCAAAAAGAAACATGATTGTTTCAATGAATGTCAGTAAAATATAATATTGATTCCTGATTACAAATATAAATAAAATCTTCCTCACCTATGAAAATAAGATAGTCTTCACCTATATGATAAATCACTTAATATCTTAAGAAGTTTACTGGTAAAGAGGAGATGACATTATTTGCATATAGTATGATTGTCTTCAGGCATATGCAAGGTAAGTTTCACAATAATAAGTTTCATCTGCCTCAATAGCAGATGCAGGGAGGTAGCAGTTACACCAATATTGCAGTCTCTCCCTGTGTTTCTGTTTAAAAGTTGTTAGTTATACAAGCTGTGGATTTAATGTTCAGTTTCATTGCTCAAGCCAAACATGTTACTTGTACAAAGTCAAGTCAAATATTCCCACCATGCTTTTTATCAGTTTGAAGTCTACTCCCATCTACTATACTCATATCAAAATAGAACTTTATCTTGCATAGTATTTACATTTAGTGCAAATGTGTCCCTCAAGTTACTAATAGAATGACAAACACCAATGTGTACTCGATTATTCAGGAACTGTAGGTATTATACTATTCTAACCCAAATGTTACCCTGTCTTCTTAAATGATACAGAATTGGCCAAACTCCTTAACTTCCGAGAAAAGTCCAGTGCTCTCCCAAAGACATCTGCAGATGCCCGGGTAATTTTCCGGGTCCCTTCTGCCTCAGTTTCCCGTTCTCTCTTCTTTCTTATCACTACCTTGCAAAAGCATACTTGGCTTTCTCCACCCGCAAGTGTCTGTTCATTTCTGATGTTGGAGGATTTAGAAGCTCTCCTATAGTCTCTTTCTTTCCTCCTTGAACTTTCTACAACCAAAAAGTTTAACTCCCCTGTTTCTCTAAACAAATAAGCAAAATCCTTTCGCTGAGGTGAATTCTGCTCTTTTGCTATGTCAGTTTACTTCATTGCAATATGTGATTCCATATGCATATTATCAACACTAACAGCTTGAGAGACAATTTTGCACAGAGGTTAAAAATATGTCAAACTGCTTTGGCTGGAATCCAGAATCACCCACCCCTTACCAGCAGTGCGACCCCAGGGAGCAAAGCAGTCCGTTTAAGCTTCAATCTCCTCATTCAAGAAAGGCCATAGAAGGACTAACTTCAGAGGGTATTATGAAGACTAAAAAAGGTAATTATAAAAAAACATTTACTGTAGCGCCCTTAGTAAGCCCCAAGTTAATATTTTTATAGTTTGCTGCTTGAGCTTACGTTTTACTTAATGGAAACGTTGTTTTTATAATAATTATAATGCTGAAGAGTGACAAGTACACTGAGTGCCTTTTGAAGTTGCTACTTTTTCTCCTACAATATCAAAAGCCAGTTGCAAACAAAGGCATGAAATAACCTCCCTCACAATAGCAACAAAAACATTGAGGGTTAATTCCAGCAGAGTGAAGTGTTAATGAAGGAAGTTCTCAGTAACCTGGCATATTTCTCAGTAAGAAGACCAGCATTGACTGGATGATGAATCATCCAGATTTTTAACGTAGTCCTGTTAAGAAATCAATAGTTTTCTTTTTTTCTTTTTTCACTTCAGAAAATTATTCTGAATTTCATCCAGAAGAATCAACAGGCCAGTATCTCTAAAAATGCTTAACAGTATTGTTTCCCTATTGAGAACAATTTACTAATCATTAGGAAGTTACTAGTTTTTCTGCGACTCGTACTAGGAAATGACAATACTTATAGATAACAGTGTCACCATCCCTTGTTCACAAGGGAGCCCAGAAGTGCATTGTTACAGAATTGCTGCTTGTTTATTTTAAGACAACAATAAAGGAAAACAAGAGATGAGGCTTGTAACAGAGCACCCAAGACAATTTTTCTATCTACTTCCTTCCCTAAGAGATTCTTTCTGTCCCCCGCTTCTCATTTCTCAACAAAAAGGGTTGAGAACATGCAAAACAATGTTTAAAAACACATAAAATAATTCTTCATTTGGGTGTCCTTGTATGACCGAACGTTTCCAGGCTGAAGAAATGTATTATATTCAAATTTCAGCCTTTTTATTGTGACATCAAAGGCATTTGTGTTCTCTAAAGCACAAATATAAAATGATAGAACCAGCTTTTGCTGTTTTCTTCTGCTAGACAGAGAGTTCACTCTTGAGGGCACACATGTTTTTCTTCCTTCCAAGAATGCCATTTTATTTCTGAATAAACAAGAAGTGAATGCTCTCTGAGTGGAGGCAGACATGGCCTCAGAGCATTCTACTGCTTACCAGGTTGCTTATCTTCTAAGTGAAAATGGATTTATTTGGTGCTGAGGCACCACTCAACTTATAGACTAAATTTCAGAGAGAGAGAGAGAGAGAGAGAGAGAGAGAGAGGTTGGTTAAGGGAGAAGACAGAAAACCTGCCTAAGGGGAAATGAGTGATAACAAGAAAAATGTCTTAGGTCATTAGTTCTTGATAGCCATTTTTTCTCTACCCCATAGAATCATAAGAGAAATATGTAAATTACAAAAAATGTGAATAAGCTCTGTTTTCCTTTTTTTTTAATGTTTATTTATTTCTGAGAGAGGGAAAGCACACACACAAGTGGAGGATGGGCAGGGAGAGGGGAGAGAGAGAGAAGGGTCTGCACTGTGAGTGCAGAGCTGGACACGGGGCTCGATCTCACCAACTGTGAGATCACGACCTGAGCAGAAACCAAGAGTCAGATGCTTAACCAACTGAGCCACCCAGGCACCCAGATGTGAATAAGCTTTGTATTCAAGAAGTTTGTTCTATTGAGATATAGACTATCACAAAGAATTTTGACTTCTATATGAATAAATGGAATAGAAAAGAAAATTTCACCTTAATTAGTTATCTTCCTCACTTCTCATCCTTTTTGTTGTCCCTTAATCTTGGACTTTTAACTAAGCTTCCATAAAAATTCCTCTTTTAGATTCTCTGATGTGAGTAAGGTTAGCTTGGAAGGACTTCTTTTCATCCTGCCATCTTGGAAATGACTCATTTCCTGAAATTCTCTTTTCTGTTCTATTCAGGAAACATAATCACATCCAATGCCTCAGTTATCACATTTTTATAGAAATGACTCTCAGATATAACTTTTAGTTCCTGATCTTCGTTCTGTGGTTGCAATAACAAACTGAACATTTCTACATTTATTTTTTATATCTCAACCATGTTCTCAGTTTCTTAACTCAAAAAGTTAGATTCACATTTTTCTCCTTTTCTACCCTCAATTTTATACCTAGCTCCCATGTCTCAATGACTTCTACACTACCCTACCTCCTTCCCAGTCTTATAGACACTGCGCTGGTTCACACCTTTTATATTCCCTACCTTGACTGCTATAACCACCACTCACATCTTACCTTTCCCCAACTCATGCTTATCCATTCTACACACTGTGGTCAGACTAGTCCACCCAAAGCACTACTGAGATCCTCTCTGCCAGCAGAAATCCTAATCTTTCCTTTAAGATCCCATTTGAAATGATATTTCCTCTATGGCATTTTTTTCATATATACACAGTGTTTGTCATATCTCCCTCCTTTTATACCCCATAACATTTTGTATACATGTCTTTTTATGTCAGTTGTCTTATCCATACAGCTATTTTTTGTGGAAAAGCATGTAGAAAACAAGAAACTCAAGACTTTTCTAAAAACCAATATGACAAATGAATCATGTGGTGATAGTTGCATTCTTGGTTTATATAAGCTTTCAATAAGAGCATTAATTTGATGCCTGTTTTCAACCTTCTTTGAAATCTGATTTACTCTTTTGAATGTTAGATATCCAGACTGAACCCCCTTAATTAATCAAAACCTATGTCATCTAGTAAGGTTTTCAGCATTCTAGAAAACGGTGATTTGGTATGAAACGGCTGTAAGCAGAAAGAGTAAGAGAAGACAGGGAACTCAGTCTGTATGTCTTATTGCAGTTTTGTGAACTTTGAATTGAATGTCTGAAGAAAAGCAGCCCACTTTCGCATTATCTGGAACCTGTCCAGAATGAAACCCCCGTAGCCCGTGATTCCTAGAGGACACGCAAAAAGCCCAGCTCTAATGACAACACTAACCTCCACTCCTTCTATCTCCTGGCCTACTTTCACTGGTAGCTGTTTAAATAGTTGCAAAGCCACAATTGCCCAACCCCCAGGGGAAAAAAAAAATGTACTGCTAAAATGAAGGGTATAGCTAGCTCATTTATACAGATTAGAAATATCAATATGCCTTAAAGCTATTTCTCATCCCTATAGATATAGCATCGCCAAAAAGCTAGCAGCCCAAGAAAATTATACCACTTTTTTAGCATTTTTATGGTACCAAATTACTCTCCCAGGGCTGGCAATCTAGAAAATGGGCTGTCTATAAAAAGAGCTTCAACTAGAAGTTAGCACATTTGGAGTCCGTGTGACCAGGGTCACAATAATGAACAGCTGGCTTCACCTTCTCCCCCACTCCTTTGTTTTCCCTCAGAAGAAAAAAAAAGCATTCAGATTTCAATTAAACATTCAAATTAAATACCTTAAGTAAGAAATAGGTAGGTCTTGGCGGGGGGTGAGGGGGGGGGATAGGGAAAATTGAATAGAAGGGAGAGAGTACTTATAACCAAACCTTTGTGTGCCCCGTATCGAAAACAAAACATCAAGCAATGCCAAATCCCAGGTCTGTAAGCCCCATAATAACGATGCTATCTTCCCTCACTTTTTGGAAAGAAACCGAAGGCTCCTTAGTTACTTAATGCTTAGAGGCAAATATTTGATGGCAAAATGGGCATTTCACCTAGAAGTATAAATTCTTTAGGTTTTTGGAATAGAGAAAAATCTGAAGCAATCTAGAATTCCATGCAGTACCAGTGCAGAATCTCTCAAATTCTTTCCTACAATTTATTAATTTTCCTAATAAGATCTCCCCAGATTTTGGAAAATCCCAACCAGTCTGTATCAATGTTGATGTATTTTTGAGGGAGAGAGAGAGATAGAGAGACAGTGGGGGATGGACAGAGAGAGAGAGACAGAGACAGAGAATTTCAAGCAGGCTCTGTGTTGTCAGCTCAGAGCCTGACGACGTGGGTCTCATTTCCCCAAGCCACGAGATCTTGACCTGAGCAGAAGCTGAGAGTCGGATGCTTAACCAACTGAGCTACCCCGGGCACCCCCAAAATTTGAATTTTTAATTTACCTCACTGACTAATATGTTTGTATAATATTTATAGAGTAATGAGACTTTTGGTGAATGACACATAAGATGTGTCCTAGAACATACACTTAAAGCAATTAAAGTTGGAAGAATAGGAACTTTACTCACGGCAGAATTCCTGCTTAAAAATGAACCATGCTTCTCCCTCTTTTTCTCTCTCCCATAAAACCCACTCTTAAAGCCACATTGCTTTGTTAACTTTCATAGCATGTCTTCTTACTACAGCCTTCAACACCTGAAAAATTAGTGGAAGAATTTGACTGATTATAGAGGCTGTTTTCCTTGTTCCGCGGCTTGTTCTAAAAGGGATACTCAGCAGAACTTGCATTTTTTTCTTTCATTTTGTGCTGTCTGCATGAGTAATTACCTCCCTGATTTCTGAGATTCAATTGAGTAGCTTCTACATTAGAAAAATCCAAAGATTGATAGAGGCATCGCTCCTAAAGGATTAGTTTGCTGCCGTAATTCCACAGAGTAGGTCATTCAAATAGCAAAATGCTGCAAAGTTTAATTTCTCCTGTTTTTAAAAGCCAGATATTGTTACCAATTTCAGAGAAACTCCAAAGGTCCTATGGGGTCTGTTAAGCAGGTGAGGATCTTTCAAATTCCCTGAGGGGTTGTTTCTGTCTTCAGGGGATATGTTATTCCACAGGGTGGCTTTGCAATAACCCAGGTAGCGATCACTTTCTTGAGCGATAAGGCTTAAGACAATGACTTGACTCCTCTGTAAATTACAATTTCTAGATATCGGTGCTGATAACTTCATAGCAAGCTGAAATCAACTATGCAAATCCTTTAGCAATATTTGAGCTATGAAGACACTTGATAAGCTGGTTCAATAAGGAAAAATTACTTCTTTTAAAACGGTGTCATCATTGGATGAAGTAGCCTACCCTAGTCTACCTGGGGTTGCCATAACAAAAGGCCATAGGCTGCTGTTAAGGGAGGCTTAAACAGAAATTTATTCTCTCACAGTGTGAAGGTTGGAAGTCTGAGATCAGGGTGTCAGCATGGTCTTGTGAAAACTGTTCTACTGGCTTTCTTATGTCTGTCTTCCTGTGCCATCGCATGTGTAGACAGAGAGAGAAAGATCTGATAGCTCTTCCTTTTTTTTTTTTTTTTTTTTTTTTTTTAAGAACACTAGATCTTTCGGATCAAGGCTCCACCCTTCTGTTGTTAGTTAGCCTAAATCACCTCCGTAAAGGATCTATCTCCAATATGGACACACGGGGGGTTGGGATTTTAACATATAAACTCGGGGGCACACATTCGTCCCCTAGCATAACTCCAAATTCAAATAAAGATTCAGTGAAATTCCACACATTTTAGATGGTCAAAAATTGCATAATTTGAAACTTGCCTTACATGTGGAATCTGGGCTTAGACTTCCAGTCTGCCTTTTATCCTTTCCTTCTTTCTTTTTTCTTTTAACTAATCAGTCTGGTGGTCCCTTGTATCAGGCAGGTATCTGACATGTATACCACAGAGATTGCAAAAACCATTACAAATAAAATTATTTGTAGCTAGCCAAAGAAAACGGAATCAAGTTTGTTTATTCCCCAGTACTTTTCAAGTTAGCTTATTTATTATATTTACAAGCTTATTTAATTTGTTGCAGATGTTCAGGGGAAGGTTTTGTAAGCATTCACTGTTAGAATGTTTTTTCGTGAAATCCATTTTCCAAATGTCTAAATAATGACAAAAGACCTCCTAGCAGAATATTAAGCCAGGAAATTCATCCAAACTTCACAACTGTAATCATAAGTGGTATATGCTGTAGTTGCTATCTGATTAATTTCAGCTCAGTATCATGTTGGAATGATTACCTTTGACTCCGTTTTTTTCTCTTATATAAGAGTAAATGTGAAGTGGAGAGGACACATGAAGAAACGGTGTTCTCTTAAACTACATTCTTAATGAAATCAAAGAATTTAGTTTTTAAGTAATCTTACCATTTTCTTCTAGCAATATTGAAAATAGATTCTTGCTTTCCAAGATAGGATGACAGTGGTTTTTATTCTTTAATTTAAATACTTATTTTCATTCTATTTGTGTAGTCTGAGATATTTGTCTTTTTCAAAGTTTTCTGTTATACTACTTATTCTGGGCTTTTAAAATTACTTCTGCTCCACAGTCAGTTGAACTGAGAGGCAAGATCTTTGTAAGTTAGCTGCACATTTAATTAATTGAAATTCAACCTCCCAAGACAAACCGCAGATGCTCTACATATTTAGCACAGTGTCTTCTAACCAGCTGTACTAATCTGGGCAGTAACACTGCCCTGTAGCTAAACATCTGTACAGAGCTAGAAACCAGAATAATAAATAGTTTAAGAATTCTATCAAACAGATGCCTACAGGTGACATCACATAACAGGAAAACAGAAAAAGAAAAAAAGATACATATATATATATATATATTTCTTTAATTTTATATATATACACATATATATATTTCTTTCATTTCATATATATATACACATATATATGTATTTATATGTATTTATATATGTGTATATATACTGCCAAATACGGTATTGTATTATAACTTGAAAGATGGATCATGCAAATTTCACATTACTGCTCTCAACAAATTTGACTTAAAGCAACAACATTTTCCTTTCTATAACCAGCTGTCAGATTGCATAGTACAAAATCTTAGCATTCAACCCAAGATGAGGTAGTACAGTTACAAAAATTGCACCACACTTGGAAGAGGCGAAGACACTGGCCCTTTTACCATTCAGTACTTGTGTCAGAAATAAAGTTAAATTCCCTAGAGAACATCTTGTCAAAAAAATGCACCTGTGCCCTAACTCTGCCCACTGCGTTAAGGCACCGTTGAATTCACGGCAAGAATTGTGAAAATGAGCAACTTGCCTTTTGAAGATTCTCTCATGGAGGCATATTTTTCTCTCTGTACAGAATGTATTATAGTAGGTTGATATTATTTGTTTCCACATCAACATGGGTGGAAGCTGAGAGGACCTTCTATACCACTTGCTTTGGGTGTCAGGATTCCAGGAAAACCAAGCAACTTTAACATCCATGTTCTCAGGGTGGATTTAGGAATTTTGATGATACGATGGAAGGAATAAAAAATTTCTTCTGTACATTTCCACTGTAACACATAGGAATTCAGAGACTATGCTCATGTGACTGAGCATATTTCTTCTAGACAGAGATTAATTGGAAAAATCTTTCCCAATCTCAGATTAGAGATTAGAAACAGTACTCAAATAATCTAAGCCTAAAATTAACATAACTAATCCATATAAAATAGGATAATTGAAAACTTTAGTTTGATTCTGCAGGACGAGTAGGCATTCAGATATCTGATTTTTCTTCCTCTGTGCCAACTCATAACTCACTGACTAAACGCTTTAGGCAATCTGAAACAAATATATAAAACTTTTTTTTTTTTTTTAGAAATGTCATTCCATGATTAGGCATAAACATTTAAGGTTCAGAGTTCCTTTTTACCTTTTCAATGATATTTCAAATACATATAAAAAAGTGACTAAGCATTTAAAGCTTTCTAATAGATATAAGTTTAGATGTAAACATCAGTGAAGGAAAATATTGTTCTCTTAAGCTATCAGGCCAGGATACTTTTTCTACCTTAGCTTTAAGATTTTTTTTTCCTTTACATTCAGATGAAGAAGGTGTTTTCATGGGAATAAAATTTAGGAGAGGCTTGAAATTTTTACGGTCTTTTCCATTGCAGAATGAACTAGTCGAGTATGGGCTATTAAGAACTCACAACATGACTGTAGCTGAAATCTATGTACCATAAGTTTACCATTTGATAAAGAGGGAGGGAATAATACCCTTAACACTGGCAGTTGGCTGGGCATCATTTTCACAGTAATAAAAAAAGTAGGTAAGTTTTTTGAAAATTTGTTCAGAAAGGATTTTCTCATTCTAACATTCAGTGCCTTGATAGAAAAATGGCCCCACATTTTGGAAATCCTAAAGACACTCTGTCAGAAGTCATGTGTACATAAAAATCAAGAAATTAAAATTACATTAGAGTTGGGGGTGCCTGGGTGGCTCAGTCAGTAAGCTCCCGTCTCTTGATTTCTGCTCAGGTTGTGGGATTGAGCCCCAGTTGGGGCTCCTCGCAGAGCATGGAGCCTGCTTAAGATTCTCTCTCTCTCCCTCTCTCTCTCTCTCTCTCTCTGCCCCTCCCCACTCCAAAAAAATAAAAAAATAAAAGAAATAAAATTGCATTAGGGTCATAATTATAGGAATATATCAGAAAGGATAAGCTGAACATAGAATAAGAATATGGATATGGATAAAGAAACTTAACATTTGTTTACTTAATTTACAAACCCATGTGTGTGTCTTCATACAAAATTATATAGCTGGAAATATATGTAAATAGATTGATAGACATCTATGAATATCTAACTATATCCACAAATCTATGTCTACATTTTTCTAGGAGCTAAAGTCTAATTTCTAGTTGAAGTTAACATAGGATATTCCCCTTGGATAACAAGAAACAAATGCTACTTATACAAGTGTAATGATCAGTTAATATTTTATACTTGTTTCAAAATGCTTCATTATATTACATGCTATAATCCCCAAATATAAACCTTAAGACAAAAATATGTAAGGAGAATAGTCTTGTTGATATATGTGGATAGCATGTGTGATTCAAACTATTATCTGGAAACTATCCAGGTCAGAAAACAATACATATAAGGGGGTGTCTTCAACAACATATTTACGATTTTGTTTTCATATTTATGATTTTTAAAAAACATTGTTAATTGGAAAAGATTAATTCCAAAGTATGGAAAAAGGGCTATATATATAGTACAGTCAAACATTATATACATACACATGTATTTATAAATTATATACACATATATAATATGTGTGTGTGTTTGCACATGTATTTATAAATTATATACACATATATAATATATACCTAAATATTATGTTGTAAAATAATATACTTTTATATGTAGAATATAAGTATATATATTGATATGTAATGGGATGGCTTAGACAAATTAGAGCTAAGATTTGAACACGATGGTGACAGTTAAAAAAAAAAATCACAAACGTGCAGACAGAAGAGTAAGCATCCGTGTTCCCTGCCCAGTTTCCTCTCCTCTGACTGCCATACTGTCTCTTAACATCAGGTATGCTCTTGCCTTAAGCCACTTGATTTGGATGTTCTCTGTCCCCGGAATGTTCTTTCATCATATAGATGCGGTTTAATCCTGTACCTTCTTCAAATTTTGTTCAGTGTTCAACTTGCCAACAAGAACTTCTCTGACCATGTTTTAAATTGCTCTTTTGCACCCTTAACTGTCCTGCCAGTCCCCCCTAACTTGCTCTAGGGTTGACTGTTGTGCTGTTGTTGCTATTTTTTTATGTAGACCTCTCACAGCTAACATGCCATACAATTTACTTATTCCATTTACTGTGTTTTTCCCATCCACCAAAAAGTAAGCCTGACGAATATATATTTGAAGTCCTTAACACTTTCGAATATCCTGAAGAATATCTACCACTGCATTCATGGTCACAAGAATGGCATCTCTCTATTCACACTAAGCGGCTATCTTTCCTTCTTGCTCTGAGCCCCTGAGGCTTCCCTGGTGAAAGGGTTATAATTTAGTGGAAGAGAGCGTCTTCTACATGAAATCTAACTTCTGAAATATTCTCACCCATATAAAGTTCATATGCTGTGAGAGTTCTAATATAATACTCCCAAGCAACTTTCTCTGGTGATATCCACTCTGTTTTATTGTCTCACTATTTCATGTCTATTTTTTCATAGGCTATATACACCAGATGGGATTCCCCCATGAAAATAGGACACCTTCATGGTTTGGGGTTGTGAGGGATTTAAGACATAGATATGGCATGTCTGACTTTGTAAAATGTAAATTCACTGCATCCCTTTAATAAAAAGTAACACCTCACATTTCTATAGTACGTTATTTCATTGAATCTTCACAAAACGGAGTTATGGCAGATATCATCATCAGTCTTCATTTTTCAGATGAAGAAACAGGGGCTTAAATAAATTAAGTCACCCAAGGTCAAATTGCTAGTAAGTAAAAGAACTGGGGCTATAATATGTCTTTTGGCTTCTAATCCAGTGCTGCTTTTCCTAAATCATTCTGTACCCCTTATATCAAAGCCCAAGTCACAGTAGCTCTGAGGTATTGAGGGCACTGATGCTAACCTGAGGGCAACCTGCACCACCACTCATTCTAGTTCATTTTACTCCGTTTGTTTCCCTACCTTTTAAAGGTCATTATTCTCCCCCAAAATAACAGGAGCAACTGTGGAGTAATAAGTGTTGAGAACCCACTTATGACAATCATTATACCGGTTGTTTCATATGCACTGCTTCATTTAACCCTGTATAGGTATCCAAAAAGAAGTTCAAGAGAGAGAGACAAGACAAGGAGGCAGGGAGGGAGGGATGGAGGAAGGAAGGAAGGAAGGAAGGAAGGAAGGAAGGAAGGAAGGAAGGAAGAAGGAAGAAGGAAGAAGAAGGAAGAAGGAAGAAGGAAGAAGGAAGAAGGAAGAAGGAAGAAGGAAGAAGGAAGAAGGAAGAAGGAAGAAGGAAGGAAGATCTGCTTATTTGGTTTTCTTCCAGGCATTTTAATAAATCAATAATGGGCTGGGTAGATTTCAGACATTCGCATTCCTATTTTTCTAAATGTGCCCAAAAGCAATATATACATTTTTGGTATCCCTTAGAAAATATTGAAATCATTCTCTACAATAGCACTCAGAACAAGACTTCTTAATAATCCTAGCAGCAACAACAAATATATATATTCACCTTTTCATGTCCCTAATGTTATAGGAACTCTGAAAGACCCGAAGGAATGTTCCATTCATTAAGCAGTAAGCTTTAAATAACTGGCAAAATTTCACTATATTTATATTTATATCTATATATCTATATTGTTTACTGTTGGCATAGAATAATGTGTGATAGATCACATGTTCTCTACCCTGGTGAAATGCCCTATACTTGCAAAAGTATAGAGCAAATTTCCTGAGACTTAACTTGAGGCCTCTCCTCATTTATCACTTATAACCCTTTCCTCAGTTTCCTGGTCCACCCCCCTGCCACTTCTGGCACATAAAGAATTAAGGAGAGGATTGAATAGAAGCCTGCTGACCCCCAAAGGACCTGAATGTCTTTGCTGCATACTAAAATCGTACCGTCATGCTTTGTTTTCTCAAGGAATTAATGTGATTGGGAACCCTTTGTTAAGAAACTGAAAATTAGTGCTGCCTTATTAATTCACACAAGTCAATGGAAAGCTTGGTAAAATTACCTGAGAAGTCCAAAGGTAACACGAGCTTCATTTCAACCAGATGGATCTGGTGACCAAAGATACCCGCCCCAAGGGTCATTCCAATCATCTCTTTCCAGAGTCTGGCATGTGGGAAGGACAGTGTTTCTCAGAATCTTATACCTATAAAAAGGAACTGGATAAAGAAAGTGAATTAATTAAACAAAATAAAACAACAACAACAACAACAGGCAAAGCCAAATACACTGTGATGAAGGATAGCAAATAGGTCACTTTTTATGCATAGGATGAAGGATCATTAATGAATAAGTTTAAGAATATAGGATTAACTAGGTCTAAGAAGCACATTTTTTTAACAGTTTACCATCTCTGAAATCAGGAGTATGGTGGCACATAAACTAAAGTGCGTTCTACAAGCATGAAATAATCTATGTTACTATGCTCTTATAATGTAACAAATATGTGCTTGGCTTCCCCATTGTTTTTATGTTACATAACATTGAAAAGAAAGTTTTAAACACACCACATATCTGAAATGGACCCAGAAAAGACTAACAATATCTGGTTTAGGAAAAACAATTTTTGTGCTAAAATTGCAATGAGCGAATTGACGGTATTAGAGCAGGAAATAAAATCTTGGGGAACTGATTGATGATTTAACATTCCCAATCCAAATGGGAGCACTAATTCCACACACTGACACACTAACATTGTGGTTTTGATGATGATATAGTATCAGAAAACAATGAAGGTATGAAGAGCATGCTTCATATATGTTTCAGATAAAATGTAAATATTACAGTATAACTATCCACGCTCTTATCATAAAGAGTTGAATTGAATGGAGTTCAGGGCAAACCCCATCGAGGAGAAATCTCAGAATAAATCAAACTTTCTTTCCTATTTTAATGAAATATCACAAACATCAATATTACTAGAGCTGGTGCAGTGCTTGCTATGCACTTGGACTCAGGTATCAGAGATAGGGAATATCTTCATGGACTCAACCATCTCTAGAAGCCAGCAAGGCTATTTGAGGAGACTCCAAGTTACTCTGGGGACATGGTATATTTGTCAGTAGACTCAGACTCAGTGAATTTGCATAATGTATGCATGTCTGTTGGTTTAGTAGCACATTCAATTTTTAACATAAGTATAAGTCAATCCACTTAATAGTGAGGGACTAAAAGTAGAATTGAATAAGAGAGGAAATGAAATGGCCTATGGAAAACTAGATATGAAATTGGGAGACAAGAGGACACAGTTGGATATAACCAGAGAAAGTTATTTGAGAGTATTACATTAGAACTATTATATAGTGTGAGCTTATGTAGGTGCTCTTCTGCACCCCTAATTTTTGTATTTCTGGTCCTCCTTATGTGCTCTGCTAGAATTGTATGATAGAGGAAATGGGGAGAAGGTGTAAAGGTGTATCAGTTGAATGATGGCCTCCAAAAAGCTATGTCCAACTAATAATCCCTGGTACCTATGAATGTGACCTTATTTATTAATAATGGTTTTCACAGATATAATTAAGCTAAGGATCTGGGGATGAGATCATGCTGAATTAGCATGGGCCCTAAGTCCAATGACCAGCGTCCTTCTAAGAGAAAGGAGAGGAAGGTTCAAGAGACAGACGCACAAAGAACAAAGCTGTGCAGAGACAGAGACAGGCAGAGATTGTAATTATGCAGCTACAAACCAAGGAAGGCCAAGGATAACCAGAAGCTAGGAGAGAGGCATGGACAAGATTCTCCTTCAGAGCCTTCAGAAAAAAATCATTCTTGCCTGACACTGATTTTGAACTTCTGGCCTCTAAAACTGAGAAGAAAATACATTTCTGTTGTTGGAAGCCACCAAGTTTATGGTAATTGGTTACAGCAGCTCCAGGGAACTAACACAAAGGTTGAGCATAAAACTGCAGGGAAAAGACAAAATAAGGTGAGAAAACAAAGCATTGTGCAAATGCAATGAGCCAGTAGCCCGCAAGCCATTACTCACTCTAGAAATACTGTAAGAAGCACTAAAGGTAAATAGGTGGCGTTAGCACTGGCTGCATTTTTTTAAATGATAAAATAAGACTTTTTCAGGAGCTACTGAAGGAGCTGCTCTTTAGTTGCAATTTCCAAAACAATAGGAAGTGTAGCAGGGAGGGTGAGCATATGGGCACGTAGGGCTAGGCTGCCCACTTTCAAATCCTCCTCCATTCTTTGGCTTGTGCTTTATGCTTATGCATTTGCTCCACCTGCAAAATGGGGATGATGAAGGTATATGTCTTATGGGTTATCAAAAGAATTAGGTGCATTTATATAAAAAGTGTTTGAAACATTATAAATTCTATGTATAGGTTCACTTTTATTACTCAAAATATCATGAATATCAAACTTTGCAAATTGTCTAATTTTAACCCAATCATGCCACGAGTCTAATGCAAAGATGTAATGTAGAAGTGAGTAAGTCTGGGGTGCCTGGATGGCTCAGTTGTTGAGTGTTCGCCTCTTGATTTCAGCTCAGGTCATGATTCCAGGGGTTGCGGGATGGAGCCCCGTGTCAGTTTCTGTACTGAGCATGGAGCCTGTTTAAGATTCTCTCTCCCTCTGCCCCCCTCTCTCTCTGAAGAAGAAGAAGAAGAAGAAGAAGAAGAAGAAGAAGAAGAAGAAGAAGGGGGAGGAGGAGGAAGAGGAGGAGGGGAAGTGAATAGGTTAAATCATGTTACAAAGAAAATAGAAATGATAGTAGGAACTTCAAAAAGGTAATGAGAGAATACAAAACTTAATCAGAGTTCTTTAGAAAAAGCTGACTGCTGTGTTCTGCTTCATGAAAGCAGCATCCACTGACACAGCACTGAGAAGAGCTTCCAGGAAGATGCTGGAGCCACTCCATACCGTCACATCTCAAGTCCATGGACTTGCGTCTACAATGAGTGTCCTCTGTGCCTATACTTTGTTTCTCTCTGTTTCTGATTTTGGATGGTATCTTTATTTATTTATTTATTTCTCTTTAGGCAACTTAATCTCTCCTTTGTTGGACTCTTTCGTTTTGATTTATTATCTCTATATTCTTATCACTTTTCATCCACTTTGTGAGGTGGCTCATTATGCTCTAACTTTTTATTATTTAAAAATACCATAGAGAGTGATATCTATCACTAAATGATTTGGAATAGGGGAAAGAAAGAAAGAATGAAAGGAAGGGGAAAAGGACACAAAAATAAATAATATCCATCTTTGATTTTGTGCCTACGTACAACTCTAGAACAGAAACTCTTGTGCTTATTAACAGATTATGTTCCAAAGCCTGTTTATAACGTTATTTATTCATGAGTCCTTAGGGACACCATCACCACCTGTTGAAGGGGCAGAGTGGAAACATTTGTGTTCCACTGAGTTCAAATCTAAGGAAGTACATAAATTTAAATTTAGAATAGGAGCCTCTGTTTGATATCTGGGAGTGTGTGCCATGTCTGGGTCTCACGACAATAGAGTAAAGTTGTACCGCAGCTCTGTTGACCCTGGGTTTGGCAGAATAACCACTGTTCCTGTGGCTTTTCAAACCCATCGGCCATTTTGAATGCTTTTCCCCCACACCTTCCTGAACCCCATGTTCTTCAGAAAATGGACATTGCTTTCTGAGCACACATCAGTTTTGTCCCTGTGATGAGAACTATGTTAAGTGCTGAGGGACACAAGGCAGTGGGCTTCTGGCAAGATTACTAGGCATCTTTCTCCTTGCAGACTCTTTTCTCTCACATGGCAGATAGGCAGTTACTTCTGTGTGTCCTTGCCTCAGGAATTTGGACTTGTATAGATGAATTCAAACACAGGAAAAGATGATGACAAACATTCAAGAGTGAAAGATTAGGTGTAGAAGGCTTTTGAAGTTGAAGAGAATCTCTAAAAAGGTGAGAGAGCATGTTTGTTATCTCTGGAGTAGCAGTAACTGTTGGAATATGTGCAGAACAACTAACAAAATCAGATCCTAACCACTGGAGTCCCAGAGTTGCAGGATCCCTCTGTCCCATGGATGGCAAAAGGATGCCCAGACTGAAAGGGGCACGTCTAAAGTTACCAGTGTGAGCCAATGACTGTGGCTCTAAAAAGCTTTGTCTGTATGTTGGTTCTAGGAATGATCAGCATTGAACCCTCTATGGAAAGTCTTAATTGGTATTAAGGTTAAATTTTCAAACAGTATTGCAGGAGAGGAACCTCAGAGTCAGACTTGGGTAGACTCTTAAGAAAATAAAGCAAAGTATTGTATCCCATGTATTGTGTTTGTGAACTAAAACCTGTTAAGCATTAAAGCAACACTTACTGTAGAAATTTTGAAGGAAAATGGTGTCCTGTGATTTTGGAAATTCAAGCAGAGATGGGAAAAAAAAGTTAACTATAGGAATAGAATTATAAAAAATGCCCTTAAGTAAGACAGAGCAACATAATGACCAGAATGACTCTTTCTGAGGAAGGATTTATGGAGAACATTGTTTTGAGAGTAAATTTATAAATCTCAAATATATACACAAATCTAACTATAGTTTTTGCAGGTATAAAATGTGGAAAGTCCATTGCATTACTTTATTCTGTTCAACAGAGTTGTTCATTGTAATTGTGATCACATAGAATGAGAAATATTCCACATTTAACAAAATGTTAAGAAGGAGTAAGGTTATTTGCTAATGGATAATTATGACAATAAAGTATTCAGTGACCCTATATGATTGGATGTCTATTGGGTCAGAATTGTGGTAGTAAAAAAAAAAAGAGAGAAATATGGTCTTGTTCTTGGGGATCCTAAACAAAATCTATGAATAAACAATTTGAAAACAATGCATCTAACCAAATGGTAGCATTTATGGTAGATATTATAAAATATCTCTTAATCATTCAGAGAAAGAGACGTGGCAAGGAAATCTTCCCAGAAGATAAGAAAAGGATAGAGAAGAATAAATTCAGGACATACAGAGACATTTCTAAATATATATATTTTTGTGAGTCTTACTTTAACAGGGAAAAAGTAGTGTCACTATATTCAAAATTGAAGTAAAAATAAAAATAGTTGAAAATAGAATCATTGATGGGATCCATAATACATCAATATTGAAAAATAAAGAGAGCTAAATGAAATTATAACATATTTATGTTTTATACATCAAATGTACATTAATTAGTAAAATAAACATGAAAATTTCAATTTACAATTGCCCATGGGGAGAAGAAAATGATCAAGCCTCAACATTTCAAATTTCTCCTCCATTTTACTTCACATACATCCTGCATTTACCAAAACACAAGGTATGACTGTTCATAATAAAATGTATGTCAATAAAGAGCATCCCCAGCACCAGAGATTCCCCCAAACTCTTAGGCATCAGCTATGAGAAAAAAGCAATTGAACAGACTTCATACTCCGCCCATCATGAGTCTCCGAGGTAAACTCTGAGGGTTTGGTAAAATGATAAAAATCTCCTCCCCAGTGGGAAGTCTAGTTGACTACAATAGCTATAGACACTGGAGCTCTAATCATTATTTAGCATGTCTTATGAAAACGTCCAAAGTCATTGGAAAACTTTTTGGCTTTTTTCTCACTTAAGTGGCACACGAGGAGGTGAAAACCTGCAAAAGCCACTGAACATGGTCCTTATTAACCAACATTAACTGCCCGCCCTGGGAATTGAGTCTGGGTTCTCAAAAGCAAATAATAAAAAGTAAATTTCATCACACAGGGATTTTTTTTTTGGTTGGATTTATAAGTATAGGAAGGAGATTTAAAAAAAAAATGGCCTTAAAGGCCACTAATGTCCTACAGAGAAGGCTCGCTTCCCAGGATTCAAATCTATTGCAAGAATTACCTTTTTTCAGAGACAGCTTTCTTTTGATATTTATAAACTGGCAGTTTTTCCTTATGCTCCCATTACGCACCAACCTTTTATTGGAACTCCAATTAGTTTCATTGTTTATCTAAATGAATAAAAATCTGCCACTCCGTTGCAGATACATCACACAAAGTATTCATGTTATTTTGATAATTGGTACACGTGATTTTTCAATATTTATGTGCAATGTATTAAGGAAATTTAGTCAAGATTATTAGCAGATACATTCTGATGGGTTCCCTGTGGTGTCAGTTCACTGATGAAATATCTATTTGGCATGTAATATAATAACAAATATCTTATCTGGTTGGAATTATCAGACTTTAAAAATAGACCACCAGAATGAGCACTGGGTAATGTATGGAATTGTTGAATCACTATATCATATGCGTGAAACTTACATAACACTATATGTTAACTAACTATAATTAAAATAAAAGCTTAAAAAAATAGACTACCAAAATAATTGCTTCTACTCTTGACTCATCATCAGCTACTTTATTGCTAATACAGTTAATTATTTAAGCCAAAAATTTTATGAAATGGTGAACTAGCCCATATCGTTCTCAACTTGGTTGTTTGTGATCATCATATACGGGAATCAAACCTTTCCAGACCAAACTTCAGCAGTCTAGGTAAAGTCTAGAAATTGGCTTAATAAATGTATATGTTGGTCTGCAATTCCCTTTCATGGTCCTTTTCTACCATTTGGTTCCATTTACCATCTTATTCCCAATTCTGATATTTAATAGAAATTAGTGAATAATATTTTAGACATGAGTGATTAGAAATATATAAAGTAAAGGACAGGTTAACTCTACTGAATAGCTTTGAGTCCTGTGTTTTTATCTTATCCTTCCTAGAAAGACCTTCACATTCTAGATCTCAACACAGGAAAATGTTTGTTCTTTTCAGAGAGTCATCAACTATCCATACTGACCTGGAACTAAATTGCTTTATTTTGTTCATAAAAACCCTAATTTAAAAAAAAAAAAACTATCATTAGTTGTATCAGATATTTCAAACTCAAATGCCTATCCATACCAGGAAGCTAATTAAAATGAGTAAAGCTATGAGCGGTGGGCTATTACAAACAGTACAAACATGACTCACCCACAACTAAAAGAAGCAGCCACCATTCAGCAACAGCTTATTGTTTCCAGAGAGCATAGAGCTGGGACCAGACTAATGTTTTGGTGTGCCAAGAGAAACCAGAATTCTGGATTTTTATGGAAAGAAATCTTACTGTTTTTAAATTCTGGCACCAATATAAACATTTTTAAAACATTATACAAGTGAAAAAAAGTACATCTGCTGCCTGGATTAACCCAGTTTGGACCTCTGAATCAAATAGCAATGCACTACAATTGGAAAGAAAGGTCACATTTGACTCTTGAAAGCCATGGTAGACAATTGCCAGTCCCATCTCTTTCCCTTCCAGAATCTTATGTTAATTTTATTTCTTTCACATTTCTTTTTATTTTATGTATTTTTCCATCATTAATTCAAAATGAACCATAAATGAATAGGGTTTAAGAAGAAGGAAAACGGGGGCATCTGGGTGGCTCAGTTGGTTAAGCGTCTGACTTCGGCTCAGGTCATGATCTCGCGGTCCGTGAGTTCGAGCCTCGCATCGGGCTCTGTGTTGACAGCTCAGAGCCTGGAGCCTGTTTCAGATTCTGTGTCTCCCTCTTTCTCTGACCCTCCCCTGTTCATGCTCTCTCTCTCCCTGTCTCAAAAATAAATAAACGTTAAAAAAAAATAAAAAAAAAAAGAAGAAGGATAACGGTAGGAAATACTCATAGGCACAAGTGTGGTTAATTGCCTTTTCCCAGTTACCTTCTAAAACATAACGTAAACCCTCAAGGAAAGCATACATTCCTACTGGTTCTTGTTAACTGAATGGAACTAAAAAAATTAGTGTTCAATACCTACAAAATGAAAGACAATTTAAAACCCCTAGTATATCTCATTAAAACTGGAAAACAATCAAATAAATAAATAAAACTCTTAGGAGATAAGGTGGAAAGATTCTGAATTCTTCCTATCACTCAGAACCCATATATGGACATTCACAAATCTAATCAATTGACTCAATATACAAGACACCCATATACCAATCCAGCTCTCTAAGCAGCCTTTTTTACTGTCTAAGAAGACAATAGACTATGGGAAAGAGACCCTTCTATAAATGCTCAGAAGTTTGATTACAAAGAATAAGGATATTTTCCAGAAAATTCCAATTAAGGGTAAATGAAGGCATCAAAATGGAAGAATTAATAATTTGCTTGGGTCATATTGTAATTAAAAAAATTTTTTAATCCTTATTTATTTTTGAGAGAGACAGAGAGAGACAGAACATGAGTGAGGAGGTGCAGAGAGAGAGAGGGGGAGACACAGAATCCAAAGCAAGCTCCAGGCTCTGAGCTGTCAGCACAGATCCTGATGCAGGGTTCAAACCCACAAAGCGTGAGAACACGACTTGAGCCTAAGTTGGACACTTAACCAACTGAGACATCCAGGTGCCCCATAATTTTTTTATAACACATAGATTCAGACTGATTCACTAAAGTCAAACCATTCAGTTTTGGTGGGGAGTTAAGAGACACAAGAACTAAAATCATTCACTGACCAAGAGACAAAGGTGATGGTTCTTCTGTCCAGTCATTATCTGTTATAATTAAGAGAGAACATATGGGATTCTCTGGTCAGACCTGACAAAGTATAAGAACTTAGTGAAGAATTGTTGATTTATAGGAACAGAAAAATACAGACCAATAGATTTCATAAACATAGACATAATTTATTTTGGCAAATTCTTAACAAATTTAATTCAATAATCCATAAAAGAGATGACTACATCATGACCAGGTACAGTTTATCCCAGAAATGCAAGGTTTGTTCAGTATAGAAAAATAAGTGTAATTCACCATATTAACAGAACAAAAAAGAAAAAAAAAGAAAAAGAAATTACATCTCAACAAATACAGGAGAAACATTTGATAGAGCTTAATACTGTCTCTGTTAAGAATTCCCAGCATGCTCAGAATGGAAGAGATCTTCTTCAGCTTGATAAAAGGTATCTCCTATGGTTTAATATTTATAATTAATAATATTGGAGACAACCTAAATGCTCATCTGTGGGGCACTCACTGAATAAATTATGGAATATCCATTCAATAAAGCACCTACTTTAATATACAGACATAAGAGGTAGAAAGTGAGAGGATATGATGTAGAATGCTACAGGCTAAATTGAAAAATGAGAAAGCAGGGTGCTACCCACTGCCCCCACCCCCTGCCTCTGCACCTCCTGGAGAGGAGAGCTTAATCTATTTCTCCCCTTTGAGTGTGAGTTGGCCATAGTGACTTGCTTCCAAAGAATAGAATATGGAAAGGGCAACATGGTAACATCACAGTAGGGAAGGAAACCTGGCAAGCACTCCCTTAATCAAGCAATCAAGGTTAACATCATTAATGCTAAGTCATGTTGACAGGGCATCCCCCCTAAAGTGAAGCAATGAGAAAGGCACCTCATGTCTGTGATCTTCTCCTCCAAAACCCATAATCTTAGCCTAATCTTGTGAAAAAGACCACAAAAACCCAACTTGATGGACATTCCACAAAATATTTAACCAGTGAATCTCAAAACTGCAAGGTTATATAAAAAGGAAAAACTAAGAAAGTATCACAGATAGAGACTAAGGAAGTGTAATAACTATATGCAATGTGAGATTCTTCATGGGATCCTGGAACGGAAAAAGGACATTAGTGGAAAAACTCATGAAATTCTAATAAAGTCTGGAGTTTAGTTAATAGTAATGCACCAATGTTGGTTTATTGCTTTTGACAAATGTACCATCATAACATAAGATTTTAACCTTAGGAGAAACTGAATGAGGGGTATTTGGGAACTCCGTACTATCCCTGCAACTCTTCTATACATAAAATGTTTTCCCAAAATGGCAATTTTTTTTTTAATTTTTTTAACGTTTTATTCATTTTTGAGACAGAGAGAGACAGAGCATGAACGGGGGAGGGGCAGAGAGAGAGGGAGACACAGAATCGGAAGCAGGCTCCAGACTCTGAGCCATCAGCCCAGAGCCCGACGCGGGGCTCGAACTCACAGGCCGTGAGATCGTGACCTGAGCTGAAGTCGGCCACTTAACCGACTGAGGCACCCAGGCGCCCCGGCAATTATTTTTTTTAAAGTGAAGTAGAAAAGAGTGTATGCAATATATTACCTTTTGTGAGAAATAAAAATAAAAACATAAATATCTTTTTCTTATTAAAAAAAAACAGAAAAGGGGCGCCTGGGTGGCGCAGTCGGTTAAGCGTCCGACTTCAGCCAGGTCACGATCTCGCGGTCCGTGAGTTCGAGCCCCGCGTCAGGCTCTGGGCTGATGGCTCGGAGCCTGGAGCTTGTTTCCGATTCTGTGTCTCCCTCTCTCTCTGCCCCTCCCCCGTTCATGCTCTGTCTCTCTCTGTCCCAAAAATAAATAAAAAACGTTGAAAAAAATTAAAAAAAAAAAAAAAAAAAAAAAAAACAGAAAAGATACACTTAGAGGGTGAGGATAATAGTTTAGTATAGGAAATGGATAGGATTGGAGTGGAGGGGATATACATTGAGCAAGCTTTCCCTGAATATATCACTTTCTATAGTTTTGTTTTCTGAAACCTGTAAGTATTTTACATATCTAAAATATAAAATTAAAACCAAAAGAAAAAAAAATATTGAATACAGATACAATTGATCCTAAAGGTGTCTTTGCTGAAGAAACAGAAGAATCCAGAATGTAGGGTATCCTGTACGACAACCGCACTGAACTTTTTAAAGGTTCTGAAGTCATGAAAAGCAGAGTAGGCCGGAAGAGAGGGGTGTTGTTCTAAGGGACACCAGGAAATATAACAGTCAATCTATACTATGTGAACCCTGAATGAATCCTCAGTTAAAAGGAAAAAAATATATAGCTGTATGAAACATCTTGGAGAAATGGGGAAATTTAGTATTTGGTGTGGAGTGCATACCATATGGTGTTCCATAAGTAATGGTGAAGCTTCTGGGTGTGATGATGGTACTGTGTTTGTCTTAGGATGTCCATGTTCTTGGCAGGTGCATGTGGAAGTTTTTAGAAGTGAGGTATCATGGTGGCTGAAATCTACTTTCAGATAAGTTGGCAAAAGGGAATTGTGTGCCTGTTTACAGAGAGAGATGCATCAGGCTTGGAAAGACATTAGCAGTTGATAAATCTGAGTGTGCGTTACACTGCTATTCATTATACTGTTCTTTTAAATTTGATGAGTTTATAATTTTTCAAATAAAAATTAGATTGTAAAGAGTCAACTTATTCTCTTTGCTATTCTTTCCTTCTGACAAGCACTCTCCATCAGGCTGGTTACCTTTGCAAGTCTACAGTTATTGACCCATTCAGGTTTTCTATTTCTCTGATCAATTTTGCTAATTTTATTCTTGGGAGGTCATTCATACTTTCAAAATTTTTACCACCCTCTACATAATAAAGAGCATATATATGGAGTGTTATAGAAGTTATGGGCATCTTGCCTAAAAATGGTTCCAGTTCCTTCCATATTTGTCATTTTGTTGTTTGACTTCTCACCTGGAAGCATCTAGGCTAAATATAGAAACAGCTGTGAACAATATAAGCCAATGTTCAATGTGAATTACCATGCTAAATGACCATTAGATTTGAGAATACATGTACTAGTTCCCAGGGGAAAGTTCTGGTCTTAACCTTTTGGGGTCAATATAAGGAAAAGTGGAGTCCAGTGTCATTAACCATTAAACACACTGGTGTATTTTTCTGAGTGTAGCCTCAGTTGCTCCTACACGCCTTCCTCTCTCGTATATTTGAAAGAGCAGGATACAGAAAGCCTGAGCCATACAAATTGGTCTCGGGCCAAATGATACCACTGGGGTGCCTGGCAAAAGCAAAGGCCAAACACACAGAGGGGAAAGATTTCCTCAAATGCAAGAATGTTTTCCTAAGTACAGCATGGCATTTTAGGAGACTTTTTCTAATTGTGTCTCTCTCTTCTCTTTAAGTTCATTCTCTATGCTGTAAATATTGAAGAACATCTAAGTTTTAAAGAAATGGAAGACAATATATATATTTTTTCTTACTTTTCAGTCTTAACATATTAAAACCTAAAACTTGGAAAAGTACTTGCCAGATATGTACTTTCAGTTCAGCCCATATCTCCATAAACAGTACGAAATGAGCACTCACCCAGAATTTTTAATGTCTTTGATATGATTCCCTAAAGATCATCTCAAGATTATTCAAGAAGTTAGGGAGCTGGGGAACCTGGGTGGCTCAGTCAGTTAAGCATCATGATCATCAGGTCATGATCTCACAGTTCATGAGTTCGAGCACCACATCAGGCTTCACTGATCATGCAGAGCCTGCTTGGGATTCTCCCTCCCCCTTTCTCTCTGTCCCTCCCTCACCCTTGCTTTTTCTCACACATAAATAAACATTAAAAAATATATCTATTTAAAAAAAGAATTTAAGAAGCTGAATTGTAATAGCAAGTGGATATTTGTCTATATTTTAGATTTTTTTTTTTTTTTTAGTACAAGAGGATGATAGTTTAAAGATTTCTAAAGGCAGAACTGCGGAATTAAAATCTCATTCTAGGACATGTAGATAAGCACGGGCTTTCTGAGTTCAAATCCGGCTTTTGCCACTTCATAGCCACATGGCATTAGGAACATCACTTTACTTCTAGGCCTTGATGACACGGTTTGTGAGATAGAGCTCCGCATCACATCAGGCTCTGCGCTGATAGCGTGAAGCCTGCTTGGGATTCCTTCTGTCCGTCTCTCTCTGCCCCTGCCTTGCTCGTGTGCTCTCTGTCTCTTTCTCTCTCTTTCTCAAAATAAATAAATAAACATAAAAAAATTAAATGATAAATATTTTTCTAATGGAGTAGTTTCAGGGTAATGCCACAGGAGGAAATTTCCAAACAGCAAAATTAATAAAGTTTTTAATTGTCAACATTGAGTCCAGGGTACCAACCATCTTCCCCTTCCCCAGGATTCTGGCTGATAGAAACAAGCTAATGGGGATCAAAATCTCAATTCCTTAGAGACAATGCCATGCCCTCCAAATGTCCAGCTGTGTGACAAGCTAAATAGAATCACAGTGCTGGTGCCTGAGACCAAAGTGAAGGCCTTCAACCACTTGCCCCAAACACTCTTTGTGATCCATCTGTTGGGAGTGTTAAGTTTGTAAAGCAGATTTCGACTTACCCATTTGGGTTTTCCTATCAAAGTGAGACATGAGCAGAATGAAAAGTAGAAGAAAGAGTGATGACCTTCTGACCCGATTGTGCTTATCATGTAGAAAGAGGAAGAGGAGAAGCATCCAGATTCCCTCTGTACCAGGTCTCAAAGCAGATAAAAGTGATAGAGGAAGAACAGTAAGGGGAAGGCAGAAAGGAAGGAGAACAAGAAAGAGTGCCAGGGAGACCTATGTCCCATTTTTGAGGCTAAATAAAAGCACCCACCAAAAAAGAAAGAACCTTAGTCTTAGTGGATGTCACGGTCTACACCACTTTACCAACATATTAGCCACTCCTTCTCCTTTAGAGAGACACAAGCAAGAGGAGAAAATTCTCTCCTGAATTGCCTGATTCCTAATAAAGGGGAGAGCAGAAGTCTCCTCCTAAAGAAGCATAAATATGGGAGTTTGCAAGCTTTCCTAGCCTTTGAAATGATGTATCTACATGTATGCCATTGTCATTCATGGTCAAGGAGAGAGTTACAATGTAAAGGACTACGGTAAATCTGTGTGGAACTTGCAGATTTTTCTTTTTTAAAGTAGGCTCCATGCCTAGCGTGGAGCCCAACGTGGTGCTTGAAGTCACATTCTTGAGATCAAGAACTCAAGTCTTGAGACCAAGACCTGAGCTGAGATCAAGAGTTGGACGCTTAACTGACTGAGCCACCCAGGTGCCCCTAAAATTTGCAGATTTTATCATATGTCTAAGAAATTTTGTCCACCAGGTTATAATTCTAGATATCAATTTTTGAATCTGTCAGCAGATCATAATCCTAAAGTAAAGGGATGCCTTGGCCTCCTTTATGCCTTGTCTATCTCAGCTATGGTCACAGCCACACAAGGATCCTCTGAGACACATGAAAATGACAATGCCTAGTTGGTCCTTACAGTTGGAACCTAAGAATGTTAGTGCTGGCCACTGCCACACTTAAATTACTAATCTGCCTCACTACCATAACCATCTTGCAGTATTCTGGAGGCTTCTACCTGTTTAGTTTACACACTCTCTAATTAAAGTAAAATGCTATTTTTTCCACATTATCTACATATTTCAAATATATGGGAAAAAACTCTGATCCCAATGCCTCCATTACAGTTTGATAAACTGGGTTTTTAAAAACTATTGCCCGTCGTTACCAAATCTCTTTCTCAGCTACTGTGTCACCTGGCATTGATCTCAGTTATGACACTTTGCCTTTCAACTGCCTGGCCCATTTTTGTGTTGCCTACGGCAGCTCTCACTTCTTCATGGGCAGGCTCTTGCCTCTTCATCAATGGCCAGTTTCTGGTCTTCTTTCCCAAATGTGACCCACAGCCTAAAGAGATAAAAATGTGGTGGCAGAGAAAGCTTGCGCAGACCTGGGCTTCACATCAGACACATCAAATCGTTCAAATGTACCAGCCACTAGAAATATAATCATGTATGAAATATCTAAATATTCTGTGTTATAATCTCCTTGGCTCTTAAGTATATATATTTATATATATAAATAAATATATACTTATATATTTATATATATAAATATATACATCTCTGTCATAGCTTTGTATATAATAAATGAGATAATGCACACAAATATTAAAACATCCGATGGTGCCTGCATACAGTAGGTATTCAGTCAGTGTTCATTTCCCTTCCAACAAAATGTGGGTACCGTTTTTGAAAAATTGCCAACTCCTGTCACCATGTCTGAACTTTACTCCACCGTGGCCATGTTGGTTGTTTTCTTTTCGGACAGAAAATATATTTTCAAAATTTCCACTGAAAATGGCACCTTCCAGACTCCATTGCCAGCTGGCTTACTACTAAGCTCAGCCCACAGGAGGCACCGACAGGACAGAAGAGCAAAGGAGGAAACGAGAAGCCAAGGTGTAGCTCACCTTCTCTCTCTTCTTCAGATAGCATCTCCAGCAGCAGCCCCCTCTGGACAGGCTCTCCCTCCACGGTCCCAGCTTCCTCTTATGAGGCTGTGAGAGAAAACCTGTCCTTGCCTTCCATAGTTTCTGGCAGCTTGCCAGCAATCTTTGGCATTCCCTGATTTGTAGTGGCACCACCACAGTCTTTACCTTTATCTTCACACAATGTTCTCCTCATGTTCCTGTCTGTGTCCAAATTTCCCCTTTTAATAAGGATATCAGTCATATTGGATTAGGGACCCATACTTCTCCAGGATGGCTTCATATTAATAAATTATATCTACAATGACCCTATTTGCAACTAAGACCGCATTCTGGGGTATTGGGGGTAAGGACTTCAACAAACAATTTTTTTTTTTTTTTGGAGAGACACAATTCAACCCGTAGTATAGGCTTAGGTGCATGTGGAAGAACATAATTTTTTTTAAGTTTGCTGCAAAATCTAGACACTTCCTTGAATACAATATTTATATTATAAAAATAGAAAATCTGCAAGCACCTTCCTTTCTTTGCTGATCAT
The DNA here is from genome assembly GCF_018350175.1 of Felis catus. Classification (NCBI taxonomy): domain Eukaryota; kingdom Metazoa; phylum Chordata; class Mammalia; order Carnivora; family Felidae; genus Felis; species Felis catus. The sequence goes on from NC_058375.1 coordinate 145,903,378, forward strand.
TTGGAAGAGAAAAGACAGAAAATTCAAATGTAATCAGGCCTTTCCTTTATTCATAACCCTAGGTACTAAGAGATTTGGGAAGATATCAGTTTATGTTTCATTTATATTATGGAACTGAATGACGTAACTGTATATAATTTATGATGGCTTTTCCAATTAGTTGGGTTCCTTAAAAAGACAGGTCACCCAGAGAGGGTCTGGAAGCATATTAATTAGAATCAAATGAGACAGATTGGCATTACATGCCACCCCTGTAAAAGGCACAGTAGAATCAGAGAAAGAAGAGATTTACTATAAACAGTTACAGAAAGAAGAGACACTACATCAGGGAGGGGGGTAGAAAACAGGACACAAATAAACTGAAACTGATGCCTTACAATCCAAGAAAGAAGCAGACCAAAATATTATTGCTTAAAACAGCCTCCTAAGTAGAAAAGACATAAAATATTACTAACACATAAATAAAGCTTAAAGGTGAATGGGAGAGAACTGAGACAAAGACCTCAAAAGCAAAGTTGTTACAGTAAAGTATTTGAAAAGTGTGCTGCATTTGCTTGAAGCACCGACCTTATGTTCCAGAAGGGTAAAGCAGGTTATCTACCACCTTCATTTCAAGGTTAAGCACCTATTTATGGTATAGGTACTTGGGAAAAATAATTTTCTAGAAAAGACTGCTTAGGAAGAAGTAAAAATTTCTTGAGATTTGACCAAATTTGACCCTCAAATCTTTGAGTTTTGAATGCACATACCGGAAGGTAGGAATAATTTCATTTCCAAAGGCCTATAGTAGCTGTAGCTTTGAAAGAAGGGGAGACTTGAATTCACCTTTGGGACACATACTTTCTTTGATTTGATTTTAAAACCACCATAATAAGTGTTTCTAGTTAACAAAATGCAAAACAGAGCTCCTTTTCTGAAATGAAGGACTTTGTTATGGTCTAAGACAGTAACCTGTTCCGTATGATGTTATGAAAGATTTGCTTTGTTGTAGGACATAATGCATCTCTAGGTCCATGTATTCTCTTGAGAAACATTTGGAACAATGATGTACAATGCAGGGATTCTTTGGAAATTATTGCTTGTTGGGGTATGGATGTGTGTTCTTGTTCAAACAGTTGATGTCAGGAGATTGGGAATTAAGACCCAGGAGACTATAAAATCTTGTGTTCTCCTCCAATGAGTCGACAGCCGATAAGAAGAAATAAGTCTGAATTTGATGATTTGAAATTTAACCTGGGCAGTTTGTGGTCCATACGGTTTGTTCCAAGGAAAATGACTCAGATCTTGGTCAATAACAAATGTCAGATTATGCATTGTAACATGCGTGCACTTTTGGAGACTAAAGATAAGGGCAAGCTCTATGGATAAGAGATGGGTAATGAGTAGATAATACTGAAATGGAGATGACTTAGAATAAAAAACACTATACTTATACTGGGATTGAGAAAGGTTTCTCCCCTGGAGGGCAGGGGAGTTTTAGGCGTGTGCAGAGAGCTGGCACTGGTCAGGGCACAAATATACTGAAGTCTTCCCAGAGTGGCAGTGAAAGAAATAGTTCTTGGTGATATACACTTAAGGAGTCATGCCCAGTGTTGGACCCAGTGTAAAATGGCTCTGTATTTGGTACTACCTTGTTATCCTTAAGTTTTAAGGAACAATTTGTTAACTGTTACAATCTGGTCTCATCTGTGTTATGCCAAATTAGGAGCAGGACCTACGTCCATGTTTGGAACCAGGTAGCGAAAAGAAGAGCATCCTTATTCCTCCTCCTAAGTGATGAATATCTACAACAGCATCTTCCCAAGGAAGGACAGTTTTTTCCAGAACCGCAAAATATGCCAGGCAGCAAAGCAAACAGGAGGTTCTACTGGGTGAATACCAGAGTAAAACCAGACATGGAAAGAATTTTTTTGGAGAGTAATGGAGAAGTTCACTCTTCTGATTTCTAGAGATAAAGGCTACTTAAGGAACATGGGAGTTTAGGGGTTAAGGTCCCAGTATTACTCATAAGGTAATCCTTCCCCGAAAAACAATTATTTCAGTTGGGTGCACTTGGAAATTTCTAGGCTTTGTATTCTGTTTTCTGTATAGTGTTATTTGATTCATCTTTGAAAAAGATGCTAATGTATGCTGTTTTGTAAAAAACAACAACAACAACAACATGTTTTTTAGAAGGAAAGGTAACAGCACATTCATCTTTCCTTTGCACTTAAAAAGATAAAATATCTGAGTAATTTAAAAAAAATTAATTCATTTAAGCTAATAGTTTTCTTTTCTCCTCTTCCCAACCACTCTCACTCCCACACTTTAAAGTTTTAACCAGTCCTGGAAAATGGTAGAAAATGTTGAGTTTCACCTCCTCTCTCTGCCCACTCTTTGATAAGCTTGTTAATGAGTAATGAAATAACCAAAAGGTGAGGAGAAGAAGGAAAAAGAAGAGAGGTTAAGGGGCCAGAATAATCAACACACTAATTAATCTCATCTGACTAATCCTTGACTCACAGAGAAACATGAGAAATGTCCCCAAATATTAACATCATTCTGACTAGATAGACTATTGATATCCTCACAAGGGAAAGAGGCAAAAAAAAAAAAAATACCTTTGCTGTAATTATCTAGTAGGAAGAATTCAGCAAATATATTTCAGGCATAAAAGGTGAAAAGAGTTTAAATCTCTTTCAGGTATCTTCTAGCAGTAACATAGATGGCAATACATTTGGAAAGGGCAGGTAAAGGGTCATTTTGTCCATCTTTCTGTCTCCTGACAGAGCAACACTTATATTTTCAGACTCGTGATTGCAAAGTCTACCAAAAATAAGAGGCTATTTTTCTTGGAAAATACAGATGGGTCCCACATTTTTTTCCAATAAATATGTTCTATGAGATGTGCATAAATCAAATATTTTTTAAAACGTATTCTATCTTGTCTAAAGAAATTGCGTGATATTTTTTTGTAAAAGTAAATGTCATTTTAGGATGATTGCCTTATGGTATTTTTTTGAAATCGAGGCATATCTATGGTTTAATAAATAAGTTAATGTAAAAAAAATTTTTTTCTACCTATGCCCCTCAAAGAAAAGGCTAATTAGAAATTTGTGGACTAACACCTTTGTGGTATTTACTAATAGGATAGTTTGCCATCCTGAACAGAAAATTTCAGCCTCCCTCAATTACTAGTGCATCCCATGCTTTACTAAAGAAAATGCTTTATTTGATTTAAATGCTCCTCCTGTCTATGGCCACGGCTAATTAGTGGCAGGATTAGGTTTCGAGCTTGCCCTTGGTTCCAACATTCTGTCAATGGTACTATGTTGTCTTGCAATACTGATCTGTTTTGAACCCTGGGGTCTGAGCACTCCCTGGATCCAAACATTCCCCAAACTCTCCACACCTTCTTTTTCTACTTTCTATCCTGGTTCTCCATATCCTCCCAATCTGTGTCCATGATGCAGCCCAACAAATTCCCCTCAAAGGTAACCTTCAAGAAAATTAGTTAAGATTATACTAAAAAGAATACCAGTGACCAATCCTAATGTCTTATTTCTTGAGGAAATCGTTATAATGCCCTTTAAGACTCATAGGTCCAGGTGTTTACAGGAAATAACACTCATCAGTCCCAAAGGCCAGCTACCCTAGGAAGGAAAAAAATTCTTTAAGAAAAACTCAAAATTAACTCAAAAATGGATATAATACGGAAATGACAATTTTTTTTTTATTTTTTATGCCTTTTGTTGGTTTTCATTTTCCTAGACCATGTAGAGAAATTCAGATTAAATTATGTTCACCCACTAAGAGCTGACCTGATTAGGTCATGTACTGCAGAAAGAAATTATTGTATTTAAATGAGTGAAAACCTTCTATGGCTAACCGTACTTCCTTCATGGCGGGGGGGGGGGGGGGGGGGGGGGGGGGGGGGGGGGGAGGAAAGACAGAGGGGAGGGGAAAACACTGATAGATGATACCAAATAGACATCTCAGAATTTATAGGGACTTTATGTTAAAAAGTGGGAGATTATAAACAGCTTTACAAAGAAACTTCATTAGTAAACTTCCATTGCATTTAAAGTTTCTATGTAGCCTTAAATGTCTCAGAGAATTAAAAAAAAAAAAAAAGATAGCAAGATGGGGTGTAAGTACCTGGTCCAATGTAACATTCCCTTTGTCTAAAGAGAACTAGGTGCTCCAGTTCTTTTATGGTAAACATAGTCAATTTCCTCAAACAATCAAGAACCCACATTATTTCTCTGTTAAAGAAGAATGGAAGAGGGAGGGGTGCCTGGGTGGCTCAGTCGATTAAGCATCCGACTTCGTCTCAGGTCACGATCTCACGGTTCCTGGATTTGAGCCCCGCGTCGGGCTCTGTGCTGACAGCTCAGAGCCTGGAGCCTGCTTTGGATTCATGTCTCTCTCTCCCTCTCTCTCTCTGTCAGTCACTCTCAAAAATAAATAAACTTAAAAAAAAAAAAAACAGGACTGGGGGAGCAGAAGGGAATGAAATAACATTTGTCATACTAGTTCCTCTCTAATGCTTTCTGGGACCTATTTATCTCTTGCTTATTATGTGGTCTATATAGAAGATACAGTCTCTGAAAGCCGTCCTGCAGCCTTGGGGAACAGTGAGGAGTCCTGTTCCATGGATCTCACAAAGAGAACAGCTTCCCCCTCAGAATCAGGCATGGCTCCCTATGGCTGCTCAACCTTAGAAACTTGTGGAGTGTCCGCGGTCTGGGGAACTACCAAGGTAATTTTTCCCTGGGTAAAACTCAGAGAGGAGTTGTTCTTCACATGCTATTGATCACAGATGGAAATAGATCTTCTTTAACTGGGTACGCTGCCCTTTAAAGTCTCCCACTTCAATGTAACGGGACAGATAGAATATTTTTCCATGTTCGTGGGTAGAAGTTTTTCCGATGCCTCCCAGGTACTCTTTTCTTACAGAAAGCAAAATTCAGATTTCCTTTGGGTGCAACAGATACCAAGAAATAAAAAGGAGTCGTCTCACATGCAGTGCAAAATGACATTCAAATAAATCGGATGTCAGAAATCACCCATGGCAGAAATAAGCTTCCTTTTCGAAATATTTTGGCACCTGACACAAGAGTAAAAGAATTGCACAGACAACCCGAAAAAAAAAATTTTTTACACAAAAATTAATCTTGTGGGGATGAGCACTGGGTGTTGTAGGTAAGCGATGAAACATGGGAATCCCCCAAAAAACCAAGAGCACACTTTACACACTGTACGTCAGCCAATTTGACAATAAATTATATTTAAAAAAATAATAATCGGGGTGCCTGGGTGGCTCAGTCGGTTAAGTGTCTGACTTCGGCTCAGGTCATGATCTCACAGTCCATGAGTTCGAGCCTGCATCGGGCTCTGTGCTGACAGCTCAGAGCCTGGAGCCTGCTTCAGATTCTGTGTCTCCCTCCTCTCTGACCCTCCCCCGTTCATGCTCTGTCTCTCTCTATCTCAAAAATAAATAAACATTAAAAAAAATTAAAAAAAAATAATAATCTATCCTTACAGGCTTGCCCTGAAAATATAGATTGTGCGCTGCCTGTTCAAACACCATCTTTGGGAAATATGCTTAACAAAGCAAGAAATAATAATCAGACTTTTAACAACAAATTGTAGCTGCTTTGAGTGCCTGTGTAATACAGATTGTGATTAAGTTGAACAAATCAGATACAAAAGGATTCAGACCATTATGAATGCTTTCTGGTTGAAATAGGTAAGTTTTGAATCTCCTAAATAGAAATAGATTCCCTTAAGTCCTAATTCAAGTGGGTTCTGATTTAATTTTATTAGGCATAAATCCCAATGCAGAATTTCGGTGGGCTATAATCATTTTTATTTTAAATGCCATTAGTTCCTTTTGAAACTTTCCCAATGCTTCTTCCAAAGATAATGAAATTCTCCCCCAAATAAGTTGGAAAGTGAGGTGTGGAAGCCGAGTAAGGGAAAACATGTGCCTCATTCTTTGAAAAGGTGCATTTTTCTACGTCCGCAAATACGAAAACAGAGAGCCTGAGAGCTGAACTTCATATAGCATACACCTGTGTGAAATATTAATGAGACAAGTTCCCAACCTGTAACTCTTCGATGAAAGTTACCTAGGTAGGGAAATTGGCTCAGGAACATCTAATATGTTGGTTGAAATGTTAGAGGTGATGTTGAAGTTTGTAGCCTGTCAGTGCTAGTTCACTCGCCGCAGCAGCTTTACATCTTTTTCTGGATTTTTCTTGATAGCTGGACACCAAAAATAATTTTAGCAGATAGAGTTCCCTAAATTACACATCTGGTGTCATTATATGCTTCCTGGTCGTTCTTCTAAGATGAGAGAACTCTTTGTCCTCTAGATGATCTTACCTTCGGCAGAAAAAAAAAAAAAAGGGATGAGCAAAATGTTCAAAAGTTTCTTCTGATTCTTTAGTGTTTATTCCGACTGGAGGACAACCAGAGCCCTGGGTTACTATGTGACCCATTGCTATGGATACTAATGTGAATTCAAAACTTCCATACTGAAAATTAAAAAAAAAAAAGGATACTAGTGTGAATTTTAAAAAACACCATAGCACAAAGGAGAAAGCATAATCCTGCCCAGAGAGATTTTAGAAGACTTCACTAAAGCATTGACATTTGAGCTCTGAGGCATGCATAGGAATTTTCCAAGGGGCGGGGGGAAGGGAAAGAATTGCAAATTTGAGGAGTAGCATGTGTAAAAGCATGTGGTCCTACAAGGGTCTAGTGTACATATGAAATGACAAGCTTTTTTTTTTTTTAATTTTTTTTTTCAACGTTTATTTATTTTTGGGACAGAGAGAGACAGAGCATGAACGGGGGAGGGGCAGAGAGAGAGGGAGACACAGAATCGGAAACAGGCTCCAGGCTCCGAGCCATCAGCCCAGAGCCTGATGCGGGGCTCGAACTCACGGACCGAGAGATCGTGACCTGGCTGAAGTCGGACGCTTAACCGACTGCGCCACCCAGGCGCCCCGAAATGACAAGCTTTTTATACCAACTATGGAATCAAATACATGAGGGGAAATGATGGGAAGGAGTTGGCATAATTACAAGCCAATGCAAATTATTTTCCAAAGAACAGCATTATGAAAATCCTCATTTCTAAAAGGTGATTCTGCATACGCCTGGCTCCACCTTGACTTATAACCTTGCTCAGAATGGCACAAAATGTATGTTGTAGGAACCTGCCACACAAAATTGTCAGTGCACACTTTCTGAGCAGAGAAACAGTGTGTGCCTTAGTGAGAAAGGAATAGGAAAGAAAATTTTGGAAAGGAAACGAGGAGATAAAACAAATCATACATCCACAAGACGATAGATAACATTATACAAAAAATTGAGGTAGAGGAAGAAATATTATTCCCTGAGATTAGCATTGGACGGACTAAACCAAGCCCATTAAACTATGTCTGTGCAAAGGGAATGAACACAACAGCAGGTATTGGAAAAGGGAGGGTTAAGAATATAAGTGACTATTTTCTTCTGTATATCGGGCCTAAACACAAAGGCTATTGGCTGCTTTTTCCAAAATTTGGGGGGCTGCTATAAAACCATACAGGACATGTAATAGACCCTAACAAATTTTTTAAGGCTACTTTAACCATTCACTCAGTTGGGCCAGTCATTGGATAATTTCTCTGCCGGTGGGAAATTGTCATATTAAAAAGAATATCATGGGAAGCCTTTAGAAAAGGGAATAGTAGGGCCGGGATTGTTTCTTAGACTACACACACTGCTGACAAGGTAAAGAAAGGCCTAGAGTGGAGAGAACCACTAGGCTCTATGATGCCTAAAGAGTGAACGAAAACTAGCGTGACTTCAGGGATGGTTTATACGAGGAATAAAGTCACGAATGGGCAATTAATAATAGCTGATTGCTCCTGCTAGTTTGTCCAGAGCCAATGAGAATGGAAAAGTGAGCTGGCAACAGCCCGTTCAAGCTACTCCATCAGTTTGAACCATATCTCTCAGTGTACCTGCCAGGATGTGGTGTAGCTTACGAGAGGACAGAGAAGTTAAGTTAGTCTGGTCGGAAGGAGATTTAATTGTGCAATTTTGCAGGAAATGTTTGGAGAGGAAGGAAAGCAGAGCATTATTTTTATGGAAAGAGAGGTGGATTTCAAATATCCCTTGAAAAGTCAGCACCTGTTCTGGGATAAATAATTATAGGCATAATAGAATGCCACTTAGAAAGTCATCATATGAAGAGAAAAAAATGAACTCAGATGTATCATTCTCCTGTGGTTACAGAAAGTACTTGAGGAAACATCACATCGGCTTGGCCATTAGCCTTTCAATTTCTTTCTTGGCTGGTCGTGATTAATAATTGTAGCACAAATCAAAATCATTAAGGACTTCTAAAATCATCTATTAAAGCTCATGCCTTATATACACATATATTCTTTAGGTATTCCTTGAACATCAAAAATTCTAAATCTAGTATTTTTAAATGTCCCAAAATAAAACTAGCTATTTAAAGATACCCTGTGATAGATGTTTGGTGAAAGAAGAATCCTTTGGTAACATGAATAATTCCCCCATATTTATAGGTTAGTCACTTTGAATTTTCATGTACTGAATTATGCTTTCTTAAAGGGAGTATATCCTGACTAGCAACGATTTTATGTTACAAAGTGTATATCTTATACTTATTTCGGATTTCAGTGCAAAATGAATGCAAATATTATTCCAATCACCTTTATACTATAAATATGCCAAAATATCTTAGCCAATGAAAAACTCCCCACTGCTAAATACATGTTTTCATGAAAAACAAATTAGATACATTTTCCTAAGGAGAAGAATTTAAATGTATTCTCTGAATCATGCTCCATGATTTTTTTCCCCCAAAGCAGCTTATGCTGTTCCTTACAAAGTCAATGTTTACCAGTATATTTATGTGATTTTCTTTCTTTTGTTTTCCCACTATTTCGCAGAACACACAGTACTCTATAGGCATGTGTCTGAATATTTAGCCAAACTATGCCAGGAGTCCACACAATGCTTAGGACTGTTTAGTTTAACAAAGAATGTGTGGTTTCTCATGTGCTGGCACATTTGGATGAATGGCTCCAAAAACTCTATTAATGGCAGAACATACTTGTCACTTGAAATTTACAAAAGTGCAATGAGTTTAAACAAACCACCACCAACTTTATAAATATTTTTTTTAACTTGATGAAAAAAAAAACACACAAAAACAAAACCCTGATGAGTATCGGAAGCAGGAGGTTGTGCGTCAGAATTCAGGGAAACTAACAAACTCTAGGTCCGCTTCTTTGTGGTTGCCTTTTGAATTCGTCCATGTTCTGCTTCTGATGAAGAGACAACATCAGCACAAAATGTGATTTATAACCTTCCATACATGTCATTTATAAACGCTGGAACAACCAAATATTCAATCGTCAGCCAATCTGCCCATAGTTTCTATCTAATTTGTGATCTTTGCGTTGTGATGTCGTGCCATTTAATTAGGAAAACATTATTTTAAAATAAGATGATGCCTGGATTAAAATATAATAAACTAGTTTCCCTTATGTGGAAGAGAAGTGATGGGAAGTTACCTTTTTTGTGTTTGAATTTTTATGGATAACAAGAATTTCTAATATTGAAGCAGATGTTTGAACCATTCACCAGTAAACACTGTGTTGTAAATGTCAAATAAGCTATTTTACCTTCATCAAAAGGTTTGCCTCTGCTTGGGTTTCTCAAACTTGAAAGAAACATCTGGGATGTTGTTAAAAACGAAAATTCTAATTCAGTTAAATCTGGGCTGGGGGTTTGAGATTCTATATTTCTGAAAAGTTCCTGAGTGATGTCTTTTTTGCTGGTCCGTAAACTACACTTTGGCAACGAGGATATGGATGGTTTTCAAAATCTGGGAATCCAGTTTCTATCAGATTTCATGATGGGTGAGTTACCCTTTCTAAACTTCATTTTACCCAATTTACTTCGTATTCTTTGCAGACTTGTAAGAATAGAGTAAGCGTAAAGACTGGATAGTGGCATGAAAATAATATAATATATATTCCAAAGGCCTGTGTTCAGGTTACAGTTCCTCGGGGCACAGGTGCAGTCTTTGTCCAGTTGCGTCTATTCTCTGAGCCATAGTTTCCTCTCGTCTAACTTGGGCTATGTCCTATCTATTTCATAAGGATGTTGGAAAAACAAGAGTTATGCAGCGTTTCTAATATATATTCCACACACACAGGGTGCAGTGTTGCTTGCGGGGCAGGGAACAAGGACAGGGAGCCTGGGTTCTTGAATCACCACTCCGTGTTCCAGATACTGTTATAAGTAGGCAGGTCGATTTTAAGAAGGAATACATGTTGAGATTCTGAAATTTTGTTTCTTGATAGGTACCCATGCCTGAGTACCTCCTACAGATTCTTTGTGTGCCTTCAGGAATGTCCAAAGATGTCCATGCTCAAAGACTGCTGACCTGGATTGCCCTTCGTTAATTTATTTTCACAGGTAATACCTCCCTTACTTTCAATATGCAAATCTAAAAGCATTGCATTCATGAAGTTTTCATGATCCGTGTCCTACCCACCTCCCCACAACACAAACACAACTGGATGTGAACGTTCCTTCTTTGGAAACCTCATGTTAGGATTCCCTTCAAAAGATCCTTTTTACAGGACAGGTCGGTGGTGTAGATATGAATTTCATTTTCTTATTCCCCTATTAAATAACGAACTACATAAGAGCAAGATCTATCTTTACGTTCTGTGGCCCTGAAATATTTCGCACATTGTTTAGTACATGTCAGGTACTCATATAGTGTTAAGCTCCCATTCTCAACACACATTTATTCATTTATAAATTTTACATGCGTGTAGTTGCTATTGTATTAATATAGCATGCCCCTAGAAAACACGTATTTTTTTTTAAGTTTAAAGGATAAAATTGTGCAAAATAAAAAAATAGAAATGGTAATATTTTTGGCCTAGACCCCAAATGCACTCACTGAAGTTTGGAATTCTCTGTCCTAGAGAACATAAAACAGATAAATATCAACCTCTTTGCTACATGACTATATATTCTGTGTATATTTTCTGCAATTTTTCTCCTGAGTTTAGGCAGCAGAAAGAGGGAAGTATTTGAATCGGGAGCTCTTCCTGGTTTTTGTAGAGTCAGATTTCATTGAGAAGATGGTTCTCCAGAGAAAGATAGAGGAGGAGGGTGTGGAAGGGAGAGCAGAGAGGAGAGGAGAGATTGGGGGTGGGGGGAACAGAGAAAGAGAGGGTACATTGATAGATTCCTGTGTGGGAAGAAGGGTAAAGTCAGCTGAGCCCCACTCCCACCACAGGTCACCTAGGTGAATGAACAGGCTTCAGGACGCTTGCATAGTGGAAACAGTGTTCCCAAACCTGGTGGAGATTCTCCTAAACCTGGGGTGGCATCAAAGCAGAGAACTTTTGGATTCAAGGGAACCAAATTGGACTCAACTGCACCTGGGGTACCACAGCCATCCTACGATAGTTCTGGACAGTGCACACTGCCCTTCAATTCCCAAGGTTTTGATAAAAAGCAGGAGGCCTGCTAATGACTGAGATGAAATTTTATGCTAGCTGGGCTGGATGGGATTGCAGAGGCAAAATGGAGATAATGTAAGAGAGGGATGTAATCACTGTTGCACCCACGAGTATATATGCCCCGATATTTATAACTGCTGCGTGTGGTATCTCGAATCACTTTTTTGCTTTCACTTTTGAGGGTGCTCCTTAATTCTTCCATTTCTTATCCACAGCCTTTAGAATAGTCCTTCATACGTATTGCGCTCTCAGTAAAAATGTTTAAGGAGTGAATTCATTTACTAGAGAATGTTATTAGTCTTACAAATCATACGTATTTTCTGTGATTTTTTTCAAACACTCAAACAACACTTAACTGTCTTTGTATCACAACTACCGACACCCAACAACCAAAAGCAGTGAAACCAAGGAGAGGTGGTAATATTCTTAGCAAAACTTAAACTAAATTAAACGAAAACTTTAACATCAAAAGTAAAAAATGATGGCAAAGCCAACTCATAGTGGCCATAAGTGGCAGGTACTATCACATAAAGGCTAAATGCCAAGTGGTTAAAGTAATTACTATACAAGTAATTACCATGGAAATAGAATCCTATTTCATAATTATAAGGCTTTTTCCCCCTTCTAGAGAGGTTCTGATATGCTGTCCATGCTACCAAATGTCTTTGCTAATAAAAAAGCTGAATATGTCTTTCAGTTTATCATTAAGTAAAATCATCTTTGTAGGTGAGATTAACCTAAAGAAACTAATTACTATTTTAATAGGAAGTGAAGATCGTTACGGTGCACTTTGAAACTTTGAAAATAAGTTGATTATTGAATAATTGCTTTCTATGTAAAGTTTTGGTCATTCACACAGGTAACTCCAATCTAATCCAGTAATTAAATCCTTCAACATGACTTGAATCTGAATCTCCTCATTGCATCCTCTCAATATTTGCTTAATATGTTTCATTGGTCCAGAATGCTTAACACAATTAAGTCTTCCCATTTGGAATCTAGTTCTTCTGCTCTACAGAACAATAGAGCGCTACCAAAGTGTATCTTACAGAGTCAGATATCTTAAATCTCTGATAAACAGAATGACTAACTTTTATCTACTTCTATCACCTGGCAGCCATTCTAATCCTGCTTGAATATTTAATAGAAGTGAAATGGTGCAAACACACACCTTATATACATCTCCTAAAATTACCTTGAGTTTTTAAACACCCAATAAGCCGGACGTATTTTATACAAGTGTTTTATGGCCAAAAAAAAGAAAAGAAAAGAAAAAAAGAAAGAAAGAAAGAAAGAAAGAAAGAAAGAAAGAAAGAAAGAAAAAGAAAAGAAAGAAAAGAAAATGTAGCAGCCACAGATATGGAAAAGATAGATAGTAGTTGTCACACTCACACACACGAAGATAGTGGGGATAGTGAGGGCAGCTCATGGATTGCAGAGAACAGTAGGAAAAATAGAAATGGATTTCTTCTCTTACTTTTTTCCCAGCAGCCTCCTGGGACTAACTCCGGTAGATCTGTGACTTCCTTCTCCTGTGGTTGCCCCATCTTTTTCACCACATCTTACATTATTAATGTGAAAATAGAGAGGCATGGAACAGTTATTTCTAAGAAAATATCTTTGTAACTGCTGTTTTCCAACATGCTTAGAATATTTAAATTTTTATTAAGTTATTTTTTTATAACAAAGGCATAAGAAATGAAGACAGTTAAGCCACTCTTAGGAGACTCCTAAAAACCCATAATCCTTTTCTATGTCTTACCCAGAATTGGGTGATAATTTCATTTTGTATTCTAATTTTTTAGAAAATCACATCATTTCATGCCATAGGGGCTCACTGGATCACAAAAACATTCATATTTTGAGGCTTTATTAGAAACCCAATATATAAAAGGATTGTTTATCACATGTGTTTCCCAAAGCCAGATATTGTTCAGACAATTAGATTTTGTGGGAAAATACTTTCTTATGACCTCGATCACCTTTTTTCTCCGTTGGAGCCCAGCACATCTTACCAGCAATATCTTAACACAACATATCTATGAATCACAATGAGAAAATTTTAACCAAATATGGGGGGAAATGGTCATGTTAAGGTTAAACTGGGTCAAAAACAAGCTCCCAGAAGAGTTTTGGGCTCAAGTTAATAAAGACATTTCATTCATGAACTACTTGAACATGTACTTCAGGGAGCTGTATTTTAAATAAGAGATTTAATTTCTTTGCCTTAACGGAATGTGTAAAACCAGCTCCATTCCAGTTTATGTGGTCAATGGGATTATTTTCCTAGCCAGTTCTGTGGTTAAAGGAGTTAGCCACCAGTGATTGTCACGGAAAAAGATAATGTATAAATCTGCTTTACAGAGTTTAGTAATCTGCATTTCACAGCTGGGCAGTTCACTCCGTCTATAGATTCCTGGAGGATTAAAACTTGAATAGTCCGCAAATAAGCTTGCGTCAAATAGTATGACCCAAACTATGTGAGCGATATGAAAAGTTAAATGGTTCTGGACGTTAAGTGAAAATCTCTTTTGGTACCCATATTTTACCCTAGGAATCAACCGTGACCCAATGGTGTTACCCAATTATAATGATTAAAACTACATCGTTCCCCTCATTCATTGCCTGGAAATTTTGTAAGTAGCCAGTGTATCTCTTTCAAAAATTGTACACAATTCATCATATGTTTAGAAAAATGCAGTATTTTACTCTTATTAAAGGTTCTAATGTAGCTTTGAAGAAGATATAGTACACACAACCTCTAGAGACGGCATCCTGAAAAAAATGCTTGCAATTTTCTATGATTTCATACAGAAATAACACTTTTCACATAAAACTAATACAGCATTATAAGAAATGATACTTTTTGAGGATCTAGCCATCAGTCTTGTTCACTGGCATCTTGGTACCTGCCTTCATGAACTTTTACAAAGGTACATAATACTTTAAATGTACAATTATGTGCAAAAGTGGGTGAAAAAAAACACAAAAATGCCTTAGGAATCCTGAGTATGAAGATGAGAAGGAACCAGCACAGATAAAGACAGATTCAAGGAAGAGGTCAAATTTAACCTAGGCCCGAAAAAATTGGATAGGATTTGAAGAGGTAAAGGAAATTTGGAAGAGCATTCTCATGAAGGAAAATAGATTCTCACAATTGTCTCTTACTGTCTAGAAAAAGGAAGAACCTCACCAAGAAGCCCTAACGTGCCAGGAGAGATTGGGGAAATGATATTCTCTTCGCTGAGGATTTTTTTTTCTTCCAGAAAAGATCTGTGTCTTTTTCATACCCTGCTTAGCAGGAAGGGGAGCCTGGATGAGTTCCATTAAAAAGAAAAGTAAAAAGACAAGCCTGTATGAAAGGCATAATCAAACCTACTGACCTCATTTGAAACAAGTGCTGAACAATGATTTACTTCCATACACGGGTTAAAATTTCCAATGAACAGGTATCAGTATACGTGTAAGCCAACAGAGAAAACAACACCACCAAATAGCATGTTGTTCAAATGCCAGCAAAAGTTAAACATGAAAACTTATTTTTAAAAATGGCTCTTCTATTTCCATCTTCAAACACTTTAGGTTTTTATTAATTTTATACAATTGGAATAAGACATGAAAGCCATCACGTGTTAGAAGTATAACGCAGATGTTTTAGATGTTCCTGAGCAGTTGTATATACAAGTCTCTATTGGTTAGGCCTTTTTACTATTTGAAGTAAATCCTTAAGTAAAGTGGAGAATGTCTTCTTTTTAGTTCTTAAATGCCAGTGCCTAACTTAATTTTTGTCTGTTTGAAGTTTTAGATGATGCCAATTTTTATTCACATTGAATATGACGCAGCATTCTTTTTAACCAAGAAACAAACACCAACCCTTCAGTGGGAATGAGATATAAATAAACATCTTAGGCTGAGAGCAGGGATTTGAAGGTGGAAATTTTGGTATGTTTCTAGTATGGTGAAACACCAGAATCTCCTTTCCTCTCCATTATTGTAAACCAATTACATCGATGATAAATAGTATTTGTCAAACTCTAACTACTGAAAGACACGAGGGTTTTCACAAGTCTTATTTCTATTATCTCTCTCTTAGCCAAAAGAATTACTCATTTTGCTTTTTGCAAGTGAATTAATTTGAAGATTTCAGTTGAGTACCTTACCTAAACTCCACAGATGGATGCCATATAATTGTTGCCACATCCTTGATTAGCATCAAGATACATTGCCGTGATAACTTGAAATCCTTGGCAAATTTAATGGACATTTTATACAGTGCATCTTGGCTTGAAAATGTCAAGCAAAAAAAAAAAAAAGTCAGAGCAACACAGTCTATATAAGCTCTCCGCTGAGTGTGAAGGGCTGCCTAAGACATGTAACTCTGACTGCCGGGTTTCTAATCACAAAGCTAAATGACTCGGGTGTTATCAAACTTATTTCTTCCAAGTACTCAAGTACTAAAATGACAAATCAAAGGGGTGGCTGTTAGCCTGAAGACACTTCTGTTCTATTATTTAAAGTCTGTTTTTTTTTTGATGTCTGAGATTTCTATGTGGAAAAAATAATGAACTTTAAGAAATGTCACTTTTACTAACAGAAATTATGGCTTGAACACCTGAATATGAATATTAAATACAAAAAAGTACATTTAAATAATGTTAAGGTTGTGACACAAACTGACAAAAGCAGCAAAATTCAAAGTTAAGGATGACACTCCACCTTAACTCACCCCGTTACGAGGGGGAAAAGGGCACCCGAGGGTACAGCAGCAATCGCTATCTTGGCCTTCATTCTCCGCCGTCTGATTATGTCAGATAGTGTTTCACCCTTCGTATTATTTAATTGGTTTTTGGCATTTGATTCCCTTTCTGTTGCTTAAGAGAATCTTTGGTGCCCATTTACAAAATGACATTTGGAAGCCGACACATATTGATACTGTACTGTTGGGGGTCACTCTTAGGAGGAATATCATTTGCATTGTTTAGAGGATTTGTGTGTCTGTGTGTCTGTGTGTATGTCTGTGTGGGGAGATAAACATTGATCAAACAATGGTACAAAACAGAAGAATAATAAAGTGTAACACTTTCTGAGCGTTGACTGTGCCAAGCATTATTAATTCAAGTGTCTGTAGGCTATTCACTTCTTCAATACGTGCACACACACACACACATCTATGAGATGATCATTGCTATCATCATCATCATCATCATCATCATACTCATTTTACAGACGAGAAAACTGAGCGCAGTGACTTGGGTTAAGATCATACAGCTTATAGGGGCGCCTGGGTGGCTCTGTCCATTAAGCATCCGACTTCGGCTCAGGTCATGATCTCATGGTTCGTGAGTTCGAGCTCCGCATTGGGGTCCATACTGACAGCTCAGAGCCTGGAACCTGCTTCAAATTCTCCCTCTCTCATTGCCCCTCCCCCATTCATTCTCTCTCTCTCTCTCTCTCTCTCTCTCTCTCTCTCTCTTTCAGAAATAAATAACATTAAAAAATTTAAAAAAAAAAATCATACAGCTTACAACTGCCAGAGTCAAGATTCACACCTGGACTCCAAACAGTCAAGTTGTTAAAACCATGGTCAACAAAACTAAAAGTAACCATGAAGGTCACCAGTATTTCAACCAGCATGGTCTACAGCAACTAGTACAGAGTCATAGCCAATCAGATATTCTGATTGGTTCCATCAAACAAGAATTCATAATATACTAAGCACCTATGATATTCAAAATGTTGGCGTATGTGCTTTGGATAAACAGAAGGAGGCAAAAGGAACTAATGCTTATAATGAACTTGCCACATGCCAGATGCTTCACTAAGGAATATGCATATGATATCTCTCCTAATTGTTTCAAAATATTTCTAATATTTGTAGCATATTCCTGGTTTAAAAGATGAGTAACCTGAGGCTCAAAAAGATTAACTAACTTAGGCAAGACCACACAACCTAGTGTTGCTGTATACTAGATGTGCAAACTTTTTCAAGATACCTAATATCTCTGACTCTGGCTTTTCTTTTATCTTCCTTAATGTGGAGATTTAAAAAAACAAACAAACACAAAAACTCAAACCTCGTAGCATTATTGTGATTCACTCTATCTTGCACTTCCCAAGAGAATCCTACTGCTAATCTGTAAATTAAGAAATATGTGCTGGAAACCAACAATATATTTACTAAGTTTTCTTGGAATTGAAGCTTTTGAGGATAAATTAATACTGGTCACAGTATAATATATAGAATCGGTTAGTGAAAAATGATGATTAGAAGCAGCCAAATCTATCTCACTTCCATTTCTATCAATAGCCATCCAATAATAAAGCAAATGTGGCATTAAAAAATATTGTTTTATATTACTAAAAAGAGTCCTAGAGGGTATCTCAACCAAATTTTTTATTAATGTATAAACAGTTTCCCTACAATTCTATAGCCTGCCTACAGCAAATCCAGGTTAGAATTAAGGTCCCCGACTCCCAGGTGAAGACATTTTCACTTTGTTGTTCTTTGTCAATTGTAGAAGCTATCTTTGCTTTAGAAATAGTGCACTATCGGGGCATCTGGGTGGCTCAGTCAGTTAAGCCGCCGACTTGGGCTCAGGTCATGATCTCATGGTTCGTTGGTTTGAGCCCCACATCTGGCTCTGTGCTGACAGCGTGGAGCCTGGAGCCTGCTTCGGATTCTATGTCTCCCTGTCTCTCTGCCCCTCTCCTGCTCATGCTCTGCCTCTTTCTTTCTCAAAAATAAACATTAAAAAAAAAAAGAAAGAAATACTGCACTGTCGCCTGATCGTTTTCATCCACATCTACTGAGGCGAAATTGTCTGATGTTGATGACTATGGTACCAAACAATACTGTGGTGATTAAGAAATAAACACTCATCTAACTCAAAATAATTAAAGTCCTATTTAGCTCGGCAGGACATCAAATTCAGATAATGTAGGATATATAATGTAGATACAAGTGTTTCATGCATGGGTAGTTCTCACTCTTACAGACTAAAGAAGGGACATGAGGGTGTAAACGATTAGATAGCATGTAAGCCATCAAGATAATAATTCCTGAATTGGTCATCATATTTGCTGCACCCCTGAAACCAGGCTCTATGCTTCTCTGCCCTGCTCTGGGCCATGCTAGACTGACCTGTGCAAACACAGTAGAAGTGTGGAGGCCTCTCTGTCTGTGCCTCTTTCCAGCAATTGTTCACTCCACCATGTTTCTCTTCTTCCGGGTGGCTCTCCTCCATGGCTCCAGCTTGTTCTGATTTCCAGGCCTCCATTTCCCTTCATGACTTTTTCTGGCCTCGTTGTGGTGATGTGGATAGTATTATTTTTCATTCGTATCCAGGGTACCTCACTCTAGGTGAAATACACATGCAGATGTGTTAAAGTTGGGCATGACCACATGACCAACTTTGGCCAATAAAGACCAACATGACTTCTGTCGCTTCTCAGCCAGCCTCTACCATGTTCTCATTACCCTCCACCACCGTGGCAGGCAATGCTGTCCGCGGGAGTTGCATCATCAGCCTGGGGCCTGGAAAGAAGAACACAAGGAGGACAATTGCAACGGCTGCACAACAAAGTTGTCCACAATGGGCATGTAGCATGAGCTGGAGATAAGTGGTTTGGGATTGATTTATTTGGAGCAACTTATTGCCCAAACGTAATGTAGCTCAGCGGTTGCCAATTTTTAGCCTCAATCAGAATTGCCTAGCGCGCTCACTAGACCCACACATACCCATTTTCCCATTCAGTGGGTCTGGGGTAAAACCCGAGAATTTGCAAAGTGCCCAAACCACTTGGTACAAAGTGATTTGATTCAATTCTCTTCCATTGAAAACATCAAAGTGGAAATTCTCCTTCATGCTAGGAGCATGTATAAAATTGTTCTTGATGTTGTTTGAAAACTATCAACATATGTTACCTCCTATGATCCACACAGCTACCTTGAAAGTTGATAGGGCAAATAAAACTCAGCACATGAGGAAATGGTTTCAGGCAGACTGCGACTGGCCCCTCTCTCATGGCTAATTTGTTTCAGATCTCTGATTAAATTTCGATAGCTCCTACTTAATTCTTTTCATGATAACGTGTTATAGGCAGTGTTGGAATATGTTCTATAACTTTCCTTTTTCTTTTCCTCACAGTAATTGATTGCATTTGTAATTATATTTTACCAAAATTTAATAGGAACTAGTTTTAATCTCCAGAGAGGACAAGAACCATGCTATAAGCTTTCTGAGAGATGCACAAGATAATAAATGTTCTGGGAACAGAACTAACTTGACCAATGGTGAATTCAACAAAGACTGCCAAGGCACGTAACAATGGGATTTAACTATACCTGAATTAGTTTTCACTCTCTGATCACTGCAAATCAGGCATCAGGAAAATGCAGTAGGGTATTTAACATTGAATAAGATGTTTCTATTATTGGTATAGTAATCCTGGATTTCTTCCATTAGGACCACTGATTACATATATAAATACGATAAGTAATAAACTTGAAAAGGAAGTCTTGAAGCATTTTACTGTTATGAGACAAAATATGAAGAAAGTGTATAACCTTACTAGATTACTTACTGTATTTTTGTTAGAATTTCAAAATCAAACACTAGAGATTATTATTATGCAAATATGAAAAATGTGTGCAAAAATACCTATTGCAATGAAAAACTGGAGATAATCTATATGTTTGTTAATACTAGACTAAGTAAATTATGGTACATCTATTCAATGGATGCACATACCAAATATTTAAATAAAAAATACATTGTTAAACAATATCCAAATTATGCCTCCAGTTTTAAAAATGTGCATGTGCATGGTGATGTGTGTATCTTCACAATTACAGATTAAATATTTAGAGACAATTCTAGTATATATAGCAAAATGTAAATAATGGTCATCAGGTTTGGGCAATTACAGATGACATCCATTTTCTATATTATATTTCACATATTTCTGAATTTGTACATTTTTGCATTTAACAGTTTCTGAATTTTCAGTATCAAGTAATATTACATGTATAATATTTCTATAATATTGTGTAAGAACACATTATAGTGATATTTAAAAATAAAAAAAAAAAGAGAAAGATGCAAATGTCACAAGGAGCTAAATTAAGAATACAAAATTAATTGGTGGCCCATGGTGTAAAGAGTAGCTTAGAGGGGCGCCTGGGTGGCGCAGTCGGTTAAGCGTCCGACTTCAGCCAGGTCACAATCTCTCGGTCCGGGAGTTCGAGCCCCGCGTCAGGCTCTGGGCTGATGGTTCAGAGCCTGGAGCCTGTTTCCGATTCTGTGTCTCCCTCTCTTTCTGCCCCTCCCCCGTTCATGCTTTGTCTCTCTCTGTCCCAAAAATAAATAAACTTTGAAAAAAAAAAGTAGCTTAGAGTAACAAAAAATTAATAATAATAACAATAATAATAATAAATAGCATAAATAATTTTAATTAAAATTTCTGAGGGATATTTTAAATTATGGAGTAATTTTCATTACAGAAATTTTACCTATATGTGAAAGCTTGAGAAAACAAAATTAAAATCATTTACAAAATTTATTTTGTTTTCGGGAGTACACTTTTAACTAATATTTTAAAATTAATCTACCAGATTAAAATATATAATTATAGATTTCACATTTTACAAGTGAATAAATGTTTTCTGTCAAGGTTGAAAAGAACATGTTGGAAAAGAAAGATCCTACCAGTGTAGTTGATCAATTAGAATTGGACATTTCAGGTTAGAAAAATATAGAATTACATCTTCAGGATGCTAGGAAGATAGGATTGGGCATTCCTTGAGTTTTCTTCATGGTATTAACAAGCTAGTAGATTTTTCCAGTGTAAAAGCAAAAAAAGAACAGAGTCAATATGTAAAAATTGTTTTTTACTTAGAATTTAGATTTACTGTTTTACATAAGAAAGACCAATCAGTGAAGGAAGTAGAGAAGTATCATTAGAAGGGACGATAGTTGGGGCATCTAGGTGGCTCTGTGGGTTAAGCTGAGCCAAGCTTAATCAACCTTAATCAATCAAGGTCAAGTCTGACTCTTGATTTCTGCTCAGGTCATGATCTCGCAGTTATGTATCGGTTGTGGGATCCATCCTTGGATCCGTTGTGGGAGTAAGCCCCATGTTGGGTTCTGCATTGACAGTGTGGAACCTGCTTAGGATGCTCTCTCTCTCTCTCTCTCTCTCTCTCTCTGCCCCTCCCCATCTTTCTCTGTCTCCAAGAAAAAAAAAAAAAAAGGGATGACAGTAAAACAGTGAGTAGAGAACTTATAATGAAGACTCTGACTTTTACATATTTTCTTGTATCTAATAAGTCCCCTTCTAGGGTGATCTGGGAAGCAACTGGCTTGTTCCTACAGCAGGATTATCAGTGGTGGACACAGCTGTGCAGCTCTGGCACACAGTGGTTTATTTTTCCCAGCTTTGCCAGCTCTCTGACCTCCCTCACCCCACAGTTGTTGCTTAGAGTCCTCTAATCCTCCTCGGAGAACACGTGATATAAGCCTGGAGCCTGCCTCTCCCACCCGGGCCCCCATGGCTAACCCGCCATCACAGGCAGTAAGAGAGTTTTCTCTCTGTTGTTTTTTAAGCAACATTTGGGGGGAGCTTCTGTGATCTCCACTTGTGCAAAACCCATGTCTCTTGCTGCCTTTTGAAATCTTGGCTTTCATTATGACTAATGCAGGCTAATGTCATGTTGGAGAAAATACCTGCTGCCCAAGTCAGGAAGAAAGAATATTGGTTTCAGGACCCTACAACATTTATCTAGATGTCAGGTATTGGCATGAGATTAAAGAGTACAATTCAAAACCAACAATGAGTAACAAAATAATGTTTTAACCACACAAGGACTAAATTGTGAGGAATTTCATAATTCTGGTGTTTATTTATCTAACAAGAAACTAATAATTCAATTAGCTAGGTTAAAGCTAGATTTTTCTACCTTGAAAAGCACTAGATTTTTTTATCAAAAAAAGAAAATTAGGGGAGTCTGGGAGGCTCAGTCGGTTGAGCGTCCACTTCGGCTCAGGTCATGATCTCACGGCTCATGAATTCGAGCCGCATCGGGCTCTGTGCTGACGGCTCAGAGCCTGGAGCCTGCTTTGGATTCTGTGTCTCCCTCCCTCTCTGCCCCTAAGCCACTTGCATTCTGTCTCTGTCTCTCTCAGAAATAAATAAACATTAAAAAAATTTTTTTTAAAAAGAAAATTTTTTCAGTTGATGAATTTCTTTCATCAAACAAGTGGAAAACATTTGGTTTTGATTATTTTACCCACTCATTCGCTCATTTGGTCAACAAATATTTATTGACCACCGGTATGTGTCAGCAACATTCTTTCTAGGTGCTTGGGATACAACAATTAATAAAAGAGGCCAAACCCAAAACTAACATACAAAGAACCTTGACCTCATTAAATTCAAATTCTAGCAGCGCAGACGGATGACAAACACTAGATGAACTAAATAGGTTAGGCAACAGTGTATGCTATGGACAAAAAGCAAGTTAAAGAGGATTGGAAAAGTTGCCAATTTAAATAGCTGGTCATGGTAGCTCTTATTGAGGAACCGGTATTTGAGCAATTACTTTAAAAAAGTGAGGAAGTTATCCATGTGCGATTTTGGAGGAAGACAATTTCATTAAGAGAGAACATGAAGCAAGGAGGTCAGTGTAACTGGATAAAGGAGAGTAAGGGACAGAAGGTGGGAAATGAAATGGAATGAAGATATCAGGCTGTGTAGGACCTTACTGAACATTGTGAAGATGGTTCTTTCTCTAAAATGGCGAGCCACGTGAGGGTTCTGAATGTAGCAGTAATTGGCCAAACTTGTTTTATAAGGGTCCTTTCAGCTGTGAAATCCTTTTTGGGGTTAGAATATGGGTGGAAACTTGGAATTCCTTTTGTGGAGGGGAGTACGGGTGGAAACATGGAAATCAGTTGTGATACTTGCGATAATTTGGATGAAAAACAATGGGTACCCTACCACCAAGGGTGGCGTGGTTTAAGATATTTTTGCTGAATGAAAAAAAAAAATGTTTGCTCTATTTTTCAAGTCAGCTTTAAAGCAAGATCGCCAATTAGAAATTTTATAATTGTGCTCCTCAGAGCAGGGAAAATTGGTGATTTTTAGGCCAAGTTGTGAACTATACATGCATCTTGGTTTGGGGGTTCTGAAATGCCTCATTTTGCCCCAAATCTCTAATTGTTTGCCATGGTGACATAGGGACTATGAATATGCTCAGCACCTGGGTAGGAAGACAGGAACTTACTAACAATTGAAATCCTATCAGTACACTTCATAATGTTCAAATCGTATAGTCACGGTCTTCTAAATCAGAAATCTGAGAAAGTGATACAGGCCTATCCACTTTGGCGACAAGGAAGTAACTGGGCAGAAATGCCCACCCCAGTCTCTAGCTGGGGCTGCTGATGGGCACCTCAGAGAGATCCTGCCTGGTGGTGCGTAACTGAGACTAGACACAGGAGGTGAGGGGGTTGGGATCTGAACTAAGGTTATTGCAACCCAGAGTTCTCCAGTCTATCCCATCAAATAGAGGTTGCTGGAGACATTAATGGTTGTTTTGCAAAAGAAGAATCTTTGGGAAGTGGGACCATCAAGAAAGTTAAACACATAGATTGCCGTCCAAAATTATCAGAATATGCTTTAATATGCCTATTTTTGTCACAGATCTACAGGAGTGTTATGTAATATGCTCAGTTTCCCAATGTTATTTGAGAACTGCTCCATCCACAGTAAAATTCTTTTCATTCTTATTTGTATCTTTTGCCACCCTAGCACCTAGCAGAGTGCTTTGACTAGAAAATTTAAAAAAATAAAATAAAAACTCTTTCTAATTCTCCAAACAACTTCTTGTCTAATGAAGAGTACAAAAGTGCATGGCTTTACCTTAATATACAAAAGAGCAGAGAAAAGTAGTATCCTCAAATACAAAGGAGAACCACACGGTATGGCTCTAATTATTCTGTTTTCTTTTTCTTTACAGATTCTGGATTATGCAACATACAAAATTGCTCTTAGCAGTTAGCCCATGAATACTAAATACATACATACACATACACACACACATTCTTAGAATTATAATGTACCTTTTAGAAATGTGATTTTAACTTCAAGGCTTCCCATATACATTATGATTGCTTCAATAGATCCTTCTTCTAAATAATAGGTAATTGAAAAATGAAAATTAGCATGCTCATTCTCTGTCATCCACTATGAAAGGTAAATTGAGAAATAATTTAACCCAGTGTGTGCTAAGTCAAAATCAAATATTTTTTGGTCTCCTTCTACCAAGTATAGAATGAAAACGGAATGTAATATATATGATATTAACCTATTTTTATAATACATTTGCAAAGTGACCTGAAATTTATACATTTTTAGCCCATTAAGTAATATTGTTTCAAATAGCTATAGATATCATTAAAAATCTTTCATCCAGTTGTTTAGAAGTTTTTCTATGCCAGTAATTCTATTCTTCAACAACAGACATGTGGGCTTGCCATTGTAACTAATGAGTTTCTATCTGTCATGAGTGTTAAGTCTGGTACAGATACATGCATGCAATACACACACATGCACACACACACACACACACACACACACACACACACATCATAAAGGTAGGCTTTTCTTCCTGAATATACTGTTCTCCACTATGAAGACCAAAATGAATAATAGGAAATCTCCTTTGTATAAAATAACAGCATAGGTGTTTCTTTGAATAAAATAAGATCAAACTACTTCCACCTATTATTCCATGGTCATTCCAGAAGAAATTCCTTTTTACTATGTAATTAAAAACAAATTCTTTGAAAAAAAAAATTTTAAGTAATAATGTCTACCAAAAACCTGCCTTCTATGAAGAAAAATAACTTGTAAGTTTTTGAAATTTTAGCCAGCCAACTGGTCAATACACTTGATCACAAAAAAGTAAATGTGACTAAACCCAGGAAGGGTCTTGGAAAACACTCTTTTGAAAGATTAATCCTCCCACAATGGAGTGAGAGCATCTCCCTCTAATACACAGGATGGTATATTATTACATTAATAGGAGAAATACTCAGATAGATTAGAATGTGCATAAAGAAAAAGTCATGACTATTTTGATGTTGGGTGACTTTTTTTTTTTAGTACAGTTGACAGCATTTAGTACATTGTGGGTTGGTTCAGCTTATGGAATTTAAGAACTTTATGATTCACCAATAACTTTATAATTCCCCAAGCCCCTTAAAGCTAAAATGTAATGAGAAGAATAGAATATGAAGGCCTTTGTTTTCTTTTCTTCTGATTTTGAACAAACACACTTTGGAGGAATAGTGATGTCCTTTTGGTAAATCAGAATGTCAGCTGAGTATTAAAAAAATAATAATAATAAAAACTCCTGGACTCTCACTGAAAGGTTAAAATGGTTTAAGTAAATTTAGTCAAAGTAAATGACATCTAGTGAGGAATATAAGAAAACTATATTTATTTATGAATGCGTTCACTGAAATTCTAAACAAGTAATTTACCCAGCTATAATTTCAAGAGATTTTGATGTGATTCTGACAAAAAAAAAATAAAAAATTTAAATGGCAAATATGTCATGGGTGGACAAAAGAATACAGGTTGATAAAAAGATTAATCTACAGTCTCAGGCATCTTAATGTTACAATCCATGGTTATGAGTAATCATTTGGAAACAAAAACTCCTCTAAGTGGCTGTTGTCCTTTTCCTGCCCTCACAGTACTTAACCAGCTGTAGCTGACATCAGCCTAGGAAGAAGCCACGTTTCTGCAAATCAGAGGCTGTGAAAAGAGACACACATTGCCCATCCGATCAACCAGATTCTGATGGAGTACGGAAACACAAGCCTATTACCTAAGACTAGAGGTTAGTTTTGTCCTGGGTTTAAAGAATTATTTTATTTAGCAGATCCTTAAATGTAACCAAATAGAAGTGAAATTAATATGAGATACAAAGAGAAAAAATAACAAGGTGAGCAGGTTATTTTGAATTAACACTGAATGCACCCAAAGCAGCTGTTTCCAAATAAGCCTGACATCAGAGTTTGCCAAGATTAATCAGTGGTCATGGATATCCATGCCATAGACAAAGGAAATCTGATCTGGTATAGGACAAATAACATTTTTCTTTATGATAAGTTTGAATTTCTTGGTTATAGATCCACATTCTTTAATCCTAACCAAAAGACCCTTTGCTTTTATACATTATTTTTAATAATACTCAAGTTCAGATGGTCAGGATACTTGGGACTTTCTTTGTGTTGTAAAAAAAAAGATAGTTCTATCACACCTTTGTGCAGTCAGGTACTAACACCAGGCTCACTCCCCTTCATTCCTTAAACGTGTGACAGTCTCACTGTGACTTTCCCCAACATTACTTTCACGGGACTGAGTAATGTCAGTATCCACAATCATGGCTTTGTCAACACTCAGTTCCTTCACTCCTTGACTTTGTCTCTTTCAATAGTCTTGTCTTTCAGCCTACTCCAGTGACCCAGACTCATAGATAAGAGGTTAACAAATTATGCCCATGGGCCAGCCACTTGTTTTTCTTGTAATAGACTCTTTTTCGAGCAGTTTTAGGTGCGCAGAAAAATTGAGCAAATGGTACAGAGTTTTCCATATATACACCTCCTGTCCCCACACATGTACAACCACTTCTACTATCAACATCCATCACCAGAGTGGTATGCTTGTTACATTACAGTGAACCTACATGGACCTGCCATTATCATACAAGGTCCACAGTGTACAAGACAGTTTACTCTTGTTATTATGCATTATATGAACTTTGACAAAAGTATAACGACATGCATCCACCATTGTAGTATTGTACAGAATAGTTTCACTGCCATGAAAGTCCTCTGGACTCTGCCTATCTATCCCTGATTCTCACCTAATCCCTGGCAACCACTTGTCTTTGTACTGTCTTCATAATGTTGTTATTTCCAGAATGTCATATACTTGCAATCATATAGTCTGTTGCCTTTTTAGATTGGATTTTTCACTTAGTAATATGCACTTAAGTTCCTTCTATGTATTTTTATGGTTTGAGAGCTTATTTATTTTTAGCACTGCATAATATTCCATTATGTGGATACACCATAGTTTATTTACACTGAATAATACTTAATGAAGGATATCTGTGTGCATGTTTTTATGTGAACATAAGTTTCCCACTTCTTTGTGTAAATACCAAGGAGGGTGATTGCTTGATCATAAGGATGTGTTTAATTTTGGAAGAAACTGCCAAACTGTCTTCCAAAAATAGCTGTTACCATTTTGTATTCCCACCAGCAATGAATGAGAGTTCTTGTTGCTTCACATTTTGCCAACATTTGGTGTTGTCAGTGTGTTGAATTTTGGCAATTCTAATAGGTGTGTAGTGATATCTCATTGTTATTTTAATTTGCAAATCCTATTGAAACATGATGTTGAACATCTTTTCATTAGCTTACTTTCCATCTATATATCTTCTTTGGTGAGGTGTCTGTTCAAGTCTTTGGTCTATTTTTTAGTCAGATTTTTGCTTTCTTATTGTTGAGTTTTAAGAGTTCTTTATATATTAAAAACCTGAATAACAGCTTTTTATCAGAGACAGCTTTTGCAAATATTTTCTACCAGTCTATGGCTCATCCTCTCATTCTCTTGGTGTTACTTTTCAGAGTAGTTTTTATTTTTAATAAAACTCAACTTATCAGTTTTTTTTTCATGGATCATGCCTTTGGAGTTGTATCTAAAAGGTTATTACCAAACTGCTGATCGTCTAGGTTTTCTCCTATGTTAACCTCTAGGAGTTTTATAGTTTTGCACTTTACGTTTAGATCTATGTCCCATTTTGAGCTAATTTTTTTGAATAGTGTAAGGTCTGAGTCCAGATCCATTTTTTACATGTGGATGTCCAGTTGTCTTAGCACCATGTGTTGAAGAGACTATCTTTGTTCATTTGTATTGCCTTTGCTCCTGTCAAAGATCAGTTGACTCTATTCATGTGGGTCTATTATGGGGTTCTTTATTCTGTTCCAATGATCCATTTTTCTATTCTTTTACCAGGGCCATATTGTCTTAATTACCATAGCTTTATAGTAAGTTTTGAGGTTGGGTTGTGTCATTCTTCCAACTTTGTTCTTCTTTTTCAATATTTTCTTGGCTATCTGGATCTTCCACCTCTCCATATAAACCTTAGAATCCATTTGTTGACACCCATAAGATAACTCGCTGAGATTTTCATTACAATTACATTGAATCTGAAGATCAATTTGGGAAGAAGTGACAATAATATCTTCCTACCCATGAACATGGACTATCTCTCCATTTATTTAGTTCTTTCTTGATATCTTTCATTAGAGTATTGTAGTTTTCCACATATAGATCTTTTACTTTTTTTAAGATTTATATATAAGTACTCCATTTTGGGGTGTGCTAATGTAAATGATATTGTACTTTTCATTTCAAGTTTTACTTGTTCGTTGCTGGCATATAGGAAAGTGATTGACTTTTGTACATTAATCTTGTATCCTGCAAACTTATACAATGTATTTTTATATAAATAAATTTTACTGGAAAACAACCATGCTCACTAGTTTATGCAGACCTGAGACAAGGGTTCAAAGGCAAGTAGTTTATTTAGAAATTTCAGAGAACACTAGTAGGTAAGTGGAAAGTGGTACAGGAAAGGAAAACCAGCCCAAAAAGGTTATATTACTAACACAGCCGCCACTAGAATTCAGTACCATGAGGAAATTTGTAGAAACAATATAGACACTCACCTCAGCATTATTCACACCTATGGATCTAGAGCTGGAGTATTTTTATACCTACTTTCTCCAGTCATCACTGAAGGGCTCCTGAGTGGGAGGGTTGTATAATTTCCCCGCATTTCTGGCCTGGCTTATACTTGGGAAGAGTGCTTTTCCTTGGTTTTGGAAACAACCCTCAGGTATGAAGATGTGGATATTGATAGCTGAAAGTAGGTAGGAACAACTCAGAATAGTAAGATCCAAATTATGTGAATGAGACACGAATAGCTCCTATTAAAAGACATGTGTTCTCCTTCTCAAAATGCTTTCTTCAGTTAGCTTTAGAAATAACACAGACTCTTGGTTTCCCTTTTATCTTCCTTGTCTCTCTTTTCAGCCTCCTTTGCTTCTTCCTCCTCATCTTTAGCCACTAAATGTTCCCTTTGATATCTGCACACACTCCCAAGATAGTCTTAGCCAGTTTCTAAATATTGATATCATCAAAATGTATAAATTTAACTTAGATCTTTTTCTTGAACTCCAGATGTATATATCAGACTATCTACTTGAAATATCCACTTAATAGTCCAAAAAAAAACATCCCCAAGATTTGCCTAGGACCTGATTTCTCTAGAGTCTTCCTTATCTTAATAGTATTATTTTTTTTTTAATTTTAAGCCAAAACCTTGGGAGCAAGTTTAACTCTTTTCTTTTCCTCATACCCATATCCACTCCATCAGTAAATTCCAAGATCAACCTTCAAAGTATATCTAAAATACAACAACCTCTTACCATCCTCACCATTAATAATCCAGTCCCATATTTTGCCAACTATATATTGATAACAAGCCTTCTACTGTGTGTCCTATTTTCATCCTTATCACCCTCCCCCACACATGTACACAAATACATGCTACTGTGTATATCACAGCTAGAGTGGTCTTCTAAAAACATCAGTTAGATCATATGACTCCTCTCTTCAAAACTCTTTAATGGTTTTCTCTCCCACTCATCACTTTCTCTCATCACTTACATGATCTGGTCTCAACTACCTTAGCAATCTCATTAGCTACCAGATCTCTTTCACTCACAATGCTCTGGCAAAACTGATCCTCAGTTCTCCTCAAACATACAGTCACATTCTTTAAGTCAGGACCTATTAACTTGCTGGTCTTTCTGCCTAAAATCCTCCTCCCTAATATCAGCATAACTCATGTCCTCACTCCCTCAGGCTTCTGTGCAAATGTCTCTGTAACAATGAGGTGTGCACTGAGGAACCTACTACTAAGAAACAAACCAACACCCACCAGTATTCCACCTCTTTCAATGGTTTAATCATTCCCTGGCATATTATACATTTTACTTGTTTATCTTTCCCCACCTGAATGTAAGTTCCATAGGTCTAGGATTTTTCCTTGTTATTCACTACTCTATCTGCAGATTCTAAAATATAGTATGTCAGAAAGTTGGCACTCAATACTTGGAAAATGTATGAAGGAATAACTGCAGAATAATTAAAATGAACAATTAGCATTATGCCATGGAACATACTCAGATTACCTAATTATAAACAAATTCAGATGAAAGGAAAACGTACCATCCTGTTCGAGTTTTTCTTTTTTATATGTCTTTTTAGCAGAAAGCTTATTTTTATGAAATACAAGATGTCAATGTATGCAAGTATTTTATGTATTTTTCATTGAATTTATATTTTTTACAAATAACTATACATTGTTGGGGGGGGTGGCAAATGAGATGCTTTATAACCTGTCATTATTTAAGTAAAAAGTTTTTGATTAAGCTCCTAGGGTTTTAACCTTTTTCCAACTACTGCTTCATAAGTTTTCCAAATTCTGATTATTGTGATTATCACACTTTGGTACGTGACACACATGTAAACCCTATTACAGGGATCAAGCCTTGCTCTTTTTTTCCTCACTTACACTATTTTGCAAACAATGTTGGCTAGAGTTAAATTAACAGAAGGCAATATGACTAAATTAAATATTAATCCTTCTTTTGTCCAATTACGCATTTTTTTTCTTTTTTTGTGTTTTGCATTTGTAGTATCTGGTTCACGACTGCAGATGTGCACTCTGATATATATCATCCATGTATTACAAGACTCCAAACCCATACTTGAACAATGTGCTTTCCATCATTTCGGCCTCTCCTGGCCATTGAGTAGTCTGTATCAAATCTCAGAAATGTGCTGCCTTCCCTCATTTATTTTGATAAAGAAGTTTCATATTAAAAACACTGATATATTAAAAAGTGAAGAGATACATTCCTATCTTTCTTTTTCTACCACCATGTTCTCTTATCACCCACACCAGTGTGTTTTCTTCCTCACTGCTGTTTTGCTTAAATTCAGTGTGTTATTTTTCTGTGTCTAATAAATCAACCTTAACTATGGTAATCAATGAAATATCTATCACACTCTTATTTATGCGTATTTACTTATCTTAGAATAATTCAACCATTGGGGTATTTTCAAACAGTTATTTGTGGAGCAATCTATTACTAAAGTATCCCGTGAAAATAAAAATTTATTAAGTTTATTACAGAAAGTTAAAAAAGGTAAAAATTAAAGTAGAAGAAATCCATTTTTTTTTCAACGTTTATTTATTTTTGGGACAGAGAGAGACAGAGCATGAACGGGGGAGGGGCAGAGAGAGAGGGAGACACAGAATCGGAAACAGGCTCCAGGCTCTGAGCCATCATCAGCCCAGAGCCCGACTCGGGGCTCGAACTCCCGGACCGCGAGATCGTGACCTGGCTGAAGTCGGACGCTTAACCGACTGTGCCACCCAGACGCCCCAGAAGAAATCCATTTTTATGTAACAATTAGTGCTATAGACTGAATATTTGTATTCCCCCCAAAATTTATATTCTGAAAACTTGCTTCCAGCATCATGATATTTGGAGGTAGGCCTTTGGGAAGTGATTAGGTCATAAAGACAGAGCTCTTGTGAGTCGGATGAGTGTCCTTAAAAAGAGACCCCAGAGACGTCCCACCTCCCTTCCCCCATGTGAGAACACAGGAAGAAGGCCAGCTATGAACCAGACGCTGAATCTCCTTGCACCTTGATCTTGGATTTCCCAAGAACTATGAGAAATAAATTTCTGTTATTCTTATGCCACTTATTCTATGATATTCTGTTATAGCAGCCCAAATGGAAAAAGTCGCCCTAATTTATCAAAAAGACAATATTCAGCAGCATATTATAACAACGATACCTTCCCAGAATTATTGTGAGGATTAAATGATATCATGTATAAAAAAGACGTGCAGTATTAGTTCACCATAGATGCTTCACAAAAGGTGAATCTAGTGCAAGGTCTATTCATAATCCAGAGTCATGTTAGTTAGGAGGCAATACAGTTTTGTTCAAAATGCCTAAGAAGTTGCATACATGGACATGTTTGAACATTATTTGATAGAGCTTAAAGAACTTAATAGAAAAGCACCTAAAATGATAAACCTTACCATTGATGCCAAGTAAATGTATTATTCTGAAAATAATTAAAATACTATAGTATAACTACTTTATAGTATACTATTCTGTAACTACATAGTGTATTATTTTCTTTTTTTTAAGTTTAGTAGTTATTTTAAGAGAGACAGAGAGAGTGTGAGTGAGGGAGAGGCAGAGAAAGAGGGAGAATCTCAAGCAAGCTCCCCCTGTCAGAGTATGTATAGGGGCTCCAGGCCCCAACTCATGAAACCATGAGATCATGACCTGAGCTGAAATCAAGAGTCAGATGCTTAACCAACTGAGCCACCTAGGAGTCCCATATTGTGCTATTTTCAATATTGTTTTTTTTACCAGACAAAATAAAAGCATGAACAATTAAAAAAAAAAAAAAGCTATATATCAACAAAATTTCTAAAATCAAACTACCACTCATTAAATCTTAAAAATTTCCTTTAAGGACAAGGAGTCCAAAAATAAACACAAAGCCATACTTGAGTCCTTCAAATTGTCTTTAAGTAATCAAAATTATCAATGTAATATTGATCATGAAAATAACTTAATATGTAATCCACATTTCCTCTTTCCAGTAGATATCAGAAAAGAAAATTTTAAAACCCACTTTAGGATAATGATCAAGTCTTTGATATACATTTTAAATACCTTTTGTTAAAATTATTCAATTATTTCTCATATACATATATGTATGATATCTGTTAAGATCATAAAAGTGAATTTAATGATTTACTAGTTAAGTCAACTCCATAAATGCTTTATAAACTTTAAATTATCTTATAAAGTTTGTTAGAAATATTTGCTTGGAAAGGTAACATTCATTATATTCTGTTATTTATATTCTTCCTAATAATTTAGTTCAAAGCTTCAAAAAGTATTTATACAATAACTGCTTAATTTTGTAGGTTTGAAGTAAAATGACGTACTAATATAATTTTATTAAAAATAGTTTAAGAAATACAATTTTTTTAAAGTTTCTTAAGTTTATTTTTCAAAGAAAATGTATTAACAACTTGGTTCAAAATTTACCAAAATATTTCTTGAACAATCTCTATCTCTACAAAGAAAATTATCTAAACATAATGAGATCATTTGTGGACTTTCAAATAGGCTTAGTATATCTGGAGGACTGAAGGATAGAGTCTCACTGAGAAAACAGCATCAACAGGGAAATAAAATATACTTAATAATGACCCTTAAAAGATTATCTTCTAGCTGGATACTATGAATCAGTACAGAATTTGTTGCTCATTGGTACATATCCAAAACTTGAGAAAAATTATTTATCTGTGAACACTCCCTAGTGATGTAAATCATGAATAAATACTAAAGAGCAGTATATAGTCACTAGAAAGAGAAACAATTAAAAAATTAATTCCACTTTTATTTATATATGATTTATTTTGCAAAACGTACATAGCATTCAAAATGAACCAAACACTGTTCTATGGGATTTCCAACTATTATGGTTTTTTTTTTTAATGTCTTTATTTATTTTTGAGACAGAGAGACAGAATGAGCAGGGGAGGGGCAGAGAGAGAGGGAGACACAGAATCCGAAGCAGTCTCCAGGATCCGAGGCATCAGCACAGAGCCCGATGCAAGACTTGAACCCACAAACTGAGAGATCAGGACCTGAGCCGAAGTCGGACACTGAGCCGACTGAGCCACTCCGGTGCCGCCAACTATTATGTTTTTTTTTAATATTTACGATAACTTTATGAAAGCTTCTCTACGGCTTCGTTAGTAGCCTCTTCTTTATACTTCAATTCATCAGGCTGACATCCTTTTATTTAAGTAACATCTTCTCTCTTTATCAGAATCTTCCATAATTATGTCGACCATTGAAACATAATAGATCCATCACAACAGTATGTGGTTGACCAATAGACACATGAAAAAGTGTTCAAAATTATTAGTCCTTAATGAAATTCAAATTCAAACAGTGAGATGCCATTTCACACCCACTAGCTTGGCTAAAATCTAAACAAGTGACAGTATTAAATGTTCATGGGGATGTGGAACAACTAGACCTCTCATGTAAAACTGGTAAGTGGGTAAAATGTTTCAACTACATTGGGAGTGTTTGGCAGTTTTCTTATAAAGTTAAACATAGGCCAGTCTCACAATTTTTTAGTGACACTATACCCAAGTCTAACTCCCCAGATCCTCTGCTCACCCATAAATAATTGCTTGCTGGCGGTGGGGAAAAAGGTCCCTGTACTGTCTCAGCTTCTCTCTCACTTTGTGTTTTTCAAAATGAAGTGCTTTTAAGGAAATCCCAGATTTCAGATTATTTTACTGCACATAGTTCTGTGAATATCTTTTTAAAAATGTTTTAAAATTTTTATATTATAAAGAGAGAGAGGACAAGCAATCAACTGTTTTTTTTTTAATGTTTATTCATTGTTGAGAGAGAACACACACATGTGTGAGGGAGCAGGGGAGGGGCAGAGAGCGAGAGGACAGAGGATCCAAAGTGGGCTCTGGGCTGAAAGCAGTGAGCATGATATGGGGCTTGAACTCATGAACTGTAAGGTCATGACCTGAGCTGAAGTCAGATGCTCGACTGACAGAGCCACCCAGGCACCCTAAGCATCAAACTCATGATTTCAGCTCTGGTCATGATCCCAGGGTCTTGGGATCGAGCCCCACATCTGGCTCTACACTGAGCATGGAGTCTGCTCAAGATTCTCTCTCTCCGTCTGCCTCTCTCTCTCTCTCTCTCTCAACAATGAACAAACATTTAAAAAAAAAAGTTGATTGCTCAACCACCTGAGCCACCCAAGTGCCCCACTTCTGTGAATACCTTTAGCAAATTCCAGTTCCAATCAAGATGAAGTAAGCACCTTCCAACATTTCTTCCCACTGACTGTAACAAAACACAGTAGGTAGAACACATGGAGCATGAAGCAGCTATCAGAGGACTCTAAAAAGTAAATGGCAGGTAAGGAAATAAAGGAAGAAAACCAGAACCAGAATGCCACTGAACTGGTAGTAAGTTTAACATGTTTTTCCACAGTATTTCCTGGCCTGGACTCAAAATCATCTTCACACCTCTAGGTATGGAAAGAAAATGTTCCAAGAGAAACTTCCTATTTCTGGTCCATGAAGTAGGAACGGAGGGATCTATGGGTCACAGACAGTGTGGGAAATGTTGTGGGGTTTTTGTTTGTTTTTTGCAGTTCACTCTTGCCTAGTCAGTAGTTATAGTTGGAGTGATGGCAGCAGTAGATGGGTGGGTGCCTAAAACTCTAAGGTCAGGAACCTTTCTCACTGACCAGAGACACTGCTCTTTTAAGAGTATGGAGGGAAACAAACATCTGTTGCACTTCTCTCCCCTTCTCCCACCACCCTCTCTCTCTCCCTCTTCTGCTCTCCTCTCTCTTTCTCCTTTTCTCTGATCTTTTCTCCTCTCCTTACTCTTTAATCCCAGAAGCAGGCATTGTCACACCAAGGTCACAGCAAAGCAAGGAAACTAAAACCCACAATTTCCAGCTGAGGTAAAAAGAAAAGTGTTGGGGAAATTACAGAAAGCTGTGAGTTCAAGAAAGGAATTCCATAAAGTTGTGCATGAGCCACTGGGCTCACTACAAAGCTGAGCATTCATGGATCTGGGCTTGCTGAAACCAACAAAAACAAATTATATTTTCCATGGGACTAAACAAGACCTGGAGTCACACAACATAATATGAAAACGTGTGGATGGAATCCAAAAATCCAATACAAGTATTGGAAAATTTTAACCTTTCGCATTTCACACAATCAACAAATGCCAAACTTAAGATGGCACCAGCACTGGAATTATCAGACAAAAAACCATAAATGCCTATTCATGTTTCAGGAAGTAAGAAACATGTAACAGAATTGTCTTCAAAGCACACGCGTTCGCTTGAATTCTACCAAACATTTTAAGAAGAAATGATACCAACTCTAAACAATTTCTTTAGGAAAATAGAAGATGATTGATCACATCCCAACTCATTATATGTAGCCAGCATTACCCACAAAATAGACCACAATATAAGAAGCCCAACTACTGGCCAACACTCCGTATGAATATTTACAAACAAGTTATCAACAACATACTAACAGATCAAATCCAGCAAAAAATTTTTATAAACTACATCATGATCAGTGGGGTTTATCTCAGAAATGCAAGGTTAGTTCAGTATTGAAAATCGATATTTGTAATTTATCATTTTAACATAGTAAAGACGAGAAACTATGTGATTATACCAATTGGTGCAAAGAATAATCTGACAAAATCTAATATCGACTCATGGTAAAAAAAAAAATTCATCAAAAAAAGAATAGAATTAACTTCCTTAAGCTCATAAATGAAACTTAAAAACAAAAATAAAACAAAAACAAAATAAACCACACAGCTAACATCATTCTTAGTGGTAAATAATAAATGCTTTCACCTTAAAATCAGTCATATGGCCAGAATGTCAAGTCTCATCACTCGTATTCAGCATTTTATTGGAACCTCTAGATTGTGCTGTAAGAGAACAAAATTAAGAGAACAAAATAAAGTATATGAATGCAGTTTAAAAAAGAAGAAATAAAACCACTCCTACTGGTTGATAACATGATGGTCTATGTAGAAACCCCAAAGAATAAAAAATAAATTCATAGAACTAATAAGTAAATTTAGTAAGTTCAGAAGAGGATAGAACATCAACATGTAAAAGATGAAACCTTACACTCACACAAAAACCTGCACTTGAATATGTACAGCTATTCTCTTATTTTTTTAATTTTTTAACATTTATTGATTTTTTTTGAGAGAGAGAAAGAGCATAAGTGGGAGTGGGGCAGAGAGAGAGGGAAACGCAGAATCTAAAGCAGGCTCTAGGCTCTGAGCCATCAGCACAGAGCCCAACGTGGGTCTCAAAACCACGAACCTCAAGATCATGACCTGAGCCGAAGTCGTACACCCAGCCAACTGGGCCACACAGGTGTCCCACAACTCTATTAATATTAGCCCCAAACTAGTATAAAAGTTCCAATGTCTTTAATGGATGAATGCCAAACAAACAATGGTACAGCCATACAATGGAATACTATTCAGCAATAAAAAGGAACAAAGTATAGTTGCAGCCAACACCATGGATGAATCTCAAAGACAGTATGCTGAGTGAAAGAAGCCAGTCTCAAAGGTTATACACTGTACGATTCCATTTGTGTAACATTCTGCAAAAGGTAAAACCCTGAAGATGGAGAATACATCAGTTGTTGCTAGGGGTTAAAAGATAAAAAAATTGTTTGATAGCAAATAAGCAACATAAAGGGGTTTTTGGAACAATGGAACCTTTCTTTAACCTGAATATTGTGGTGATTATACAAATCTATACATGTGTGGAAATTCATAGAACTATACACCAAAAAATAAAATGAAAATTTATGTATGTAAATTTTCAAGTAATTTTTAAAAACAAAATATACATGTAATCTATGACCCAGCAAGTCTACTTAAAGGTGTTATCAAGATAAATGAAAACAGATGTTTACAAAAAGCTGGTAATTCCTCACCTTCTTCACAGTAACCAGAAATGAAACATCCTAAATGTCTTACAATAGAATGGATAAATTGTGGTGTTTTTATACAATGAAATATTACTCAGAAATAAGAAAGACCAACACAGGCGCACCTGGGTGACTCAGTTGGTTAAGTGTCCGACTTCGTCTCAGGTCATAATTTCGCGGTTTGTGGAATCAAGCCCCACATTGGGCTCCACATTGACAGCATGGAGCCTGCCTGGGATTTTCTCTCTCCCTTTCTCTCTGCCTTCCCCTGCTCATGCGCGCGCTCTCTCTCTCTCTCTCTTTCTCTCAAAATAAATAAATAAACATTTAAAAAAATGTATGTACGTGTGTCTGTGTGTGTGGTGTGTGATATTAGAAATCAAAACACTGATTGCCTATAAACATGGTCGAGGAGGAGCTGGAATTAATTTTAAAAGAACACGGAAAGAACTTTCCAAAGTGACAAATGCATTTTATATCTTGTTTGGATAATGGTAGCATGGGTATATAAAATTGTCAAAACTCGTCACACTGAACATGTGAAGTATACTTCACTACAAAATAAAAGAAAACTAAAGAAAACATCCATACAAAGTTGGAAATTAAACCGGGAGTACTATAATTGCTTCATTCCCACAATGACCACAAACATAAAATGAAGCACGTGCAGGGGGATGTGGATTAAAAAGTCAACATTAGACATGAATTCCCTGACAAGTTATTCACTCCCTAAATGTAGTTTATTAAAATAACATTAACCTTCATTAGTTTCAACGTCTTACACTACTAGGAGCTGAATTATGTTTCAGACATGTGCTAGTACCTTCTAAATTATATCTCAGGTAAAGTGACTGTACAGGCTCTAAGAGGACAATCCCGTATGGATTCTAAACAAAATATTTCCTTTCCTTTTTTTTCTCCCTCTTTGCTAAACTTAACGGTATATAAAGCTTACATCCTTAGGCATACGATTTTAATTTCCTTTCTGTTAAGCACAGCTTTTCAAGGTGCTTCCAATTCCTTGGGTCATAAAGGAAATGAAAGTATTTGAAAATAATCAATCTTTGTAATGGCAGTGCCTCTGGTAAATGGGCACCTGTCCCGTAGTACCACCGACCTGCTCCCCTTCCAATGGTTTTAACTTGCCAATACCATTGTTGTGTCAGTGGAGCAAATGCAGACCCCGCAACCCAAGCAATCACACTGTCTCAATACCACTGCCCTTACCCCTCAGAAATCCCCCTTAACTGTGGAAAGCTCTGGTGAGAGAAATATGTGTGGAACAGAAAAGTCAGAGAAGAGCAAAGACAAGAGTTAAAGAAAAAAACTTAATTTAACAAATAAATATGACTTATACCTCTTTGGGGGAAAAAAAGTAGTTAAAAAATAATAGCCCAGTTGCCCTCATTTCCCCATTCTGCATTTAAGGCGGTTGTCACTAATGCCTCACTGTATTTGTCCCTGCTAAGCCTGGATAGAACCTCAGAACCATCAACATCTCATAATGTCAGGAAAACACCGCCAACTGGTCAAAATTCGTACGTGAGGAAAAATCTATTTGCCATTCCGTGCAAGTTTTATGTAAACGTTACAAGAAGGCTTTCTGAAAGTGATTTAATACTGATATTGCTTATTGAGTAGAATTCTGGAAGATGTTTAAAGAATTGGTGCTCATGTATCTGGGCTACATAAGAAATGATTTCTTTCTGTAAAGATCAGGTCAGATTCATATAAAACCTAAGAGTGCTGCCATGAAAGGAATTTCCAAGTTTCCTTATAATAATGAAATCACTCCCCATCTTCCACCCCACAACTACACCACAAACCTCACCTATACTCCTCCAGGATTTCTAACACAGTATTATTCAAGTCAATACACTAAACAACGTGGTCTCTAAAACTCTAAAATGTGACATTAATGAAACAGCTAATTTAAAAGCAAATTTCAGCTCACACAAGTTGTCCCCAGTTGCCCATGGAGACATTCTCACTGTCATTAATGAAAGCTTTATATGTAATCAAAGAACAATGAGCATCCTTAGGTCTGAAGAGCTTTAAATAAAGACTTCAGTTCCATTAAGTCAACATTTAAAATTATAAGACTCTCCTTCTTGTTCTGCAAACAAAATACCCACTATGACTTGTATATTTAGGTGTCTTAGGAAAACTCAATTTGCGATTATTTGTAAATGTTCAAATACTCAAATCTTAAGAAATCATTAAAGATATCAATTGGGTACAATGTGAGAAAGCAAAGGTTCAATGAAAGAGACACAAATTATAGTTTTAATTTCCAAACTACTGCAAATCCATCAGGCACCGTTTTCATCTCAAAGATACCAAGAAATTAAAGATGATTTGACTTGCTGCAATTAAACAAAAGCACAGCCATTACAGAGACATTGTTTTTCATGCATGTAGTCTGGTTTTAAAGATGTGTTTATTTTGTTTTGTTTTTAAAGCAAAGGCATTATCTGCTCAATTGCCCAGCAAGAAGGTTTTATAAATTTCTCTCAAGTTTCCATAGAAATGCATTGATTAGAGCATAATTTCTGTTAATATTTTCTTCTTCTTCAGCCTTCTCTGCTCGCTTAAACTAACAGTGCACCTGCCCCTTGCGGTTGTTTTCATCTTTTGTTCGGCTCAGTAGGTTACCTAACTGGTGGATTTTATTGAGTTAAATCAAGCTGTCACTTCATCTGCCTGAAGGATGACTCAAATACTACACATAATAATAAAAGAAAAGTAGGATAAAATAATCTTGTCAAGCCAGAAAAACTGATTGCTTGAAGTTGTGGCCTTCAATCAATACACTAATTCCACAATTTATACCTTTCTCAATTGAAGAGGAAAGAAACCCTGATATGGTATTTCTTGGCTCACTGACCAACTTTGACCTTCTATCTATGTGAATGTAGGATTAACAAGGGCTTCTGCTTAGTGAAATCATCTATGAAAATAAGAAAACAAATGTGGGCATTGGTGGCTCCAAGTAACTATTAATTTCAGAAATGCAAGGAGCCCACGGTGTTTATTCGGTGTGTCTACTAAAACGAAGATTTTATTTAGCTTGAGGTAGACGGTCTTTCCTATTAGAAATAACGTGAAGCTAGAATTTGTAGTGCAAAACGCAGTAGAATTTGACATGGTGCAATCCCCCAAGGATTCCTTCTTTCCGTTTGATCTATCCATTAATAGCTTATGCAAAAGAATAGTTAACTAAGCAATATACCACGCTTTGTTTCAAATTGTGCCTTTATTTGGCTTCTTACAAAATCTGTCATCTATGATAAAATGGAGTAACACCCTTCTATTGAGCCGGAGCTAGGATTTCTCATAGGGTTTGATGAGGTGTTTTGTTTTTTTTTTTTTTCACCTGTTATTTTTTAAAATAATCTATCACATTCAAAAGCTTAGGTTTGTTTGTAAATTGTAATTAATTTGCATACCTTTTAAAATCAGTAAAAACACTTCGTTTCAAAATTCTGGACTCTCTTTGGCGGTCAGGTTTCTGCTTTCCTTTCAAAGTTTCTCCCCTGCAGGCACCAGCCAGGAAATAAAATTCTTTGTTTAGCAACCCTTTTATATTGCACTAAGCCACCTGCTTACCTTGAATTGTGGTATGCAATCAAACAGGGCCCCGAAAACTAGTCCTTTTTCTCCTAGTCCATGATTGAAATGTGTGTCAGTGTGTGTGTCTATGTATGTCTTGAATACTCCAAAGCAACCCTACAAGTTGGGTCACTAAAATGTTGGTCAAAAGCATTCTCTGTTACGAAAACTGAGATGTAATTGTCCAAATATTTTTGGCTTGGTTTTCAATTAGTTTTCTTCTTACCTTATCAATCCATAGTATTTTCATTAGTATGAAAGCTTTAAATTATATACATATAATTGATTCTCGGGGAATCATATACATATGATTACATATGTATACATATATTATACATATGTAATATATACATGTGTATAATATATGTATACATATATATAATATATATAATATATATAATAATATATATATTATATATAATGTATATATACATATAATATACATAATATGTATGTACATATAATATACATATAATATATAATATATACATATATATTATATATACATATAATATATAT
Organism: Felis catus; assembly: GCF_018350175.1. NCBI lineage: Eukaryota > Metazoa > Chordata > Mammalia > Carnivora > Felidae > Felis > Felis catus. The sequence continues at coordinate 145,945,872 of NC_058375.1, forward strand.
GTATATTCATATATACATATATACATATACATGCATATATACACATATACACACATGTATGTATGTATATATACATACATATATACACATATATACATATATACATATGTATATATACACATATAATACATATGTATATACATATAATATATATTCTGAAATAAGCTCCTTTAAACCCTGGCTGTTGTGGAAACACAAGACTATCTTGGTCCGTCTAATATGCTTAATCACATCTTGCTGCCAACTTCAGCTTCTTAAGGCCAGATTCAAACTTTCGAAAGAACCATGTGAGACCATTCTGTTATGTAAACCATCTGAATGGGCTAAGACCATTGAATGAAAGTAGAACACATATCTCCAAATGCTGCTAACCTTAAAAGCGGTAAATTACAGTTTGAGATGGGTGAACAAAAAGTTAGAGTTTTTTTTCTTCACAGCAAACGTGAAAATACTGCCTGACCCAGAGCGAACCCCTCAAACCAAACCATGGCTTCATACTTCTATACCATTTGGATTTGTTATAAGAGGGAAGAGAGAAAAAGAAAGGAAAGAAAGAAAAATGAATCCTAATTGCTTCTCCTTCCTACAGCCACCTACGTACATATACCCACATACCCACAAGTGCACACATGCACCACTCCTTACCTCCAGTGAGGATTAAGCCAAATTATCTCTTTGAAACACTTACATTTATACACACAGAAACATATTTTCATTTCTAAATGGTGAAGAAGCACATTCAAACCAAGACCAAAATTATCTAGCAGGTAAATTTCAGTGCAATTAAAGGTCACCAATGGCTTACTGTTTTTACGATCCAATGGACTTGGCTCATTCTTTATTCTCTATATTTCATTCAGTTGACTGATCTTTTCTTCATGAAAATGTATTCTCTTTTTAAAACCTTCCTTTATGCTCTTCTACCTTTTCTGTGTTTTTTATTCCCTTTTTATTCCCTTCTTCCTTTCCCCTACTTTGAGCATTTCACAAAGTTTGACCCAGAGACCTATTTTTTATATTAATATATATTCTCCTCCCATTGAGGATTCATTTGTACTAAAGGCTTCCATCTTCTGACTGAACTGTGGACAGCAGTCAATGTAGGGTTCGAGCTTTGGTTCCTAAGAGTCATGGAGAGGTCAGGAATTAAGCACAGGGTCAGCCAAGCAGACAGTCTGGAACCAAGTAAAGTACAGAAGTCAGCAGTCAAAGGCCAATTGGAAGATCAAGGTTGAGTAAAAAAAAAAAAAAAGAGATCATGCCTCAGTCAGATGTCAAGCTAGTAGAGTGGGCTTAAACCTGGACAAGTAGCAGAGTTACATAGTCTCACAAACCACACCTTAAAGGGGGAAATCTCTTAATGCTAGGCAGAAACTAGTGACTTGCTTTCCCTGAGAATCAACACCCAGAATCTGAATATCCTTGCTGTTGCCTTGAAGTCGTCTGAAACAATGAAAAGACCTCAAGAATTTTCTCCTCTATCCAAATGTCTCCCAGATGTCTATCTCTTATCTGACCTCTCTATAGTCTCATATTTTCAAAAGCCAGATATCCCTAGAGGTTCTGCTGTTACCTCAACTTGAGGAAAGCTAATCATCTCTTCACTTGAGCTCTCTGTCCATTCATTTATTTAACAAAATGCACCAAGTAAGCAGTATTCTGGGAAAAAGCCAAAAACAAAAATGACAAATATCTTCTCCCTTGTGGAGTTTACTTCCCAGGGGTTGGGGAAGACAGATGATACACTAAATAAATGGGAAGACAATACAGTCTGTTCCATTAGAATATGATGCATAAATAAGACAGTGTGGCTATGGCATCACAATAGATAAATAGATCAGTGAAACAGAATAGAGATTCTATAAATAGATCCACACATACACAGGCAACTGATTTCTTACAAAGACAAGAAAGCAATTTATTGGAAAGATAATTGTATTTTCAACAAATGGAACTGGAATAATTGATATTCATATGCCAAAAAAAGGAACTTCAATCTGTACTTCCTGCCATGTATAAAAGTTAATTCAAAACTGATCACAGAACTTAAACGTAAGCCCTAAAATTATAGAATTTCTGGAAAAAAAAATAGAGACAGAAATACCTTTGTGACTTTGACTTAGGCAAAGACTTCTTAGACACGACACCTAAAATAGGACTCTTAAAAGAGAAATAGATAAATTGAATTTCATCCAAATTTAGTACTTCTGCTTTTCAAAAGATATTGTTAAAATAATGAAAATACAAATAATGAAAATACAAGCCACAAACTTGGAGATAATATTTGCAAATGGTACATCTGATTTAAAAAAATACATATATTTAAAATAGTTTAAAAAAAAAACTCTCAAAACTCAATAATAAGAACCCAAAGAGAAAATGGGCAAAAGATTTTAAGAACACTCACCAAAGAGGATATAGGGGTGATAAATAAGCACATGAAAAGATGTTCAGCATTATTAGTCATTAGTAAAATGCAAATTAAAATCACACCAATATGCTACCACATACATATTAGAAGGACTAAAATTAATTGACTGACCACACCAAGTGTTAGTGAGAATGTGGAGGAACAGGAACTCTCATATGCAGCTGGTGGTTAGGTAAACTGACAAAACACTTTGGAAAATAGGTTGGAAGCTTTTCAAAAAGTAATATAGCCATCTACCATATGATCTGGCCATCCCACTCCTGGGTATTTACCCAAAAGAAATGAAAGACTCTATCCATACAACGACTTGCACAAGTATGTTCATAGCAGCTCTATCAGTGCTAAAGATTGGAAGCAACTCAAATGTCCATCAGTTGATAATGGTAAAACAAACCATGCTACATTCATATTCACTGGTAGACAGCAACACAAAGGAATAGGCAGTTGATACACAGAACAACACGGATGAATCCCAAGTCTACTGGGTAAAAGTACGGGGACAAAAATAGAATACATACTGTATTACTCCCTATATAAAATTCTAGAAAATTCAAGCAACTTGTAGTGACAGAAAGCAGATCAGTGGACGCCAGGAAAATGAGGGTGGAGGAAGGAAGGGCAGGAAGGATAGAATACAAGAGAGCAGAAAGAAACTTTAGGGGTAATGAATATCTTCATTATCTTGATAGTAGTGATTATTTCATGGGTATGCACATATATCACAAGTTGTCAGATTGGGCACTTTAAATATGTACAGATCATTGCATGTCAATTATAATACAAACACATATCAAGAAAAATGCAAAGCTGCCCTAGACCTCAAATCAATAATGGTGCTAGAAACAAATATGATAAGAGAACTGGAGAACAATTCAAACAGACATTATGTATATGAAGTGAAAGAAAAGGGACATGATATTACTGATTTTTTAAATGGCTTTTGAAAATAAATTATAGAGAAACAGGAATACAAGTAAAAATGTAATTCAAGTGGTTAATTCAATAATTTAATTACAATATAATCGTTGATTGGGTCAGGATTGTAGAAGTGTGGACACAAGTGATTGAAATCTGGATATATTTTAGAGATAGAGCCGATAAAGTTTGCTCAAGGATCAGCTATGTAATATGAGAGGAAGAAAGGACTCAAGAGTGACTCCAACATTTTTGGCCTCAACAACTGAAAGAATTGATAAGCTTGTCAAGTGAGCTTAAATAGTAAGTCCAGGGGCGCCTGGGTGGTTCAGCTGGTTAAGGGTCCGACTCCGGCTCAGGTCATGATCTCACACTCCGAGAGTTCGAGCCCCACATCGGGCTCTGTGCTGACAACTCGGGGCCAGGAGCCTGCTTTGGATTCTGTGCCTCCATCTCTCTCTGCCCCTCCCCGGCTCATGGTCTGTCTCTCTCTGTCTCTCAAAAATAAATAAATGTTAAAAATCTTTAAATAAATAAATAAATAAATAAATAAATAGTAAGTCCAAACACTGAGTCTTAGCACACCTACCTCAACAGTCTGAAAAGGAGAGGAGAACTAACAAGGGACACTGAGAAGGAGTAACAAGTACGGTAGGAGGAAAACCAAGAATGAATGGGTTCCTGGAAGAAAAGTGAAAAATAAAAATATGTGTTTTAAGAAAGAAACTACAAAAAAGGGGTGACAAGAAGTAAGAAGATGAAGAAAGATAAGGACTGAGAATTCAACCTGTATATGCAAGCAAGGTTTATGGTTTCACCAGGTTGGAATGCCCAGAGGCATTAAGTTAACTCTATGATCAAGCGTAAGCCTGTATTTAGGATTCAAATGTCAGCCACTGGGCCATGTCTTGGAGAATACATAAAGAATATGGCAGCAAAAGTTATGGAAACTGGATATTGGAGCTTTCAATGGGTGGGAGAAGAAAAGGGTGAAGAGGAAAGACAAAGAACAATACAGAGCTGCCCTAGATCTCAAATTGCTCAAAAATGCTTAAGAATAATAAAGAAGAGGGGCGCCTGGGTGGCGCAGTCGGTTAAACGTCCGACTTCAGCCAGGTCATGATCTCGCGGTCCGTGAGTTCGAGCCCCGCGTCCGGCTCTGGGCTGATGGCTCAGAGCCTGGAGCCTGTTTCCGATTCTGTGTCTCCCTCTCTCTCTGCCCCTCCCCCGTTCATGCTCTGTCTCTCTCTGTCCCAAAAATAAATAAACGCTGAAAAAAAATTTTTTTAAATTAAAAAAAATAATAATAAAGAAGAAAGAAAGACTCATAAACAGATCCAAATGGAAGAGCTAAAAGCACACACACAAAATGACAGATTCAGGGGAAGCACATTTCCTAGAACTGAGGAACATGGCAGGGATGCCCTGGGAGCAAGGCAGAATCCCACTCATCCATTCACCCACAAAGTATTTATTAAGCACATGGTAAAACAGAAGCTGTGAACTAAGGATACACATATATGGCTGGGTTCTGTCACACCATATCCGTATACTACCTGTCCTATGTTTTCTTTTTTTGTTCCTTAAAATAACTCACTTAAAAAAAAAAGATTTTTTTTTAAACTTTGTATCATTGACATAAATTAAAACCAGTAACACTTGCCAGTGTATAAAATACAAATTCAAACGCCACATAAAAGAAAATAAGTTCCTCAATGAAAAGCATAACACTATTTATGACCAGCTATTAATTAGAGACTATTAAGCATGATGCCTCTTATATTGGCACATGAGATATTCTATGTCAATAAGATTATTTTCTCTTTTAATCAGCATCAAGAAATCCCAGATCCTACGGGTATATGAGAGAAAAGTTCAAAAGATACTTACCTTCCTTCTATGAAATGTGAAATGCTGAGAATTAATTTCTAACCAAATTGGCATTGTTCAACAAATTAAAAAGCAATCTAAAGTGATCTCCAAAATCTGTTCTTCTTTGAAAATGTTAAATACTTTAGAACTGTCCAAAATATGATGGGAAAGGGCTTCTTATCCATCCACAGCTGTCATTTCATTTGGAAAAGAAAAAAAAATTCATATATATATATATATATATATATATATATATATATATTACAATGAGCTTTTATCAAGTCTTTCAAAATATTTCCTGTGAATATTCCAGATGGCTGTATAGACAGAATGTTAAGATGATCAAAAAGTTTCAACATTTGTTGGATGGCTGAATGGAAAAAAATAAGTTTCAGCACCTCACTTCCAGGACTCATTTCCATCTGCATGTGTAGTATCTAAACACAATAATAAAAATGTCTATCATTTATTTGCTGCTAACTCTGTTATTAGACAATATTATTATTATTAGTGAGAATTATTGTTACTCCCACGATAACTGTATGAAGTGAATATTACCATTATCCCCATTTTAGAGTTAAATAAATTGGTTTCAGAAGAGTCAAGGGATTTATCACACAGCTAGTAAGTTGTAGAACTACGACTTGAACAAAGATCTGCTTCCAGATTGTCTCTTAAGCACCAGCTCTGCCGTCTGGGACTTGGAGGCTACAGCACTTCCAGGCTTCCCAGTGCATCTGACTGCAGACTTCAAGCCTGTGATTTGGATGGTGTATCATGCCCTCTTCTTCAGGCCCTTGGACATCCTGGCCGTCAGGAACATTCCTGGGGATTATCACCACTGCCCGTTCACCCTGACCAGAAATCTCAAGTGTCGCCTAAGGGAGGGGAAGCGTTTTGGGAATGGAGTGAGAGAAAGAGGTTGCCATCGGTGCTAACAAATCTGTAGCAAGGAAAAAAATAAAACCACCATAGCGGCTGCCTGTGGTGCCCCATTCCAGCACACCCCAGTCCTTTCCTGCTCCATTTCTCCTCCCTTCCTCTCCCAAGGGTCTCCCCAAAACAAGTCTGCTTGTCCTTCCTGCCGTCTCCAGCTCTTTTCCCAATCTTGTACTAATTTAAAGAATCTCCAGTCCTGCAGAGCCTTAAGTAGTACCTCAACCTATCATACTTGGGCAATAATGCACTGAGAGAAGCCGTCTCCCTACATTAAAGTAGTACCCCTATTTGCAGATTGAAAAATTCAATAGCCTTTAATACATTATTAAGGAATGATTAATAATGCTTAGTGATAAATTGTATAAGGTTGAAGTGATAGATTATAGACTGTAGACAGCTGTGAATGTGTAAGAAGCCTTTAGTGATAGATTGTAGAAAAAATATATATAGACAAAAATACACGGGGAAGCCATTCAAGAGAGTGTCCTGGGGTTGGGCTGGTTTGGTAATGGGTGGGGCTGACATGCTGGCATGCATGCTTGAACATGTTTTATATAACAGCATCAACATCTATATTCTGAGATTTTGTTCCCAGAGTTCAGGAATAGTGTCCCTTGGGGTGCCTGGGTGGCTCAGTCGTAGAGCTTCTGACCTCAGATCAGGTCATGATCTCTTGGTTTGTGGATTCAAGCCCTGCGTCGGGCTCTGTGCTGACAGCTCAGAGCCTGGAGCCTGCTTTGGATTCTGTGTCTCACTCTCTCTCCACCCCTCTCTGCCTCCTGCTTTCTCTCTCTCTCTCTCTCTCTCAAATATAAATAAACAATAATAATAATCAAAAAAAAAAGGAATAGAGTCCTGTCTGCTTTATTTTGAAAAATATAAAAGCTGGTAACTTTTCAAAATTTGATTTTGTTTGGTGACTTAGCTTGTTCTTGCCTTGTGATGTTGTGACGTCTTGGCTTGTGTGCAAAGAATGGATCCGCATTGGTGTGAGCAAAAATTCTGATGAGAACCCACTCTGCATAACCCAACTCTATTCTTGGGATTCTAATGAAACCCTCTTTGGGAAACTTTATTCTTGAAGTTGAGAATAGGTATACTCTAACACAAATCCAATATGAAACATAAATTTGAAAATTAACAAGCACAGATTATTTTGTACCTACACCATACACGTTAGAGTCTTGAAAGCATGTTGTCAGTATTCCGTTAGTCGAACTTTTTTGTAACAGTTTCATCGAGGTCTAATTTACATAGTATATAATTCACCCATTTGATAAAGTGGATGCTTTTCAGTATATTCACACAGATGTGCCACCATCACCACAATCAATCATAAAACATTTTCATCATCTCTAAAAGAAACCCATGCCTTTTGGCTATCACCTCCCAGTTGTTCTATAAGCTACTTTCTGCCTTTATATATTTGTCTATCCTAGATTCTCATGCTAAGTGTTATTACCATAAGGAGAAAAAAAAAAGGAAGAAAGGAAGAAAGGAAGAAAGGAAGAAAGGAAGAAAGGAAGAAAGAAAGAAAGAAAGAAAGAAAGAAAGAAAGAAAGAAAAAAGGAAGAAAGAAAGAAAGAAAGAAGAAAGAAAGAAGAAAGAAAGAAAGAAAGAAAGAAAGAAAGAAAGAAAGAAGAAAGAAAGAAAGAAAGAAAGAAAGAAAGAAAGAAAGAAAGAAAGAAAGAAAGAAAGAAAGGAAGAAAGAAAGAAAGAAAGAAAGAAAGAAAGAAAGAAAGAAAGACCAGTAAGGAGACTCAAAACGTTATTTAAAGGTGATGGGTATGTTCACCATATAATTTGTGGTGATGGTATCATGGGTGTATGCATGATTTCCACATTCAAAATACCCACATTAATGTATATATATTAAATATGTGCAACTTTCTATATATTAAATATATCTTAATAAAGTTGAAAGATAAAATATTGTTTTTAATTTTAAAAAAAGGCTTTGAGGGGTGCCTGGGTGGCTCAGTCGGTTGGGCGTCCGACTTAGGCTCAGGTCATGATCTCACAGTCCGTGAGTTCGAGGCCTGCGTCGGGCTCTGTGCTGACAGCTCAGAGCCTGGAGCCTGCTTCGGATTCTTTGTCTCCCTCTCTCTCTGACCCTCCCTCGTTCATGCTCTGTCTCTGTCTCAAAAATAAATAAACATTAAAAAAAATAAAAATAAAAATAAAAAAAAGGCTTTGAAACTATTAAAATTAAAGGGCATTTAAGATGCATAATATCTACTTGTAATGGATGATCAATGTCCTTCTATAAAAGAGATTATTGTGACATTTGCCACAATTTGAATAAGGTCTGCTGATTAGATGATAGCATTATATCGTTGTAACATATTTAAAATGTGTGTGAGTCCACATTTGGATTCTAAGGGATTGGAACTAACTTTCCTTGATCTAGCTGTTGGACTAAAAGTTGATCGACTTATAATCTTTATTTTTGAAAGGACCATGTAAATTTCATCCTTTCCTTATTATGTGTAATAGTTATCTATTGCTGTAAAACAAATTACCTTAAAACTTGGTGGCTTCAGACAAGAAACATTTTATATCTCACAGTTTCCCAGGGCTTGGGATTAAGGAGCAGCTGAGATGGATGGTTCTGCCTCTCTGCCCTTTACTAGGAAGGGGTCAAGATAATGGCTGGGGCCGCAATTTTGGACTTGGGCTGGAGAATCCTTTTCCAAGGTAGGTAGTTCATTCCCATGAGTTGATAATTCGGTGCTGGTTGATGGCGGGAAATACAGTCAGTCACCATGTGGGCCTCTCTATAGGACCGTCTGATTGTCCCAAGTTTGTTGCCCTCCTTCAGAGTGAATGGTCCAAGACAGAGAGAAGCTCTACCCTTCCAATGACCTAGCCTCAGAAGTCACTTGGAATCCCTTCCACTACAATCTATTCACTCGAAGCAAGCCACTCCAGCCTCTTTCAACTGAACAAGAGGCAAATGACATTTCATGCAGAGGCCCACTAAACAGACTAACTTGATTGGAAAACTAGGGTCCACCTTTTGAAGTGGGATGTGGTCATCAAAGAATCTGTGGACACCCGTTAAAATCACCACATTATCTATTTAGCTTCCAAGCTGAAATACTTTGTTTGAACAATCAAAAAATCTTGATACTAAGTATAGTTGCATTCCTCAAAGAATTTATATATAACTCAAATGGCTCTAAGCATACTTATTTGGATTATGGACAAAACGACAAATCTTATGGAAGATGCATAAGAAGGTGTTTGCAGGAATCTAAATATAAAGTGACCAGGATTTGCAGATGGTTTGGGGATGAAAATGAAGCAGAAAAAAAAAAATCCTTGCAAAATGCTCTGCACAAAATCGCCAGATCTCACTGGTATTGAGACTTTTCCATCCCAGCCTCACCCTTGTATAATTTTTCTAATCATTCCACCACCACATATTACATTTTACAGTTGAATTTTAATTACATAAATAATTATTTCATCGTGTATCAATTAGCCTTTGCTGTTGGCTTGGTGACTTAAAACTAATACAATTTCTTTTTTCTCATGTTTTGTGGGGGACTTGGCAGTTATGGGCTAGAGTGGTCAAGGCAAGGGTCTAGCTTGGCTTCGCTCAAATGTATGGGGCTACGGCCGTGACCGCTGAAATGTTTGAGCCTCTCTCTGCACAGTGTTTGAATGGAGAGAATGGAATGTTTGAGCCTCTCTCTCTCCCTGGTCTCTCTCCTAGAATAGCCCAAGCTTCTTCACTTGGAGCTCGCAGGTTTCCCAGCAGGGAGAGAGAGCAAAGCTCTATTTTAGGATTCTCCAGAGACACGGAATCAATAGGATATATAGAGATATACATATAAGAGGATTTTTATTATAGGAATTGACTTCTGCGGTTATGGAGGTGGAGGAGTCCCACAATTTGCCATATGCAAAATGGAGAACCGGGAAAGCTAGCAGTGTAATTTGGTCTGCATCTGAAATCCTGAAAACCAGGAACAGGAGAAGATGGCTGTCTCTGCTCCAGGAGAGAGAGAGAGTGAATTTGCCCTTCCTCCTCTTTATTGCTCAGTTAAGGCCATCAAGGGTTTGGATGACCACCACCAACATTGAGAAGGGCCTTGCCTTTCACCAATTCAAATGCTAATCTCTTCTGGAAACGCCCTTACAGACACGCCCAGAAACAATGTCTAACAAGCTATCTGGACATCCCTTAGTTCAGTAAAGTGCCATATGAAATAACCATCACAGGCCCCAAAGTACAGAGACTTTTCAAGCCTCTGCTTGAGTTATGTTTGCTGACTTTCCTTTGGCTGAAGCAAGTTAAAAGGGCAAGTCCAGATTCAATGGTTGAAGAAATTAAGTTCAATGGTGGAGAGGACCAGCAAAGTCATGTTGCAAGGTGATATACATACAGGAACGGGAGTTTTTAATTATCTGTCACACATTGTTTCTGGGTTAGTGGTTGTTGGGATTTTCTAATTTTCTATTGCACATCTTCCTTCTTAAATTTTAGCACTCTAGATTTGAGCAGATACTACCAGCCATCAACAATGTGCCTGAGACACTACAATGAGTGGCCATTCAAGAAATGTTCCCTGACTTGATAACTCCCATGACTTTGCTCTGAGTTTTCTATGAGGACATCATACACCAAGCAGACAGGTGAGCTAGCACTGGACTTAACTTGGTTATTTTCCATCAAGTGATCCATATTTCTTGGCTTCATTTACCTACTTGAATTAATCAGCCCCCAAGTTTCCTACCTTTGAGGATTTAATGAATAACATGTATGTCCATTTTTCACTTTCTTGATGATGTGCTAATACTGGCAAGCACATAGGTACACTCACTATTTAAATGCTTTGTAGCTTATTAATGAGACTGTACTGAGTCCCATTTAGGATTTTAATCATGTTATTTTTTCCTTTTTGCTTCCAGCTTGTTTTGGCGAATAAAATTACCCACAGCTGCTTCAGACTGGTCATTCCTTCTGGGAGGAAAACCATACGGAATACTTAGAGCAGGTGCTTGGTACTTGACCAGCTTCATTCATTTAAACAAGCCCGAACTATGGCACCTGATGTTGGGGCACCGGCCTGCAGATGTGTGTGCAAGAACTGGAAAATTGCCTCTCTTATATTACCAGAACGGGTGGGCAATAGTAAAAACTTTTGCTTCCCTATAAGAATTTTCTCAGTCAACGTGAGACCACAGTGTGGTAAATTTGGAAACACTGATAGTATTTAAACTGGCAACTGAACACGGGAAGAAAACAACTCTTGGGTCCCTGGGCCCTCACCTTACCATAATGTTGGCCATGCTACTCTGTCAACCAAAGGGCAAGGACAGAATTGTTATTGTCCAAGAAAGCCTGCAGTAATGGATTTTTACACCCTTGAAAGAAGCACTTGGAGGAACTGGAGATTATCCAGAGAAAGGTAATTAGGGGAAAAAAATGAATTCTGGGGGTTTTCTGAGGTGTTAAAGCCACTTAAGCTAGGGGGAAAAGAAGTCTGAGAGGTTTCTATGTTAATAAATTGAAATTATAAAAGAGGTGCTGAGCAACTGTTTTCTGACTCTATCGAGCACTGAACTAAAAATAATAACAATAATGATAATCTAGACAGGCAACATTAAATGTATCAGTGAAATGTGATGCAAAAAAATCTGGACTCTAATTATTGTCAATCAGCAAATGGTACCAAATCCACTTAGAAGGCTTCAAAGCATAAAACAAAACAGAAACAAATTGAGTTTTATAGCACCTAATTCTGCCTCAAAGACGGTGGCTGGACTCTATCTCTTCATTGATTAAACATAACAGGTTGTTGGGAACCTCTGCTTGGTGGCAGCCATTGTGTAGGGAGCACGGAGAAAGGAGTGGCTCATTCCTCGGCTTCTGCCTACAACGCAAGGATGTCTCCACATCACGGGTCTGTGCTCTGCACCCAAGGATCTCTGATCTCCTGGGTCAAACATTTTTCTGACTTCTTGGCTAGAAGGCAATTTCAGGGACATGTGCATTAATGTTCAAATGACCAGGAGGCAGAGAAGGAGGCAAGGGGCTGGCGTGTGGGCGTGTTAGAGGAAAATAGATGGTCTTTGTTTCCTTCTCCTGGAAATACTAAGAAAGCACAACAGACCACCTTTTATCTTTGGCTGCTTATTTCAATTGATATGAAACCCTGAGCTTTGGAGATCAAACCGCTGATTCCTTGCGCGGGGAGATGGTTTGGTTTCGAACTCGGTCCAGCCCACCTATAGGTATGGCTGGCCACCAGCAAGAGAGAGAGAGAATTAATGAGCTCAGGCACAGCTATAAACTTTCATTTGGACTGAATTTAATAGGCAGAAATATAGGCCAAAATATGAGAATCTTGGTAGCAAACCATTAGGATTACACGGATCTACGAATCCAAAAACACATCATACCTTCTGTTAAATGAGTAGAACCACCCTCTATTTTTTTAATCAAAGCACACCAAGAAGCACTCAGATCAAGTTATAAATTCCAACAGAGATATTTCAATAATTCCTCCCAGGCTTTTGATAAGGAGCCAAATCGTATCAAACTTTTTTGGACTCATCCAAGGTTCTAATATGATTAATAGTTATTATAGAATAAAGTCTAAAATGTTAGCAAAAATATTTTTTAGGTGGTTGAAGTTTATCCTTTAAAGAACACTAACATATGGGCATTCTGCAAACATCTTCTTCAGGAATATCCATACCTTTCTTCAAAGTATTATGTAAGAAAAGATATTTCTGACTTTCAAGTAAAGACCGTTAATTTCATTTTGATGCAACGAGTGTTTATCAAATGTTTATCAGGAAACCAGGGGGTCAATGCTATATGAAACCTGAAGATGCATATAAGGCAAGGTCTTCACCCTGAGATAGCTTACAGTCTAACAGGGGAGCTAAAAAATTGCCAATTCTATGATACACTGTACAAACTGGAGTATAATAAAAACCGTGTATCAGGGCTATCGCAAATGGGCAAACTTGCTTACAGAAAAAAAAATGTGGGGAAGGGAAGAATACATTGCTTCACAAGCTGCAAATTCCAAAATCATTAGGAAGTCCACACCCAGTTGGGTCCAGGCATTCAAATCATGTTGACAGAAATCCGTCTTTTGGTTCTATGTTGGACGGGAATTGGCTTCATTCTCAGCTAGGCTTCCCTATGTGGTGGTTAAATAACCACTACCGGTTCTATATTTCTATTCTACCAGATTGTCAAACCCAGGGATAAGCAAGTCTTTTTCTGAATAGTTCTTACAATACACCTGGGATGGGGTCATTAATTTATTCAGTCATCTAACAAATATTAAGCACGGAGTAAGTATTAGGCAGTGTTCCAGGCTTAGAGGATACAGTAATAAATGAAATAGACAGTGTCACCTGCTCTCATGGAGTTCATATTCTAGTGGAGAAAATATACATGACACAAATACAGAAATAAATATGTATAATTATTTGTGATAAGGGCTGTATAAAAAGTAAAGCAGGGTAAAGGAGAGAAAGTGACTCACCTGTCTCGCTTGTGTCACCTGCCCATCCCTAGAGCATTTAGCAGAACTGTTTGGGCAAACCTGGATACGTGACCATCTCTGTATCAAAAGGAGTTCTCTTGGTACCGCCCAAATCATCCAGAAGAACATAGAATATAAATAGCACCCCCACAAGGAACTCCAGATACTGTTACGAGGAGGAGGCCTAGCTTCCCAAGTGACAATACTCACCAAACCTCACTGGGTTAGAAGAAATAAAATGTAAAACCTTCTCAGGGGCATGAAATAGTTCATATGGGCTGGAGATGAAGAAAAGTTATGTGCTCCAGGCTTGAACGCGTATGTGAAATGGGCCTCGGAAGGTGGTTAGAATTTAGATAAAGATTAGGGAGAAAGAGTGATAGGAAAGGGACCACAAGCAGAGGAGTGTGGTGTTTGGAGGAGTGGGTATACAGGTACAATGAACACAAGATTATAAATCAAGATGTGGCTGCATTTGGAAAGGCCTTGAAATGTTCAAGAAGTGTTCACGCAGAAGTAGAGCTGAGATTCCCTAAGGAGTGCATACAGAAAGCAGGAAGGAGGACCGAATTGGACAGAGGGGTTGACACAGAATCAGCAACGTAGTATATTGAGTTAGAGGTTCGTTCTACCAGAACCAAGTGATAGTGTCAGTAAAAAATGCAACCCAGCGCCTAGGGAGAAGTTGGGGCTGGTGATTTAGATTTAGTACTTACATGAAGGAAAAGGATAGAGCCATCAGAATGGGTTAAAAGCCTAGCTACTAGCTTGCTCCTTCTCAGGCTCCTTTGCAGCCCCGCGTCTCTCCAAGCTCGAAAAGTGAGATGTCCCAGCTCTTAGTCTGTCATTCTTCTCACACCTCGCCATGCTCTCATGACCTTTTCAAGTCATACAGGTTTAAATGCAATCTTCTTGCTTATGAGCCCAGACCACTCCCCTGAATACCAGACTAGTATATCCAACTACCTACTTATCACCTCCCCTTGGGCATCAAAATAGGTCTTTCGAATTTATCTCCAAAATCGAGTTCTTCATTTCCCCCCAAACCTCCTCCTTTTATAGCCCTCTTCATCTCAGCAAGTGGCAACTCCATTTATCCAGTTATTCAGACCAAAATTTTCGGAGTCATTCTTTACTCCTCTTTCTCTAATACGGCATATGTATAACCCATCATCAAATTCTAGCACCTGTCCTACAGCCGACTCTGGCTATTTTATAGAAATTGAATTATACCATATGTGATCTGTGGCATTTTATGTCCTTAGCTTCATGTTTTCACGGTTTAGCCACATGGTAGCACGTGTGACTGTTTCATTCCATTTTGTGACTGAACAATATTCCATTGTACTGATATACCACATTTTCTTTACCCGGCTATTCACTGATGGACGTTTGTGTTATTTCCACCTTTTGGCTACCGTGTGTAGTGCTACTATGAACATTCCTGTACAGTTTTGTTTGAACACCTGTTTTCAATTCTTTTGGGTATACACCTAGGCATGGGTTGCTGGATCATATGGCGATTTTCTGTTTAACTTTTCGAGGAACTGTCAAACTGCTTTCCACAATGGCTGCACAATTTTAGATTTCCACCAACAATACACAAAGATATCAGTTTCTCCACATCCTTGCCAAAACTTATTTTTTTTTCTTTTTATAACCACTTTCGTGAGTGTGAAGTGGTGTTTCACTGTGATTTTTATTTCCATTTCCCTCGTGACCAATGATGTCAAGTATCTTTTCATATAGTTGTTGGCAATTTGTATATAATCTTTGGGAAAGCGTCTATGTAAGTCTTTTACCCATTTTTTAACTAGGATGTTCATCTTTTTTTGGTTAAGTTGTAAGAATTTTTATATATTCTATGTACTAGACTCTTACCAGATGTAAGATTTATAAATATTTCTTCAATTCTTTTTTTGTCTTTTCGCTTTCTTCATTGAGTCCTTTGATGCATGAAAATTTTTAACTTTGATGAAATCTAATTTATATACTCTTCTTTTGTTGCGTGTTCATTTGGTGTTATATATGAGGATTCTTTGCCCAATCTGGAGTTATAAAAATTGATTACTATGTTTTCTTACTAAGAGTTTTATAGTTTTAACTCTCACATTTTAGTTATTGGATCCATTTCGAGTTATTTTTTTTTATATCAGGTAAGAGTAATCATACTATATTTTGTAATTTCCTCATATACTCTCTTTATTTCCTGTGCCTCACATTAGAACATAAGCTCCACTAGGGCAGGAAAATATTTTGTTCACTAGTCTAACTCTTGTGCTAGCCTAAGAGTTACTTGCACTTAGAAGAAGCACGTTATTAGCAAAATGAATAAATTAATTTCCCAAAGAATGTTCCAAAGGGAAGGCAGCTAAGATGATCTGAAGTCAATATATTACTATTTAAAAGATTATCTCTGATGAAAAAAGCTCAGTAAATTTTACCACAGTTTTACAACAATGTGCTATAAACACAATAGCTTATTTGATTTCTGTTGTATAATAAGCTAAGTCATTTGACATTTTCTTTCAAGTTTCTTTTTCTTTATAATTTGGAAAAAAAAAAGAAAAAAAACCTCAGACATTGGGAGTTTGCTTTTAATTTTTTTAATGTTTATTTATTTTTGAGAGAGACACAGACAGAGCATGAATAGGGGAGGAGCAGAGAGATAGGGAGACACAGAATCAGAAGCAGGCTCCGAGCTGGCAGCACAGAGCCCAACGCAGGGCTCAACCTCACAAACTGTGAGATCATGACCTGAACCAAAGTCAGATGCTTAACCGACTGAGCCACCCAGGAGCCCCTGGAGTTTGCTTTTAAAAAGACTTACTTGAAATTACATGTTGATCACCTTGGATCTTAACGTGCCCTAGAGGGATCAGCTAACCAAAAACTAAGTGAAAATGTGATGTCCAGAGTCATAAAGAACAAATATGCAATTTTGAAACTCCACCCTCTGTATTTTGTTCATCTACTGAGAATGCGTCAGATATTGCGTTAGGTGCTGATGGGAAAACAAAATGCTTCAAAAATATCTTTCTCTTTTGTCTGCATTCCCAAGCTAAACTGAGGACAAACAAATAACTCGATTTTCCTAGTTGTCTATAGCCCAGGACCTCAGAAATGTGTGGGTATGTGCCCTTTCCCCCCAAAAGTGAGGAGAGAATATCAGAAAACCCCATTTTTCATAATACTATCAACTTTCAGTACTGCTGGTGTCAACGGTAATGAACAATAAATCAAGCTGAAGTAATTTTGCCCAAACCAGGGCTGGCCCCAGTCCAGAGAGCTATATTGGTTCGTTTCAGTCTATGGTGGCCCTAATTGGTTGGTAATAAGATGTAACAGCTGATAAACATTTTAAATACCGCTTGTGGCTAACCTTAAGGATACAATTTTTGGAAGAGAGTTCCCAAAAGAATTAATAAGAAAGTAAAGATGAAACCAAAACCTTACCAGAATAAACTGACTTTTAAAATTATTGCTAGAAATTTAAATCGAGTTTATTGCAGATATTCCTAAAAGATCTCATTTTCTATAGAAAACCCTAAAGCAATTTTGTTGGCACCAGGTATAACCTGCAGAGTCCATGAAAATCCACTGAGGCCTCTACTTTCTACAGTGGAGAAATTTGATACATTCAGAAAACAAAATGGACTCCAACTCTGAGTAATAAAAGTAATCCTCTAACTGCTGAAAGCACTATCTATTTAAAATCCAAATGAATCTTGAAAGTCAATTAATAAAGCATAAAAAGCTCCAACCGCACGAGTCAACTGAACATCCATTGTGGACAATCCACTTTGAAAGTTAGGAAAACAAAAGCAGCTCACAGATTTCAATAAAACGGGATTACTTCTATCTCTACAGAGTCTGGCTTTCTCCTGAACTCAAGACCACTTCACTGAAACTGTCAGACATCTTGCTTTGTATTTAGCACCATAAGCATGTATGGAAGTGGAAGGGTAAAAAATTAGAAACTGTCTTTATTGTGAGAAGGATCCAGGGAACAAAAAGTAATAATAAAAACACTCTATCTTACCAAATAATACTACTTTCATCTCCTCTGGTTCAGAATCATCCATCTCTGGTAATTATGAAGACAATTCAAAGTTCAACTGTCTTTCAAGGCATCTTTTCCTTCCCAAGATGGTATTTGTGTATGAAGAGAAGCTGGCCATACCTTTTGGCATCGAGGAGAGGACCTTATGCTCAACTTCCCTTTTGGTGTTTCATCCCACTAGACTATAGAGAACAAGCAGCCTCTGTCCTCACTGGCTCCTGTCCTATGCTGAAGTGGCCGCAGTTTAACTGGCCTATTCTGTTCTCCCCTTAGAGAAAGAAACTCTAATTTCTCCCAGGAAACTGGCCCACCTACCTGTTATCCAGGACCTTCCCTTCTTTTCTCATTGGTGTTACAAATCTGTGATCTGGCCAAGATTCCCATTTAATCCCCAACACTAATACCTTCCTTCTGCATTGCTCACCTGAAGTTATGTGGGAATTTTTCAAATCTCTTCCATCAAAGGTGGAAATAAGGAGACTCATGAGAATTATTTCAGGTCCTTCTTTGCATAAGCATCCTATACAGCTATTTTTGTTCTGGGATGCGCAGGTAGTCAAAGACACCATATTCCGAATTACAGCTGAGCAATGTACAACTCCAGAGGCACAATTGAGATATACAGTAATTTGACTAGTGTCCCCTAAATTTGTGTTATGCTCCCAGGTAAATGATGACCTATTGTGACAGTCCTCTTCCCAGAGTTCTCAAGAGGAAAAGAGACACAAAACCCCATAGTTTTTATTTCAATCTCAATTATATATTGTCTTCATTTTCCCCATCTTTCTTTAACTACAGCCAAGGC
Source organism: Felis catus (assembly GCF_018350175.1). Taxonomy (NCBI): domain Eukaryota; kingdom Metazoa; phylum Chordata; class Mammalia; order Carnivora; family Felidae; genus Felis; species Felis catus. The sequence goes on from NC_058375.1 coordinate 145,964,414, forward strand.
CAAAAAGAGCCTTTGAGCTGCCCAGTTCTTCAAGGTTTGAGCTCTCCCAGTTCTTCAAGTTTTCTGCACTTTCATACCACCAGAACAAAAAGGGTTTTCCCTTGCTGCTTGGATAAGAACTTCTATAACAACATGTCTTACAATCTCCATATATTATACTTTATACAGCACTTAGATCTCCAAGGGTTTTTTTTTTTAATTTTTAGATATTTATTTATTTATTTAATTTTTTATAGTTTAAATCCAAGTTAGTTAACATATAGTATAAGATATCTAAATTTTGCTTACATGTATTGTATGTAGAGTTATATATATTTCATTATATATATGTAGAGTTATATATGTATGTACATTATACATTATATATATGTATATAGAGTTATATATATTTCATCATATGTATTTCATTATATATATTTTATGTAGTTATATATAGATAAACTTCTGAAACTTTGAACAGCATTTTCTTTCTCCAAAGAGTTTGGTTTTAAAACTTAACTTAAAATCCTTAACTTAAAATCACTTTTGAAACTTAAGCATGAATAATGAATGACTTATTTGTTTCCTCTGACTGGCTCACTGGCTTCAAAGATAGTGGAATCACAAGGGGAAAAGATTGATAGGATATAAAAAGTAAATAAAGCAAATATTTTTTAAATAATATATGTATTTTTTAATTTTTTAATTTATTTTTTAAATTTTTTTAAAAGTTTATTTACTTTGAGACAGAGAGAGAGAGATGAGAGAGCATGAGAGGGGGAGGGGCAGAGAGAGAGAGAATCCCAAGGAAGGTCTGCACAGCATGGAGCGCAACGCAGGGCTCCAACCCACAAACTGTGAGATCGTGACCTGAGCCAAAGCCAGGTGCCCAACTAACTGAGCCACCCAGGGGCCCCTATTTTTTTTAAATATTTATTATATTAGACTTTAAACTTCTTAAGGATAGTGTTTATGACAATTTGTTTTGGGATTAACCTGAGAATATATCCTAACTAAGCCCTGGATTAGTGTTTGATTGAATTAAAGAAAGATGTTAATCAAGCCCAGACTCTGATCTTAATAAAGACTGTAAAGAAAGATGTTACTTCTCAGTTAAACGCTGTGGAGCCTTAGTGTGTATACCAGCAAGAGAAGAATTTAGATGAGAAAGGCCAGAGAGAGAAATTCCATGTGAAATCCAGAAGGAGAGAACACATCCAGTACCCAAGATTTGCTGATTCCAGAGAGAATGAGTAGAGTTGAACAGGACTTAAGAAACAGTTACTTATAAAACGAATGAAAGAGAAAGGAAGGAAGGAAGGAAGGAAGGAAGGAAGGAAGGAAGGGAGGAAGGAAGGAAAAGAAACAACTATTTGCTCTTCCTCTGATCTAGCTAGATCTGTAAGTAGACCAAGGTTTAGTAGAAGGACTATACTTGAGATACAGCTAACAGGGATTCCCTTTTCTTTTCATCAAACACACCAACCTTTTTCTGTTTTAAGAAGTTTGCACTAGTGTTTGCATAGCTCATTGCTATTTATCCTACAGGTCGTCTCTCAAATGTCACCTCCTCCCAAATCCTTCCCTAACCACCTGACACATCATAATCTCTACCCTTCTGCACCAAAGCCTCATTATTCTGTCACACCACCTATTTTGATTTTTTTTTACCTGTACTATTTTTTCATGTACCTGTTATTTGTTTGCTGTCTTGTAAACCTCCTCAACTCCTAGACACATAATTTACTAGCATGTGACGTTGCTTATTTAATATCTATACTAGTCACTTTATTCTGTAGAATGTGGATAATAACAGTGCCTATCTCCGAGGATTGTTTAGAAGGCTTTAGTGAGATAACACATGTAATACAATTAGGACAATATCTGGCACGCAGAAAACTTGAAAAAACAGCTATTTTTTCATAAAAGAATGAACAGATGAACAAACAAAAACCATTGGAACAACAAACTGTATCTTCCAAAACTATACATACTAAATATTAGATAAAACTTTGATATCTCAAGCCAATTTCTCTTTTTTATAATAGCCCAGCTTAGAGTCTAGTCTACACAAAATGACAAAGAAGGCAAGACTGTCAGGTTATTTCTTTTTCTGCAATTAAGCAAGATCTTCTTCTGCAAACCACAGGGCTTGAGACCCTATCCTTTACCCACGCCCCTCTCCAGCTTCCCTACCTTTGCTGGCTTCAAATGTCAATGGCTCTATTAATGACCATATATGTTCTCCTCACAGGGCTTTCTGGGGAATAATGAGCTAATGATAAGGCACCCCACTTGATGGGAATTACAGTACTTATTTCAAGAGACTCTGTGATGAAGGAAGTTTTATAAGTCCAGAGGGCCTTTTGGCTGCCCCTCAACTATTTCACACAGGTTCCTGCTCATAAAGCCAGTCCAGACTGAACTGTGAAAACAATTCATGAAAAACTGAAGTTTAATGCCTTATCTGAAATGCAACACAAATCTTGATGTATCATCTTATACATCTTATACAAAGTGCTCCAAAATCCTATAGATTTTGACCTGAGATCATTTGGGAAATGATTAAAAAGCGCAGTTTGGCACAGTTTAGTAAAACATGATGGCTTGATGAAGAGAAATGCTGCGGATTTGTAATAGTAGATCGAGAAGGAATTATGAAGAACCATTTACGAAACAGATTTGTAACTCTGAGCCTGTCCAAAACTATAAGATTATTTTTCTAAAGTCTAGAATTTAGAAATCCTGGTAAATAGTGTTTAAAATTGTGAAGGAGGAACATTTGCTTTTGCTAGAAACAATAGAATAGAAATATAAACAATAATTTCTTTCAGTAGTAGTTGCCAAAGGTCAGAGCAAAGTTAAGACAAAGTTTCCAAACTAAAGTAGAACATACAAAATCAAGTATTTTGTTCACAATTTACACAACTTTAAATTAATGTATTCTATACCCCAAAACCTTCAGAAGCTATCTTTTACTTAACTCATTAAGTCACATTGTCTAGAATAAAATGCTGCTTAATGTTATTGATGAAATCTTATGTCTGAATATTATTTTAGCTAATCTACTGAAACCCATCAAAGTAACCATTTTAGTTCTCTTTCCATTCTCATTCAGTAATGTGATTTTATTCTTGACATTAAAAATAATGTCCTCTAGGGGCAGTGGAATTCAGTGTGATGTGAGCAATCCGCAGATGCCCCCAGATGAAGAGTCTCCACTAGGAGGAAAATGAGTCACTTCTCTTCATCCCAGCTTTGACTCTCAATTGCCTTCAAAACCAAAATCCAGGTTAAATTAAAAACAGGAAAGTCTATATATACTGGTTCCTTTCATAGGAACCAATATAAAAACTAATATATTGGGGCCCCTGGGTGGCTCAGTTGGTTGAGCGACCGACTTCGGCTCAGGTCATAATCTCACAGTTTGTGAGTTTGAGCCCCGCGCGGGCTCTGTGCTGACAGCTCAAAGCCTGGAGCCTACTTCAGATTCTGTGTCTCCCCCTCTCTCTACCCCTCCCCTGCTCATGTTCTGTATCTCTCTGTCTCTCAATAAATAAACGTTAAAAAAAATAATATATTGACCACATTTCTCAACTGAAGAGCTGAATATATTCCAAAAAATTTTGGAAGACTTGGATCTTCGGTAATACTCTCCATTTGGGACACAGCAGTAGGATATAGCCTTCTAGTCATTTAGTAGATATAATTTCAGAGTTAATGAAGGCTTTCATTCTCTGTAATCCCTTTCCTAATATTTTCATTTCTACATCTACACTTCTTGCAATATCGTCTATTGTTCCCCTCACCCCCAAGATCCATTTTTTTCCTCTGAAAATGTAATTTTATATTTCCTAGAGTCATCTTTCTACACACGCACTGCTTTTGGTTCGGTTTGTACTAATCCTACTTCTGAATCCCGGCATTAGACGTAGGACTCAAGACAGAGCACCACATCCCAGTGGAAATGCAAATTGAGTTAAGAAAGGACTCGTGATCCTAATATATTGCTGTAATGCTGGTGTATTTCACCTGTCTGGCCAGAGTGTTTGGGTCAAGGATGGACACAGAACCCAAGCAAGCCAGTGAAGCTCAACCAGAACTTTTGGTGGCTTATTGAAATGGAGATGATCTTTCCTTTAGATTGAGGTTAGTAATAAAGCCATCTTGAGTTGCTGAGAGCTACCTAACCTTCCTGTGGGAGGAGCTGCCTACATAGAAAGCCAACACAGAGGAAATTATGGCCGAAAATAAAGACATTCTGAATTCTTACCATATTATTTGAACTCCTGTATCTAGCTATTCCTGAAGACCTCCTGCCAAATTTTCAGTTACATATATGAACTAATATTTCTTTTTTCTGAAGTCTGGTTCAGTTGGGTTTTACATCACCTGGGACTAAAAGGTTCTGTCAGTATATGGCTCCTTTACTTTTCCAGAATGTCGGGATCTCCCGTCATAATATTCAAACAGATTAAAACAAAGATCACTGAATTATTTTGACAGAAAGTAGATTGAAAAGTTTCCCTGTTAACCCAGAGATTAGTGAGGAAACAAGTACATTAACTTAGCGTCCCATGGCTCCCGAGCAAGGCTATTACAATCGTTCTGGGTAACATGACATATATTAGTGACATTAGTATAATGAAATAAGTGGTCGTATATGATTAAGCCACGTGCCATAGGCTTTCCATAAGCAAATGAAAATACATACAGCATGTTTGAGCATTATAATAATTTCCAGATTTTAAAAATACATAGCTCAGTCAATCCATAAGTCAGTTATATTTTTGGTTACTCATTCATTCATTCATTCATTCATTCAAGAAATGTTGGTTGGGTACCAACTGTAGTCCAGTCATTTTGCTTCCTGCTGAATGCACAATATCTACGTAGCTTACTCGGCACTTATTTTGCCTCTTAAACCCAATGGATTATTTTAGTATCCATTGATACTTCCTTTACAAGATGGATAGGAGGGAAAAAAAAAGAGAGATGAAAATCTTTTCAGTTAAATGTCATCACTTGTAAATGATTTTACTGGTAGCTGAATGGAAAAGGACTTTTAGCTGAATGAACAGTGAGAAATTTGGAGATTATTTGTCATTTCCATTTTCCTCTAATTTCCTTCTCACCCATTTTTATAAATCATTGATAATTGGCCGTATGCCAAGTGAATAGATCTGTCAGAAAGTCCAGGTCGTGATGTTTATTATAAGTATTTCAAAAATTGTCACCTCTCAAATATTTTTGTCCACCTAGAAATTGAAAAGTGGACAACTTTGTAAAACTATCTGGATAATTCAAGCTAAGTATCCTCATGATTGATGTCCAGTGAGGTTTTTGATGATCATAACATCATAACAAGTTTCATTTGGGGAAATTCAGTAAGATTAAGCAGTTTGGACATTATACAGTGAACCATGGTTCCTGGAATCCACAATTTGAACCTCCATAACTTTGCCCCCAACCATTTGAAGAAGGGCGTTATTTAGTGCTAATAGTTGCAATCATTATGTTTAAAGGCACAGAGAAAATACTGTAAGCAAAGCAGGAAAATATTTTTGGTGTGTAACATAAACACACAAACAATTATCTTAAAATGTAATCTTCATGTGACTTATTAAAGTAGATTACATTTTAATGTGCATTGCAATTTGCACATTATAGAGAGCACTCTATATGCAGCGTTAACTGTGTGACCAGCCTGACAACCTGCACAACTGAAGATATAAAAAGAGAAAAAAACCCTCTGCTATCTTTCTCTAAATGGATGTATTTGGTGTTGATAGTCAGATACAGTTTTCACCTTTATCCCAGCTTGTTTCTGACCCAGTGGGTTAGTGTTAATCACCACTGTAGGCACCAATAATTTCCCCATATGTGGAATTTGATAAGTTAGAGCACCCACTTCAATTCAAGAAGATTCCAGCTGACTATCCAGTTATCGCTATGGACAGCTTCAAGCACATCCATGGCTGGCCTTGTATTCTTAGCTTTATCAAGCGCTTTGCACTTTTTGTCTTTTATCTCTTAATTGAGACCTGACTGCAAGAAATGCCTATCTCGTCAACTAGGTTGCATTAAGTATTAACTTTAACTGCTTTGGGTACTTGAGGTACAGAAGAGGGGAAAAAAAAGCCTTAAGAAGCTGTGTAGAGTGGAAAATCTTCCCAAATCTCTATTTATAAATTGTGTAAATGCTGCAGTGTTTTTTAAAAAGTAAATAAATCTTTATCTCTTTTCCAGATTTAAAAAAAAAAAGTGTTTCTATTACCAACTGGAGGAAAGTTTATGAATCCTCCATCATATTTGGCAGTAATAATAATCCTACAATTCTGGCCAAAAGAGATAATATTTAGGAAGAGTAAATAATTCAGTAATAATAGATGAGAAAGAACTTGGTATTTTATGTCTCTGGAATATCTATGGACTGGCTCTTCTCTAAAGGATATGGAAATAGGTTCTATCTGAGCTGAGAGCACACCAATCCAAGGATTCGGGTTCCAAGTCTTGCAATTTCCGTTTCTAAATATTCCCCCATTTCTAAATATCATCCAATTTGTACAGTTCCGTGAACCACTTGAGGACTCTATCTGTGCTCTTTTCATCTTTTCTCCCAAGTTTTCCTGTATATAGTAGACATTCAACTAATGAATGCTCATTGACCTAAATGACATTCACATGGGGTCTTGCTCAGCATTTGGGGAACCTCCCTGTGACTCCTCTTGTGTTCCTCTGTGACGGAACACAGAGACCGCCAGCTCTGTGGCACCTCTGATAGGTGCTCCTCCGTGACTAATACAGAAGTATTACTTGGAGAATACGTGTCATGAACAAAAACAGTAGCTTTAGACAATAACACCGAAAAACTGAAATCCAAGAAAAAGGGTAATTTATTAGAGGAAGGGGGCCTGATTGTCACAAATCGAAATGGCACGGCTCCGTTTTGATACCTAAAAACTGAGAGCAAAGGCAAGATATTAGTGGTGAATATCCCGTCACTCAAAATGGTCTCAACTAAATCGAAGTCTGGACAAGACACATCTCCCTAAGAATCAGATCAAAGACCAATCTCTAAAATTAATTTAGAGCTGGGAAGATGCAAAGAAATGTAGAATAACAAGACTGTTATCAAACTCACGGTAGTTATTATAATAAATTATAATTTAGTAATTATAAATTCACGTTACTAATTGAAAGTAAATTTCCCATATTGTATGTAATTCCAGTTAAAAACTCAGTGATAAACCATACATTAAAGAGTGCATGGTGAAAGACATCTATCCATACAAGGAGATGTTATGTTTTGAAATTTTCATATATAGCAAATAGTACTCAAGCCCACGTTCCACCTAGACGCGCTGATTACCAAAAAGCTGTCTAGATTTGAAAAAAAGAATGAAAGGAAAAGAGAATCATAGTTCTTTTTTTTTTAATTTTATTTTTTGTGTTTCTTTCTTTATTTTGAGAGCGAGTGTGCACGCACATGGGGGAGGGGCAGAGAGAAAGGGAGAAAGACCATCCCAAGCAGGCTTCAAGCTACCAGCACAGAGCCCTAGGTGGAGCTTGAACTCACAAAACTGAAACCTCGAGATCATGACCTGAGCCAAAACAGAGTCCCAGGCTTAACCGACCGGGCTACCCTGGTGCCCCGAGAGAATCATAATTCGAAAAACAAATGAATGTTAAGTCCAAATGAGAAGAAATTCTACCCGCCACCACTCATGGGGTACCATAGCACTGTGGTATGAATTAAAGTTTCATTCATTCATTCATTCATTCATTTCACAAATCTCTGAGGACTTTGTAGGTGGAGGCACCAGAGGAGCAAAATGAACAGGCTTTTTTGTGCTGCCCTCTGGGCATGGTTGGCAGAGCACACGGCTTATTCAAAACTGTGAATCGTTAAAATTTGAATCAGAAGGGCTTTAGGAATAATGTTAACTGACAGCAAATAACACAATCTATTCCTCACCTAGACTCCTACAATGGAATACAGATTTTCCTTCAAGGTTCCCAATTCATTGGTTGGTCAGACGCATTCCGTCCTCTCTTATGTCCACATCAGGTTCCAATGCCTGCAAGAATCACGGGGTGACATCACCAACACGAGCTTGTACAGCCTCCACTTGTTATGGGGAACAATAATACTATTAATAAGCGTTTTAATATTCTGCTTTTCTGTGGACATGGAGAATATGTAAAAAGAAGCATTTTTTTTTCTTTTATGCTTTTCACTTCAACTTCTAAAAATCCCCCTCCCCACTTAAAGGCAAAGACAAAATACTCTCATTTTATTGTTTTCTTATAGGCTCATAAAATTTTAGCTTTGTGTTACTTTTTCAAAGACTCTATTAAACTTGATACATGAGACCGGTAGGCTGCCACAAACTCATAAAAATCTTTTCGAAGAATGGCTGCCTAGCAGTGGAAATTGAATGGCAATTTCTAAGAATCAAGCTAATGGCTTAAACTATAGAAAATGTGAAGCCCGCTAATAGACAATTTAGGATTTCCCCTCTCCCCCCACCCCCCACTGGAGAGAACAGAACATGAGCTTGAATAAAACGGCACCGAGATCTTATTAATCTTCGGTCTGTAAAAGCTCAATTGTCTTAAGCAATGGGCTGTGGTATACATACCACAGTAAAATCTATGCTTAAAATGTTCTCCATATTTCGGGAGCTAAAAGCTCTGCACCTTTTGACTATGTGGACACTTGTATTATTGTCAGTTTCAAGAGTTAAATATTCCAGCAGGAATTTGTTACTACACAGCGGTACATAATGCCTGAAAACCCCCTGCACCAATATTGCTCTCAAATTGGCAGCAAGTGAACAAGGGACATGAAGGATGCTTCAGCCCAGTAACCTATCCTTCCTTCTCTCCTGGGAGCCACTTGGCCAGCTTTCATCCTCATAATTATAATAAATTTGACATTTCATAGATAATATTGATTTCTGTATTTTAGCATTTCACCATAGGTGACAGTCTAGCGTCAAGAATGAAATTTCTATTGATCTCCTGCGCATTAATCTCTCATGTGTATGTGATCATTTTTATAAGACCTTTTACTGCACATAAATCAATATTTCATATTTCCAGCTATGCCAGAGGAGATGTCATATTTGTAAACTGTGAGTTGACACCTGCAATTCCTTCCTGTTCAGCTTCAACTGTTCAGTAAGAGTCGATTCAGGGTTGGGAAAGGATCAAGCTCAAGAAACAAGGTAGATGAAAGGCACGAATGTAGACTAGAGTAATTAGCTTAATGAACAAAGAAGCCAGGTAGTGAAATAAAGTGAAAGGATGTTTCTTCTATAAAAATTGCTTCTATGGACATAGCATCTGTGAGACAGTTTGGCTCTCCATCCTTGCTAGGGAGCTGGTACTAGATTTAAATGTCTGTGTTGATAAGGTACACCGGAATACTTTTAAATAATTACTGTAAAAGAACCAAAAAATCTTGTTGGATAAGAAAGTCACTACAATTTCACAAGTGTTTAACATATATAATCTTCTTACCCACAGACCCAACAGGGTGTCAATGCTGATGTAATAGTTTTGGGGACTGTGATCAGTTTCTTAATTTAGCAATCATTTTAGGAAGTAAGGAAATAATTTTCCTAGTTCATGTTGAATGGTTTCCATATTTAAAAAAAAAAAGATCTTAGAATTACATACGAAGATTCTAATGAATCAGAAAACAATAATATTATGAACAGAATGTAAGCTCTTCTTTGTAGGAATTTTAATGCAGTGTGGGGACTAGCATGTATTTTTAACAAGTGAATTCTTCACTCGAAAGAGATAGAACTCTTATAACTACTTAGGGATCCACTAAAGTATTTATTTTGCCAATTTCAATAGCAAGTAAAAAATCAGCATACATTTGTATATAATCTTGCTGGACTTGTCTAAGCTTTATTATTTTCAAAAACTGTTTCCTATTTATTACATAATTGGAGTTTATCCATGACATATTTTAAGAGCTTTTGGAACAAACCATTGGACACGAGCTGATCTATGTGGATGTTTATGCTTCTAACTATAAATTTTCCCTGCTTATTCTTACACTTGCTGATAGAGGTTATTAAATGCAAAACTCAATTTGGATGTGGTCTAATATAAATGAAAAGGTATTGAGGATAAATGCTATCTTGTACAGCATTAACATTTATTCTTCACAAAATTGCTATTCCACATATTTAGAGAAGTTCAGAACTCTAAGCCTTGTGCAATAAACATTTTCAGAATCTGACAAAGATGCTTTTAATTCAATAAAGTGTTTGCTGGTTTAAAAAGAACTACTTTTTCCCAGATAAAAGTGGACTTGGAAATGTCCACTTTCCAGCAATTTCCTATAGTCACTATTGACACACTATTATTTTAAATTATATGTCGTTTCACTAGAAGGAAATGCTACTCTTGCTTATTTTTTAAAGGCCAACCCTTTTTGCTGGTTTCTGAAACATGTTCATGGCCATAAAATATGTCAGCAAATGACTGTTTTAACATGATGACAGACACATTATCGGAGTGTGACTGACTAGTGTATGAGTGACTATATTTTGACAGTTGTGTCAGCTTCTGACTGAAGGAGCACAATTAAAAAAAACAAAAAAACAAAAATCACCTAGACTGAATGGTAGGGCATTACTGAAGAAGTCAGCAGGTAGAATGCACCTTTACAAATAGCTTAGTTTCTCAAGTGGCTAAAGAGTTAGTTAGTTGAGCTTTAGACATTATAAAACTTATTTTGTTTGAGACCCAATTAACATTACAAAGGGCCAGGCAGCGGAAATTTGTGTCCTCAGAACTTAAGAACTCTGACTTTTAATGTCCAAGTTGACTGGATCTAATACTCTCATTTTGTCTTAGTTAACTTTCACTGTACATTTTGGCATTTTATTTCTTTAAGGGGAAAATTTCTGAGCCCTGAAATCCCAAAGCTGAAATGACCACCTACATTCCTTACTAATATCTATTCCTTAAGTAAATTGAATAAAGAACCCCATATTCATTCTCCGGGGGGGGGGGGGGGAATATTCCTCCAGTTTTGTGAGCAAAAACTTTTACTAATAATAGGGTGTTTGGGGTGATACTTGCAAAATGATGGAGGGCATTTTTTTTAATTGGTATTTCAATTTTCACTTGATGATTTTGCTATTTCTTTGTATCTCTTTCTCTGCTCACACTTGTCAGTTGCCTTTTATATTCCAGAATCCATAGAGATTTCTCCTGGACACAAGATATCATTACATCTGCTCTCATGCCTCTCCCCTCCATTGCCCGGATCTAATATTTGCTATTCTTGGTAAGGCTGGAGTGCACATCTTCTTGGTTTCTATGGCACCCATGGACACTATGTCATTGTACTCAACTATACTATCATTTTAAGCATTTATATTTCTTTCTTTTCCCAAAGTTGAGAAATCTTTTTTTTTTTCCTGTCAATGTTCCCTTTGTTTGTATTTAGTAACCACTAGATGACTAAGCAAATCTTTGTGGAATGAATGAATGAATGAATGAGTAACACAATCAGTGGTAGTACATTTAAAATATGTTTTACGATGAGAGGGCCATGAATTCAATGATGTGGATTACACAGAAGAATCCACTTCCTTATTTTAACAATATTATAAATTTAAGTTCTTTAATATCAATTTTTCTTAATCAAAAGGTACTTAGCATATGGTAGAAAATCAGTTAATAGCCTGCAAAGTGTAGTAAGTTTTTAGCTTTTAATTCATACAGAAATATTTTTTAATTGGTAGGTGCACAAAAAAGTTGTCCCATAGCTTCAGTATTTTAAAAATATGCAGGCTGTTGGTGTTTTAATGTGAGAAGAAATAAAAAATTTTAACAATTACATTTGGAGTATATTTCTAAGATCTTTATAATTTTAAAATAGCAACAATTTTTCTAAATAGGATATGAAAAAAAACCTCTTGTCTTCATATTAACTTCCTAAATATAGATGGTGACTGAACATTATATGTATTTGAGGGAAAATTTGGCTTAATTTTTCAAATTACTTAAAATGTTATAATTTATAAGTCAAAATTTCAAGTTCTAACTAAAAATTTTAAGACGAAAAATGTATACAGAAATTATTAGAAGTTATGTAAAACCTCAAATTATGGTGAAATTTAGAAATGTCTAGAAAACAGGGGCGCCTGGGTGGCTCAGTCGGTTAAACGTCCGACTTCGGCTCAGGTCATGATCTCGCGGTCCGTGGGTTTGAGCCCCGCATCGGGCTCTGTGCTGACAGCTCAGAGCCTGGAGCCTGTTTTGGATTCTGTGTCTCCCTTTTTCTCTGACCCTCCCCTGTTCATGCTCTCTCTCTGTCTCAAAAATAAATAAATGTTAAAAAAAAAATTAAAAAAAGAAAAAAGAAAAAAAAGAAATGTCTAGAAAACAAACATAGATTATAGCATTTTAAAACTAGAATAATTTTGATTATTTGATTATTAGTTGTCTCTGTATAAATTATACATTTGGAGTAACTGACAACAGACAAAAAGATCCAATTTTCAAAACAAATTTGATGTCCTAAAATTACAAGATTGTCAATGACAACATGGACACTGAGAGAAAGAAAACTTTCTAGCATGAAATTCAAAGATGAAATGAACATCATGGTAGGCTTCATAATATATGAAAACAACCAAAGTATTTCAATGAAATTCAAGAATTTGATATGCTGCAGCAGTAAAAATTCCCAGGATTAATATTAAAGGGTAGATTCATATAAAAAAGGAGTTTATTAAATATGTATAAATTGAAATCTATGTATATATGCTGTATAAATATTTTTACTAATGGATTCTGATGGGGTACATTTACCCAAAACTTCATCGTTCAGTAATTAATATCAAAGACACATAAAAAATTCAGATTTCTATGAGGTTTTTTTTTTTTTAATTTTTTTTTTCAACGTTTATTTATTTTTGGGACAGAGAGAGACAGAGCATGAACGGGGGAGGGGCAGAGAGAGAGGGAGACACAGAATCGGAAACAGGCTCCAGGCTCCGAGCCATCAGCCCAGAGCCCGACGCAGGGCTCGAACTCAGGGACCGTGAGATCGTGACCTGGCTGAAGTCGGACGCTTAACCGACTGCGCCACCCAGGCGCCCCTCTATGAGGTTTTTAAAAAATGTTTTAAAATTAAAATGTTGAAGCATGTTAGGATGAGAAAGAAGTACTTAAGGAGACAACTATTTAATTAAGGATTCAATGGATACATTTTTGTTGATGTTTTTACCAAGAATAATACGACAATTTTTATAGCACATAAAAAATGGAGAGAAAGGAAATGATTCAGTTGCTCTCGTTGCATCTTCAGAGCTAAAACTGTGAGTAAAAGGAAGAGCGTTTATTTTAATTGTAATCAGAGCACAGTATGGAATATTTTTGTTCATGTCTTACTCATGGAATCTTTTAAGAAATTCTGGTGTCGATTCTGGTTTCCCAAAATTTAGAAGTTAAAAAGGAAACCAAAGATGGAGGATTACCCATTAAAGGCTCAGCTTCAAAAATAATAACAGTTCTAGAGAGAACGTGACAAAGTATGTATTAGCATAAAGATATACGTGCCAAAATGTAATTAAAAGTGGTAGTCAAACCTAAATGCTATCTATCACTCCCCTTCTAAAGTCCTCTCTGCTCAACTTTGGAGCAAAGTGGGGGTTTGTGATGAGTGGAAGGGAGATTTTCCATTTATTTTTTTCCTTTTTGAACCATTTTAATTGTCTACACATATTCAATTACTACTTTCATGATTTCTAAATAAAACAAATGATTATTTAAGCAGGGTAATGACAGTTTTTGTGTTCCTTTCCCTTTCTGAATATCTATGTCCAAAAACTTTTTTATTTTATTATTTTTTTTAGGTTTATTTCTTCACTCTGAGAGAGACAGAGATAGTACAAGTGGGGGAAGGGCAAAGAGAGCCGGGGAGAGAGAGAGAATCCCAAGCAGGCTCTGCACTGCCAGTGCAGGACCCCCAATGCGGGACTTGAATGCCCGAAACCCCAAGATCATGACCTGAGCCAAAACCAAGAGTCAGATGCTTAACTGACTGAGCCACCCAGGCACCTATGTCCAAAACTTTTTAAAAAGTTAAGGTATGTTATATGCACACACAAGACTAAATGAGAATTAAAAAGATCATATATATAGTCAAACATTAAATTTAAAAGATCTTGTATATACATATATATATATATATATATATATGATTATATATGTGTGGGTGTGCATGCATGTGTACATATTCAACATGTCTGGATCAACATGCATGAAAATTATGAAACAGTGTCATCACAAAGTTACCTGTTTTTCTCACCAAAATAGTGCATGTTCCTCTTTAAATTGGGGCTCAAAATATGTCCACTTTTCTTTTAATTTTGAAGTTAATATACTTCCAAACCCCCATTAATCAGATTGGGAGAGACACAATAGCACAATGAGTTAAGAAAGCAAATTCTAGAGCCGACTTCTGCCCCTTACTAGAGATGGGACCTCGGGCAAGTCACTTAATTTCTCAGTGTTTCAGTCTCTCTTCCCTAAGTGAAGAATATTCCCTAGCTCTAGCTTTGGGTGTTATGAGGATACCATGAGTTAATATAAGTAAAGTGCTTAGAAGAGTAAACTGCTATACAAACATGAGCTAAGATTAGCATTCTCCCTCCAGATGTTCCCAAAGATCCCCAGGGTGGTTTGCTCAGTCCAGTTCAACCAGATTGTTATTATCTATGGAAAGCCTGGTCAGTCAGCCCATTTTCTCAGCTTTGCCACCGTCACTGTCACACAGTATCACCAACAAACACAGGCAGTCTGGGCAATGGAAGAATAATGCATTGATTCGACGAATACGTGTTGAGTGCTTTCTATGAGCCAAGTATACTCCTAAGCACTGAGAATACAATAGTGAACAAAGCCAAGCCCCTGCTCTGGTGCAGTTTATATGCATTTTCTTGACCTCGCTTATGTTCAAACGGCCACTGGTTAGCAGTCTAAAACTGAGGTCACCAAGTAAGTTGGTTTGTCCTACACTAGTCTTAATTTTGAGGGCTGTTATAATAGGAAGGTAAACAGTTTTCTGACAGTTCTTCCCCAAAAAGAATACCTTAAGTTACTGAAAATGCCTCATGTTACAAAACCAAGAAAAGACTATTACAGTCACGAGTATATATTTGTATATATGTATGTGAGAAAATGTAGGGTCAGCGATATGTGTTAAGTGAAATTGTACCTGCAAGCCACAAAATGAAAGAGATTTTTATTGAACTTGTGTTTTATTTGGATTTAAACTTAAATCTTCTAATGCCAAATTTCCACTCACAAAAAAACACCTTGAGAAACAAAAACACTTCAGTGCATCCAGGTGTCAATGGTAAATTTTAATCAAAGTAAATATTTTGTAATTGACACTAAAATCTTAAACCTAAACGCAAATGTATACTTGCATAGGGTTTCCCCCAGGATATGTAAACATATTGTATTCTTTGTCCATGACAGCTATCCTTGAAAAACTGATTCTACATGCCAGTGATATAATTTCACAGAATTCAAGCAACAATGCTGATCAGCAAACCTACCAGTAAAATTCTAGCCTGGCCAAGTTGTTTTATAATTCCATCACCATGGAAAAAGAAAGAATACAGAATATCAGTGCATAGCTATCCCTAATCAAATTTGCATTCCTTGGAAAGAAAAGATTCAGCTTTAGGGGAGAAAATCCCAAGCAATGGAAAAGGGGTGTCTACCCATTGGCTAAATTGAAAATTCCTTATGAGCACAACCAGACTGAGATTACACATACTCATAGGATCTTGCAGTGTTTTCCTAAGTGAGATTACATTTTCCATTTGAAAAAAAGGAGAAACACAAAACTGCATTCATCTGGAAAAGAGTATGCTGTGATTCGGTACATCCCATTGCTTCCAATGGGAGTTACTTCAATATGCATTTGTTTATTCCACACATCTCAAAGCAAACCTTTTTCATAATCTATAATGTTAGAAATTATGTTCTTATGGTTATAAATATTAGCAACTGAAACTTTAACTCATGCAAGATTTACTGTTTTTGAACTCCAAATTTACATGGCCATATAATATATATTTATTTTTTCAACACATAAACATATCACACAGTAGACATATTATATACGGCAGCATGTAAAAACACACATGAGCTTTATCCTCCTGTAATTTAAAGTATTATAGGGTGGAAAGTAAATACACAAATAAGTATCTAATTATAAATTCTGATGAATGTTTTGAAAATAATGAAGAGAAAGGAGACCCACTCCAAACTGTGTGGTTCAGGGAAAGTTTCTAGAAAGAAGAATGAAAACAAAACACAAAAGATAAGAAACTTTTGAGTGAACTGAGGGACAAAAGCATGTGTGAAGGCTTTGCTAGGAAATTATTTCACTAACTTATGGAACTAAAAGAACAACAGTTGAAGCTGGGTGAGAAATAGAATAATTCCAGGAGAAAATGGAGAGAGAGTAGAAGCCATTGGATGCAGGTCCCTGAGGCCAAATTGTTTTGTTTTTTTTTTTAATTTTTTTTAACGTTTATTTATTTTTGAGACAGAGAGAGACAGAGCATGAACAGGGGAGGAGCAGAGAGAGAGGGAGACACAGAATCTGAAACAGGCTCCAGGCTCTGAGCTGTCAGCACAGAGCCCGACACGGGGCTCGAACTCACGGACCGTGAGATCATGACCTGAGCCGAAGTCAGACGCTTAACTGACCAAGCCCCGAGGCCAAATTGTTTTAATTAGAGGAATGACATTTTCAGATTTACGACATGCAACAATCACATCAGAGAGAGTTCTGAGGAGGGCAAGGAGTAGAAGAAGGGAGACCAATGGAAATGATGTCAGTAATGCACAAAAATGCTACGAAAGTCTGGTTTTTTCTTCTGACAACTTTAGACATCTGTCCTGGATGGGTGTCTATACAATTGGTAGAAACAAAACTAATTTTCTTTTAAGAACTTATCGTGAATTGTTGTCAACAATAAACCAAAACCATTGTCTACCCATACTTCAAGCATTCCATGGGTTTATATGAGTTGTCATGGGATCCTAACTGACCTCTATAACATTTCCATACGGGTGACATATCTCATGTGAACGAATGTTGGGAATCTTGGTTAACAGACATGTGCTCAGTTCCAAAAGGAAACCACTTTTCATCTCCACCTAATTTTTGTTTTGTAGGAAAGGGGGTTCAGTGTTGATAAATTTCCAGTTTTCCAAAATAAGCTAGAAATCTGGATTTTGATGTGATTTTTATGTTACCTCAATTAAAAACATATATATTTGTATTAACTTCCAGATCTTGTCATCAATCGAATCTTTGACCATTATAAGGCTTATGTGGTGAAGTGAATAAAGATGATTCTATATATTTAAGAAGAGAATTTGGTTAAGCAACGAGATATTCTACAAAGGACATTTCTAAAACTAAACTAGTCTAAGGAATCCTCAACATTAATAGTTTTCCCCAAATCCAAAAACTATGCTTTTTCTAAAAATGAAATCGATAAAAAATTTTGACAAGTAATTTCTCAAAAAGTTTCTCAAATTCTCAATTTCTCAAAAAATTCTCATTGCACTCAATCCCTTAAAATAGGGATAAAATAATTTAGGATACTCAGGTAATCATTCATTCATTCAACAAATACAAGGGTCAAGCATTGTATTTGGCACTGTCCCAAATAGGATACAAAATAAAATTCTCGCTCTCGTGAAGCTTGTGGTCACTGGACGGGGAAGTTAAGTCAGTAGGTAAGTCAACACATTGCAGTGTGTTGAGTGTTTAAAATGGGAGAGTACAGTGTGATAGAGCAATATATAGAAGGAGCACATAACCCACACTTGGATCTGGGAGATGGGGGGATGGGCTAGAGAATGTTCCTTATAGAAGCGCCTTATGGCAGAAGGATAAGTAAGCATTGTCTAGGTAGCATCTTCACTGGAAATAAACCAGAATTTACAGCAGCAAGCAACGGCCATTCGGTAATCCCCACCGCCCCGAAGATACTCAGCCTTAGTAAACTATCATCCATCTTTTACCTCACCTCTTGAGAACCCAGATTCCCCCCATAGGGCCTCCCATAACTACTGTGACCAGTTCTAAGCTATTATGTAATTTCTGTCTTCAAAATGTCCTAGGAAATTCTCTCCTTAGTGCTTCCAGGCAACACTTGACTTCAGAAGAAAGAAGTGGCACAAATAAACTGAAAAGCTGCCGACTTCTATCAGAGAGAATGATGTCAGAAAAGTCAAGGCGCTATGGGACCACGGTTAGATAGAGAATAGTGGAGAGGAGAATGGGGATGCTCACTGTAGAACTTCCTGGTGAGGCAGGGAAACAAAGAATGTCTAGCTAGATCCTGGGAGAGACAGCCCAGGAATGCAGTAAGTGGATAAATGAAAGGTGAATCTAGATAGAGCTATGACATACAGTTGATATATACACAGTGATTTCAATATCTACCAGGATGTATCCATTAAGAATCTTTTTATTTATAAAACCCAATTTAAACTGGCTTACACAAAGATTATTTATTGGTTCATATAACTGACAGGTCCAAGGAGTATGTTGGGCTTCAGACACAGCAAGAGTTCAGAAGTTCAAATGATGTCATTGTAACCAGGTTTTTCTCTTTTCCCTGGGTTCTAGTTTGCTGGATTCCATCACTAAGCACAACGTGTTGACTTCTGACAGCGTCAGGCTTACCCTTGTGGTAGCCAGATTTGCTTTTCAGTTTTATGCCTTTGTTTTAGTACTTTATCCTGCGTTCTCATTGGACTTTTTTTTTCCTTCAATTTCTGTATTGTGGTAAAATACACAGCATTTAAAACCTACCATTGTAACCATTTTTCGAGTGTCCAGTTCGGCGCTACTAAACACGTTAACAACGTTGTGCCGCTATTAACACCATCCGTTTCCAGAACTCTTCATCTTGGAAAATTGAAACTCTATACCCAGTGAATATTAGCCTCCCAGCTCCTCCTTTCCCTCAGCCCCCAACAATCACCATTCTACTTTCTATCTCCATGATTTTAAATACTCTGAGTACCTGATAATTGGAATCATACAGTATTTGTCTTTTTGTGATTGGCTTTTTTCACTTAGCATAATGTCGTCAGTGCTCATTCATGTTGTAGCATACATCAGAATTTCATTCCTTTTAAGGCTACACAATACTGCATTGTATGCAGTATATGCATTGTATATGCACTGCATATGCCATATGCCTCATTTTGCTTATCCATTCATCCATCAATGTATCCTTGGGCTGCTTCCAGATTTTACTTCCTGTAAATAATGATGCTATGAACATAAGTAAACAATTATCTTTTCAGGATAATTGAAGCCTTGCTTTCAGTTCTCCTGGATTTATACCCAAAAGTGGAAATGCCGAATCAGATGGTGATTCTATTTTGTTGTTGTTGTTGTTGTTTTAGGAAATGCACTACTGTTTTCCATAGCAGCTGCACCATTTCACAATTTTACATTATCACCAAGAGTGTACAAGTATTCCAACTCTTCCACCTTCTCACCAATACGTTTTCTGTTTGTTTGCTTGTTTTGTTTTTGATAAAAGCCATCCTAAAGGACATTAGTTGGTATTTCATTGTTGTTTTGATATGTACTTCCTAATGATTAGTGATGTTGAACGTCTTTTCATGTGCTTGGCCATTTGTATATCTTCCTTGAGAAATGTCTTTTGAAGTCCTTTGCCCATTTTTGAAGCAGGTTGTTTCTTTGTTGTTGTTGTTAAGCCTTAGGAGTTCTCTATATAACCTCAATATTAATCCTTTATCAGAATGTGATTTGCAAATATTTTCTCCCATTCTGCAGGTTGGTTGCCTTTTTACTCTGTTTATAGCACCTTTTAATGCATCTTATAAAACTTACATGAAGCCTAATTTGTTTATTTTTTGTCATCTGTTGTCTGTGCTTTTGGTGTGACAAGATGTTTAATTTTGATTTTAAAAAGGCAAGAGAGGGACGCCTGGGTGGCTCAGTCGGTTAAGCATTCAACTCTTGATTTCGGCTCAGGTCATGATCTTGCGATTCATGAGATGGTGCCCTGCGTCAGTCTCTCCACTGACAGCACAGGGCCTGTTTGGGATTCTCTCTCTCTCTTCCAGGATTTTCAAGAATGTTTTTCCTTGTCTCCCTGGCTCTGATTAGGTGCCATGCACATACCTAAAACAATCCTTGTGACTGGATCCACACTTAGAATGCATACAAAAATAAGAAGCATTAGAAGGAGGACAATATTTGGGGAAATATCCTTAATCTGAAGATTTCTGGAATGGTAATGCACAGTGCAACCCACAAAATTTCACAAGTGATACAAAATCAGGGACTCAGTATTCTTTTGTGCAAGCCCTGTAAACATTTGAGCAAAAAGACATCCCAACAATTAAACTTTTCTCTGCAGTTACAACCTGAAAAATACTCACTCTGCTACATTTTGCTCCACAGGTCAGTAGGAATCAAGATGTCCTATAAACATCCTAAAATAAATAAAT
The DNA here is from genome assembly GCF_018350175.1 of Felis catus. Lineage (NCBI taxonomy): Eukaryota > Metazoa > Chordata > Mammalia > Carnivora > Felidae > Felis > Felis catus. Next base: position 145,984,970 of record NC_058375.1, read on the forward strand.
AAATAAATAAATAAAACACAAACACTTAAAATAAGCTATACTGAATACTCTTCTATACTACTCTTTTACCTCAAGAATGATGTTGTAAAACCCGAATAGTTTCAAAGACCAATTAAAGCACAAATCAAAGTGAAAGAGATATATCTAGCCTGTTCTGTCTGCTATAACAGAATGCTGCAGATTAGGTGGCTTCTATATAATACATATTTATTTTTCACAGTTCTAGAGGGTAGAAAGTCTAAGAGCAAGGTGCTGGCAGGTTTGGTGTGTGAAGAGACCCACTTTCTGGCTCAGAGATGGCCATTTTCTCCCTGTCCCCTTCCATGGCAGAAGAGGGGAAGGAGTTCTCTGGTGTTTCCTTTCTAAGGGTATTAATTCCATTCACAAGGAGTCCACATTTATGACCTAATCACCTTCCAAAGGCTCCACCTGCAACACCATCACATTGGAGTGGATTTCAACATATGAATTTGGGGGGCATACAAACATTCACTCTATAGTAAAATCAAAATAAAATAATTATACTGGTTTTTTTTGTTTGGGTAACTGGTAACTCAAAGAATGCACTAGTGAAACATATTAGCTCATTAAAAGTATAAAGATATAAAGTAAATATAGATTTAATAGGTAGAAACCCTAGGATTTGCTGAAAAATAGTGTGTATAGGATAAAAAAGGAAAAGTTAGGAACAACTTTGAGAGGTTAGTTGATAATAATGACTTTTGCATTAGTCAGAACTAATAGGGCAAGGGATATCCATTGAAAACCAAGCCCATTAAATTTAGAGCAAACTAAAAAGAAATTGTGTAGTAACCTCTGTAAATAATAAATATGAAGCACTCATTAGAAACTCAACAAGTGGTAAACCTGAAAATTTAAATGAATCTGAAAATATTTTCTTTAATTATGAATTACAGAACCATTAAGTGAAACTAGCATGAATAGAATTTTAAGGATTTCATAGATGGTAATTATACGCTCTCTTAATTTCATGTCCACCAATGTCTTAGTCATTATTTCACAAGGCAGCATATTCCATTATAGAACAACTTTTATGGTTAGAAAGTCCTTCTTTCATTTGAACTAAAGCTACTAGTTACTTCCATCCTACCTTAGAATCATTCAGGAAAAAAAAAATTAAAGATTTATACTCAGAATTAAAACCATTGATCCCTGTGTGATCCAACTAATGCAGACTAGAACAGAAATATGGCCTCCTTTGCTCAGGACACATATCTGCTATTAATGCCCCAAAATAAAAATTCATGATCTTTATTGACAACTTACTGTTACTGAATTCTGTGCTGGATATTGATTGTTTTATTGCCAGCATTCATTTTCACTTCCTTGTATGTTCTCCCCTATACTGTTGAATAATCCCCCTTCCACCCCTCACCCCCTCTCCTCCAGATATCCAGCCCCTAATCCCTGGAACCTGTGAGTGTTACCTTCTATGACAACAGGGACCTTGCAGATGTTATTAAATGAAGAATGCTGAGATGGGGAGATTATCTTGGATTATCGAGGTTGACCCTAAGTGTAATCGTGCATGTCCTTATAAGAAGCAGGCAGAGGGAGATTTGGAACACAAAGAGAATCAGTGTGACGACAGGAAACAGGAAGAGGAAAACAGATGGTGTGATGCAGGGCCATGAACCCAGGAATAGGAATACTGTCCAGAAGCTGGAAAAGTCAAGGAAATGGATTTGTCCCTAGACTCTCTAGAAGGAATGTGGCCCTGCCAACACATTGATTTCTGCCCAGCAAAACCCATGTCAGACTTCTGGTCTCCAGAACTATGAGAGAAGGATACCTGTGGTTTTAAATCACCAAGTGTTTGATAGTTTGTTACAGCAACCACAGGAAACTAAAACACTCTCTCTTGTGAGGGGGCAAGTGCATGAAATTTAGAACAGGGAAGAGAATACAAGTCATTATTATTCTCCTAGCAGTCATATATAGGCACAGAGAATTTGGCAATGGCTCCCAGGACATCTGTATCTCACCCTTTCATGCTGAAGGCAACCAGGTTCATTGGCTGTCAGCATTTGCAATTCCCATAAATTTCTGATTTCCGGAAACCTAGCAAAAGCTTTCTATGGCTTCCACCACCTCCTCAGCTCTGCCAAATGGTTTTAAGCTCCTGAATTTAAACCCTTCCTAAAAATATAAAATAAGATAAAATAAAATAAAATAAAATAAAATAAAATAAAATAGTAAAGTAAAATAAAATAAAATAAAATAAAATAATAAAATAAAATAAAACCCTTCCTGTTTGAAAGACCTAAAATGCTGTTTTCCTGACAAAACCCCAACTACTAACATCCAAGCTCTGAATGTCCTGCAGCTTACTTAGAAGAAACACAAAATATTTTGCTTCCAAAAATTTTACAGGGTTCTCATTTCTATAATTAACAACCATGGGAAGAGTTAAATATTTTCCAAAGCAATATAAATAAATATGTATAAAGGAAAAGTAAAACATTTAATATTTACTTATTCCCTCATTCATTCAACAAATATTTATTGAGCACCAATTCTGTTGGAGATGCCATTACAATACTAGAAATGCAACATGAACAAGCTGGACATTGCCTACCAACAAAGCTGATAGTAAGAGGAGAAAAAGACAAATATATAAGCAATTGAATAGAGAATAATGTTCTATGACAAGGGAAGTACAAGGTGCTACAGAAGAACACAAACTTAGCAGGATCAAGGAATGCTACTTGGACGAAGTTACGTCTAAGCCAAGATCAAAAGCATAATGGGCATTACTAAGGCGTTTTGTAATTGGAAGAAATAATCCTTTTCTCCCCAAATCGCCTCACCTGCTACTTGGCCTCCTCCGACATCTACGAATTCCCACAGTACTCAGGCTATCTCCAACTTTTTTCCAAACAGACACCTCGAATGTAGAAAATGGGTCCCAAATTGGTTTTTGTTCTTGCTGCTGCTATAGTTGCTATTGCAGTTACTTGAAATATATTATTGGCCAGCATAGGATTTTCAAAATTTCTGAAACCAAATGTCTTTATTCAGAATTCTGCAATTTACTACAGTCCTATTGTTTGGATTGAGTACTTCACACACTTATTTCGCCTACCAGGTCTCTCAGAGCATTTACTCATGAATCCTACTTAAAAAAAGGTCGGGGTGGGGGGCGGGGCACCTGAGTGGCTCAGTCAGTTAAGCATCAGACTTCAGCTCAGGTCGTGATCTCAGGGTTAGTGGATTGGAGCCCCATGTCGGGCTCTGTACTGACAGCTCAGAGCCTGGATTCTGTGTCTCCCTCTCTCTCTGCCCCTCCCCCACTCAGACTCTGTCTCTCAAAAATGACTAAATGTAAAAAAAAAGAGTTATGTAGACTTAAGTCAGTCAAACTTGGGTTTAGAGCTCAGTTCAGCACTTAACTACATTTGTAATCTTGGACAAAGTACTTAAATTACCTAGTCTTTTATTATTATTATTATTATTAATCTGTAAAGTGAATATAGTGATATCTAATCTTGCACAGAAATACCTATGAAATGCCCAGCTCAATAGCCAACATTCTCTTCCTTCCTTCCTTCCTTCCTTCCTTCCTTCGTCGTTTTTTCTTTCTTTTTTTTAATATAGGGCAGCATGTAATCATATTGCAATAATTATGTACTAGCCTCTTAGATATAAATTAAAACATTTTTTCTAGCTTGAATATGAGCTTATAACCAGCAAAGTCTCAAGATTTTCCATTTGAAACAATCTGTCAAATGGATCAAATAAGTAGGGAGACTCAGGCCCCGACTTACCCTTCTTCTGCCCTCAGAGGAATGTCTTCTCAGTTAACATGGTCCTCTTTTTTGAATTATTAATGGCAACAGGAAAAAATTCTTCCTGGTTAGATCAGTAAATCCAATTTTCTACTGCCCACTTCAAGCATTAAGTCAAGCTCCAAATAATGATAGCATTATATCAAAGTAATGGACAAAATAGTCTATATCATGCAAAATTAAAATGTGAATTAATTTCCAAAGAAAAAAATATTTTCAGTGGTATTAGTTCTTTCATTCTTATTGCCTACTGGGAATGAAGAGAACTGCTCTCAAATCATCTGATGGATTGGTCCCAGAACAAGCAGTAAGAGCTAATTCACCAATTAAGTTTTTAAAAATCCAAGGAACTGAGCACATGTCTAATAAAAAGAACATGGATCCCTGAAGGGAAGAAGAAGAAAGAGAAGGAGGAGGAGGAGGAGGAGGAGGAGGAAGAGGAGGAGGAGGAGGAGGAGAGGCAGGACACTGGATCACACAAAGAAGGCTATGTGGTATAATGAATGAAACCTTGCATTCACTATAGGAGGAAGTGTGTTCCATTACCACATGACCTTGAAGGAGACACGTGCTGCTCATGTTCCAGGGTCTGAAGAGTATGATTGAATATAAATGATTCATCAAGAAATACTTAAGAAGACTCTGATCTTTTGTTGATACTCTAAAAATGGCACAGTCTGCATTTTCATAATCTACATTGTTTTAGAAGGATTTATCATTATTGCTCACAGATTATGAGAACGTAGGAGACAAGAACTACCCCTTTTCCAACTTTGTGCCCTGACAAATTTCCTAGAATAATGTTTTGAACACAGCATATGTATATCAAATTAAAGAAATCAAAAACCAGAGACAATTACACAGGTCCTAGCACATCTTTAAATGATACAAGGTTTTGTCTATTGTCCATGTATTTGGACAATTATTGGGACCAATGTATTTGTCCAGGGGATTTTTTTCAAGGTTGGAAATATTTATTTTCTTTAAACAGGGTCCTAAGTAGCAAAGAAACAAAACAGGTCCCAGACTCTGGACCGTGGACAGCTAGGAAGTTATTGGGTGAAAAGTTGGAGGGGGCTACCACCACCTAAGAGAGTTACAGAAAAGATGAGTTTCAGGAAATGGAGTTGCCTTCAGGAATTCCAATGCCGGAAATGGCATGTCTGGGCAAGGGGGAGGGGAAGCCACAAGTGCTGTCATGAGGAAAGGTGCTGAAGGAGGGCTGTACTGTTTCTATGAAGAGTAATATGAAAACCACAAATGGCAAAGGATATAATGAAAATGAAATATAGGGGCGCCTGGGTGGCTCAGTTGGTTGAGTGACTTCAGCTCAGGTCATGATCTCATGGTTTGTGAGTTCCAGCCCCGCATGGGGCTTTGTGCTGACAGCTCAGAGTCTGGACCTTGCTTCGGATCCTATGTCTCTCTCTCTCTCTCTCTCTCTCTCTCTCTCTCTCTCTCTCTGTCCCTCCACAGCTCATGCTTTGTCTCTCTCTCAAAAATAAATTAATTTTTTTTAATGAAATGAAATATAAACACTACAGCTATCGACTTCTAGGATAATTTCCTCCAATGTTAGGCTGCAGAAATCGGTACCTGGTGGATTCTTTAGAAGCAACTGTTCTATTCAAGTTACCATGAGATATTCATTCCCCAAAATAAATAAAAAGCCTGGATAAACAAAGCATCCTTTTCTCCACAGTAGTATCATCCAATGTTTCAGACGCAGGGAAGGAGGTATATGCACCACGTTTCAGACAAGTTTGACCTCAGTCTACCAAAAGATAGAAACTATTTTTAAGATACATCAGAACATGGTTTTAATTGGGGGATTGGGGAGGGGGGTGGGTTGGTTGTTTTGATTGAGTTTAGTTTTTTATGTGACTGTCTCCTTCACTGTAGCAAGAATTCCTCAAAAGGGGTGGTTTTGATACAGTCGTCCTTGTTTTTACAGCTCTTACCATGGTACCTGGCATAGAGAAGATATTCAATATAGTTAGGTGGATGGATGGGAAGGTAGATGAATGGCTAGGTAAATATTCATAACTGAGTTGTGGCAATTACGGGTACTTAGAAATATCCTTTAATGAAGAGAAATGGCTTACATTCTTTTTTTTTTTTAATGTTTATTTATTTTTGAGACCAAGAGAGACACAGCGTTAGCAGGGGAGGGGCAGAGAGAGAGACACACACACACACACACAGAATCCGAAGCAGGCTCCAGGCTCTAAGCTGTCAGCACAGAACCAGACGCGGGGCTCAACCCACAAACTACGAGATCACGAGCTGAGCGGAAGTCAGACATTTAACTGACTGAGCCACCCAGACGCCCCGAAATAGCTTACATTCTTAAGTTCCCAGGCAAACTTTCTTTTTTTTTTTAAATATATGAAATTTATTGTCAAATTGGTTTCCATACAACACCCAGTGCTCATCCCATAGAAATGCCTAGGAGAAGGGTACCTGGGTGGCTCAGTTGATTGAGTGTCTGACTTCGGCTCAGGTCATGACTTCTCAGTCTGTGAGTTCGAGCCCCGTGTCAGCTCTGTGCTGACGGCTCAGAGCCTGGATCCTGCTTCCGATTCTGTTTCTCCCTTTCTCTCTGCCCTTCTCCCACTCATGCTCTGTCTTTCTCTCTGTCAAAAATAAATAAACATATTTTTTAAATGCCTAAGAGATTTTCCTTATTGGAAGATGAAAAGTTTTCTGATATCCAGACTAACCTACAAAATACCTTGGAGCCGGAGTTTTAACCTAAATACCAGAACATATGCACTGAAATGAAGGGATTAGAATATGATGAGTGTGTAGAATCTGTGAAAATGAACCAAAAAAATAGCAGTGCAGTTTTTCAAGGTTACACACAAAGTAATCCAACTGCAAATCTAAGGTATAACTAGAAACCTTAAGACCTCTGACTTGGGACCCCAATGCCCCCTCCCTTCACCAAGAATCTTCCAGTTCTCCCTTCCCTGAGAAAAACAGGATATTTAGGTTTAGTGATTGTCCTTACACGAAAAACACATGGTGTAAGTTTCCTATCCTAAAAAATTTCTTCCTAGAAAAATAAAGTTAGCAGGAAACTAAATGTTCAATATGTCATGTGAAAGGACAAGATATATATATGAATACCTCGGCTCTTTTGTTGTGAGTAACTTAAATGGGAATAACATTACGCTTTATGCTTTTTAAAGCCTAAAATCGCCAAATTTTACTAAAGGGGAGACTGTGCGGGTCTTCACATGCACCTTTAAGTATTCACTGTCACGTGATCGCTACCCCAGCCACACTGTATGTGTCACTTAGATCCATCTTGCTTAACCTTGCTAACTAATTATGGTTACACACCAGAGACAACGAAGGAAGGAAATTATTCTAAAGAGCTAATCAAAATATAAAAGCCACATGTCATTAAAAATGCAAAATTAACACACAAATAGCTATTCTTAGAGTTGGAAAAAAAATGTTCTAAAGATAGTCATTTGCTTCACATTTCAAAGAAATATTACCGTGACCAGAGGAATGCCAGTGAAGAGATGTCTGTGACTGTAACACAAAGCAAAATGGTGCTTTTCTTAGGTGTAATGAATTATGGATTAATCTGTAAGATAACTATTTGAATGGATTTATTTCTTACCAACAGAAAGTGGTTTTCCTTCCTTGAGAATACTGCCATTCCATCCTGAAACTTTTTCAGGAGCTCATTGTTGTTGGGATTTTTACTTGTTTGTTACAGAGACACATTTTTAAGAATTATTTTCTCTTAATAGTGAACATAATCACTTTTCCTTTTATTTCAATGGTTGAAATATGTTCCCCTGTTGGTAAATGTGGCTCAAGAAAATGACTGACCTTTTCAAACAAAATTTATAATTTTAGAAATGTAAAACTTAACATTCTTTAGTAATCCAATATTAAAATACATTTAGGTTGATCTATAAAACGCTATGATTTCAACTATTCTTTTTTGAGTGTGCAATAGAGAAGCATTAACAATGCGTGTGGTTTAGAAAAATTCATTTATATAGCTGTTTGCCATGTCATGATGTATTTTAAACAAAAGAGGTACAGACAAAGGTATTGATTTTAGGGACTTAACTAAATAAACAGTATGTAAATTGTGTCTTTTTCTGTAAAATTAGATCAGGACACACATATTACACTGCCTTTTTCTATAAGAATGACAGCTATTGAATTTGGCAGACATTGGAATTTGGTTAAAGAGTTACAGACCTTTGATCTTTGGATTACAATTAAATGAAACCATTGCAAAAGGACAGGAGTGGGCCACCCAATTCCTCAAGTACACCACAGCAGCCAGGAGGCGTTATCGCTTAGTGAGATATGGACTACATTCGGTTCTCAGTCCCATGCCTGCTGGTAGATGATGAGGATGGCGTTCGTCAGAACGCACAGTAATACCATGAAAACACAATTTAGTGTTTTTCCTCCCCTTTGGTTTCGACTATATGTCCATGCGGATCTATTATACTTCCAAGTAGTGATATAATACCCTGGGGAGCAGTTGGCTCATATATATATTATATTATATTATATATAGTATATATGTGCTATATATATACTATATATATATATGCTATATATATATAGCATAGTATAGTATATATATGTATATATATATATATAGCATATATAGTGTATATATATAGCATATGTATAGCTATATATATATAGCATATGCATATGCTATATATATAGCATATGCATAGTATATATATATATATGTATATATATAGCATATATATAGTATATATATGTATATATACATAGCATAGTATATATATGCTATATATACTATATATAATATATATAAATACATATTTTTTTCTTTCTTTCTTAAGACTCTATGTGGGATTAGTTTTAGAGTGAGTTGAGAGAAACACAGAAACTCGGGTTCAAATTCATTGGAGTTTTAAGGAAAACAAATGCAGGGAAAGAACTTAAGGTTAATGTTGCTCTAGTTACTTCCCCATTTATAGGAACATTTGTTTTGGGTTTTTTTGTTTGTTTGTTTTTCTTCTTTCTTTCCTTTTTTTTCTTTTAATAACACTCTCTTAATCAACCTGGCTGTTAATAAATTAACGTTCATAGTTATGCCCAAGAGAGTCATTCCCTTCAAGTCTTTGCTTTTTAAGCTAAATTCTCCAAGTTACACACAATGCCATTGCACCATAATGACAACACTTGACCACTATTTTTAAGAGGAGATTTACTGATAACCTTTTGAATAAGAGGACTGCTCTGTTCCCTATTAATTCACATTCTTCTATAACTATTAATGATTCTAGCAAAGGGTGCGTACCCTAATAAACTGACAATAAACAGTGACTTCGCAAATTTTCTTAATCCACAATTATGTATTCATAGCAACAAATGGGCAAGTTAGCTCTCTCTTAGGTCTTTTTATCCAGCCCACCAGATCTGTGTTCTTCTTTTTTTTTTTTTTTAAACCTTCTTTGTTATGTCATTCTGCAGACAGAGCTCAGGCTGTTTCCTGTCACCCACCGGAGCAAACTGCTCAACAGAAAGCACAGTTGGACAGCCCTTAATTAGTGCTACTTGGGGTAGTCAGTGTGTGAGCTTGTGTCAGCATCTCACTTAAACAGGAATAGAGCAGTGAGAATCAGCTGACGGTTTGAAATGCGAGACACCAGGTCTTCCGCTTCCACCTACAGTCGTACATCGCACGCTGCACGCCTGTGAATGTTATGGAAAATGTTGGAAATGATGTTCTGTATGTAAATGGGAGTCAAATCATTCCATCACATTTTACAGGGTGTTTATCTCTTTAAGTTATCCAGTCCATGTTCTCCACTCAAAATCTAATGGGCAAAAATAAGCAAAATACAACTTGAAATCACTTTCTGACAATCATTTTTTTTAATTAACCAGACAGACCTGGCACAATTTTTAATATTAAAAACACACACACACACACACACAGAGAATAGCAGTTTATAATTAGTTAAATGGAGCAATGGAATGCAATTAACTTAAAATCAAGGGAACACAAGCCTTGGGATTTGTATTTTATTTTTGCATTGGTTTTTAAATGTGCTAAAATGATCATTGAGTATGATGATATCATATATGTAATGTAAACAGAGATCAAATTATACCCAGGTAGACTACATCACTCGCCTACTTCTTGGCCAAAATCTGAGCGAGGGAGATGGTTTATAAACTTAGACTTCATATTGGCGAACATAAAGAAAGATTTACAGCTTGACAAATCTCGTGGCAGCATAAAAAAAACCTGAACACAGCACTTGACCATCTGCTTGCACCCCTAAAGTTAAGATGACCAGCTATTCTGATATTTTACTACAGTTTCATCTGTCCAGCCCAAACCAAAATTCGACACAGAATCTGGTTCAGTTCTGTGATGGTGGGATTTTCTTTGTTGTAGAACAGACACTGTTTAGTCTGGGTGAAAAGCGAGATCAATATATTCTAAACCTATAACTTACTATAAACATAACCTCCCCCCAAAGTGTTTTAAATGAATATTTTTCTAGTGGCTAATAGAGTCCCTTTAGGTTACATGTGAAAGGAGTCTACCATGCATGTTTTCAGAGGGTAAACAATCACCACTTCCTTTTTTTTTTCTTTCTTTTTTTTTTTTTTTTAATTTCTCTGGAAAGTAGCTCTCGTGCTTTACACAGTAGACGCTTTTAGAAACTGTTTTTGCTTTTTGTTGTCGTGCAGTTCAGAGGTAAGGTGGCGTCTCAGGGCTGGTGGCAGTACAGCCTTCTTTATAAGGATGAATGAAGACGAAAAGCAAGACAAATAGAGGCGGATGAGACACTGCTTTATGTGATTCATGATAGCTTGCCGTAAGCCTGTTAGCCTCTGCCTGGCTCTCCTCCCTGAGAAAATAATGGATAGTTACAATGAGTACAGTGACACTGTCAAAGCATCAGGAATTGCTGATTATAGTGCTAAATATTGATCTCTGCTTCACATGTGTCAAAATTCTTTCTTCCCTTAATTAGAACTTCCCTAAGCACCATACAAGAACAAACTGAATATATCAGATCTCCGTGAAAGGGAGTGTGATACTAGAATATAATTGTGACCTCTTGTCTTCTCCTTTTCTCTTGAGTTCCTAGATGACTTCGGCTGTCTCTCCTGCCCTTCCCAGCCCATGTGATCATCATGCTCATTTTTCCCAATCTAACCATAGGAAGATGTCTCCCAGCCTCCGCTTTTCATCATTCTGAACCACGAGGGTAGTAGTCAGATGGCAGTGAGACTTAAAGTGCCAGAAGGTGCCTTTTTCTATTTGTTTGTTTCATGGTACACCGCACCAGGCAATGACCTGTGGCAACAATGTCATACAAAACGGAGACAGGTTCACCCAATCAAAGGGAGCTTGAAAATTAATACAGATCCCTTCATTTCTTCATGTGAGATCTGGGAAGGGCAATTTCAGGGTGCCATAGTCTGCCTGATTATCAGTCACATTCACTTTAAAAATCTTTTCAAGAAACTTTTGTTATGGAAATAATCCCGTTTTAGCTCCAAATTCCACCCTCAACTGAAGCAGGGGAAAGCTCCCTACTAATCTGATATTACTATTCAATCAACTTCCATGTTCCGTACTCTAGCAGGAATGCCGGATAATGAAAGGTTGTGATATATGGTTTCAATTTGCACCGCAAACTGAGCACTTAACTCATTTATCTTAGTTTACCTGTAATACATTGTTATTTTTTAATCATGACACCATGCTACATTTGCCTTTAGTTTGATGTGCTTGATAAAATCAATATTTCATTAAAAGATTTTCAAAAACTGTTTGTTTCAAACACAGGGCCGATTGGCAGCTAGTTTCTTAGAAGCAACATCCGACCTGACTCTGGGAGCGCCACTCGCCCCACAAAGGCCTTGGGTGCAGGATCTTGGTCAGCCGGTACCTCCCTGGTAATAAAAGCCTCCCTCTTTTTGAACAGTTCAGACAGGAATCTCTGTCCCACACAGGGAAACCTCCCAGTGTCCTGCACGAATGCAGGTCCTTTCCCAACGCTGCCCGAGTCACCTGGCGACATCTCACCGCGGGGGCTCTGTGTCACTGGTAATGATCAGGTGAGCAAAGTGCAGAGAACGGAACGTTAAATTGGGCTGAAGAGCCTCAGACTGCAATGGAGAGGTGCCAGCATTTCAGATCTCGTGGTGCACGATGATGGCACCGAATGCCTGTTTTAATGTGGCAGAGTTTGTAAGTAGAGCTACTTACATGAGAAATGTTCACTAATGGCAACCGTCGACTTTTTCTCTCTCAGCTTAGGGATGTAGGAAGAAAAATGGTCATTGGGCTGTCTGGTTAAAACACACATTACCCATTTTCCTGAAGCCTTTCAGCTCACAGAAATAACACTTTTGCCTGTTTTCCCCTCCGTGTTACACATAAAATATAAATTAATCACTCTAAATCAATATCCAGCTACCTTCACAGGCTACATTTACGCCCTTTGGAGAGAAATGTAGAATATGATAACTGAAGCCAATATAGCATCTCGGAATCGTTATTTAGCTATCATATAAATACAAGGAACGTGGTGAAATACAAGCTTATATTTGTAGATTTAAATAGTTTGTCCTATAAGATAATAAAAGTCAAAAATTTTCATTGATGAAACTACTTATATTTATTGAATTGTGTTCCTCCTACTTTAAGGCGACAGCAATTTTGTAAATACCAAAACCTGATGAGTGCATTGACAATTCCGTGTAGAGCTCTCCATCAAAAACAATCACAGGTCGAAATGACTAAATCGCCTTCTCCTTTGGTAATAATTGGATGGAACAGGATTTGTGAGGGCAGGTGTGCATAATACTGTATAGCCAATAGCATCTAAGGGCAATGAGCTTTTCTTTAATATCATCACAACTGTGTATCGTCCAAAATCGGGAATAAATTAGTCATCCTTCTATGTATAAGAAATCTTCATGACAATTCACAGCTGAGGCAGATAGGAGGTGGTCAGTAAAGAGTCTACCAGTCTTTCGTACTTAGATCCTTCCCGTGAATCTTAACCAAAAGAAATAATAAATAAGTGACACATACGAATGGTACCTTTAAATAAGCAAGTGAGCCTTCTTCAGCAACAAGCAACATTCTCTGGATATCAAAAATAATAACTGGTTTTGCAGCAATGCAGCATGGAAACACGAGGGTATAAGATATACTGTACTTTAAGCTCTGTTTGATGAATCTGAGCACAGTTCCTGGGGGATAGATTACTTTAAACCATGCTCTTTTACTTTCTAATCCTGACTTGATTTGATTTGTACTTTAATACAGCTGCCTGGCAATTCAACAGCAAATAGAGACTATTTATGTAATCAGATTGTAAGTAGTGGGACAAGAAGAAACTCTCTAGAACCTTTTTGGAAAATAGTTTGTTGTACTTTTTATTTATTGAACAGCAGGGCTCCGGGCTTTTCCAGTGCTCATTATAATTGGTTTTCTGCTTGAACTTTCAAAAACTGTCATGTCAATACTCAAACAGAATTTTTTTGCTTACTATATGGCTGTGGGCTCTATTTTCTCATGTGCAACTTGACAAAGTTTCTTGTAATACCTTAGAGGCAAAGTTCTAGAGTTTCTTTTGCTATTTAAGAAAAGTGGGCATTGGAGGGCTGTAGTGTTTTGCACACCGGCGTTCTTATTTTGCAAGTAAATGCTTTAGTGTAATATATGTTTCCTTTGGTGCTTACCTCTGCCAATTGCCGTGTCTCTATTGTTCTGGGGAGGGAGGTCCTCGGCTTTTGTTTTGCCAGCCCACAACAGGCTCTGAATTCTACTACCTTGAGGCACCCCCACGTGTAAGTAAGGTTGTTTTTCCAGTGGTATGTTCATAATCAGGCTTCATATGCTAATTGCCATTCGAAAAAAATATGCCCTTTCCCATAAGTGTCATTTCCTGTGCCACTACCAAAAGTGCAAACATGAACTCTGTAGTGCCTCGCAACCCTCTTCCTTCAGAAGCTCTAAAGACTCACACAACCGGGGTGCCCGGGTGGCTCAGTCAGTTAAGCGTCCGACTTCAAGTCGGGTCATGATCTCACAGTTTGTGAGTTTGAGCCCCGGCATCGGGTTCCGTGCTGACAGCTCAGAGCTCAGAACCTGGAGCCTGCTTTGGACTCTGTGTCTGCTCCTTCCCTGTTCCCTCTCTGTGTCTCTCGGTCTCTCAATAATAAATAAATGTTAAAAAAAATTTTTTTTTAATAAAAAAAAAACTCACCCAACCACTGATGCATAACAAGAACATCAAATGAATGTAAGACAAAGTAAAACATTTGTCCAAATTGAAAATGAATGTTTAAACTCCATCCCTGGAAATAGCCTCTTTCGAGTAACAGGAATATTTATATTTTTAAAGAGATTAGCCCTATCATATTCTACTTTTTAACTAGCGTGAGGTCACTTGATTATTTATACCAATTTTTATGTGGCCGACATGGAGATAATTGCAAGACACAGGATTTGTGCTGGAAACGAGTGCTCTGTATTTCGTTTTATTTCCTTTCTTTTTAAAATTTCATCCTATTTAAAGCAGTCATCTCTTAGGAAGTATGCGGTGAGTGAATATTTTCTCTTCATGTTAGAAATGCAGTACTACCATTAAATAAACGAAGGCCATTGAATGACATCAAAAATGTGATAAAAACTCTTAGAGTATTAGAATAGTCTGTGCTTGGAGTGGCCAATAGCATTGCAGATAGAAGCTGACCTGTTTCAATGTTTCTCCCAATTATGTGACGACCTTCCTTAAAGAGTATTCCAGAGAGACACTGTGCTATCAAACTTCAACTTTGCATTTGATTTGGTTCCATTCTATCCTAATTTTGTGGTGGTAGTGATGGTTAAACATGTGATTACCAAGCCAGAAACCATTTTTCTCTCCAACCCAACCCAGGTGCTCTATTTTCAAACTCCAAATGTTCACTGACAAAGCAGCCATCCACAAACACAAGCTTGACTTTAAACTCAAAGAGAAATGGGGTGCCTGGGTGGCGCAGTTGGTTGAGCGTCCGACTTCAGCCAGGTTACGATCTCGCGGTCCGGGAGTTCGAGCCCCGCGTCGGGCTCTGGGCTGATGGCTCGGAGCCTGGAGCCTGTTTCCGATTCTGTGTCTCCCTCTCTCTCTGCCCCTCCCCCGTTCATGCTCTGTCTCTCTCTGTCCCAAAAATAAATAAACGTTGGAAGAAAAAAAAAAATTTAAAAAAAATAAAAAAATAAACTCAAAGAGAAATGCATCTGCAAGGAAAAATATGCATCATTGAAATGCTGTAGCTGCTGATCAGATTTGCGGCCATATTCTCAAGTGCGAGCCTCAGAAAGCTGACAGGGATGCAAACTGTGGGCCCCCTTTGCGGTGCACTTGTGCTCTTTGAACCCTTGCTTGAGAAAAAAATGGACCACCTGGGCTGAAGGGGATCCTTATGCACCTTATGGAATGTATCTGTGCCGTGTAATGCCATACGTTTAGAACTTTTCATATTCAGCGTCCAGAAAAAGATTTCCAAACCATGGGAGGCGGGGGGTGGGGGGGGGGGGGCGGGGAACTGGGCTGTAGCTAAGAATAAAAAGATAGTTCAATATAATGAGGGTGTGATGGGTAATGAAAATGTTTCAAAAGTTCCAGAAATGGAAAAATACCTGGCAATGCTTACTCGAAACAATAATAGACATGGAGGCTCTTACTGGACTCTATCATTTATTTCAAATATTTAACTGGAGTGGATTTGTATATTTATACAATCATATCTGTGCAGGTAGTCATGTTTAACCACAGTATGACTTGCAGCTTGATCCTGGAAATATAAGTTTGCCGTGCTATCGTACAGGTTTAAGGTGACTATCAGAATCAAATAAAAATATGAAATCCATTAAATTCTTAGGGTAAAACTCATTCTCTGGATCTCAAATAGGAAATCGCTTGTGGGTGGCCGCTTTTTACTTTCATAAATTTATGTCTATGTTGTTCCCTTTATGAGTGAATGTATAACTTCTGTTACACGCAAACTGAAAAAAAAAATCTATCTTGATTCTTTGAAAAGCATACAGCAAAAGGTACATACACATTTATCCATATATTCATATTTACATTAGTACATGTAAATAAACTAACAAATCTGGTCTGCTGATTATTAGTAAAGAATTCATTTTGTGTTTTCCGTATGGAACATGCTCATCGCTTTTAGACACAATGTGATTGGATTATCTATTGTATTATCTGTTTTACCATCAGACTTGGGGATAGACTACTGTATTTGTTTCATCGCACGAAACAACCAGCTGAGATTTGCTGTCTCTGCACACTAAACTGAGAAGACAGATCTGATTCTCTGTCTTTAGCTCCCAAAACTACATCAAGGCTACTCTTTTAGTCAACTTGGAAATTTATATACTATACACTAACCCTCCTTTAATATCCTCTCCCTCTTTCCTCTGGGCATTTATTGCTGTTCTTTCTAGTTCAGTAACCAGTGAGCAGAAGGTTCATTAAAACTAATTGAATTGGAAACTTGTCTGCCCTGGGAAATATTAACTCTTTGTTGTTATCTGTAGGAAAGTCCTTTTGTTATGTTCCTTTGAATTGAATTATTGGATCTGAATGTTACAAATGCTGCGTTAAAAGTGATTTCCATCTTTTTGATGGTCTAGACAGCAAGTTTCGGGAAAATGTCCTTATATTGGGTTGGATTGCACAAAATAAAGCAGCATCTTATTCAATGATGTAAACAAACAGTGGTATTGCACACTGCTCAGAAACTGGAACGATGTTGCCCTGTTAACTCTTGGAGTGCTCCCAGTCGCTGCTACACGGGCTGGAAATTTAAAAAAGAAAAGAAGAAGAAGAAGAAGAAGAAGAAGAAGAAGAAGAAGAAGAAGAAGAGGTTTTCCTTATGGCTCATTCTCACTTGGTAAAACAACACAACTGCAGGTTAGCAAGTCGATGTTCATGGAATATAGATTATCCAAGAACATTAAGCCCACAACTGCTGCCATTCTATCCATTTGAAAAAAATGTCAAAATGAAAAGATGATAATTATTCTTAATGATATAGGGAAACTCACTTTAACTCATCATTTGTAATCATTGGGAAATTGTGTTGAAAAAAATGCGTTTGAAATAAGGGTTTAGGAGGCTCTGTGTGTTCTGGAATTGTTTCGAGCCGAGAAATATTGACAAACTTGGGAACATGTGATAATAGTCACAGTGGTAGATTTTTGCCAGCTTTAAAAATCAATCGGAAATAACAGGCAACCCACGGTTGCTAATAAAAGTAAATATTTATGACTGATTTGACTGTGCTTCAATACCAGTCAATCACTTTCCAAAGAATCTTTGCAATTCATTAACCTCTTTTTACTGGTCTTGTCCCTGTTGGAATTAGCCATTAAAAAAGAATAAGGGAGGGGGGTTTGATTTTTCTGTTCTCATCATTCATAGCTTATTTGTCCCTTCCCTTCATTCCCATACATTGCGGCTAAATTGATTGTCTGTTTAGTCATATGAATGATAAAGTAGCGGTGCCAGCAAGATTGAAAGCCTCCATTAATTTCTGAGGAAGGTGAGTTCCTGTGCTTCAACCACGACTGAAAACAAACCTACTTCCCCTAGTGTCTCCTCTCACTACTAAGTCCTGTTGTGATAGAGTCCGCGGAACTGTCAGACTTCCTCTTTGGAGTTCTCCCTGGGCAAACTTTAATTTTCTTTTCGTGTTTATTTTTGAGAGCGAGAGACAGGGACAGAGACAGAGCACAAGCGGGGGAGGGGTAAAAAGAGAGGGAGTCACGGAATCCGAAGCAGGCTCCAGGTTCTGAACCGTCAGCGCAGAGCCCGATGTGGGCTCGAACCACACGAAGTGTGAGATCGTGACCTGAGCCGAAGTTTGAAGTTCGCTGCTTACCTGACTCAGTCACCCAGGCGCCACTCCCGTGGCAAACTTTAAATAAATAAATAAATAAATAAATAAATAAATAAATAAATAAATAACAGATATTTATTATAACCATCTCAAAACGGTTCTGGGTTTCCTTCTGTGTTTCCAGCCTGGCTGCAATCTTTATGTACAAAACACTAACATCTATCTGCAAATTTTTATTTAAACATTAAAAACAATACTTAACACGGATTTTTTTTAAAGATGCTACAAAATTCCATTCATTCAGTAACCAGCAGACTCAGAGGCAAATCTTTAATGCAGTGAGACGTCTTGCTTTATGAAAGGAGCTTTTTAGAGCTCTCCCATGGCACAGTTTTAGATTTCTGAGCTCTGAGTTTAAAAATAATAGCACTACACCTTCCTGATTTTTTTTTTTACTTCTTAAAATATTCATAAAATCATAACCATCTAAAATTATCTATAGCAACTGTGTTTCCTTACAGAGGTATTCTGTGATGTATTACAGAGCTACTTTAAGTTGCTTTAATTGCCGTTGTAAGTACATATTTTGTCACTGAATTAACAGACTGAGCAGACGTGTAAAACCCGCATAACTTACCAGTATGTGTAAGTTAAAGCCACCTCTAGGTAGCCTTAAATTATAATCCTCTATGGAGATAGATTTTTTTTTAACCCTTCCGATGGTATGTGTGTATTGTCTCCCCCCATATTTCCATGGGACTTTGTTTTTTATAATGGCAGCTAACATTTGTTGAGCTAGAAGCTTTGTGTGGTAGGTACTGTGTTTTAAAAAGGGAACTTTGACATAATTTATCAGACTTCATCTTCTCAATGACTCCATGAGGAAGATCCCATTTTTTTTAAATTTTTTTTAATGTTTATTTATTTCTGAGACAGAGAGAGAGCATGAACAGGGGAGGGTCAGAGAGAGAGGGAGACACAGAATCCGAAACAGGCTCCAGGCTCTGAGCTGTCAGCACAGAGCCCGATGCGGGGTTCGAACTCACGGACTGCGAGATCATGACCTTAGCCGAAGTCGGTCGCCCAACCGACTGAGCCACCCAGGCACCCCGGAAGATCCCATTTTAACTACAAGTTCTCAGATGAGAAAACTGAGGCTTCTCGAGATTAAATAATCTTTCCCAAATCACACGCATGTTTAGCCATAAAAACTGAATTTGCACAACATTCAGAAGCCAGAGCCCATGTTCTAGATGCTATACCTCACCTTTACTGGACCATTCAGCATGATCCACCTCGCACAAGAAATGCTTGCAGATCTGTCTGTTTCCCCATCCCAGATGATAATATCCCCCCAAGCACTGTGAGCACCAACTATGCCTCAGCTTGGCACTTTGCATATGGTGGATGCTTTTGAATCACCAGAATGTGCATACGAGACAGGAACAAATTCTAATTACTGTTCTTGGTTTTCTTCCTTTGTTAGGGTTCCAGGTGCTATACAAGGTATAACACTGCAAAGGCTAATTCAGAGAAAGGTGTAGAACTACACATACACACACCAACACATAAGATGGGCATAATTAATACATGTGGCACCGCCAGCGATACAGAAGTAGCAGGTTTTTAAAGCCCTGTTCCCAAGCCTACCCGGTTACCTTATTTAGAGTTCTGAGTGTGGCCTGTGGCTTAGGATCCGATAAGGTACCATTGTTCTTGCATGAAAAGGAAAAAGCCTAAGTTATTAATCTTGTCCACACTGGAATTTTGGTGTCCCATATGAGCCAAGATCTTGAAAGTCTCATCATCAGCCTTTCGATGGAGAGTTAGCACCATTGAAGTCAATTATTAATGGAACACGTCCAGATTTTCTAGTCTTAGGTGGTAGAGTTTGGTGCTTGGCAGTCCCAAGTTCGGAAACCTTCAGTACAGAAGACTAACCTTCTATTGTTCTCCACAATGGATGCACACAGGACATCATCTTCTCATGCTTCCACTAGAGTAAGGCAGGGACTCATTATGTGCAGCAGCTAATCAAACTCATTAGACCTAGTATGGGCACCACGTGCATTCTAGGAAATTGGATAAAAAGATGCCTTCAAGGAAGGTAATACAAATACCAATGACACACGCACATCCCATTTGTGGCAAGAATGGAAAGAAAGGAGGGTAATTTCCTCATAGATATGGGCTTAAAGCAGAAAGTCCATGGTTTTATTTTTATTTGATAGGCTTTACTTGTCTTTTCAAATATTATCCATTCCATAAAAAAAAAGAAGTATGATTTCCTCAAAGATGACTTCTGCAAATGGGTACCAGATTACTCAAAGGATGTAAAGGGAAAATGAGGGGCAAAGCAACCAGAAAAAGATGGCACCGTGAAGCCGCATCTTCTAAACCACTGTGCTTGGGAAGAGGAAAGTGCACTAAGAGCAGAAATGGTAAAGGCAAGAGGCCAGAGTGTTCTGGTTTTCCATTAAAGGTTACAATGTTAACCAACAATTTATATGCTGGCTTTTTAAAAAGGAGTATTGGGATGCCTGGGTGGCTCGGTCGGTTGAGCATCCGACTTCGGCTCAGGTCACGATCGCACGACTTGTGGCTTCGAGCCCCATGTCGGGCTCTGTGCTGACAGCTCTGAGCCGGGAGCCTGCTTCGGATTCTGTGTCTCCCTCTCTCTCTGCCCCTCCCCCACTTGTGCACTGTCTCTCTCTGTCTCTCAAAAACGAATAAATGTAAAAAAAAAAAAGGGTATCGAAAAGAGTATAAAATAATCATTAAACTAAAAGAATTACATAGTGTGCTGATGTTTAATATTTTCTTCGGTGTTAAATTATTTTTTCTCATTATTTTAAGAACGTTTTTAATAACTTGAAGAAAATGTTTTAATGTTTATTTTAAGAAATTAATAATATTTTACATCTGGAGATAAATGTAATAAATTCACAAAAGTTATACTATTTTGGGGGGCACCTGGGTGGCCCTGTCGGTTAAGTGTCCAACTTCAGTTCAGGTCATTATCTCACGGTTCGTGAATTCGAGCCCCACACCAGGCTCTCTGTGGTCATCACAGAGCCCACTTCATATCTTCTGTCTCCCTCTCTCTGCCCCTCTCTCTCTCTCTCTCCCTCTATCTATCTCTGTCTCTCAAAAATAAACATTTTTTTTTTAAGTTATACTATGTTATTTATTTTAGCACTGGAATATTTTACTAGGGAATATATCCATAGATACATTATTTACCTAAAAGACCAACAATTCTTTTTCAAACTCAAAATCTAGCGTAACCCTCTTTGACAATGTTGACAAAATACCCTTGAGAAGAGCAACGCCGTGACAGGTAGTTAAACTTGTACATTGGTAATAGGATGACGGGAAAGAAAGTCCAAAGCAATGAAGCCAACAGTTTGATGATATAAGGTTCCATGAGGGTTGTCTACTCATAAGATGTCCCATGTTAGTGGTTCCACAAAGAAGCTCGAGGGGCTCCTGGGTGGCTCAGTCGGATAAGCGCCCAGCTTCAGCTCAGGTCATGATCTCACAGCTCGTGAGTTCAAGCCCTGCATGGGGCTCTGTGCCGACAGCTCAGAGCCTGGAGCCTGCTTCAGATTCTGTGTCCCTCTCTCGCTCTACCCCTCCCCTGCTCATGCTCTGTCTCTCTTTCCCTCTCTCTCAAGAATAAATAAACATTAAAAAGAAGAAGAAGGAGAAGGAGAAGAAGAAGAAGAAGAAGAAGCAGCAGCAGCTCGAGTTCATTTGGCAGGTGGAAGCCTCCAGGGAACCGTTTTTGCATCAAACAGGATTGAAAAACATTGAGGTCCTGGTAATCGCTATCTTGAGCAAGATTTATAGCACTTCAGAAGTCCTAGGTCAGATACCTCTGCCTTCAAGTCTGTTCATCCTTGCATGCTAGCCCCAAGGAGACTTTGCCTACATGCTTTCTTCGAGAAGCAAATAACTTTGATTTTCATGGGGTTCCACCCGACACTTGTCTTTCTACTCTACACTATTCAAATCACTAAAGTCACTCGTTAATGTGGGTTTGCAAACTGCTTTTGTGTTTACCCCTTCTTTTTAATTTTTTTAACGTTTATTTTATTTTTGAGAGAGAAAGAGAGCACTAGCGAGAGAGGGGCAGAGAGAGAGAGAGACACAGAATCTGAAGCAGGCTCCAGGCTTTGAGCTGTCAGCACAGACAGGGGCTTGAACCCACAAACCATGAGATCATGACCTGAGGTAAAGTTGGACACTTAACTGACTGAGCCACCCAGATGCCCCTACCCCCTTTTCTTTTCAGATACTATACTCTTAAGTGGAGAGCAGTTTTTAATTTCATAATTTACAACTGTTTTCAAAATAGTAGTAAAGAACAATTCTATCCCAAAAGCCTTTTGCTAAGAAGTTTTAAAAATGAATGATACGGGATGCCTTATGTATTTAAAGATCTTTAAATTATTTTGAAATATGCCTGAATTGGCACTTGAATATCTAGAAACGATAGGTAGTACCAAATGAAAATTTTTGTGACCTACGTGTCAAACCAATTAATAATGATTCCCCCAACATCAGTAACTAACTCAGATGCCTAATATTGAAATCCTGAGGAGGATTTAAAAACATAGCTTTAGAGAAGTCATGTAACCTCTTTAGATCTCCGTTTTGTGGTCTGAAAATGAAACCCTGAATGATTTGATCTCCTTAAATCCCTAACAATCGCAAACACTTTGACATAAATTTCCACAGAGAAGGAAGGAGGAGGACTTGAGCTACCAAGCGGGCAGGTGAAAAGGGAAGATTGGAAAGGTCACTGATGACAAAACTCATAATTTGGTGCTAAGACTTGGCCTGGTAAACAGTGCTGAAAACTGGTAAATGTTCTGAGCTTATCTTCAAGATTAGGAGCCGGAGTCAATCAAAAGGATTAATTTTTGTAAGTTTGAAGGCCCCTAAAAAGAGGCTAGAAATTCAACCCACTGATCTTGAGACCCCCTGTTGCCCCATGATGGTATCTGTCTCCGAGGAGGGGGCCCATGCCCGACCTTTTGTGGAGGAATCTTCCCTGCATGCCTCTCTCCGCTAGCCAGAGTATAACCTTTGAATTTTAGGAGAAACAGGACCTCTGGCCTTAAACGAGCCATCTTGAGAGCCCAGCCACAGATTTCTGCAGCCTGCAGCAACTTCTCACACAGACAGTAAGCCCCTCGTTAATGCCTCTTTGTACATGGCGGGAGCAAACTTGGTTTGAAATGTTTACAAAAGGGTAACTTTTTCCTTAATCCCCCTTATCCCTTTCAACTCATAATATGGAAGTAAAGAACCTGGACTTTGTGAGGTTCACTCAGGAAGTGATAGAAACACAGCAATCCATTCATAGATCTATCGGAGAAAGTTGTATGACCTTTAACTCCTGGGAAGATTTTTGCCAAAGCCGAAGTCATCTAGAATTTCTCTCTTCAGTGCGTTTCATAAAGGTAATCTTGTTTTTCCCTCTTCTTCTCCTACCCTGCCAGAGACTCTGCTGGTCTCTTTGGATCATCTTTCTGAAATATTGAGTGCTTCCTTCAGTTTCCTTGAGAAGAAAGATGGACATTGCGATAAAAAGTCATGTTCGAGAGATTTCTTCTTTAATATACTTTGGTGAGCTCTAGATAAATTTCTCTCTCCCTTTTTAAATATGTTTATTACCTGCTGCCATCCATGTAATTAACAGATGGCACTTTTGCATTGTTATAGTAGAACTCTCAAAGATCATTCCTTCCTATTCTCTGTTATTGGGAATCATTATCAACATTTACTAAACATTAAGGTTGGAAAAGTCCTGAGACATCATAAAGTATAACCCTTAATTTTCAAACAAGAAACCGAAACTCAGAGAAGTTAATGGACATCCAAGATTGTTAACAACCAAAGACTCGATCTTTCAACTCCCTAGTTGAGTGCTATTTCATTACAATAAAATGCTCCATTTTAGGTGAGGTCATGGATTGCCCAAGCTCATAGAGAACTTAGAGATGAACCGAAGAAAGAAGCTAAGGACTCCCTGGAGTCCTTCAGGGCCCCTTTGCTCGTCACCTGGAAAAATCTATCCGACTGGATGAAAAGATACAGACCTTGAGGAGAAGATGGCACATGACCACAAGACGACCAAAGGAGACCTGCTTCATAATCCATATTAGCCCTAACATTCCCACAATTCATCTCTTTCTTAATATGCCTTCACTGTAAAAGAGCATTTAATCGAGTTGTTGGATTTCCAGGACAGTGAGGGCCAAGGAGGTGAAGATCTTTAAGGTAAGTGATGCCTTAAGATGCTTCAGCCCATGTCGTGTATACCACAGCTCACGTCATCTCTGTGACAGAGGTACTTGAGTGTAATCATAACTTCCTTCCCAACCCTGAGCCATGCCAGTAGCTAGCTAGCTAGCTTGAGAGAAAGAGAGAGAGAGAGAGAGAGAGAGAGAAATCAAAGTCAATATTGTTAATGCTGATATAGGAATTGTGACTGCCTCCAGGTAAATGGCTAGAGACAAAACTTAACTTTTTATTAGGCCCTTATAATGTTTCCAAAGTGCAAGTGGTTTATAGTATACAACTGATTTCTATTCCTAGTATGGATTCTGCTTTCTCATTCTTCCTTTGATGACTATAGCTACTTTCGTTAATTGAGACAAAGAATATACATTAATTACCATACGCCACTAAGTTCAGTAGTGGATCTTGGAGTGCAAGTTTGAACAAGACAGACATGATCTTTGACATGTTTGCTAGAAAGTGGAATTTCAGGGTGGTAAGAAAGCATATCTTATGGAGGAGAAAACTACCAGAGACTTAAGGAAGACCTCGCTAAAGAAGCAACATTTAAGCAAAACTTAGAATTAATAAGAGTTGGTGAGTCACTGAGCAGGAGGAAGTGTTCTGAGCAAACAGAGCAGCATCCATAGAAGCCCTGAAACCAATGTGAGAGTGGTGTATTTAAAGAACTTGAAAAGATTAATACAATTGGAACAGCAGGAATGACACTGAAACACCCATGGATTACGATTACCCGGGAGAAATAGTTTTAAAAGAGAAAAGAACCTAGATGTGCAATTGGAATCAACTGTGCTGATTTTGCTACGTGGAGCCATCCCGGTGGCCCGTGCACAAGTGCTGGCACCCCACAAGGGCACAGGTGCAGCCCACCCCCCCATCTCAGCTGACACCTTCTATGGGAGACTTCCGTGGATCAACCTCTTCCAACCTAGTAGGTAGGCTTCCTCCCTGCTTCTTGCAGCGGGATCACTCATCCAGTCCTTGTAGGTGTGCCTTCAGCCAATCAGATGAGGTCTGGCCACTTTGTACAGACTGCTGTGGGCCAGAGGTACAAACCAGTCTGTGCCACAGCACACTGTGCTGTGGGTCTCTTCTCTCTACCTGACATTTCTTTCTGTCTTCTCCTCTTGCCCAAGTAGTCACGGAGATCACATTAATAGGAGTTTGAAGAGGACCAGGATGGCAATCTTTGTTTCTCTTAGGCACCTCCAATTTCTACAAGTATGTTGAAGGTCCCTCACTTAACGTAGACGAAGAATACTTCCCTTCCCTTTTGTAATAGAAGAGAAAAAGAATAAAAACCTCAACTGTCTCTCCTCCTCAGATTAATGAATGATACCACTTCCCCAGATGTCAGCCCTCAGCACTGTCCCCTCCCTTCTCTATCTTCCTGTCATAGTCCTCTGCTTAGAAATTAGGAAAAGAGAGGAGAAGTTATGCATACATAATCCATGAAGTGTAAGGAAAGTTCTGATTATAGAAATAGATTTTTTTCCTATCGCCATCTCCCACTGGTCTATTACCAAACGGTGAATTCATCAAATGTGTTATCTTTAAATCCTCAAACTCTGCAGGAGGTGGCACTTGACAATAGGCTGTTCCTTTAAGATCTCTTGCCTCACCGACCTCAGAGATCCACGCTCAGCCATTTTAAAGCAATCTTGATTCCAGAAGATGTTGACCCCTGGAATTAGTTTCCTTTTTAACTCCCTTTCTGCCCCCTCATTTGCCTCTGATGTTTCCTGACTTTGATGTGTCTTCAGGATTCCAATTCTGGTGTCCATGCCATTCTGCTCCTGGAGCCTTCTGTCCTGACACCCTGTAATTGAACTTGGCTTAACCCTCCAACTTTTCCCCTGCCGGGGCATCATGTTGCTCTCCTCTTTCCCTGGTACTGGCCCCCAGCATATCTCATTTGTATCTTAATGGTGCAAATTCTTGATATTAATCTTCAATCCCAGGACACAAAAAACTCTTTGGGTTTTCCCAAATCATAGCATTGTGCAGTTTTCATTTTATGTGTTTTTAATTAAAAAGGAATGGCCATAATATTAAATAGCAAATTATTTTTCTGATAGAGATTTTCTATTAAACTTTGATAGATTTTTCCGTAAACAAAACATGTAATAACAATTGCATGACTTGTTAATATTACGAAACAATATATATTATGAAATTCAATAACATATAAAAATGATTTCCACATGATATAAACATTTGATAATTCAAAACAATAAAAGAAATCAGTAGCACAAAAATTCCAATAAAAACCTATTTAAAAACTTTTTAAATACCGTCAAGAGTTAATATTTTAAGAGCCACTACTCTTACGATGAAATTTGAAACATACAAAGCATTAATTACCCTATCCAATAGTCGTGACCTTTGTTCCATGACAAATATTAAAGATGTAGAAAAGCTTCTTTCATTTTGCAATGCTAAGAGTGCATCCAAAAGTACTTTCAAGCTGGGTGTCAGGGTGCAAATTACTCCATATGAACTAATTCCTTTTTGAACGATGAAAATATTTTGTCTGCTTGCTCCGATTCTGGTTTTGCTGTTGAAATCGATATTGCTTTTGCTAACTTAGATTTTAGATTGGTTTTTGACTTCTTATCTGAGTATTGAATTCCCTTCTTTACCTGGTATTTTTTCTATTAAAGTACGTACAAAGAACTGTAGCCTCTGGCAAATATTCAAATGCTGGAAAACCGTAGTGAACGATATTGGGTAGATTTCAAATAAGGCAACATTCAAATCACCTAGCAAAGTTAACAGCACTATACAGACTCAAATGGTGAAATTTCCAATTTAAAGAGTTACTGTCTTTCAAAACTTGTTATGTCATGGAAGACCACTCATAGGGTTTGTATAAAATATATTATGTGCCTGGACTTACTAATATTTGTTTAATGTGAAAGAATGGCTACAGCAGCAACAGACAGGGCCACAAACACACGCTTGTAACCAGGCAACAACTATAAGCAAGACTGACTGATTAGGTGGTGACCACTTCTTTCCTCCTTGCCCCCACTGCAGTTTCTGGAAATTTCAACTACCTTGTCAGTGTTTTCTGCTCTTGCTTTTGATTGAACATCAGTGGATTCCTTAAACCAGTAGCTTCTTTAATTCTCACAGGAGAATTATAACGCCTCTTCCCATTTCTCTGAATTCTCAACTGATTTTTCTGAAGATTGAAGATTCAAAAAAGATAAATTGCCTGAGAAACGTCTGGAAGAAATTCCTTCCTGGAAATTAGGTCTCCTTGTGGCCCAACGCATAATTAATTCGTGTCAAAATTTAAGTGATATAATGAAATACAGAGTTTTGTTTTCTAGTAAATGGCATTTGCTAAGTAGATATAATATTTTATACAATATATATATATTCACAAATCAAAACAATAATCCAGTTTTGGACATGAAAACATACGCCTCCCAAACTCTTTCATGTCATAAGACACATAGAAAGTGTCCGTATCTGCAGTACTTACTGGAGTACTTGGAGGAGGCTGTCCAGTGACATCTTCCACCCTGAGCCTGTCCAACCTCCTTGGAGTTTGAAGAGGTCAAAATCTCAGCAGCCACTCAGCCAGCCCTACCATGTGACCTGGGTATTTGCCCATGTCAGGAGACCCATGACACTGACAGATCCCTGTGACCAAACTAAGGTAGGCAGACTCCTCATACTCAGAACCTGAGCTCAGGGCACTGAGAGACAAACCAACAGCGTGAGGAAGAAGAAAGGTGGTGATTTGTGAAATTGGGGATGATTCCGACAGAAAGCATTGGCTTACTTCGCCAGATGTATATAACTTGGGTGTTAATGGATGGCAGGGTTGGTTTTTTTTATGGTTGTTGGTTTCTTTATGGTTCTGTTGGTTGTATTTGTGTAAATACATTATATTGCCATTGATCCTTTATGATGTTGGCATACCGTACCTGTGTCCTCAATTGGCCAGTAGATGTTGATCAGACTGAATGGCCAAAGGGAATAGAGAAATAAATGAATGGCCTGGACCCTGGGGTTATAGAGACAGGTGTCTGTAAGTATGTGAATGAAGATGAGGGGAGGTGACCCATAGCTTCTTTTCTCTTGATTCTCTTCTGACACTAAAGCCTGTGGAAATCCAGACTGATTTCACTCTATTTCTGGAAACCTAAAGCTCAGAGAACAGCTCCTGTGGAGTAATCTCAGGCTTCTGTTTGCCCTTGAATTGGCTTTTACCCAGCTGGTCAAGTCAGCTCTTTGGCAGCACAGACACAGGTCATCTCATACCCCAATGTGTGTGTGCCTTATGCAGTTTAAGTCCTGGGAATTCGTAGCAATTCCTCAGGAGATGACCCATAGGCAGAGAAATCCAACTGTGTGGCACCAACTTATAAAGAAAATCATCAGAAATTCATTGATATTTCACTAACTCATGGTTCATTAATTAACCAGTGGCTGTATATTAGAATTTCTGGAGAGTTTTAATGCTGATGCTTAGGCCCCATATACTCCTGTTTCTCAAAGATTCTAATTTAATTAGTTTGGGATGGGACCAGTATATCACAAGTTTTTTAAAGCACTCCAAGTGATGCTATTACATAGCCACGATTAAGAAAAAAAGGTCAAGGATTAAGATGCTCAACGAGATACAAATCAAAACCAGGATGAGATATCTATCACCTCACACCTGGCGGAATGGCTAAAATCAACACCTTGGGAAACAAGAGCTGTTGACAGGAATGCAAACTGGTGCAGCCATTCTGGAAAACACTATGGAGGGTCCTCACAAAGTTAAAAATAGAACTACCTTTTGGCCCAGCATTTACACTACTAAGTATTTACCCAAAGGATACAAAAATACATATTCGAAGGGATAAATGTGCCCCTATGTTTATAGCCGCATTATCAACAATAGCCAAACTATGGGGAGAGCCTAAATGTCCATCAGCTGATGAATGGATAAAGAAGATGTGGTATATATATATACATATATATAAATATATACATGATGGAATATTACTCAGCCATCAAAAAGAATGAAGTTTTGTCATTTGCAATGACATGGATGGAACTAGAATGTATTATGCTAAGCGAAATAAGTCAGTCAGAGAAAGACAAATCCCATATGATTTCACTCAAATGTGGAAATTAAGAAAAAAAATGGGTGAACGTATGGGAAGGTGGGGAGAGGAGAGAGGGAAACAAACCACAAGACCCTCTAACAGTAGAGAAATAACTGTGGGTTGACGGAGGGAGGTGGGTGGGACATGAGCTAGATGAGTGATGGGTCTTAAAGAGGGCCCTTGTGATGAGCACTGGGTGTTGTATGTAAGTGATGAATCACTGAATGCTACTCCTACAACCAATATTGCACTGGATATTAGCTAAACTTTAAATTAAAAAAAAAAGGAATTCCTCTGTTAAGGCATAGGGTCTTTAGTAAGAGATGCTGGACTTTCCCATTACCCAGGTACATATATAGCAAGAGTGTTCTACTTTTTATTTGGTTCACACCAATGTATTTGATAAAAGTACTGATTTTACTCACATATTCAATGCATGTCAACATGTCACAGAGTCACATAAAGATATTCCCTCTTCCCTCAAGGTGTTAACAATCTAAATAACAGCATTTAAGCAAAGGCAAATTGCATTTCACAATAGGCTCCAAAACAGGAGGATGCTTGGATTACACGTTAGAGTTTCTGGTCAGTAAGTTTTCTAGGAAGCTGAATTATATTACAAAAAGAGCCCATAGGAGGGGTGCCTGGGTGGCTCAGTCGGTTAAGCCTCTGATTCTAGATTTCCTCTCAAGTCATGATCTCAGGTTTGAGTGATCAAGCCCTGTGTCAGGTTCTGCACTGAGTATGAAGCCTGCTTAAGATTCCTCCTCTCTCTCTCTCACTCTCCCCCCTCCCGTTCCTCTCCCCCAACTTGTGCTTTCTCTCTCTCTCTCTCTCTCTCAAAGTATATAAATAAACTTTAAAAAAAAAGGCCATGGGAACTTTCTTTCCCCAAATGGTGGAAAACAGGCTGTGGACAATTTTTTTTTTCCTAATCAAAGTTTGAGGGCAGCTCCACCTAAAAACAAACAAACAAACAAACAAACAAAAACAACAAAACAAAACAAAACAAAAAACAAAGGCATGAAGGGTTTGAATAGGCAGGAATTCCTAAAATGATTTGGCCATGAAAGCTTTTTTTCCCCTGGAATATCCCAAGAGCTGACCTATATAAATATTCAGAGAAAGATGTCAAGTCTGTGACTGTGGATAAATGACCGGACATACTTCTCCAGTTAAGAGGTCATCACCCTTCAGATAACAGAGGCCTTGAAGTTACGGCTGTATGCGGAACACCAGAAATTGTTGGGATGCTAAACTTAAAATGACTAGTGCAATTTTGTGCAAAATCAGACCTTGGCTCACACAGATTCAAGCAAGAACAGCTGATACAAGTTTAAGGAAGGTTTATAGAAAAAAAATTGAAAAAGGCTATACTTAGCACTTTTCTGTGTACATATTAATGGGAGAAAAGTCTGGAGGTTTATTGAGCATAAAAGCAGAATGATGCTGGAAACTTCAAGGTAGACATAAGAACTTTAGGAAAAGAATATACCAAAGTTCTGGAATGAACCACAGGCTTAAGGAATAAAGAACAAAATTTCATGCCAGAATTAGGCTAATAGCACCTCACGTACATTTCATTTTTATACATTCACTGAAAAAGCACATTATTGACATATTTAAGAACAACTCAGGAGGCACCTGGGTGGCTCAGTCAGTTAAGCATCTCACTTCGGCTCAGGTCATGATCTCATAGTCTGTGGGTTTGGGCCCTGCATAGGACTCTGTGCTGACAGCTCAGAGCCTGGAGCCTGCTTCCGATTCTGTGTCTCCCTCTCTCTCTGTACCTCCCCACTTGCACGCTCGCTCGCTCTCTCTCTCTCTCTGAAAAATAAGTAAAACATTAAAAAAAAAAAAGAACAACTTAGGTTTACACAAATGACTTCAGAGAATCTCCAGGAACTAAATAATCAGTGCTATAAGGATAGGGTCAATCCATAGATACTTTATATAACAGCACAGCCAGCTGAAGAAGAAGATGTTGCAGATGCTAAACTTTAATACTCTGTGTGAAGAAAAAAAAAAGTGTGCGTCCTATGAAAAAATCCAAGCTGAATCTACAAGGATGATGAAGATGACAGAAGTAGGCAGTCAATCTAGGGCCCTTGGGTCTGATGAAGTCTTGTCGGAGGGATGCACTGGGGAAGATAAGTCTGAAATATACTCAAGTTCCAAACTCAACAGTCCTAAGGACTGTCATCAGTGACCAAAGCACCAGCAACAATCTCAGATTTTATGCAAAATACTACCTTGGAGTTGCAGAGAAAGACAGGAAAGTTATACAAATTGAAAACTTCCCACCTCAAACATGAATTTCCTGAACAGCTTATTTAGGAACTTTGGTGTTAAAATGAAAAATCATTGCTCTGATTGAAATAACTGAATTGAATTATTTTGTCTCATGGATGATAATTCTTATTAATCCACCCTTTGGTATGTGTATTACACAGTCAAGCTATTAATGACTTTTTCTGGTATCCAGCAATATTGTGATGAAAGGCAAAAATTCAAGATATTTGGACTTGTTAATACAATTTTCCTCAATTACAGGAAATATCTGTAGAGTTAAATGGAAATTGGAAATCAGCATGTGTCAGATCTATTCCTGAAGCTGAAAAAGCCACTCAAATTTGGGTTTCTTAAGATCCTAATCTGTAAAACTGTAATAATAATGTACGCCTCCCTCTTCCATTGCCTGCAAGAGTGAAAATTAATGAATTATGTCTACAGTGCTCTATAAGCTTTTTAAAAATAATTATTAAAAAGCAAAACAAATCAAAACTTTAAAAGCAATATTCAGTAACTCTTTTCTTTTTTTAATGTTTATTTATTTTTGAGAGAGAGAGAGAGAGAGAGAGAGAGCAGAGGAGGGGCAGAGAGAGGATCCCAAGCAAGTTCTGTGCGGATCCTGATGTGGGGCTCCAACTTATGAATCGGGAGACCGTGACTGAGTCAAAGTCAGATGCTTAACCAACTGAGCCACCCAGGTTCCCCTCAGTAATTCGTTTCTAACTAAAAGTAATATTCTCTTCTATTTCCAAAACTTACACACACACACACACACACACACACACACACACGCCAATATATACACATGCATGTATACACATATCTTTACTGGTTGAGAGACAGTAAAAAAAGGAAGAGGAAAGCGAATTTTCCTTCCGGAAACTGTTCTCCAAAGCTTAGCAGTGGGGATGGTCAGTTCAGTAATGGAAGCCTTAAAAAAAATGACGTGTCTCAAAATTCCAATCATCACCTTATCCATCTGTCTGAAAAGGTGTTAAGATACTGAACTTAGAAGTTCAGAGAATGTGAGATCTTTTGCTCATCTGATTCAAACTTAGTTTGACAAATAAGGAGTATAAGGATCTTACAGCAGACCCAAGATCACAATAGTGGGAGAAGTCTACTTCATCAAAGCCCCACTGCCAACCCGTTCATAGTTCCAATGGAACTATGATAACCAAAATACACAGCCCATCTTAGAGTAAATTAAGTCCATATTATAAATCCTTTATTGCATATATCCTTCTCAAACATTAGCCTGAGGAATCATGCTAGAGCAAAGTGATATTAGGCGACTAGAAACGCACAGGTGTCACATTTCTAATGAGTGTTTGAAAAGGTGCCCTTTAATTTTATTTGGTCCATCGTTAATTTTTATGGTACTTCTTATCCAAGGGGTAAAAGTTTTCAATATTATATCCTTTGGCCTTATCACACAACTCATCAGTATCGTGATCCCACTTCTTTGAAATAATGAAATATGCTTCATTCAGCTTTGTGTCATACACTGAGCCCAAGAAAGTGCTTTGCACATAATAGGTAATAAACATAATCTTTACAACAACTATTACTAATGAGCACCTGTATTCGTGTGAGGTCTCCCAGGAGCAGACACCAAGAGGCAAGGGTTTTATCAGGAGAAACTTCTGTGAGAGAACATGAGGGAGGAGCTGAGATAGGCTGGGAGACCATTCAGACCGCCATGCAAGTAAAAGAGAAGGAAGGTTAGGTGTGGTGTCCTAGACTGCCCTGCGGTTTGAGGAAGGTTCAACAAGACCAAGACCATCAAGGTGTCCTTGAGCCAAAGCAGCCCATGCTAAGGAGGGGCTCTTGTCTTCCAGGAATAAACCCGCATTACCATCCCCGGTGCACCCAGTCGTCCGCCGGGAGCCTTTTACACCTGGCTTCATTGCCAATGCGTTGGTGAACTTCGTCACAGAAGCTCATGTTCTTGATCAGAAACATTTCCTGTAGCTGGAGCTCTGCAAGTTGCCTTCTCGTGGCGTCTGTATCACCTATCATGCGGTAGATCCTGGATCAGGTAGTGTATATGTACATGTCCTTCTGCACCACGGCAACCTTGTAAGGTAGCAATGATCAGCCCGTGTTCACCCATGAAGAAATTCGCGTTCATCGAGGCTCACTAACTTTCCTGAATGAAAGATAGTGTGGAGTGTAACCGGGATTAAATCGCAGGTCTGTCTGATTCCAAAGCTTATGCATTTATTGAATGAGTTACTTAATGCGTTAATAAATGAAGGCGAGTAGACTAAATGAATGGGAGGCTTAAAAAGACAAGCGCGTTTAGAGGTTTACAGCGGCTGCATTGAGACACAAACCGTAAAGTCACTCAGCTAACAAGTCGTAAAAACACACGTGAAAACCCAGATTTCCCATCTGATTTTCCTCCACGAAGTTTTAACATTTTTGTGCAGTGTGAGTTTTTATTGTATCTACACATACATATTTTATGAGGGAAAATGAAGGTCTACCTCACAGAAGCTCAACTTTGTTCACGGTTTCAGTCCTACTTATAAAACTGAATAATTAAAATTATATGCAAATTCACCTGTGTACTTCAGGAGAGGAAGAGTTCCTTACACTATGACCTATATTTGTTCAGCTCCATGGAAACCATTTCATTCCATTATCCACACACAATTTACATAAAACTGAGGGGAAAAAAGGTAAGAGATATGAAGTGGCACAACCTGAAAGGAAACAATAGAACAGCATTCAGTACTGAGAGGTGGAGGGGAACCCAGAGGTGTTTGCGGAGCCCGTGTATGTAAAAGACCCATCCATCTGTAATTGCGATGCTGTCTACAATAATATGAGATAGAAGGAAAAGAAAAATCCACACTTCTCTAGTCCGTAACAAGCATCCAGACCATTAGGGTCTGCTTTATCAAGTTGCTGAATCGTGTTTACGCAAACATAAGCTGTGTCAAACTGCAAACTAATAACAACAACAACTATACACACGCACATCCACACTCAAAATGTACAGCATTGTACAGCTACTCACTCCATCAAAAGAAAACAGGAAAGGAAGGAATAATCCAAATGGTTTCGTCCCCAACCCTCCTGCTGCTTGAACTACTAACACTGAAAAGTCATGGAATTTTGCTGGAATTATATAGCGACTTGCTTCGATTGTTCACTTCCCTACTGCCATAGTAATCTGGCCACCCCACAAGTAAACCATCCAACCTGTGCCCAGGAAGACAAATCTGGGCTGCCACGCCTCCCCTTGTTTGATCACCCCGTAAACACTGATTGCCTAACATCTTCTCCTTAAAAAAGAGTGTATTCTTCCATTTTTGTTTCTGTGGAGTTTACTGTTCCGGAGCATGAGTGAGTTCTGTACCACTTTCTGAACAAGGAAAATGGCACCTGCAGTGGAAAATAAAGAACACGCACATCTGACCTTGAGAATGTTTGCTCTGTGTGTGTATTCCACTCGAAGTGAAATGGTCCTGGATTTGGATATCACTGAGTTGAGAAACAGGCACACTGTGCCCTTAGAGTAAAGCCGATTTAGCGGCGACACTTCCCTGTTTGCCAAGCCAAAGCTGTTGCACAAATCGCATACTCTGTGCAGGGGAAGGGGGAGAAAACTGCTTCATCCAGTTTTTCTGCCTCAGGGCTGAACCAGATACACCTCAGCTTCAACTGTTAACCTCTCCCAGGATGTGAGCTCCTAAGCGTGACATCAGCAACCTTGACTAGGACAAGTACATTTTCAAGGTGTGACAGCTTGAGGCAAATATTATGACCCATTTACCAAAAAGCGTAATGAATTAAATACTTCATGTAATTTGATTTAGAAGGGCTTCCTTTCCAGGTTATATTTTTGGTTTTGTCTGGTTAAGAAATTTGGTGGGTAAGCAGAAGCTATTGAAGTGAGAGTAATTATTGTCTTTTCTAATTGACCTCCATTAACACTTGCTTTCGAAATAAACAGGCAATGAAGGTTGTATGCGTCCATAAATACTTTCTAGTTTTTGGATTAGTGGATCTCTAAATGCCAATATGGCAGTTACCAAAACCATAATTCATTGTAACTGGTAGAAAAATCATCTGATTATAATCTGAGTATCACTTATTACTCTCATCATTGTTAATTCTCCTGGAAAGACAATGATCATCTCAGCCGCGATTTTCATTTCGAATGAAAACAGCTATCCTAATTGGAGCAGATAATGCTTTGTTTTTATATTTTAAACGGAAGTAAGTGGTTACTGTAGCAATAAAATGCGATTGTGGTTGAGGGCAAATAGGAAGAAACCTTGTCAATCTAAAATGATAAAGGCTGAAGAGCTGTAGCAAACCGGCATCAATTTCAAGTGAAATTCTACAACCGATAGTTTTAGAAAGTATTTGAAAGCCAAATTATGACAACAATGCCGCATGAACAAAAAGAGCAAATAGTCCTGGTCAACTCAAATTTTGTTTCCCTGATTTCACGGAGGGTCAGTTAATCTCCTCAAGACACTTAGGAAGCATTATTCTTTCCCACTGTAGCACAAAGGGACAACTTCAGTGCCAGGCTGAGAGGTTTTCAATTACACACTGTATGGAGGGAAGGTCCATTGAAAGTTTTCATGGGAAACAATGATTTGGAATTTAATGTGATGACGGTAAAAAAACAAATTTAAAGAAAAAGAATATAGAAGGCATAAAGATTATTTAGAAAACTGGTAAAAGAGTACCAATTTTCTTTAGGAATGTGCCATGAGAAAGGAAAAGGATGACGGGAGAGGTAGTAGAAGTAAACTTCTGAGAATTTAGCGACTGATTACATGTAAGAACCGGGACAGTCGAAAATAGGAGGCGGTTTAGGGAGAGAGAGCAGAAGTTGCATTTTCATGATTTTGGAACATGCTGCACTTAGAGATTTGCAGCAGGCAGTTGGCAATGTGGAGTATAATCCCCACCGAGATATAAGCATGGCAATAGCATCATCACTAATTATCCACTTCAAAGTAGGCGTTGAGTGTGCCTGATACTGCCAATCTGGAGAAGTAAGGAGACTGGTGATGGCCAAGAGCTGATGGTTGGAAACCACCTACTTGGGAGAATTTAGAAGAGGAAACAGAATGAAACAATGGTCAGTTAACAGGTGTATGAAAAGTCTAGGAAGGTAGCATATAAATGTTCATTTGCAAAGACTAAGGAATGATCGAGTGATGAGGGTCGGAGGCTGCAAGCTCCAAGAAGAGATCGAGAATGAAGGCAAAATAGCTTGAAAAATTTTCTTGAAGGACTTTGGGTCATCTTCCACGTCCCATCTTGTAGGATGGGGGAAGACCACTGAAAACAGAAATTAAAGGTGCTAATGTTCTGGCAGATGCACCAAATATAACATTAAAGACACCAAAAAAAGGGGGGGGGGGAGAAGAGGAAAACACTTCTTCCTCAGAAACCAAGAAAGAGGGAGAAAGTGACTTTCAAGGGCGTAAAATTGAGGGAGCTTGAGACGAACTGGGAAGATATGGAGTTGGGGACGGCCCAGAGCAACAGGCTGGGGGCTTGAAGGAAGTGAGAAAATGTGGAATATGCACTAAGAGAGCTGAGAGACCTACCATCACTTGAACTGGGTGCTTTCATATCACTGTGTATTCCCACCAGTAGGAAGGTAGTTTTCCCCCATGTGTTTCCTGCCTTCATTTAAGGTCCTGCTTGGCTTTCAAAATCATTGGGTAAGCAAAAGCATGGAAAATAAGCTAACCCACTGAAGTTTGTACTCTGCCACTAGTAACTAACTTGTATCCATGCTTCCAGAAACTAAGAGCTTTAAAACTCTAACCAGTTGTTACATTTTAAAGAAAAAAAAAACAACTAATTTATTTATTTTTTTTTTTTTTTGCTTTAATTAAACATGCTCCCAGCGTATCCGGAAGAATCAGTGCTGACTCCTTAGAGAACAAGTGTCTTTGCGAACTACATTTGGCCTCTTCAAATTGCCTCTATCATGTCGAACTCTGCTGTAGTACAATATATACCATTGTTTTCTCGTCCTAAATTGTCACATCCTGTTGCTCTGCCTGTCTGCAGGTGCCAAATTACACCCCAAAGAGGGATGTTTTCCAATGGTGGGTCTGTAGCACAGTTTCATAATAAGAATCTTAGTTCCAGATGAAAGAACAGATCTGGGAAGTAGGCTTCTAGAGCAAGCAAATTGCCAAAGAGAACATACTAAATCAAAAGTGAAATAGACGTTGATTTTGACGTTCCAGGGCAAGAGTATATGAACATATGTGTTATGAAATCTTTCTTTGGAAATGTACGATGAAACCACTCTAGCCAGAATTTAATTTTTTATTAGGAAAAAGACACCAGATGTTTAGTTAAGAATGTGTCCTACAACCTACCTGACAAAAACACAATAAGATTCCATTAATATTTTAAAAAATGGATCTGGAGAGGAATTTCTTGAAGGAAAAGTCTAACTCAGAGAAATCTGATTAGGAAGCATACAAACTGCACCAAATCCCTCAGGATAGTCTGTTTTCTCAGCGGAGTTAGCTTCCTGGAAAGAGGCCAAAGACCAGCATGGAGAATCTAGTTTAACTCAAGTTTCAGTCACCATATGTGTGTTCGTACTAGGAAGGTAGAGGAGAATACTGAAGAATGATCTGAGTCCCGCCTTAATGAATAGCTAAGCATACTATCAAAAGAGACACTCTGCTCTCCTTTTTCCTTTTCTTTCTCTTTCTCTTCCTCCTCTCCTCCTTCTCCTCCTCCTTCTTCTCCTTTTCTTCTTCCTCCTGCTTCTTCTTCTGCTGCTTCTGCTCTCTCTTCTCAGAGATGATGCACACTACTATTTTATGGCCACACTGTTTAAATTCTTCATTCAAACCTAACCAAAAAAAAAATGTTACTGACTCTAATATTTGTGTAAGTTTTATAGTTTACTTTTCCATGAGGAATAATTTTATATCTGCAGCTCTAAAAAATATGACTCCTTTATATAATAAAAGGTATCTGCTTGCTAACTACCCAGTGATTTTTTAATCTCCTTTGGTGAGCCTGTTTCCTTTTCCTGTAGTGCTTTTTGTTGTTTTCCTCTAGGCTAGTATTGTTTTCTCTACATATCTTTAAGACGCAATTGTTAAAACCAGACTTACTCAAAGGAAGATGTTAGTCAACATGAGAGTGCCACATCACACACGTTGGAGAGCTCCCTTAGGCTTGCAGTGACTTTCACTAAGCCTGTAGCCTACATGTGACTTTGTTCACTAAAACTATGAAGAAACAAGAATAACGGATGATCTAAGGACAAGACTGTTCCTCCATTAAGTATAACACAAATATTTCACAAGCATAACACGCTGATAGCAACAGTTCATAGATTCCAAAACTATGGGATAAGTATCGCTGTTAATTTTTTGAAACGTGTGGCAAAGGCCAGTAGTAGCCACCAAAATGTTTTACTTTTTTCTTTCACAATAACAAGATGGCAGCTGAGCACATGATTAGACTATATTGCTCAGTTCCCTTTAAGTTAGACGTGGCTGCATGACTTAGGTCTCTCCAAAAGAATATAAGTGGAAGAATGATCTCCTGTTTCTGGATCTGAGCTTCAAAGAGAATGGGTCTGCCTCTCCTGTGTTTTTTCACCTTCCACCTGCTGAATGCAAATGATAATGAGGCCTTAGAGCTGTGGATACTTTGCCCCACCGAGGACATCTAGAAATGGCTAGAGACATTTTTGACTGTCAAGAAGAGGCAGTGGGGAGGGCTATTGGTTTCTAGTGATTTGAGGCTAGGGATGCTATTAAACATCCTACAATGAATAGGACACCTCCCCTCCAAACAAAGTCAATAGTGCCAAGGTTAAGAAACCCTACTCTATGGGGTGACAGAGCTTTAATATTGAATGAACCTGGGCCCTTGGGCGACTGCATGGAGCAGAACTACCCTGCCTGTCTCAACACCACCCAGGACCCTTACCAGGGCTAGATATAAATTTCTACTAGGTTGAACCTAAGACCTTTTAGTTTATTTATGACCATAAACCAGCTGACTCTAAGAAGGATGCTAAATAACATGTAAGTTTCACTACAGCAATGATCTTGAGCACCTACACATATAGGTCTCTCAGCATTTTCCTCATCCTCTTTTGGTTCCTTCACAGACATATCGGCAGTTTAAAATTATTTTATGTCTTCAAGTGTTTCCTTCTGCTGGGTGTTCTTGTTGTTTGTTTTGAGTTTTATTTGAGTTCATTGCTCCTAGTGAAACATAAGCTCCCTAGGGGTATGATCCATGCCTCTCTTGTGAACAAGAAAGCTAGAAAGAAAGGTCTTAGTATTGTGCCTACTATGGAGTTGGCCTTATAAATGTTTGTTAAGTGAATAAACAAACTTCAGAAAAGACGATTTGAATAAAGGAAAACAGTCTATAAGAGCAGTCTGCGATAAGCTGTTTCTAGTATATTAGCTGAAAGTGATCAAGGGCTCATCTTCTAAACACTCGCAAAACTATTCCTGAATTAGTCCCTCTAGAATTTTGCTTAGCAATAACCTCATAGTCACCGAATTATAATCTGTAGGATCTTCCTTCTTGTTTTTGAAACATCAGACATGAAGTGATGAGATCGTCTGGTCCCTGCCATTAGAAAAACACTGATCCTCCTATTTCAAGGAGATATACAGCAAGCTCTTACCAATGGAATTGTAATCCTGAGTAGCACCAACAATTCCTGATTCTTTCAAATTAGAAGGCAAAGCTAAAAAGAATGTAATAGTTGATCTTCAGCATCCTTTTCTGGCTCTAAACAAGGAATTGTTTAGAGCCTGTGAAAAAAGGCGAAAAATAATACATATAAGTCACATTCAGAAGACCTTTAAATGGCAATTAAGAGACACACCTATGACTGGTGATTGATGGCAGGTGCAACGTGCAGTTCACTGTGGGATAAAACAAAC
This sequence comes from Felis catus, assembly GCF_018350175.1. NCBI lineage: Eukaryota > Metazoa > Chordata > Mammalia > Carnivora > Felidae > Felis > Felis catus. Next base: position 146,025,338 of record NC_058375.1, read on the forward strand.
ACCTCGACCAGCACTATGTACACAAGAGACCTCGGTGAATGGACTGGTGTGTTTAGACAGCGATTGCTAAGGAACAGTGTACCCATAGTTAGCTCATTCCTGAGAAGGATATGCTATCAAGTGCTTTAGATTAGGAAAAAGTAATTTCATTGTTTTTTTTCTTGCTGGACATGAAATCCTAACTTCATTTAATTTAGCAATTTTTGTACTTTCTCCGACTCTATGTCCCAATACCGAAAAGGGACATTGCAATGCATAAGGTTACCGAGAGAACACCAGTAGGCAGAGGAAATTTGAATAATCTTCAGTGGCTCAGAATTGAATAGAAGGTAAACTGCACACTCCCCACCTTGTCATTCAAGGTCTTCTACAGTCCGCATCCAGCCTGCCTCGGTTGAATGCACTTCACAAATGTTTCGCCACAGTTGAATTCCTTTCTTCACTGTCGTCCAATCACACGGTGCAGTGTCATTTGCACAGGCTGTTCTCAAGTGGAAAGGCCTCAGTTCTCTACTTCACCTATATTAAGAGCCTACACAATCTTCAAAAGTAAATTCTAGGGCGCCTGGGTAACTCCATCGGTTAAGCGTCCCGTTCTGGATTTTGGCTCAGATCATGATCTCAAGGTTCGTGAGATCGAGCCCCATGAACAGCTCGACACTGTCACTCCGGGCTGACAGAGTGGAGCCTGCCTGCTTAGGATTCTCTCTCTCCCTCTCTCTCTGCCCCTTCCCTGCTTGCGCGTGGGCATGCATACACGCACACGCTCTCTCTCTTTCTCAAAAACAAACAAGTAAGCTTAAAAAAAGTAAATTCTAATTCTACCTCCTCACACTAAAAAAAAAATCTTCTCTATCATAGCCTGAAGCTCTCTCCCTCTCTATCTTCTGAAATCCCATGGCAACTAAGCATGTCTTACTTTGTCCCATTTCTTGCATTGTCGTCTTAAAGACCATTACTTTAAATAGTGCATCAAAGTGCTGCTTTATTTTGTTTTTTATGGCGTATGTTTTACCTCCTCCAATTACTTTGGAAGTTGTGAGAGAGCAAGGTCCACGTGCTACCATGGTCTGTGTAGCATATACATATCAGGAGCACTCAATAAATACTTAAGTAATTTATTGAATTAAAACATTAAGGAAGATATTTCAAAAATGTTTTCCTGGGGCACCTGGGTGGCTCAGTTGGTTGAGCGTCCAACTCTTGATATAGGCTCAGGTCATGATTCCAAGGTCGAGTGATCAAGTCCCATGTCGGACTCTACACTAAGCATGGAACCTGTTTAAGATTCTCTCTCTCTCTCTCTCTCTCTCTCTCTCTCTCTGCCTCTCTCCCCTGCTCAACCTCTCTCTCTCTTTCTAAAATTAAAAAAAAAAAAGTTTTCCTTAGGTTGTTGTAGTTTAAGAATAATGCAACTTGAAAGAACGTGTTCTTAAGTCAACATGAAGCCCAACAAAAGACTGTGAGTACTATTTTACTCTTGCTACGATGTGATTATATAAGTATGTTCTTGGTATACTACTTTCATTGATGTAAATTATACATCAAAAGGGCATGTTCTGACCTTAAGTAGATCATTTGGAGTGGTTCCCATTGCGTTTGTTTAACCAACTTGGTGAAATGCCCAGTAGAAGAACCAGGACAACGTGGAGCATTACTACCTGTCACTTAATGTCGATGCAACTATAACCTGGGTTAACCTCTGCTCCCAGTGCTTCACCACCTGCACAAGTAGATCGAGCTCTCTCCAGAGCTCCAATGTTGTCTGAAGCTAAAGTCACTTTTAAACACAAAAGTCTCCTCAAACTTTAAATGACCCATAAAATATTCTGAACCACAGCCCTTATGACTAAAAATTGTGTTAAGTTTTGAGAGAGAGGAAGAGAGAGCGAGCTGGGGAGGGGCAGAGAGACAGGATCCAAACGAGGCTCCATGCTGACAGCAGAGAGCCCAATGTGGGGCTTGAACTCACAACCATGAGATCCTGACCTGAGCCAAAGTCTGACACTTAACTTAACCGAGTCACCCAGGCCCCCCTGTTTTACGTGTTTTTTCGAGATATTTAAGTTAAAAGAAAGACTGCATCTAAATTCTTATGCTGATGACCCACATTTAACTCTCAATTTCATGCTAGACATTGAATAATATGGTATTTGATTTTCCAATATCCTGACAAGAACCTTCCTTAAAAAGATATTGAGGAAATACAATACTATGCTAGCACTATCATTTAATATTTATGTTTTTTAATTTCTACACAGATCAAACACTGTAAACCCATGATTTACAATCAGAAACTAATATGAAGAAAAAAATCTCAGAGTTTAGCACTGAATAAGTACTTCCTATATACAGTGAATATTATTCATAGTAGAATGCATCCATTTCAAAATATAATTATTTAGGGCCTTTCTACTGTCAGTTTGTTTTAAAATGTTTGCCACCTTTCCTTATTCTGATCATCAGAGTTTACCTGTTTATGAGTCTAGGAGCCCTCACTGAATTGTGACTCTACAAACTTAAATCACATAATCCTCTCCTAAGAACACAGAAATGTCGAGGGTAGGAAAATATTTTATTAATAACACAGCAGTCCCTTCTGCCTTGCTCCACTCCCAGTGCAAGCAGTCTAGAGAACGTGACTGTTCAAACTGCACAAGAATCCAGAGTCAGACACACCAGCAATTTATGAAGAAAGGGAAACTGAGGATTCATCCATGTCTGGTTATTGCGTAATTATCTCATAGGAGAAAGCGAATTTACATGTTTCCAAAGTAAACTATAGGAGCCAGTGTCACTTCCCCCTCTGTGCCACATACAGGCTGATAATGTGTAGAGATGGCAGTGTGCCTGGCCATACGAAGCTGGAAGGAGACCAGCTTTAACCCTTTAAGGAACACACAGATGAGCCCAAGGCCATCAACGTAATCAAGATCAGACCAGAATTTCCATGTGTAGGAAGAATACATAAAGTTGCACTACTCTTTTTTCTTCTTATTATTATTACTTTTGTTTTAATAAAATGTATTTATTAAATTTCCTTTATATTTAATCCTAAATTACAGTACATCAATATAAGAGAGCTATGTGTTCATTTAAGTGAGGTTGTCTTCAAGGCGGAAAAATCAGATGAAGGCAGCGTTGGGTGAGTTATAACTCATCTTTGGCAAACCAGAGAATAAAAGTCCGGAAGTCATCTATCAGTGTAGAAATCATGATCGTCCAGGCCCATTTGTGTAGTAATAGAATAAACAACACAAAGCAAATCTTACAGTCAGGCATCCCACAGCAGCTCTACAGACCGGTGAGTAGCTGGGGACCCCATTAGTGATGAAGCAGCTCCATTGTGAACATTCCACACACAAATGTAGAAACTCCATCTAGAGCAGGACATGCGCATCTCCTAAAGAGCTGTCTCAAACTCTTTCAAGTCACCGTCGTTCTGAAATTCCGATAAAGCTGTGAACACATCTCTTGAGAAAAACTCTTAAATTGGCACGCACGCCAGTCTTGGACACACTTGCAACGATTCAGAAACCCCCTGAAATTCCACATGTGGATATGCAGGCCCGTGAAACCAGGTCGACAAGCAGCGCCTTCCTGGGTGACGGAAGTGCAAAGCGAAGGGGCCCAACAGAACTGCTGATTAGGAACAGGATAGACTATTCTCTTGAAAGGGATTGAAGCATTCCGAGCCTCTTAAATGTTCTCCATCTCCCGCTTTCTTTCTTTAGCTTCCTCACTCCTTCGAGTGAAGGTCAAAGACTCAGATATTGAACTTTCCCGAAACCACCTGGAGAAACCACTGCACGTTTCATTTGCCAGAGGGGGTCACTCTGCAGCTTACTGTTCACTTGCAAAACTAAAGCACACCTTTGTTCTTTTCCATAACTGTGCCCAGAAGAATTACTTTCAAATGCATTTTCCACACTATGAAGTGTGTCCTAACAAAACACAATATACTCAACCGCAATGTGATTACTGTGCTTGTAAAACAGTTGGTGTTTTAGCAATATGCCCTTAAAAAAAGTATGCTTGGAAAAAATGGATTCTGTTTCAACAGTTAAAAGGACATAATTATTTTTCTGCTGCATAACAATTTTTAAATGTTAATGAGTTAAAATACAGCACCAAAACAGCTCCCATGCAATAATACAGTGCATCATTTGGCTGCCTGGTCCCCTGCCTTTGTTTTTTTTCCTTCAATGGTCAAATAATATGCAGCATCCTGGAAAGACCACAGATATCAAGTGACTACAGTGAACCCATCACATGGGACAGCTTGCTCTTCATAAACTTTCTCTGGGTTTATATAGAGTTTCTCAACCTTGGCCTCCTAGACAGTTTGGGCCTGATGAGTCTTTGCTGTGGGGGCTACACTGTGCAATGTTGACCATTAACAGCATCCCTGGCCTCTGACCACTAGACTCCGGCAGGACCCTCACTCCAACCCCAAACCATGACAGTCAAAATGTCTCCAGATGCTGCCAAATGTCCTCTGGGGGAAAAAAATTGTCCCCAGTTTAGAATCACTGATAGAAATCGTAGTTATAGGAAAGGAGTCACAGGTAAAGCAGAATGCACTGGGTACTGTACCTGAACAGTCCACCTACCAGATGGGGGACTAATCTTCTAGAATTGCATTTGTCTAATATTGTAAACAATGTCAATGGCATGACTCACACCTATTTTTTTTTAATTTTTAATGTTTTTTTTTTGAGAGACAGAGAGGGACAGAGAGCGAGGAGGAGTGGGGAGAGAGAGAGGGAGACACAGAATCTGAAGCAGGCTCCAGGCTGTGAGCTGTCAGCACAGAGCCGATGAGGAGCTTGAACCCACAAACACGAGATCATGGCCTAAGACGAAATCGGAAGCTCAATCAACTGAGCCACCCAGGTGCCCCATGACTCATATGTATTCAATGAGTTACCAGGCTCATCAAGTAAAAAGCAATTGATCTGCAACCTCAGCAATATCATAGAGCATAAAAAGGAAACCCTAAAATCTCATCAAATACCTCTACTCATTTATTCAAGTGTCTATTAAGAGCCTAGATTATGGCAGGCACCATGTTAGAAGCCGGATTCTGGAGTAAAAATGATAGAAGCATTCCTGCTTTCATGGACTCTCAATGCCGACGGCAACGTCAGGTAAGGAAGTGGGCAACTATGACATATAGTAAGTGCTCTCGTGGGAAAAGTAGCTGGGGCTCTTTAAGTAGATTAAAGAGATTTAAAGAGATTCCTAGAAGAACTTCTGTGTAAGCTGAGACAAAAAGGACGAACAGAAATGAGGCAGAGAAAAGACTAAGAAGAGAACATAACTAAGAAGCTGGAATAGCACGAGAGGTGGCCCAGCATGGTCACAAAGCATGGAGTGTTCACGGGAATATAAAAGTTACGATAAGGATACAGTGCACTTACTGAGGGAGACAGGTAAAGAAGTAAGGCTAAAAAGCAGGGGCTAAATCATGAAGGAAACCATTTTAAAAGGTTTGAGGTTTATTGCAAGGCAAAGGGAACTCACTGAATAATTCCACAGGGAAAAGGAGGATTGTTTGATTTTTTCTCAAAGAGATCACTCTAGCTATCATAGTTGTATGAAGGTTCTCCAAGAAAACAACCAATAGGAGAGATGTGTGTGTGTGTGTGTGTGTGTGTGTGTGTGTGTGTGTATTCATAGAGAGAGAGACAGACAGAGGGACAGATTTATTATAAGGAATTGGCTTATGAGATTATGAAGACTGAAAAGTCCCAGAATCCATTGTCTGCAAGCCTAAAACCTGGGAAATCCAGTAATATGGTTCAAGTCCAAGTCTGAAGGCCTGAGAACCAGGAGAGCCAATGGTGTGGCTATAATCCAAAGGTAATTAAGTGGGAGGAAGTCTCACTTACTCAGAGGTGGAGCGGGGTAGTCAGCCTGTTTGTAACTTCATCTGATTGGATGAGGCTGACCCATATAGGAAGAGCAATCTGCTTTACTCAGTCTACTAATTTAGTATTAATCTCACCCCAAAACACCCTCACAGAAACACCAGAATAACGTTTGACCAAATACCTGGGCACCCTATGGCCAAGTCAAACTGACACACAAAATTAACCATCACAGTGGTGAATATTAGAAAAGAAAGAAAGAATCCAGGGAGTGCACGAGAAAAGCTAGTGCAGTAAACTAGGCAAGACATTATAGTGACCTGAACAGCACAAGAATTTCACCACCCAGTTTTTTAATAGAGATCACAGCCTGACACATAGTAGGAGCTTATTGAATACGTAGTTAGTATTTCTCAAATTAGTGAGTGAACACGAGTGAATGAAATCAAAAACATTTTTGATGGATTGATTTCATTTAAAAGCTCGGGAGGTAGTCCCATATGCCTGTGATAGCCTGTCTACATATTAATCATTTCATCAATCCCATTCAAATCAGAAACCATTTAATGTTATTCCAAACCTTGAGTGCTGTTAACAGTTAACACTGGTAAAGGTGCAATGAAAAAGACACTTCCAGGCACTTTTGATGGAATTTCTGAATAGCAATCTGGCAGCATTAAGAGCATTAAAAATGTTCTTACCCTTTGGTTTAGCAACTCTCCTTCTAAGGTTTTATTCTAAGGACTGTTCATTACAGTGAAAAAAAATGAAAGCAACTTAATCTCTAACATGGAGAAAAGCACTAATTAGTATCCACCAAGTAAAAATCTTGTTTTCAATGTCACTTTGGTGAAACAGACAATGCGTTAACAAAGTAAAATACAAAACTCTCTATATAATATAATCCTAAATGCTCATCCATTCCTTTCCAGGCTTATCTACATTGACTAAGACAGAGAGCTCAGTGATGTACAAATGAGGAAAATCATCTTAATTTATAAAATATATATGTATACATAATTGCATGCGCTTAGAAATTTTTATTCATTTTTTTAGTGAAATTAGTCAGACTATCAGCTAAATAGCCATTCAAAAGGATGTTTTAAAAGGAAATGAATAAAAGAATGGTTGAGTGAATGGCTTCTCCTAATTGCAAATGACCAGATGTCTGCATAGTAACTGGAAACGCTCTATTTGGCTCACAATAGACTAAAGTAACAGGCTTGTGAAGAAGATCTTCCCAGTGATACTATACATATCCTGACTGTTTTGAAAGGACTTTCAGACCTTGGGTTTGGAAAGGCAGAAGAGTTTACCAGAATTTTTTGTTCACGGAGTCACATAACCCAATTCAGTTAGTTTTCGACTCTCTATAAAACTGTGAAGGGCCTCCAAAGGTCTTGCAGCCTGGTCTCTGTCAACGGAGATTAACAGCTGAGCATGTATGTGTGTGTGAAGGGACAAGTACAGAACCGCCTTTCATGCGCGTTTCCAGTACTTAAGAACCTCCTTTGTCAATTCTTACTGCAAGTTCAGTCCATTCCTTCTTGTCTGGCCTTCATAAAGTATGGAACAGCTGGGTTCCATGCTTCTTGTATAACCCTTCAAACACTATCAGAGAGTTACTTGTTCTGTTCATCCCCAACTCTTCCCACCCCCCCCCCCGTGTCCTGCGGAGTTATCACACCCTCATCAGCCTGAGGCCACGCTCCCCCTACCAATGAGGTATATGTCCTATGCCTCCATTCTTTGCCTCATCCTGATGCCTTTACCAATTATAAGGCTGTCAGAGAATTCACTGCTAGGCCAAGCATTACTCTAAAGAAGTCAGTCCTTGGAGGTTGACTACAGCATGGGAATAAGTAGACACACCCATGCTGTTTGTTTCCTAGGTTACTCTCCTAACGGGAAGGGATAAAATGCCTTTAGTGTATTTGATCTTTTGCCTAGCACATCGTTTATAAAGAGTTTGCACAAGAAGGTGTTTTGAGGTTGTGTTTATTTACTTTTATTAAATCACTGCTTTGATACCCAAAACAAGGCTTGTTCATAAACTAAAAGATTTACAACTTACAGAGTTGCCCCCTTTTCTCTCAGAAGTGGATCACCCATTAGAAGGATCTAGCTCACTGAGTATCCTCATCCAATCAAAAAAATTATTTAGTGGGTGCCTGGGTGGCCCAGTCGGTTAAACACCGGAGACTTGATTTTGGCTCAGGTCATGATCTGACGGTTCTTGGGCTCGAGTCCTGCACTGGGCTCTGTGCTGAGAGCACAGAACCTGCTGGGATCCTCTCTCTCCCTCCCCGTCTACCCTGCCCCAGCTTGCACAACACAAGCGCGCTCGCTCGCTCTCTCTCTCTCTCAAAATAAATAAATAAACATTAACAAAAACATTTGTTGAGGGGCATGTCTTACTCAGAGAAGAAATGATTTAATGGCAGGTTTTTATGTTATTAATATTTTAAAGTATGCTTAGCGTTTATGGCTTACCCAGTTACAGAAAAAACGAAGGAAAACTTTCAGGGATTAGGAAGATGAAGACCCCAGGCTATGGTTATAGAATATATTGCTAGAGCACCTAAATAGTCCTAGAGATATGTATAAGAAGCTATTTCCATGAACAGAACTGAGTTCTGTTGTTGAAATACTTATTCATAAAAATAGGGAACATATGTCTTCCTTCTTTGGTATTCTATGTTTTTTTTTAAACTGTCATTGCTGATGGCTAGAATAGAGTGCTATTCAAAAGGCAACTGATAAGAAGAGTTTCATATTTCTCCCCCTCTCTCCCCACCCCCTCACCACACACACACACACACACACACACACACACACACACTTCCAAGATGAAATTACTGTGGGGTTGATCTTTGCACCAAACCAAAGCCAGTTAAAAAGCTGAACCATCGTTTCCAGCACAGCTTATCTTCAAAACTACAGCTATGAATTAAATAAAACTGTAAATGCTTTGTATTATTAATTGAAAATGATTAAAATAAAAAACCCTGGCAGTATAAATCTAATCCATGTGATTCATTTGTTAATTAAATGTGTGTTTATAATCTATTGCCAAGAAGCCCTCCAGATAAATAAACATTAGCTTAGGTGGTCTTTTACATCAGTAACAAAAACTACAAAAAAAAAAAAAACCCAGTTATCTATAAACAATCAGGTAGGCCTCTGCTTTCCAAATGGATCCAAATACTGAATCCATTTTTTAGATGAGATATCCAAACTGTGCTTTATCAGTGTTATAGAATAGAATTTATAGCTCAGACACCAAGGACGTTTGATTGAAACTAATTCTGCGACCGAGCTGTGTATATAAAACTTTCACAAATATTTTTTCTACTATTGTCAATATAGTGTCATCTTGGAAGCATAAAATCGTGTAACATAAAATATTTTACCTGTGAGAGAACACCAAAAGTATTTTGTAAGAATTGGAAAGCTAAGAGAGCCAGAAGATATTCTAGAGCTACCAGGGGCTAAATCTATAGATGGGAGACTGGAAAAAAGTAAGAGTCAATGGTTTTTTTTCCATGAAATGTGACTACCCAAAAGCTCTCAGGCCACCGCACTCATAAGGGGTGATCAATACTGACTTGTTACTCACCGAATACCAGGTGATCACTCCAATAGCATATTTTACTCTATGTGGCTGACTAGAAAGGGCTGAAGTGCTTATATTTTTTAATCAAGATTATAAAATGGTCTTTAAAATCTGGGTTAAATAGGTATTTCTGCGGTACTCTTTGGATAAAGATTTTCTTTTTTTCAGCTTGTCTTTTTTTTTTTCCTTTTGACAGCTACAGTCCCCAAAGGAACAAATGAGAACAGCATTTCATAGATGAGAAATCATATCCCCTTCATCAAACATCTCACCTCTTGACATTACTTACAATTGGATAAACATGGGGGAGTCCTAACTGAACTGATTCCAACTTTGGCTGGACAATTACAAATCACCTGCTACATTTCAGAAGCAAAGCGATTCTGCTATCAGTAGAATCATTAAAATGCTGAGCAGGGTTGAGAGATACTCTTATCAAATGGGACATTACAGTTCAATAAATATTTATTGAAGCCCATGCTCTTCACAGGGTAATATTTCCTTTCTTTGAACAAATGGTTTTCACATAAAAGAAGGTGCTACGACATCTTAATCAGCTTAATTGCATCAAATTTTTCCCAGTTCTTTCACTTTTACTCGTTCCAAATGAGACATACACCTTATTTAATTTTGCACCTATTATCAGGTTCTTGAGTCTCAAGCAAACTATCTTTGCCAACCATCTCTGCATATGTCCATGACCGCAAAACAAATTTCATTATTACTTAAAATTAAAAGGTTTCATGCTGCTGCAAACATATTTACGTTTTCACCATTTCATTTATCACATATTGTAATGGTTAAAATCAAACACCATGTTATGGTTTCACTTTAAAAGACTAAACAAATACCAAATCCTATGGAAGGAAGAGAAAAAAAATATCTGGCTGTGTTCGTAGCACATTTCAACCAAAATGCTATAGCCACACTTCTCACTACATGTCTCACTCAAGGAGGTTGCCCCCAGGAAAAGAAGCACGTCTGGATTGTTGAAAACATAAAGAAAATTCCTGACAACAGCAGGGGAGGGGGAAGTGTGAGAAGCACAGCGCTACCTCTGGGCTCAGGTAGCTCTACTCCTGCTAACCCAGCAGCAGCCGTGTGTCAGGGCCACTTTTGTCACGGCTACAGCGACAGCTACAGCACAAGGGTGGATTACTTCAACATTATTTCAACATTTTAAATATAAGACTTTGATTAAGAGACAGTATTACAGGGGTACCCGGGTGGCTCAGTGGGTTAAGCATCCGATTTCGGCTCGGGTCATCATCTCCTCGTTGGTGGGTTCAAGCCCCGCGTCGGACTCTGTGCTGACAGGTTGGAGCCTGGCGTCTGCTTCAGATTCTGTGACTCCCTCTCTCCCTGCCCCTCCCTTGCTCACACTCTGTCTCTCTCTGTCTCAAGAATGAATAAACATTTAAAAAACATTTTTTTAAACGGAGACAGTATTATAGGCAAATGAATTCTTCTTCACTGACTCACAAATTCTCTTGTTTTCCACTTCATCTGATCTAGGAAGTACTCAAATCAGATTCATAAATCATATGCATAACATGACACCTTATTAGGTGGGGTTTGGGTGAGGAAAAATTGCTATAAGTAGATTACAATGACTGGCATGAGGAAAGAAAAACCCCTCCTACTAGTTCTTACAGGACTTCCCTCCACATCCACAAGCAAAACGAAATCCACGCTTCATATGCTAAATGTAGGGCGTAGAGAATCTTGTGCAATGGACACAGATGGAACCTGTTCGACCTATTTCTTACACTTTGGCAAGCCATTACAATGCCATCAACAAAACTTCTTTTTTTTTAAGTTTATATTTCAAAGATGGAATGTGAAATGCAGGAGTGTCTTTTAAACGAAAACATGAATATGTAATGTGATAATTTACCGTATTCCTTAACTGTTCTACCAATAGTTCCAAGGCCTAGCTCTCACCCTTACCAAAGCTCTCTGCCATATTAATAACCCTTGGCAAAAGGTCAACTATACCCAATTGTGCAATGCCTTTAGCGCTTATTCATTGTGAATTGAGTGAACTTCTTCAAAATATATGAAAATAGTTATTTGTCCCAAAGGTGCATTCCAAATATCCATGTAAAATATTTGAGTGTGTTGCCAATCACTTCCTCAACATTGTGGCCTGAACTGCCCAAGCCCACTCAAAGACAACATAATGAGGAAAATCATGGACAATTAATCTCGAGATAACTCACAAAACAAGACCAAGCCCCTCTAGTGAAGATGTCTGGTCTGGCATAATTATTGAATAGCCAGCTCCTTTTTTGATCACAAACTTGATTCAAAGTCAACAGGGCCCTAGCGCCTGAGGAGTTAATTACTAATAAACGCAAGGGTACACCCTGGGACTTCTTCTACAGGGTTGGTTCTATGCTGAAAGAAGCAAAATTGCACACACCCATTATTCGAGAAAATGCCTCTCTCCTACTCAATTTGAAGCATACCTATTTTATGGACACCAATTTGACAATAAATTATTTTCAATTAAAAAAAAGAAAGAGGGGCGCCTGGGTGGCGCAGTCGGTTAAGCGTCCGACTTCAGCCAGGTCACGATCTCACGGTCCGTGAGTTCGAGCCCCGCGTCCGGCTCTGGGCTGATGGCTCAGAGCCTGGAGCCTGTTTCCGATTCTGTGTCTCCCTCTCTCTCTGCCCCTCCCCTGTTCATGCTCTGTGTCTCTCTGTCCCAAAAATAAATAAACGTTGAAAAAAAAAATTAAAAAAAAAAAAAGAAATTCATTTAGTAAGTTCATAGGAACTGTGTGTCTAAAAATTGTGCTTCGTTAAATGATTCCAGGGCCACAAAAAGCAATAATATTTTATATTCCACATTTTCCTAACTCTATTACCTTTCACTCTAGTACTGTAGAATTAAAGTAGAGAGAGCAGACTAAACTAAGAATGAAATCATCATGTTGATACATAGAATCGCAATCGTATGAAAACTAATTTAAAAAAAATTATTTCCTGGTAAAAAGAATAATAGAGTTTACTGAACAGTAGTAATTAACGACAGCTGGGAAATCAGTGGATTTCAACATAAATGGACACATTATGCTTGCAGGCGTAAAGTCCTTTTGTAGCTGATAAAGTCCAACCTGTTGAGAGTTACAAAAAGGCAATCTGGGCCCCAGATCTAAAGCAGTAGATTGGGAAAATGGTGTTGCATCTTTGCCCTTAGAAGAAAGGAAGGAAGAGGAGGGAAGAAGGAGGAGTAAAGAAAGAAAGAAAAAGAGAAGGAAAATTATAGCTGTTCTCTGTCATTGTATACTTTACCCAAGCTAAAAATGCTTTGTGGGCAGTGTAGTTTTAAAAGAAAAATCATCTTCAACAGAGGTACATGTGTCTTTCCCTATTCCCTCTTGACACTTAGCCTAGAGAAGGGCCCACTTCATTCAATGCAAAGGGGTGCTTCCACCCCAACCCTGGACCCCGAGATCAAGGTTTGACTCTTTCTTTTAATATATTACAGAACACTGCAGCTACTGAAGCCTCATGTGAAAAGTATCCATATTTCGACTCTCCATTATAATCAGCTAAATAAAATAGATGCTCACTTCTTTCTGATAAATTCCCATGAGAGGATATTCTCTGAACATTAGTGCTGAGCACCGATCTCAGCAGAACCCATCTGTTTCCAACCATCAGAAAAGCGGTCCAAAAGACTAGTGTTGAGTCTGTTGTTTGGAACTCAAAACTTATTTAGCCAAAAAAAGTAATGTGTTCACAAAAGCTTGGCCCACACTCCCTCCATAATAACCTACTTAGTGTATAATACAATTCAATGTATAATACCTTTGAATGTTAAGAGAGGAGAAAATAATAATATAAGGGAACATACAGGACATATGAGAAATAATAGAAAAGGAGCTTCCTTCCAACTTGGATGAAAGGCTCATGTTGGGCAAAAATGTGAAATAACCAACACTCCCTTGCTTACACCTCCTTTTGGTGCTTCTTTTCTATATCATTTCTCTGACCCAGTTCCTCCATTGCTTAGAGTTGTTCTCAACCTTTACGAAGCACCTCACCCTAACAGCTTCCTACAAGCCTGACCTCCATCTCTCAGTGGCCTCAGTTCCAAACCTACCTACTGCCTATCCCTCTTCAGGTGAAATTCGCACGTGATTTAATGCACCACCCTTCAACTGACTTTTAGGAAGAAAGCAATTTCCTGACTGATCATTTCCATTACGTGTGAAAATTGCTGTCTTCTTAAATATTCCTTGAATAATTTTCAATGGTTCTCTTTATTCATTTGCTTTGTGTTTGGACCTTCTCTAGAATTCTATCTTGATTTACCTACAGTACTTTTTGAATGTATCTCTCTGTACAGCTTTTTATTTTTAAGTTTATTTATTTACTTATTTTGAGAGAGATAGCACAAGCGGGGGTGGGGCAGAGACAAGGAGAGACAGAATCCCAAGCAGGCTCTACACTGCCAGCATAGAGCCCCATGTGGGGCCCGAAACCACAAATCATGAGATCACGACCTGAGCTGAGATCAAGAATTGAATGCTTAACCAACTGAGCCACCCAGGTATGTATGTATGTATGCCTCTATGTATAGCTTTTTAGTAGTTGTTCTAAGTACTACACTCTTTCACATACATAATTTTCACAACTTTTTGTGTTGATACTTTAACAATACAAGTGACAAATAGAAATCTTAACTCCCCTTAAGTCCCTTTTCCTCCCCCATTCATAATGGAATTATCTTAAATATCTCCTCTACATACAACGAGAGCTACATCAGACATTGAAAACCACCAAATATAACATAGAAAACTCAAAAAAGAATATCAGTTGTAAGGAGCATATTTTTATTCTCCCCATTGTCCATTTTCATTGTACCAATGTACCTTCTTATATTATTTCCCTTCTGTTTGAAAATTTCTTAAAGTCATTTTTTAGGGTGGTTCTGCTGGCAACAAATTCTCTTGGTTTTTGTTCATCTGAAAATGGTTTTAATTTACCTTCATCCCTGGAGGATATTTTCCATAGATATGGAATTCTGAGTTGGCAATTATTTTCTTTCAGCGCTTGCAAATGTTGTGGCACTTTCTCTGGCTACCATGGTTTCTGATCAGAAATTCTCTGTCATTCGAATTCTTTTCCCCTATAGGTAAGGTACCAACTCTCTCTAACTGCTTTTAAAGTTTTTCCTTGGTGTTTAGCTTTCAGGACTTTGATAATGACGTGTCTTGACCAAGATGCCTCTGGGTTATACTGTTTAGGGTTTGTTCAGCTTCTTGAATCTCTAGGTTTATATCTTTTGCCAAATTTGGGAAATTTCCAGCCACTATTTCTTCTAATCCTCTCCCAACTCTACATTCTCTAACTCTCTTTCTGGGATACTGACCAGATAAACGTTAGATCTTTTGTTACAGTCTCAAATGTAGCTGAGGCCCGTTCACTTCTTTCCTGTTTATTTTCTCTCTGATGTTCAGGTTGGGTAACTTCTATTGTCTTCATCTTAAAGCGCATTGATTCTTTCTTCTGTTCTCTTCATACATACTTCTTCTGAGCTCATTCAGTAAAATTATTGCTTGTTTTTTTTTGTTTGGTTTGGCTTGGGGTTACTTTATTTTTCAGTTTTAAAATTTCAATTTTTCTCTATTTCTTTTATTTCTCTGTTGAGACTTTCTATTTTTTTTTCATTTGTATCAAGCCCTATTCCTAATTCGTCCTTGAAGCATTATTATTTATGATGGCCATTTTAAAATCCTCATCAGCTAATTCAACATCTTTGTCATCTCAGGGTTGGCATCAGTTGCTTATTCTTTCTCATTCAGTTGAGGCTTTCCTGGTTCTTGGTATGATGAGTAACCTTATCATAGCTGAAACTGAAACAGGTGAAACTCCTAAATTCCCATTGGGCAGGGAGGGAGAGAGGCACTCCTTATGGCTGAGTGGGGCTGTGGGTCCGGGCTTCTGCTCAGCCTTCCCTGTTACTGCCCCGCCCTGAGAGCAGGAGTGTCATCCATGCTTTACTTCTTTCCCCATTTTTTCTACTTTTTCCCTTTGAACCCACAGATTTTTCTTAAGATCTAAGACTTTCCACAAAGGATTATAGAACAGATGGGCAATAATCAACCTGAATCCTTGTTTTTTCCCTGTGCATTAGGAATATTTTTAAGATAGTCAACTTCAGGGCACATGGGTGGCTCAGTCAGTTAAACGAACAACTTTGGCTCAGGTCATGATCTCGCGGTATATGAGTTTGAGCCCCATGTGGGGCTCTGTGTTGACAGCTTAGAGCCCGGAGCTGCTTCAGATTCTGTGTCTCCCTCTCTCACTGCCCCTCCCCTGCTTGCACTCTGTCTCTCTCTCTCTCTCAAAAATAAATAAACATTAAAAACATTTCTTAAAGATAAGCAACTTCCCATGAATCCAAAATATCTATAGAGCAAATTAGCATAGTAAATCTGTTAGCTTTTTTTTTTCCCCAAAGGTAAATTTCCATTTAGGAGAGATGTAGGGGGAAAACATATTGTTTAGCTTAAAAGTAACAAAAGCAAATCTTTAAAAGATCATGAAAAAGAAAGAGAAAGAAGCACACACACAAAAAAGGAAATATTTTCTAACTATTATTCATATATTCCTTATCTCTAATTTGGGTTTCTGGGTGTGTTGGGCTTGTGTTTATTTGACTCTTAGACTTTATTTTCTCCACCTATAATTTCTCCAATGACCTGAATTTATTAAGACTCCAAAGATTAGGGAAATTAAATCAGAGGAAAAAAATAAACTTCCTTACCCAGTAGGTGTGCACTGTGTCTCACAAACCTAAACAAATGGCCAAGATGCTTTCTTTAACTCCTTATTTTTTTCCCCTAAAATAGGGAGCAAGTAATTTAATTAATCAACTAAATGCATCTACCATAGAACAATTCCAGTATGAACTTGAGTCTGTAAAATCTGCAGTTACTTCATTTCATATTATTGGAAGAGAAGGGAAATGAAATGATTACCCTTCCAACCCTTTTCTGCAAATACTTCTCATAAACAGAATTCCAAACTTGAGAAGACCAAGCAAAAGAGAATCATCTCTGACCTTTACTTTTACTTTGCTTTCAAAACTCGTACTTATTTTTTAAGCCCAAATTTAAAATAAAATGAAATAAAATTGGGTCAAGGACAAAGTGGAGGCAGCATTTGCAAAACTTGGGGAAGCACAGCCATCCTTTACACCACTCACTTGGTAACCCTTTCTTGAAACACGTGAAAGAACCAATCACACAATTATCAGCATGGTTTTTTAAAGCACATATGTCATGACAAATTAAATGTCTCCTCTATAAATGTGTATCATCTAGAGTAACACCATGTAAAGTATGCTATGTGATACCAGACCATTAAGACAGCCAAATACTTCTTCTAAATCATCCTTGGTGTGCACCCACTTAATATGCCTAGGACAGGGAAATGATAGGATTCTAATAGAAAAAAATATATACAGCATTGCCAAGAAAGAGAGAAATACCATGTATTACCAAATCCGGAAGATATGTAGTCTTTATGGCTTCACATGTTAAACTAGACAGAAGAATTTTTTCCAAAATAAAAAAAAAAAAAATACTTCAAAACTTTTAGTTAACTGACCTATTTATATTTAAAATACAACTCTGAAAGTAATTTAGCCCAAATTTTTGTTTTACAGACAAAGAGGCAGAGATGATCTTACATAGCAAATCTCATGTTTTAACATCAATAAAATATGTATGTGTGTATGTGTGTGTGTGTGTAGATATGGAGATATAGATATAGATATAGATATAGATATAGATATGCTTTCTCTGCACCCCGAAAGAATAGAGAAAAGGGATAGACTCTTTGATATAGTAAAACAATGATACATCTCAGGGATGTCCTGAGTTACCTTCTGGATTCTGACAAGTCGCAGGACTTAACAGTCTAGAAGACAGCTTCTTCCACATCTTTAAGAAAAAGAGAAAAGACTATGTTGGAAAGGGCTCTGACTCGGGCGCTTGTGGAATCTTGGGCAAGCCCCCAAGCAACCCAAGCCTCAATTTCTTCATCTTATCTTTGAAAAACAATACAAACCTTATGGAAGCGTTGTGAAGATAAAATTACGATAATAACTTACATAGATTCTTGGTATGAGGTCCACGTTGCAGGTATCGCTGTTATTGGTTATGACCGCTGTGAAGAGTAATTCAGCATACTTAACGATTCCACTTCTAGGAATTTATCCCACCAAAACACACGTATATATAAAATGACATATGTCGATGGATCTCCACTGCATTGTTGTGTGCAATAGCCCAAGATTAGAAGCAAATCAAGTGCCCGTCATAATAAACTTAATGATATCATACAATGAAAATTTTGGAGCACTTTTTAACTTTTGCAAGATATACAGGTGTTTTACAGAGTATGTAGATGAATAGATGACAGGCAGATTTTTTTAAGTTTATTTATTTTGAGAGAAAGAGAGAAAGAGTGAGGGAAAGAGAGAGCAGGAGCAAGGAAGGGGCAAAGAGAGAGGGAGACAGACAATCCCAAGCGGGCTCCACATTGTTAGCACAGAGCCCCATACAGGGCTTGATCTCACGAACCATGAGATCATGACCTGAGCTGAAATCAAGAGTTGGACATTTGACGGACTGAGCCACCTAGGTGCCCCTAGATAGGCAGATATTTATGCTTGTGGACATACAGAAGGCTTATGGAATTAAAAGAATCGAAACAGCCCTCTGAGGAAAGGACTTAGTGGCTGGAGACAGGACTAAAAGGAAAATTTACTTCCTACTCTACACCTACTTATACTTTTCAAACTTTGTTATGCATGTATTCAAAGAAAAATGAATAAAATTAAAAATTTTTAATTATGGAGGAAGCTGATAAAGAGTGTAAGATTTTTTTTTTTCTTCATGTGTTTGTTTTTGTGGGGTTTTTTTTAGACTTTCTAGCAGATTTAAAGGATAAGAGTGGTCAATTAAGGGCACACTTTCCAATAATAATTAAAGACATTAAAATCAGAATCAACAATGATATTAACAGTTTGCACCAAAATTGCCAAATTGATTCACTGGATATAATTATAAAAGAAGTTTGTAACTAACACATAGCTAAACACTTTGTAATGCTGGATTATAGCAGTTATTCTTAGTAAGGTTGGGAAAGACAGTGTATTAAATCGTGGTTAGTTGGGACAGGTTGGAGGGAGGCTTGTTCCAAATACACACATACAAAAATGTGCACCCCTGCATGTATACACATGACAAGCACACATACTCATGCACACAGCGATTCTGAACTTCAGCCTATTCGGACATTGGGAATTATTGACTTCGAAGCGGTGTGTGTCAAATTTAATTGGCATTTGGAAGTTAAATACAAACACTAATTCAATCATTCTATAGTTTAGTTATGTAAAATAAAAGCCACATCCAGCGATGTTTAATCTAGCATTTCATTGATAATTTTTATTCCACGAAACATTTATGATCATGGTATTTTTCTGATTCTGTTCTTGGCACTGATAGGTGGCCAAAGGCATCATCACCTTCTCCTGGTTGTCAGTCACAGTGAAATTCAAGAGAGCTGTTATGCGGGCAAACTTATAAATGGAAGGAGACTCTGCCTAGTTAAACAATGGTAGTGTGTCTGATTAGTGGTATTAGTGACTGTGAGAAGGAAAAGACAAAGACTCCTCTGTGACATTTTATGTACATGTATTTGCAACAGAGAAGGGGGAAAGAGAGCTGACTGAAATCACTTATACTTCCAAAGAATAAGCATAATCTCTCTCTGGAGTAGATGGCCTTTTGTTTAGCAAAACACCTTGACAGACCACTTGGGTTTCAATGCTGAGACCCTCAGGGCCTAGTTTGCAAAAGGACAGAGATAGCTCTGATTGCCCTACATAAAAAGAAAGAAAGAAAGAAAGAACAAAAGAAAGAAAGAAGGAAGGAAGGAAGGAAGGAAGGAAGGAAGGAAGGAAGGAAGGAAGGAGTAGGGGCAGTAGTGTTGAGCAGCCTCAAATGGGAGGAGATTCTTAGCAGAA
Source organism: Felis catus (assembly GCF_018350175.1). Taxonomy (NCBI): domain Eukaryota; kingdom Metazoa; phylum Chordata; class Mammalia; order Carnivora; family Felidae; genus Felis; species Felis catus. Next base: position 146,044,884 of record NC_058375.1, read on the forward strand.
ACACAGGGAGACTACCAATCTGGAAGCCAGACACAGACGAGAGAGAGACCAGTGTATCATGTAATGAGTAGGAAATGCTTTACAGCCAAATTTTCTGTTAAGACTGGCACAAAATGTTTGAATAATTGATACTTAAAAGAAAGGGCCAGATAATCCGAGGCCCACAGAAGGGGTGAGGGGAACGCGAAGAGGGCAACAGAGTCAGTCATCCGGGCGTGAACAAAAGATAGCACCTTTCTCTTCGACGATGCTAGAGAAAGTTAAACTCTGGGGGATGTGGAGGGGTTTGCAGTGAGCAAGAAAAAAGCTAACGTCTGGATAAAATATATGCTATAATTACCAATAATATTTCACTGCAGTCACATAAAAAAAAAATGACAAACTGCCCCTTCCGTTCTTCATCTATTTGATCATCAGTGAAAATGAATATAAAAAGTTTTCATGCATATTTGAATGCTCTAGATGCACTAAAGCAAAATCAGAGTCTTTGAAGACCCCATCTGGGTAGTAGTTTGATTCTGGAATTTTATTTTGCATGAATATGTAGATCACAAATGGGTTTCTTTAATTACCACCTGTATCACTTTTTTAATGGTTACACAAAAATCGTATTTAAAATTACACCACGCTGTTATTTCTATCTAGATAAATAAACCTGGTCTCTAAATCTAACAGCCTTAACTAATATTTGAAATTAATTTTTTAAAATGCACAATTATGCGTCTCATATTCTCATGAAACATTTCATCAAAAGGAAAGACGAAACCAAGGGCATATCAGTCTAGTGGCAGTGACAGATACTAGATATTAGAAAAGCATATAGAAAATCTTTTTCATTGAAAACACTCTGAATGACATCCAAATCAAGATAAATATCAGATGGATCTGAATACTTTTAAAAGGTCTGAAATCCATTAAGTGAACAGAAATGTTTTCTTGCAGTGGATAAAAAGAGAGAGAAAATATAGAACAATAAGGGTAAAGAATAACCTAATAAGATGGGATAGAAATTCTTGGGCTCAGTATTTTATTACAATCGAAATTAATTCTTCTGCCTACTTGATAGAAATATTAATTGGGAAATCTCTCCAACAACAAGCTATAGATAAACAATTCTCAATTACTCACATTCATAAAGAGTGGCTCAAGAGAGTGATATAATGTAGGGGCTGTTTACATTTGGGTCATATTAATTTCTAATTAAGATTTTATTTGGCCAACCTTACCCTGCTATATTCCTTGAGTATATCTCATCTAAGGAGCAAGCAATGGCCAGCAGTGTATTTTGTATAAGCGGGCAAATCAAAGGAATTGTAATGTCCGAGAAGGTTTGAGAGAAAGAAAAAACACACACCTGAAATTAAGTACATTTTTTTAAATGTGGCATTTTAAAAGTGCCCAAATCGTAAGTGCACAGCTTCATGACTGTTCATGAAGTAAATACAACTATTTAACTTTAACTCAGGTCAACAATCAGAATATTTTTATCACCCCACTCGTTACCCTCCCCTCATTCCCTATTTCTCAAGGTGACCACCATTCTGACTTCAAACACGTATGTTAGTTTTTGCTGTTTTTGAACTTCGTATAAATGGAACCACACAGTGCCTACTTTTTTTGCATCTGGTTTCTTTTACATTATTATAGTTTGAGACTCACCCAAATGATTTCATGTAGTTACAGTGTGTTCATTCTTGTTGTACATCAATATCACAATTTACCCATTCTATCGTTGATGAGCACTTGGATAGTTTTATCACTGTGCCATTATAATGGCTTGCTGTGAATACTCTAGTCTATGTCTTGATAAACTGATATACATATATCCTTTGGGCGTATACCTAGGACTATAATTATTTGAGTCACACACTCAGTATTCACAAATACTGAAAACAGAGTTTCCAAAATAGCCAGTCCACTTTACATTCTCACCCTCCGCGCATGATTGTTCTGAATAGACCACATCCTTGTTAGTACTTGTCGAGTGTGTTTTTTTCATTGTTGGTTCATTTATTTTTAAATTTGGCCATTATGCTGAGTACAAACTGATGTGTCATTGTGCTTTTAATATCTATCTCCCCGAAAGTTAATGAGATAAAGCCAGTCTTTTGGATATCATCATTTGTGAAGTACCTATCCAAGTCTTTATTCATTATTCTGTTGTATTCATCTTTTACTTACTGGTTTATAAAAGCTCGGTATGTATTTTATTTAGATCTTCTATTGGATGTATTCATTGCAGCACATGTTTCCATTTTATGGCTAGTTTTCTCACTATCATCAAGATCTGAGGTTTTTAAATTGGCATTTTAATGTCACGTGGATAAACAAGAGTTTACTCTTCCAAGAAAAGAGAAGTAGATGACAATGAGTAAATATGACATTGGCACATTGAGAAGACTAAACTGCCGAGCTTGGTTGATTCGGTCAGGACTGTAATACACCATTTAACCTTACTGTTTCTCAGTTTTCTCATCTATAGGGTGAAAGCAAGGGTTTTAGATGGAATCTCTCATACAGTCAAGCTTTAGAATAGCAAAAGAAAAGGAAGTAGGAGAGAGTAATAAATATTACTATGTGATGCCAGGTAGTTTTACTTGACAAAATAGATTAGCACGGGCCTCTTAAGCAGATGCACCTTGAGATATCTTTCTACAGAGCTAGCCGTTGTAAACTACTGCAGTCATAGAAATTGTGTTCAGATCTATTGGGGGAACCATCACCCTCAACTTAGGATGGGTCTATAAAATAAAGAGGAAAGAGTTCAGTAAATAATCTGAGCAAGTCACCCAACCTTCACATTCTTTCAGGAACAAATCGTGTCTGGTGAATGTTTAATTAATCACACTGTCAGCAACGTCAACTTCAAAAGCAAAATATGCAAAGAGAATACAGCACCATAGTTTTTGTATAATTTACTAGAAAGATGTGGTGTGATATAGAGGAAAGGAGGCTGATTTTGACATCAGGCAGACTTCAGTTTATTTAAATCTCAAAAATTCACTTAATAGCTAGAAAATCTGGGGAAAATGATTTAACTTCCCGAAACTCATTTTTTTTATCCTAAAAGGGCTAATATCTTACAGAGTTTTGTGAGAATTCAAAACAATTCACTGATAATTCCTGACACCTAGTGGGTACCCAATAAATAATAACAATTGTATTTATCTAGTATTTTTCAAAGGAAAGTGAGAGCGTTTGGGTTCCTGTGATTGTGATCACACGAAAAGTTTTTAATGATCGAAAAAATGAATGTGGTTATGGACTACCTCTTTTAGTATTTGCAAATTTCCTTTAAGGGTATATTTCAAGCTCTTTCACTAGTTTCCAAGCATCTTAGTGTCCTTGAGCTATGAACGCTTGTTACATAGGTAGTAAACGATTGATTTGGCTAGAAAATACAGGCACAATCTAGAAAATGCTCATTCTGATCATTCTAAAGAGATCTCATTTAACTAGATTAATACATTTGCTATTTTCCTTGACTAGTATCTTGGGAAGTAAGCTTGAATTTAATTACCTCGATCCAGAGATCTTGTTCCGGAACCCACTTACCAAACTACATGCATCTCAAGCTTCAGACCAAACCATGAGTTTCACTTTTAAACAAAGTTTCAACATTGTTGGTAACAGGTAGTTGTTCAACTCTACCAATCTGTCTTCCTTTGAAATATTCTTTCACAAGTTTATATCAGTAAATTTGTCTTATTTCCATTCCATCAAACATTCCCCAAAGGTAAGACTTGTCTGCCTCAAGGCTGTTGTAAACCGTGTCACTGTTCACAAATTACTTGATTTCTGTGAAAGGATTATACCTCCCCGCCCCCACTGAATTGAGATGTAGCCTTGTAGCTTGCTTTGGCAAATAAACTGTGAAGAGAAGTGGCATGTGTCATTCCGGGATGAATCTTTAAGCACATATCTTCTTTCCTTTGCCATTGAGATTGTAAATATGTGTTGGGTTGGAGCCTCTCTTAGCTTAGGTCCCTCAGTGATTACTGAACTGAGCCCACTGCCACCCTCAGTTGAACATGTAGCATGAATAAGAAAGAGACTCTTGTTTAAAACAGCGAAGATTGGAAATCGTCTTGTTTCCAGAGCATAACTTCCATCTATCCTGACTGATGGAACCCACAACGCAAAACAAATGCATGATGCAAAGTTATGCTCTATAAAATTTCAGGGTTTTTAAGGGAGGTGTTTCAAGACGGGAGTCTAGAGTTCAGTAAGCTATAGAGAGAAATCTATATCAATCATTACCGATAAACATGTTGTATTTCTTTTCCTTAATAATGAGTACCTTCCTAATGACAATGATTCTACCCATTAGTGGTGGGGAAATTTAAAAATTAAAAAAAAAATTATATATAAAGTGAAAAATTTAGAAAATATCTATGATTGTCACTTTATCTAGAAAATGTTTCTAACATGGGGCACATGGGTGGCTCGGTCGATTGAGTAGTTAAGCGTCCCAACTCTTGATTTCAGCTCAGGTCATAATCTCAGGGTCATGAGATCAAGTTCTGTGTGGGGCTCTGCTCTGGGCAGGGAGCCTGCTTGGGATTCTCTCTCTCCTTTTCCCTCTGCCCCTCCCCTGCTCTCAGTGCTCACTCTCTCTCTCTTTCTCAAAAAAAAATTTTTTTAATTAAAAAAATATATATATTTCTAACAAAGTTGACAAAGGGGTTCTTTGAAACTTTAGAAATAACTTTCTTTAGAATATTGGTAGGATAATAATAATGGGCAAACCAACTAATATTTACTACACAAGTTAAAAATTAAGGACTATCCATCACCAGAGGAAATAATTATCTTAACAATGAAAAATAGTCATTTACTCAAAACAGTGTAAAAATATTTCTCTAGGGGCACCTGAGTGGCTCAGTCATTTAAGTGTCCAACTCTTAATTTAAACTCAGATCATGATCTCATGAGTTTGTGAGTTTGAGCCCCGCATCAGGCTCTGAGCTGACAATGTAGAGCCTGCTTGAGATTCTTTCTCTCCCTCTCTCTCTGCCTCTCCCCTGCTCTCTCTCATTCTCTCTCTCTCTCTCTCTTAAAATAAATAAAGAAACTTTAAAAAAAAAAGCAAAAAAATATTTCTGTAGTGCAATCTAGGCAATATACACACCAAAACAAACTATAGAATTGATATAATTTGCTTTGGAGAATTCTAAATGAAACATAAAACATTCTTCTGAAAGCAAGTTCTTTTTACTTTAAAATTACCATGATCAACAATTCTCCACTGCATACAAATCACTCACCAGAACAATAATAAATCAGGCATTTTTACATTCGAGCAAACAGCTTTGTCAGTGACTACAGTTCAGAGTAGACCATGATTATTCAGAGAAAAAGTTCTTACAGTGAATTTTAGCCAGATTTGTGCAGAAAGATGAAACGTTTTCCCTCTCTTGTGAAGGATCTATGGCCAAGTTCTGTCATATCTACCTTAAACCAGGGATGCAATCTAGCAAACAAGAATAGCATAAGGAAACATTGAGATGGCAAAACATAAAGGTGTATGAAATGAAATGTAATCCAGGTTAGCTACAGCTTAGGGTATATGTTGAAATTAGCTGGAGAAAAAGGAAAGCTAGAAAATGTAGCAGAAGCTGATGGTTGTCCTACAATAGGCACTATCCCCACTTTTCCTCAGTAACAGAACCAACACCTGCAAATAAAGACTTTCTTGCGGTTAGATGTGACCATGTGTCTAAGTTCTGGGCAATGGCTAATTGCTGGAAATGGCATGCACAGCTGTCAGAAGTCTCTTAAAGGCAGTAAACAAACTCTTTTTGAGGGTAGAGGAGAAACAAAATAAGAACATGGATCCTCGGTACCGTGGAGAGACAGACCATCTCAGAACTACCTAAATTCACATGAGGGAAAAATAAATTTCTAGTTTTTTAAGGCACTGTTATTTGGGGGACTTTCTGTCACTGTCATCTGAGCCTAATCTTAAATAATATAGGTTATGTACTGAACTGTGTCCCTATGAAAATCACATCTTGAAACCCTACCCCCTAAATGATAGTATTTGGAGAGAGGTCCTACACAGAGACAATCAAGGTTAAATGAAGTCAAAAGAGTGAGATACTAATCAGATAGGGCTGAAGGGGAAGAGACACTAGAGATCTCTCCTTCTCTATGAGCACACAGAGAAAAGACCCTAGGAGGGAACAGCATGAAGACAGTTGGCCTGCAAGCCAGGAAAAGAGGTCTCACCAGACACCAACTATGGAAGCATTGTAATCTTGGACTTCCTAGCCTCCAGAACTGTGAGAAAACAAATTTCTGTTGTATGAGTCACCCGGTGTGTGGCATTTTGTCATGGCAGCCAGGGCTAAGCCAGAGCTACAGATAGTACAGTGCTATTCAAGGCTGTACATGCCATACGAAGGACTTTATGTTACTAGATAGAGGTATTGGCGAGCAGAGGTGGAAACGACCCATGTAGTACATTCAGAAAGTGAATATGGTAACAGTGAGCAAAGGAAAGACTGAAGTCGGTAAGAATGTCATAAGATAAAACAACCCATATATGAAAACCCATATAAAGGAGAAACTGAAGGAGGCCTGGGATATTTCCTTTTTCAAATCCATGACAGACACTCCTGAAAATAAATTCTGAAAAACTGAAAGGGGAAATAGATAATTCAACAATAAGAATTAGACTTTAATACCCATTCACAATAATTGGTAGAACAAATGAGCAGGAAGTCAATTAAGGAAACAGAAGACTTGGACAAGACGGCAAGCCAACAAGACCTAATAGACAATTCTAGAGCATAGCACCCATTTTTTCCCTCTCATGCCAAACAAACTCTTTCATAACTTTTTCTCTCAGTATTTATACGATATGGAAATTTTTTCACAACTGTTCTCTGAGAAATACCTGCCCATGAACAAACTCTGACCAATAAAACTTTATGGATGCAAATCCAAGAGAAAGGGTTTTGATTATACTTACCTACAAAATCGATATTCATAGTGTTTGTTTTCAGTATGCCTTTCCAAGATCCAAGGCCCATTCCATGATATTTGTATCTTGCTTCTTAGTGATAGGTATGAATAAAAAGCAGACTTGTTTTAATATTAACTCAAATCAGCCATAATGAGAATGACAAAACTATTGTGAATAAAAATAATTCTAAATCTCAGTATATGTGAAAACTGGTTTGCCTGCTGTTCAAGATTTAGCGTGCTATCGATCTTTCCATTTGTGAGCAGAATTGAGAATCAAGGTGCAATAATATTATTTTCAAAAGATCTACAAAGATACATGTTTCAGAGCTCATGTTAAATATTCAAAAACATCAATTTAGATAGTAGGCACATTTTAGTGTTGCTTTTATTGACTTAATGAATATTATTATATTTGTGATATTTTTAATTATTTCATCCAAGAAGAAAACATCTATTGATCGTATCCAACCTGTCAAATATTTGTAAATTATGTCTTGTTTAATCTTTACTCCAATATTATGAGGTATTATTACAACCATTGTATTCATTAGGAATTGAAGTTCAAAAGAGTTAAGAAAGCATCTTCCCAGGTTGCATAGTTAATACTAGCCAAGCCAGGATATGTGTTAGAATTCACTCCAACACTTAGTTTTCGCATATAAGACAATTTATAAAACACCTCAAATACACATACCATAATTGTTAGATTTTAAAATAACACATTTCTTGGGACTCCTGGATGGCTCAGTCGGTTGAGCATCCTACTCTTGATTTCTGCTCAGGTCATGATCCCGGAATCATGGAATTGAGCACTGCCCACACAGAGCATGGAGCCTGCTTAAGACTTTCTCTTCCTCTCCCTCTGGCCATCCCTGCTCACACATTCTCTCTCTCTCTTAAAAAACTAAAAATAAAAACATTTCTATTTCTTTCTTTTAGAATGTGAAGTGAAACTGAAAGTGATTATAATTATCCAGATAATTGAGGAGCTTGAAACACACTTATTCAAGTGAAAAGAGGTGGCTGCTCCAAATGATGAAAATTACTCACCAAATTTAGCTACTATTTCTAATTATTTAATTCTGCTTCAGTTTGCCTACATGAACTGAACCTAATTTACAACATTGCCTTTTTATGTTATGTTGTGTTATTTATCATCTTTGTAATTACAAAGAGTTGGCTTTAGAAGTCAACTTTAGACTAGTTCAACTTCCCTCGGGGTTTTGCTATTCACGAAGTAATAGTCTGATGCCTTCTTTTTTGAAGATTTAAACAAAATATCCCACTTAACTATTTTTAAACAATCTCAAGCCTTATGCTCATGGAGTATCCCAAGTGTTTTATGCCTCTCAAAATTACCAGAAACTAAATAAATGCTTTATACTATGTTTATGTGCACTCTGTAGCAAACTAATTCATTTTGATGCAGTTGACATGAAGATAAATGAATTCTGTATTGGTAGGTAAATAACAGGCACCCAAATAATATTAACTATTCCTTTTACTTGCATTTTTGTGAGAAACTAGGTAGGAGATTGAAACCTGTGTCATATTTTCCATTTTCTAATTTTCAATTTTTTTTTATGTTTATTTGGTTTTGAGAGAGAGCACAAGCAGGGGAGGGGCAGAGAGTAGGGGACAGGAGATCCAAAGCGGGTTCCATGCTGACAGCGGTGAGCCTGATGTGGGGCCCAGAACTCACAAACTGCACGTAAGATCGGGACCTGAGCTGAAGTCGGATGCTCAACTGACTGAAACATCCAGGTGCCCCTAATTTTCAAAAAAAATTTTAAAGAACTAATAATGTCTCAGTTAAAACTTTGTCAACAAATGCTGGAAGAAAGAAAAATAACATTCCTGTTACCCAATGAAAAATATTAGTGAATTTTGGTAAATTTACCCAAAGTATTTTTCTTTTACTATTCTGTCCTTACTTTTTAAATTTACTGTAAAAAGTACCATATTCATTTTAGACTATTCAACAAGCATAGAACTACATGATAAAGAGTGGAAAGTTCAGATCTCACTTCTTTCCATTAACATATACCCCACTCTGCAGAGAAGCACTTTTACAGACACACGTATGCTCATACACACTCATGCAACTATGAGTTGTGTTTTATAAAACTTTATCTAAAGGGGCTCAGTTGGTTAAGCATCTGACTTTGGCTCAGGAATTGATCTTGTGGCTTATGAGTTCCAGTCCCACATCAGTCTCTGTGCTAACAGTGTGGAGCCTGCTTGGGATTCTCTCTCTCTCTCTCTCTCTCTCTCTCTCTCTCTCTCTCAATAAACAAAGAACCTTAATATATATATATATATATATATATATATATATACACATATATATATATATATATATATATATATATATATATATATAAAAAGAAGAGTGGAAGCAGGACTACCAGAATGGCGAAATGAGAAATTTGGTAAATCTGTCTCCTCCATAAAAGCAACAACAATCTAAGGGGTGTTTCTTCAAGAAAAACTGCTAACCCTTGGTAAAAATAGCAAAGTTTATGACAATATAATGCGTCCTTTCTCCCTATACCACCATAGACTTGAAACCCTGAAGCTTCACACAGTAGATGTGCCAAACAGAAACCTTTTAAGCCACTGGAGAAGACAAGAAAGGCTTGGAGCTCCTCCAAAAAGTCTCATCCCCAGAACATTGTAATTACTTTACCTATCCCGCAGCTCCATGGAAAAGCCCCATTCACAGGGCATTGTCATTGTTTAAAGTCAGCTCCTAAGGGGGGGGAAAATACTCCCCTCCCCAGGGTATTTGTGGAAAATAATCAATAACAATTATTTCATATCACAGCTGCCTAAAGCTGAAATATCAGCTGAGGGAACAAAGGGTCTGCCGAAACTTAAAAGGAAGATTTAGAGAATAAACTGTCCATAGGAGGCTTTGAAAAGCTATATTCCTGGGCACTAGAAGGACACACATACGGACAGGGTTGTACACATGCCAAAGCATCACCTGAAAGAGCCCTGTGTCAGGATTCTCCAGAGAAACAGAACTAATACCATGTGTATGGAGATACTTATTTTAATGAGCCGGCTCCTGCTACTGTGTGGGCTGACAAATCTAAAATCTATGGGACACACTGGCAAGCTGCGAATCTAGGGAAGAATTGATACAGCAGCCTTGACTCCAAAGTCAACTTAGAGGCAAAATTCCTTCTTTGTTAGAAAATCTGTCTTTTCCTTTTAGGTCTTCAACTGATTGAATGAATTGAACAGTGTGGACGATAATCTGCTTTGCTCAAAGTATACTGATTTAAATATTGATCACATCTCAAAAAAAAAAAAAAAAAGTACCTTCAAAAGAACATCTAGACTGGTATTTGACCAAACAACTGGGTACCATAGCCTAGCAAAGTCAACACATAAAATTAATCATCACAACCATAATCTTTTGCCTTTGGCTAACCTCGAGGCTGTGGGCAAGCAGAAAGTAAAAGTTAAGCCAGAGTTGTTAACTGCTAGGGAGTAGAAGGCCTGACACAATGCACAGGTACACACACACACACACACACACACACGCACACGCACACATGTGCACACACAGTCTCTTAGCAAAGGGTAGAAGACTTATAAGTTCAAGAATTTTTAAGGAAATCTCCGCCCGAGCATTAGATAACCAGTAAGGTAATTAAGTAGAGATTTCAAAAGCTATACACTATACACTATAAGAGATAGAGGGTCTGTAGAAGCAAGCCAAAAAAATCACTAAACAAACAAACAGCAACCAAAACAGAAAGGGAGCAGCAATGGCAAACCATGGGGAAATGTGGCGAAGGAGTGGCTGATTTTTAGATTAGCCACATTATATTATGTAACGTGTCTAGTTGTCAACAAAAATATCAAGAAAAAACACAGAAACAAGGAAATATGGCACTTACGTAGGAAAAAGCCTTGAGTTAAAACTCTCTCTGAGGGTTTTTGGATATTGGATTGACTTGAAAAAGACGTAAAATCAACTACTAAAAAAAGTTCAAAGAACTATAGGAAAAATATGTCTAAAGAATTAAAGGAGGTTATGACAATATTGCATCACCAAAGGCATAAATCAATAAAAAGATAGGAGATGATAAAGAAGAAACAGAGGAACAAAAACAGGTAAGACATAAGAAAAAATAGCAAAATGACAAACAAAAATCCTAAATTGTCAGTCATTGCATCAAATGAAAATGAATTAAACACACAGATTAAAGAATATATATTGTCAAAAAATATTTTTTAATGGCCCAACAATATGCTGTCTAAAAAAGACGTTTCATATGCAGAGACACAAATAGGGTAAATGTAAAATGATAGGAATGATATTCCATACAAACTAGCCAAAAGAGAGCTGGAACAATTATACTAATATTGGACAAATAGGACATTAAGATAAAATTTTTACTAGACACAAAGAAGGACATTTTATTTTTTTTTATTTTTTTTCAACGTTTATTTATTTTTGGGACAGAGAGACAGAGCATGAACGGGGGAGGGGCAGAGAGAGAGAGGGAGACACAGAATCGGAAATAGGCTCCAGGCTCTGAGCCATCAGCCCAGAGCCGACGCGGGACTCGAACTCCCCGGACCGCGAGATCGTGACCTGGCTGAAGTTGGACGCTTAACCGACTGCGCCACCCAGGAGCCCCAAAGAAGGACATTTTATAATGATAAACGTTTTAATCCTTCAAAAAGATAAAGCAAGTATAAACATATGTCCCCATCAACAAAGCCCCAAATCTACAATGTATGAAGTCTGAAAGAATTCAGATAAATAGGTAAATCAACTATGAGAATTAGAGATTGTAATGCCCATTTGCAATAATTATAGAACAAGTAGGCAGAAGACACACAGGGAAACAGAAGACTTGGACAGCACTGTAAACCAACAAGTTCTAACAGACAATTCTAGAACGCACTACCCAAAAGAGGTAGAATACATGCTCTCCTTAAACACGCGGTGAATATTCTCCAGTATGGCTGACATGTTAGACATAAACAGCAAGAAATTTAAAAGGATCAATAGCACACAGAGATGTTCTCTGACCACAGCGGAATTAAATTATGTTTCAATAAAAGTAATACATTTGGAGAATTAAAAAATACGGAGAAGGGAAACAATCAACTCCCAAACATGCAATGAGTAAAAGTAGAGCTACTAAGGAAATTAGAAAACAACTTTGAGGAGTAAAAACAGAAGCATGGCTGACCAAAATTTATGGCATGAAGGCCAAGTAGTGATAAAACAAAATCTGAACAATAAATGCCCATATTAAAAAAGAATGAAGTTCACAAACCAATAATCTAACATTCTACCTTAATAAACTATAAAAAAAGAGAGAGAGAAATAAACCCAAAGCAAGCATTAAAAAAAAAAGGACATAATAAACATTAGACCAAAAATAAGTAAAATAGGGATTCGAAAAAATAGGAAAAATCAGCAAAATAAAAATTGGCTCTTTGAAAATTCCACAAAACTGATAAATGTTTAGATAGTCTGACCAAGAAAAAAGAGACAAGAATCAGATTACCGAAGTCAAGAATGGAAAAGGAGATATCACTCTGAGAGGGAGAATAATGGCCTGGTGAATAAATCCTAATTTTAATCTGCCGAACATAGGAATTTGCTACTTTACGTGACGAAAGAGACTTTACAGGTATGATAAGGGAGTCTCTTGATACAGGGATATCGTCTACATTTCTAGCTGGGCACAAACTAGATCGATCCTTAAAACTTGAGGACATTTTCCAACTGTGGTCAGAGGGAGATGTGACGGTGGAAAATGGTAAGAGGGATGGAATGTCACCGGCTCTGAAAATGGAGGAAGTGGGCCACAAGCCAAAGACTGTGAGCTGCGGTTTCTAGAGCTAGAAAAGGCAAGGAATGTTTATTTTTAAAAATCTGCAGTTTGGGGCACTTGGGTGGCTCAGTCGGTTAAGCATCCGAATTCGGCTCAGGTCATGATCTCACAGTTTGTGGGTTTGATCATCCTGTTGGACTCTGGTGCTGACAGCTCAGAGCCTGGAGCCTGCTTGGATTCTGTGTCTCCCTCTCTCTCTCTGTCCTTCCCCTGCTTGCACTCTGTCTCTATCTCTCTCTCAAAAAATAAACATTAAAAAAAAATTTTGAATCTACAGTTTATCAAGCAAAGCGGGAAAAAAGAGAGAAAGAAACCAAGAAACAGACTTAACTATAGAGAACACACTGATGGTTACCAGAGGGGAGGTGGGGGTGGGAGGTGGGGGATGGGTGAAGTAGGTGATGGGGATTAAGGAGGGCCCTTGTGATGAGCACTGGGTGATGTATGAAAGGCTAAATCACTATATTGTACACCTGCCGGTAATATTACACTGTATGTTAACGATCCTAAAATTAAAATAAAAACTTAAAATAGAAAAAATTTAATTTTTTTAAAAATGAAAATCTGCCATTTATTTATTACTTTGATGGATTATTTATTGTTGAATCATTCTTGCATTCCTATGAAAATCCCTAGTGTTTATGATATCTCATTCTCTACAGACCTGAATTTAGTTTAAGAATATTTTCTCTCGAATCTTTGTATCTAATTTTCTAAATGAAATAAATCTATGCATTAGTTTGCTAGGGCTGCCATAACAAAATACTACACATTGGGTAGTATTCTCCAACAGAAATCTATTTTTTCACAGTTCTGGAAGCTAGAAATTCAAGGTTAGAGTGTTGACAAGTTTGTTTTCTCCTGAGGCCTCTTTTCTTGGCTTGCAGATGGCCACTTTTTCCACTGTGTCCTCAGATGGTCTTTCCTCTGTGTACACGTGTCCTTGATGTCTCTTCGTGTGTCCAGATTTTCTTTTCTAATGACACCAGTCAGATCTGATTAGGGCCCAACCTAATAGCTTCATTCTAGCTCAATCATCTTTCTAAATACAATCACATTCTGAGTTATTGCTCTTTGGGCTTCAACATATGAATTTGGGGGACACAAGTCAACCCATAACAATCTATAAATTCCTGCTTTTATATACACTGCCCTTTTCCAATTTTGTTATTATGGCTATGCCAACTTCACAGAGCAGTTCAGTAACTCTTATTTTTCTATGACTAGAACATTCAAATAGCATAAACAATATCTTTTTTTTTTTTGGAAAGTTTGATATATTCAAACCCAAAAACTATATAGACCCAGTATCTTTTTAGCATTTGATGCTGCCCTTTTCTGTGTTATTACGGAGGGTATTATTCTTATGTCTTCTATCACGTTAATGAAATCTAGAACTCAGAGGAGGTATTGTATATGCTCATAGCCACATGTCTATATGTGTAGCTTGGGTTTTTGTTTTTAATACATGTATATACTCATACTCTGAAATTTTGACTTATTTTCACTCCATTGTATCACAAGCATTTTCACAAACTACAAATTATTTGTAATGAATATTTCAATGATAACTTATTTCATTTTGCAATGTACGTTTAACTCTTCTCTTATTTTTATTTAGTCAATGTGAATTTTTACTAAACTTAGATACACTTCTCTGCGGAAAAAACTTGTCTTTATTTATGATTGCATCTTAGCTTAGATTGCAAGAAATGGGCTGATTAGCCCCAAATTATGAGTATTTTAAAGCTTGTATGTAGTGTTATATAACTGTTAAGAACATTCTATGACTTTATAAAATTTTAAAATTTAACAACAGCATTTCACTTTGCCATCACTAACATTACAATCATTTTCTTTCATTCTTTTTAATTTAAATTCTAGTTAGTTAACACACAGTGCAGCATTGGTTTCCGGTTAGAATTCAGTGATTCATCACTCATAAACAACACTCAGTGCTCATCACAAGTGCCCTCCTTAATATCCATCACCCATCTAGCCCATTCCCCCACTCACTTCTGTCAACCCATAGTGTGTTCTCTATCACTAAGAGTTTCTTGTGGTTTGCTTCCCTCTGTTCTCTTTGTTTTCCCCCTTTCTATATGTTCATCTGTTTGGTTTCTTAAATTCCACACACGAGTGAAATAATACAGTATTTGTCTTCTTCTGATTGACTATTTCACTTAGCATAACACATTCTAGTTCTATCCACATTGTTGCAAAGGACAAGATTTCATTCTTTTTGATGGCCGAGTAATATATATATATATATATAGAGAGAGAGAGAGAGAGAGAGAGAGAGAGAGATATCTATATAGAGATATCTATATCTATATCTATATATCTATATCTATATATCTATATCTATATCTCTTTATCTATATATATATATAGACATATATCTATATAGAAATAGAGATAGAGATATATCTCTATAGATATATCTATATCTCTCTATAGAGATATATGTATATCTCTATAGAGAGATATAGATATATATATACTACATCTTCTTTATCCATTCATCAGTCAATGGATATTTGGGGTCTCTCCATAGTTCCATAGTTCGGCTATTGTTGATAGTGCTACTATAAACATTGTGGTGCCTATACCCCTTCAAATCTGTACTTTTGTATCCTTACAATCATTTTTTTAAAGTCAGTTACATCATCGACAAAATCTACAGTTTTTTCTAATTTTCCTTTGTTTTATTACTGGTAATATTAGACGTTTTTCATTATTTCTCTATATTTGTGATCTCTGTCCATTTCTATTGTGTTTTTACTCTGTTTACTACAAATTTATGTTGGAAAGATCACAACTCTCTAGGTTTCTTATTTGCTCTGAAAGTTCCTTCCATTGGCTTATTTTTTACCTTTTTTATTTTCACACATAATATACTTAAATACAGAGCTCATCACTCTTTATTAAGATGTATATAATTAATTTAACACTTACAAAGTCATCTCACAGCCAGAGATTTGATAGATATATTAACTTATATTTTCATTCCTTTTATTGTTTGATAATATATACTATATATATTATTTATTTTATATTATTTATATTATATATATTATATATATTATTTTATAATATATATTAACCCTCTAATTCACCTATATTTTTTTATTTCCCTTTTATAAATTTTTTTAACGTTTATTTATTTTTGAGACAGAGACAGAACATGAACGGGGGAGGGTCAGAGATAGAGAGGGGCACAGAATCTGAAGCAGGCTCCAGGCTCTGAGCTGCCAGCACAGAGCCCGATGTGGGGCTCGAACTCATGAACTGTGAGATCATGAGGTGAGCCAAAGTCAGATGGTTAACCGCTTAACTGACTGAGCCACCCAGGCGCCCTTATTTCCCTTTTAAAAGATAATTCTGGGAGAGGAGCCTGGGTGTCTCAGTCGGTTGGGTGTCCGACTTTGGCTCAGGTCATGATCTCAACTTCTGTGAGCTCAAGTTCCATGTCAAGCTCTGGGTTGACAGCTCAGAGCCTGGAACCTGCTTCGTATTATGTGTCTTCCTCTCTCTCCGCCCCTTCCCCACTCATGCTCTGTCTCTCTCTCAATAATAAATAAATATTAAGAAAAAATATTTTTTAAAGATAATTCTGGGGGTGCCTGGGTAACTCAGTCAGTTGAGTATCTGACTCTTGATTTTGGCTCAAGTCATGATCCCGGGGTCATGGGATTGAGCCCTGCGACAGGCTCCGTTCCGCATTGAGCCTGGAGCTCTCTCGCTCTCCAATTAAAAAAAAAAAAAATGCATCTTAAAGAAATGATAATTCTGCATTGTTTTCTCATTTTATTTTCCTGTCGGTCAGGGTTTTGAGCTGTAAGCAACGGAATCCTCTTTGACTAACTAAAGCAGGAAGATAATTTATTGAATATTAAGCCATTCACAGAACTGTTGAGAAGGCTGGAGACACAGATTTAAGTCTAAACTTCCAGGACACACAAAGGGCCAAAACGGTGTCAGAAAACTGGTAAGAAACCGTTGCCAATGCCACTTCTGCCTCCAGTCACCAGGAATTTGGTTTACAGCCCTAGTTTTAGCTTCCTGTGCTCATGCCGCTTCTGCCTTAGGAAACTGAACCTTAGACCAGTACCAGGCACCCGCAAAACAGAAGCGCCACGTAGTGTGTGTTTTCTGCAAGTCAAAGACTCACGTACGGGCGTCTGATTTGCCCAATCATATGCCTGTGCTCCAGCCACGAAAAAGCCTGAGGATCGGAGTTCTGAATTTCACCTCAGAGGACAGGACACATAACATTGGAATTTCTCCCAAATACACAAAAGGAAGGCAATCGCATATAGAACAAAAACCACAAGTTATTTTTGGCGGCACGGTCCTCTATTTCTTCCAAATTTTCATGCTTATTTCAAATTATTAAAGTGATAGCTAGGTTAAGAGCCCTATGGGATATAATACTGAAAAACACGGTTCACATGTTGCAATTTCATCTGAGGCCAAAGAAAAAGAGCATGGACTCGGGAGTCAAACTGCCTGGGCTCTGATTCCAGCTTTGCCTCTAAGTAAGTGTGTGACTTGGGCACGTTAATTGCCTCAGTGACCTCATGTATAAAACAGAGATAGTTAAATACCTACTTTACAGGATTGTCTTGGGCATCAAGTGACTTAATGGATGTAAAATGCTTAAAACAGTGCCAGACATAAAATAAACACAAAGCGCTTTAGTGATTTTTCTTCGGTCTTCTTCCCCAAGGTATTCTTTGTCCTGCTAGAAATTTTTCCATTTACTTGTACCCTTAACTTCTGCCCTTAGCCACTTTTCAGTCTAAGCTGTCAGCTTCTGTTCTATTTCACAACTCTGCACCTTAGACATGTGTTTCTGATGCGGAACCCTGTTAAATGCTATCTGAAATGACTTGGAAACTGTGCCTTGCTTGTCCAGTGTGGCGGGACACATCAACAGTGCATACAGAGACATTATCTCTGAGGATTACGCAGAGATATTGATTCTAAGCCTCTTTCCAAAATGCATAAGAAGCTGCATGCAAGTAACTGTACAAACCGAACAATTCATAGTTGTCCAGCTTCCTGCTGGGCTTCAAGTACATTGATCTATGATACTTCAAGTACATAGTATCATACAAGTTTTGCAATAAAATTTTGAGGTTATTGTTTTGGAGGCAAGCATTATAACCTTCTTTTCAGAGTTACGGAAGATAAAGCTCAGAGAATTTTACTTCAATGGCATGGGTATCCTTATTGCTTCTGTAACAAATTACCACTGACTAAGTGACTTAAAAGTAACCCAAATTTATTAACCTTCTGCTGGGGGTCAGAAGTCAGAAATGGGTCACACCAAGCTAAAGTTAAGGTGTTGGCAAGACTACATTCCTTCTGGAGGCTCTCAGGAAGAATCTGCTCCTTGTCCTTTCCAGCTTCTAGAAGCTACCCATATGAATTGGCTTGCAACTCCCTGTCTCCATCTTCAAAGCCAACAGTAGCAGATCAAGTCTTTCACAGGCCGCCATTCCTTGGGCTATCTCACTCTGTTTTCTTCTTCCACTTACAAGGACCCTTCTGATACATTGAGCCCACTCAGATAATCCAATATAATCTTCTCATCTCAAGATCATCTGATTAGCAACTTTATCCGCAACTTTAATTTGCCTTTGGCACATAGGGCAACATATTCACAGATGCCAGAAATTAGGATTTGAAAATCTTTTTCTTTTTAAGATTTTTTTAAGTAATCTCTACACCCAACGTGGTGGCTGGAACTCACAACCCCGAGATTAAGAGTCGCATGCTCTTTCGACTGAGCCAGACCCTGAACCCCTTTGAGGAGCCACTATTCTGCCTACAATCATTTATTAACATTTGTGATGCCCTGGCTTTAACAATCTGGCTAGATTTCTATTTCTCTCTCCTTACAATTGTCTAGCCATAGTACTTTGCAGCACTTACACTGATCTTCACATAAGGGACAACTTCAAACTCTAACTAAATCTGGTTCTAGCTGCATACCATGTAGAAAATCCTCAGTAATTCTCTAGATTAGGATGGAATTAACACTGCTGTTGGCCCTTCTCTCATTCTGATAACACAGTGTCCCAGGAGACTTACACCATCCTCCAGCCCCATCTCCTTCCTAATATCTGAACAGTTGCCCAATGCCCCTAAAAGCTAGTCTCCCCAGTTTGGGTCTTCTGTAACTCAACTAATTTTACCACTCTCCCTGACCTAAAGATAATTATTCTCAGAATAATTACGCTGTAGAAAATATCACATCATTTTTGCAAATACCAAGTCTTATTTAACTGTATCCTCCTTTAACAGCTAGTATAAAGAGTTGCATAGATTAGGCACTCAAAAAAACTTAAATGAATGAAGAAATATTCTCCTAAGATGAATCAACTTATATTTAATATTTCCTTACCTCCCTTGTTTAGGGTGCCTAGGTGGGGCGCCTGGGTGGCTCAGTCGGTTAAGCATCTGACTTCGGCTCAGGTCATGATTTCACGGTGCACGAGTTTGAGCCCTGCTTGGAGCTCTATGCTGACAGTTCAGAGCCTGGAGCCTGCTTCGGATTCTCTCTCTTCCTCTCTCTCTGCCCCTCCCCCACTTGTGCTGTCTCTCTCTCTCTCTCTCTCTCTCTCTCTAAAATAAATAAAATGAACATGAAAAAGAAAAAGAAAAGCTTTAAGTCTTTAAAATTTATTTTGTATGCCCAAATATTGACATAAACTTCATGGTATGTATAATGTATAAAATATAAAGGAATTAGTAGCAAATTTATTTAAATGTTTTAAAAATGAGATGTATCTTACAAGACTCTGAATGTAGAAAGAAATAAAATTTCACAAAATGTTGGCTGTGAGCTTCATGGTTTTTAACTCCAATTCCAATCTAATCCAGTCCAAAAAAGGAATATTTTTTTTTAAGTTTATTTATTTAAGATAGAGACAGAGTATGAGCAGGAGTTGGGGGCAGAGAGAGAGGGAGAGAGAGAATCCCACACAGCCTCCGAACAGTGCAGAGACTGACACAGGGCTCAATATCACAAACTGTGAGATCATAATCTGAGCAGAAATCGAGAGTCTGATGCTTATCCAGCTGAGCCACCCAAGCGCCCCCCCAAAGAAGGAATCTTCAACAAAATCTACCAATAATAGATAGAAAATTTTAAATGCAAACATATTTGAATTGTTAATTATATGATGTCTCAAAATTAAATTTTGAGTCTTTGCATTACAATCGCACTTTGAGGAATAAAGTGGTGGTACTTGGGTTTATAAACAAAGTTTAACCCAAAGATATTTTCTTGCTTCATCTGATCATGAACCTAAGTTCTAAGATCCATACAATCCTGAAGGCATAATTCTACTGATAAGAATATAGAGTAAGTTCTGTACTCCTCCCCATTGTGATTTCTTTGGATTTATGAGAATAAACCTCAATATACTCTGTTGTCTAGGACTCCTGGGTGGCTCAATCGGTTAAGCATCCGACTTCAGCTCAGGTCATGATCTCACGGTTCTTGGGTTCGAGCTCCAGGCCGGGCTCTGTGCTGACAGCCCAGAGCCTGGAGCCTGCTTCAGATTCTGTGTCTCCCTCTGTCTCTGCTCCTCCCCCACTTGCGCTCTGTCTCTCTCTCTTTCAAAAATAAATAAACATTAAAAAAAATTGTAATGTGTTCTGCTATCTGTGGATTTTCTCAGAACATGCCCAAATCTTAAAGCCATGATTATTGATAATCTAGCTTATAGAAGAAAAACTAGGTCTTACATAAAAATAAATACAGTAAGTGTTTACTGAAGTGGAATGGTTTCATTATCTTACAACTGTAACTAATACAATCTGAACAAGGACTGTCTAAAGGTAGAGCTAGTATTTGACCATTTGTTATCTCCTTTAAGAATGCTCTCCCCATCGTGATTCAATGCCTCTTGATCCCAAACAGTGAGCCCTTTGTGTTTTTCAAAGTTCCCTTAAGTTACCTTCTGCTCTGTACCTGTTCCTATTCCTTTCCTCCATTTAAAACTCACTGGTTTCTGCCTATGTCTGTTAGCTGGATGCCAACTGATCTAACTAATGCCAGTGCGATGTTTTTCCATGACTCTAATAGTCTTACATCAGACAATAATTCCATGCCAAAGAAAAGCTAAGGCATGGAAATTGTTTACTGTCATTACATTTTTTGCCTACATCTCTAACATGCATGGATTAAGAAGAGTCATTCCAGAAATTAAGACATCTAGTCTCATCACTTCATCATTAGAGAATGTCAGTATAAAGTAGACTGGAAAAAAAAAAGAGGACTTCTTTTTTCACCCAGTTCACTTGTGTCAAAATTAAACATAGCTTGGGGTAATGCATGGCCTAGCAAGAAACAATTTTACCTGTTTCTCACAGCCTTAGCCTCAGGGCAGCGAAATGGTGATCAACAACAAAAAAAGAGAAAATTAGCCACGTAGCTGAGACATCAAGAATGGTGTGATGCTGTAGTAACGTAGAAACATCACTGGACCGAGTGTTCAACAACTGGCCCTATATCCCTTCTGCTTCTAAGTACAAGATCTTACAAAGTCACTCAACTTCTCCAAACCCGCTTAATTTTCTAGCTCATCTTGGGTTCAGATTCTCTTGGTTCCAAAGTCTAAGCACTAAAATTATGCAACTCAGATCCCCACCATTCTCATTCAATAATCTGGATGTTTCTGTAGAGCCCCTCCACGCTCCAATAACTTTTTTGCTCTAGACCACATTCTTAGCCTAACGAATGTCCCAATAAAACCAAGCTTTTAAAAGACTTTTGACAAAGTCTAATACTATATTCCTATAAATAATATGTAGACATGAAACTAGAAAATGATAGTGGATTTATATCTCTTCTAACAAATATACCAATAGAATGAAGTTTGATTCATTAATTACTTCATCAGCTATGTAACAATTAGTAGACTCCAGTCACCCTAAATAGCAGTTTGTAGTAGTATTTTTCAGCATCTCTGATCTTCTCTCTGTCCTACCCAACATTTTATTGTTAAATTTCATAGGGATAAGAGGGCATGTTCACCAAATATGAAAATTTGCAGGAACTAGAGGGCCCAATCAAGATACTTTACAAAATAAAATTAAAACACCTATTAACAGACCAGGGGCACCTGGGTGGCTCAGTCAATTAAGCATCCAACTTCGCTTGGGTTGTGATCTCAAGGTTTGTGAATTTGAGCCCCGCATCAGGCTCTCTGCTGTCAGCGCAGAGCCCTCTTCTGATCCTCTGTCCATCCAAAGATACTCAGAGAAGAAAGCAGGAGTGGGGAAGAATCTAAAAAACCACTAATTATGAGAAATAGCTCCAAGAACTGAAGTTGTTAACCGCGTGAAAAATATATATATTTCACTATTTTCAATACGACTGGACACAAAGAGGAAGAGAGGCATAAAATTTCATAAACACACCGACTCTTTGGTCATTTATTCAGCAAATATTTGTTGAGGACCTACCATACGCCACACCTTACACTAACTGCTAAAGCTTCAGAAAATATTTACAATCTTATAGAAGAAACACAAATGAAGAAGTGATTGCAGTAAGACTGATCAGTGCTATGAGTGTGCATAGATGTGCATAGTCTAGCACTGGATGGGCCTGAGATTTCCCAGCTGAGACACCTGAGCCTGGCACTGAGCCACGTATGCTGTCTCATTTATTCGTTTCACTTCACGAGGCTATAATGAATCGAATGCAAACGTTTGGTTAGGAGTTATATGAAGATATTTGGGGCTAAATGTAAAACAAAAATTATTTTAGGGGTGCCTGGGTGGCTCCGTCGGCTGAGCATCTGACTCTTGGTTTCGGCTCAGGTCATGATCTCATGGTTTCGTGGGTTTGAGCCTGACATCGGGCTCTGCACTGACAGTACAGAGCCTGCTTGGGATTCTCTCTCTTGCCCTCTCTCTCTGCACCTCCCCTGCTCTCTCTCTTTCTCAAAATAAATAAATGAACACTTTTTGAAAGAACTAGAGGATTGACAATCATATATTAGGCTGCATTATATACTATCTCTCCTGGTTCTAACATCCTACTTACTTCTACTTCACACTTTACTACAATTTGTCTTTTTCACTGGATTCCAAATTCTTTCCATACCTAAAAATCACTGGACATGTAAATTGGCAGATGAATAAACTCTGGCTTGTTAATCTCCATATCACCATATTTGCTGAATTATTTGATACAGTACATAAGGGGAATTAATGCTTTAAGTGGACAATTGGGCTTAGTGGATCCAAAATACTTGTGATTCACATCAGAATCACATGGGGAGCTCTTTAAAAAAAATCTATCAGGTACACCACCAAAAATATGATTTGACATACCTGACATGAAATCAGGAAATCTTCATTTTTAAACAGCTCCCCAAAGTTGTTCATGGCCGGGTTTGAAAATCACTGGAATCAATGACTTCTGAGATCTTCTAAAATTCCAAGATTCCATAATCTCAATTCCCATTGCCATCAAAACATATTTGAAGCAATCTATTTCCTTAGGAAATTGAATGTACTCATCCTGGTGTCTAAGCAATGTGATCACCAGTAATGAGTATTTCCCAATTGCATTTTTAATTTTTTTTTCAACGTTTTTTATTTATTTTGGGACAGAGAGAGACAGAGCATGAACGGGGGAGGGGCAGAGAGAGAGGGAGACACAGAATCGGAAACAGGCTCCAGGCTCCGAGCCATCAGCCCAGAGCCTGACGCGGGGCTCGAACTCACAGACCTCGAGATCGTGACCTGGCTGAAGTCGGACGCTTAACCGACTGCGCCACCCAGGCGCCCCTCCCTATTGCATTTTTAAGGAGATCCTTCTCGTACTTAAACACTACACTATGGGTATTACCATTAACTATTTCTTTGGACTACAGGTAAAACACCAAATACAAAAAGAAACATGGACTCAGATTGCTTTGGAACTCCTGAAAACTCAAGCAAGTTCGTCAATTAAAACCAGATTGTGATCTTAGGTGTATGCTACTTCTTATTTTTATGTTCTTTTTGTTTGCTTTTTTATAGAAATGTATCAGCAGGGGAACTATGACCTCAACTATACACGTACATATAAAGAGGCAAACATTTTCACTGCATAGTTTGGGCCACTGTGAGGTTGTAAAGTATATGGTTGAATGCAACTCTGGTCTGACAAAAAGCATTAATGGCTGTATTATTTCCTATTCCACTGGAACAAATTAGCACAAACTTTATGACTTAATATGACACAAATTTATTACCTTACAGTTGTGTAATTAGAAGTCCAACACACGTCCCACTGGACTAAAGCCACTGTGTCAACAGGGCAGCGTTCCTTTCTAGGTGCTCTTGGGCAGATCCATTCCCTTGCCTTTTCCAGTCTCTAGAAGCCATGCAAGTTCCTTGGTTCTTGGCGCCCCCCAACCTTCCTCTATCTTCAAAGCCAGCAACGTTGCATTTCTCTGACTATTCTTCTTTTGTCCCCTCTCCCTATGACCACAGTCAAGAAAGGTTCCACTTTTTAAAAAATCACATGATTAAGGTGGGCTCACCCAGATAATCCAGAATAATCTCTCCATCTAAAGGTTCTGGACCATAATCATATCTGCAAAATTCCTTTGCCATGTGAAGTAACATATTTAGAGGTTTGGGGGACCAAGGCATGGACATCTTTAGGAAGCCATTTTTCTTCTCACCTTAATGTCCAAACAGAAGGCATTTTCCTATACATTTCTCTAAATTCAAACTGTAACAGTCATACCATATATGCTTGCATAAAATATTTTAGACAGGAGCAAACTATATATAAGCTTATTGCATGAATATTCCATTGTCTGGTTTAACTAATCAAAATCTTTTTTTCTTTTCAATCATTTTTATATTCTGGTCCATATTACTAAATGGACGGTCAACACAATTGTGAGTCTATGAGAAACTGTCCTACTTTCAAACATCTTAACAAAGATGGATACTTAGAATTTTGTAGACATTTTAGAGCGCATATCACACAGTTACTATTCCAAGTAGATATATACAATTATTTAAAGGCTCACACTCATTCTACGCTGAGTTCTCCAAATTAAATTGGAATCATTAATTAAAATAACATATACTCCATGAATATAGCATTCATCTACTGAGATTTTTATTTTCCATGTTTATGGAAAGGCCATGAAAGGACTTTCACATCACTAGCTTTCACCCAGTATTGTAGCAAGTTAGAAAACATAAAACATCAAACCATTATGGATTTAAGTGAAATACAAATCCAGATTATCTTCTGAAATAGAAAATAATTATCCTATTATGTTTTAGTTACTGCCTAGCATAAAATAAAATACACACATTCTGCACATTTGTTGATATTCTTTCTGCCTCTGGTCACTCACAACAAAGAGCTGGTTTAAGGAAACCAGGAATTAATTGGCTCACAAAACTGAAAATTCCATTGGAGAAATCCAGGTGCAAGAGAATCCAAGGGCTCAGATGATAACATTAGGATGAATCCAAGCTCTTTTCCTGTTGTTGTGGGGTTTTTTTTGGTGTTGTTTTAATGCTTAAGTAGGTTTTCCATTTCAGGTGACAACATGGCTCCTGGCAGCTTCAAGCTCATGTGCTATATTCCCAGTAATACCAGAGGCTAGAATGTAATTCTTTCCCAGTCATCCAGCAAAAATCCCTAGGTTAATCCTGATGGGACGATCTGGGCCATGTGTCTTTCTCTGAACCAATCATGAAGCTGGGATTATAAATTATACTGATTGCTCTTGTCTAAGTCAGGTGTCATTCTAGAGTAGGAGACAGATCACCAGAAACACAAGAGTAGAGAATGGATAAGGGAGATACTGTTTCCAGGGTAAGCAGTTAAGGATTTGAGATGTACCAAAATAATATTTTTATCTCACTGAAGAAACGAGTCAACTCTGTTAATTCTGATACCTCTGATATGTTCACTCATTTATTCAACACATATTACCGTCAAGTGCTGTGCTGTGTAACTGAACTCTGTACAACTTCTTGTGTCTCTAACTTCCCATCAAAGCCGTAGCTAAGTATTCTTTGCAATGGCAACAGGTGAAAATGATATGAGGAATCTCTGAGTTCTGGTATTCATCACTAATTTGTATTTACCTTCTTGGTTTCTGATTTCCTCTATCTATGTATGCTTATATCAATATGAACTAATTCTGGACCTCTAAGAGGGACTTAGAGGGACCTCTAAGAGGGACCTCTAAGAGAGACTTAGACTATGTAAGTCCCTCTTCACTTTCTTGCCATACCTGAGTTCCTACATATGGGCTGTGGAGCTATATGATACTGAGTTTCTAATTCACATATTATGGATTAGAATATTTTCTTAATTGAAAAAAATCTGCAGCATAATGTCAGTATAACTCTTCCCCCCGCTTCTTTTGCCACTTGGAAGAGACCATTTTCAATCAAAATATCTTGTAATGAAAACTGCATCTGGTCTAAAAAAAACAACTGCCAATTTCTAACCTGTTGTGCATTATAAGAACTAAATTTGAAAACCTCGTAAAATCAAGGAATAGCATGGAAAGGTTGCCAGACATTTCTCTGAGTAATCGCTCTGGCCCTTTTCTCAAGCTCACCAGTAACCATGACCTACTCTCCCCTGATCTGTCCATTTTATTTAAACCTACCCCTGCACATGTCTGACGTGTCACACTAACACAGTATCCTGGCATTATCAAAAGTCAGTCAGCTTCCTTAAACAGAGAGTTAGGGAAAATAGCTACTGTTAATATTATCTCATGAACTCAAACAACCACCAAAGAGGGTATCTGTCTACTCAGCCTATGTTTAGTGATGGCACCAATTCTAAGTCAGCCTTCATTGAAGAGAGCTCTATTTTACACAATAAATGCTCACTGAATTTATTCACAATCCCCTCACTGAACCTGAGCATTTCTGTCTTTATCTTCCTCCTTGCCTTTCTCTGCCATCTCGCCTTTTCATCCAGATTCCTCTCTTCCTCCTCTTTTTCTGCTGTACTGTTCATCACCCACTCTGCTTTCTTTCCTCTTTCCGTTGCACCCCCTCCTACTGGTGGTTCATGGGCCTATTCAGTGATGGATAAGACAGGAGCAAAAGAGCATCGGTTCAGAATTTGTTATTTGCCATAGAATAAAATAAGATCTAAATGCAAGTCTGTTTGGGTCTTTATCTGGTGAGAAGAGCAGAATTTGAACCCAGATCTGATTCCAACGTCCATCATCTTCTATCACCTCACTCTGTCTTTAACCTAGAAATTCTTTATTCACTCAGTCCACAATTTTACAAACTTTATCGGGTCTCCCAAGTCACTATCATACACTCTGTTTTACTTATTTCAGAGGATGTGTCACTATAGGAAGTTATCTTTTTCATTTACTGGTTTACTTATTTATTGACCATATCCCTTCACTTGATTTAGCATTCACTTCCTTAGAATTAGGGACTCTTCCTCATTCACCATTGCATTGCCCGTACTCAGATTACGTGTCTGGTAGTGTTTCACCAATAACTATTTCCTCAATAGCTGAATGAATGTATGAATACTTTCTATGTTTCAGCTACATGGGTAAACACGACAGCATCTGAGAGCTCTATGGATGCAAAGAAAAGAACTATAGCCAAAATTTTAATATAGGTCTTTTCAAGAATATAGTAAAGTAAAAAGAATAGCATGATGAAACCCAGATGGATTCCAAACCGTAACATTCTGCTTTATTTGCTCTCTCTCCTCCTCCCCTTTTCTCTCTCTGGTGCCCACTTTATTTCATAAGATAAACATATCAAAACTTGACTCTCAACTAAGTTATAAGATATAAGTAACTCTGGCATCAATGAGTAAAAGAAAGCCAAGAGTACACAGTAGAAAAATAATTTTATGAAGAGATGGCATCCCATTATACCAGTCGTTAAGGTCATAATTGGAAATAATGCCACACGTCGCTGAGAATGTGGAGAAATAGGAATCTTGTGAATCAGCGGCAGGCACAAAAAGTTGACTGACGGTGCTCAGTGTACTGCAGGATGTGTAAACCCCATGGCCCAGCCATCCGTCTCCTGAGCACCTGACCCAGAGAATCAGAAGGGGGACACAGAAGGAGTGATGTATGACCGGGCTCATTGCAGCACTGTGTGTGGTAAAAGGAAGTGGGAAGGCAACTTAAGTGTACTCTACTAGGGGAAATAAATGAACTATGGTAGATGTAAACTGTGGAATATTATTCTCAGAGCAAAGCAACACAAAGAATGATATGGCTAAGCCTTAAGAACATGATCAGAAAGAAAAATAATGACATTATAATACACTGTCACTTATATAAATTTATAACATACAAATACACAATAACATTCTATGTTTTCCAGAGACATGTATCTTCAAATGCAATAGAGTGGATTTCTGCTTGGGAGGGAGGGGAAGATTGAAAACAAGAGGAAGAAAGAAAATGAGGGGGAAAACCATAACCAAAGGTACCATAAACAGAGGGATGTGATTGGCCCAACTGTCTGTATATAACATTTTTTAAAATCCCTTCAATAAAGTAACGTAAGAATGATATAAAAATCTTCATTCACTTGTAAATGTTCCACTCTTAGTAACATTATGCCCATCAACATCGCTCAAGCTTCATAGTGGTTAATCATCTCTTCATATAGTTGTTTTTCCATTGGGTACGCTTGGGTTTCTCATTATAAAATTTCATTGTTTATAGGCACTCTTGATACGGGCATGGTCCCATTTTCTACTCACAGAACTGAATGAAGAAAAATGAAAAGAACATTACAAATAATAGGCTAAACTGACACCATGTATACACCTTGACATGTGAACCATGTGTGAAAAAGGCACACCACTGTCTCTCCATATTCTTGCCCAAAACGATGACCTTGTATTTAATAATGAAGAGACAATCAGATGGATCTGATTTTGACATTCAACATGACAACAGGCCTGGCCTGGACTTTTCAAAAATGCCAATGCCATTAAAGAGAAGAAAGGTGAGAGGATTGTTCTCCATCAGGGATTGGCAAGCTACGGGCCATGTGACAAATCCAGTCTGCTGCTTGTTTTTATAGCCCACTGGCAAACCTGGTTATATGCTTAAATTTGAGGCGGGGGGGATCATAAGAAGAATATTTCATGAACGCTGAAATGTATATTAAATTCAAATTTCGTCGTCCATAAATAAAGTTGTATTGGCACACAGCCACACTCATAATTTACATATTGTCTATGGCTCCTTTGACACTGTAACACCAGAGCCGAATAGTTACAACAGAGACCACATGCGACCCACACATCCTACCTAAAATATTTACTGTCTGAGTTTTTGGAAAGAAAGAAAGAAAGAAAGAAAGAAAGAAAGAAAGAAAGAAAGAAAGAAAGAAAGAAAGAAAGAAAGAAAGAAAGAAAGAAAGAAAGAAAGAAAGAAAGAAAGAAAGAAAGAGAGAAAGAAAGAATTGCTAACCCCTTCTCCAAATTGAAGGAAACCAAAGAAACACCATTTCAAGCAATGAATAATCCTTGACTGACTCAAGGATAAGTGAAAAAAGGAACGTTGTTTGGACAACTGAGATTTCATTATGGCCTGCACATTAATTTTTTTTAATGTTTAGTTTTGAAAGACAGAGAGAGACAGAGAGTGAGTAAGAGAGGGACAGAGCAAGGGAGACACAGAATCCGAAGCAGGCTCCAGGCTCTGAACTGTCCACAGAGAGCCCTCCATGGGCCTCGAGCTCAGGAACTGCGAGATCATGACCTGAGCCGAAGTCGGACAATTAAAGTCGGACCGAGCCACCCAGGACCCCCAAGGCCTGCCTATTAGATTAATAACATTGTACTGGGGTGCCTGGGTGGCTCAGTCGGTTAACCATCCGACTTCAGCTCAGGTCACCATCTCACAGCTCAGGAGTTTGAGCCCCACATCAAGCTCTGTGCTGACAGCTCAGAGCCTGGAGCCTGCTTCAGATTCTGTGTCTCATTCTCTCTCTGCCCCTCTTCCACTTGCCTTCAGTCTCTCTCTGTCTCTCAAAAATAAATAAATGTAAAGAAAAAAAAAAGGTTAATAGCATTGTATCAATGTTAAATTCTTCTGGTCTTATGCTTATTTAAGAGAATTTTCTTGTTTTCAGTAAATATGTGCTGAATATTAGAAGTACAGTCACATGATATCTGCAACATACTTCCAAATGCTTCTGAAGGATGCTTGTGTGTCGTAGTGTGTGTATGGAGAAAGAAAAAAAAACAAATGTTCCAAAATGTTAACAATTAGTGGATGGATGTAGACAATGGGTATCTAGTTGCCCATTGTACTATTTTTTTCACCTTTTTGTTTAACACTTTCCACAATAAAAAAAAAAAATTAAAAATGTACACCAGTCTTTGAAATGACCATTTTCTTTTGAGTTTTCAGGGAGTCATAATAAATAGTTTCCCAAAATGCTTCAGCTCACTCCCTTCCCTAAGGAAACACGTACAGTAACATGGATTTCTCCAGCTTGGTCGAGGAATGTTCATTTCTCTTTCACTTACCCCACATTGAATCCATATTCAGCACTCTACCTTAATAATATATCCAGAAACTGAGTTCCACTCTATGCCATCATGCTAGTTCAATCTACCATCACCTCTCACATGTTGCTGCAAGAGCCTTACCTAGCCAGTCTTTTCACCAAGTAGCCTTTTAATCAGTGAGCTTTAATCCTGTGAGATTACATGAATTTCCCATTCCAAACTATCCTGTATCTTTTCATTATGTGTAACATACAACCCAAGGGCACCTGGGTAATTAAGTCAGTTTAGCATCTGACTCTTGGTTTCAACTCAGGTCATGATCTCATGGTTCGTGAAATGGAGCCCCATCTAGGGCTCTGCACTGGCAGTGCAGTCTGCTTGGGATTCTCCCTCTCTCTCCCTCTCTCTCCCTCTCTCTTTCTCTCTCTCTCTCTCTCTCTCTATCTGCCCCTACCCCACTCATGCTTTCACTCTCTTTCTCTCTCTCAAAATAAATATTTTTAACAATAAAAAATAAAATAAAACCAAAAATTCTTAGCATAACCTAAAAGACCCATACAATATAGCTGTTGCTTATCTCCCCGGCATTATCCCCAACATTCTCTCAAATTCACAAAAACCATGCTCCTACCTCAGAACCTTCACACGTTCTGTCACTCCTGCCTATACCCAAATCTTCTCATTCCCAAAATCTTCACATCACTCAGCGTCATGCCCAGATCTGCCTTCCCAAAGACAGCTGTCCTAATCACCTTATCTAAAATAACCAAACACCCCATACCAGTCACTTTCTATTTTCTTACCTTGATTTATTTTTCTCATAGTATAATGGCAGTCTGAAATCATATTTTTTTCCATTCTTATTGTCAGGAATTTTTTGTTCGTTTGTTTTGCCTTTTCCAATATTCCCATATACATTAGAAAATAAACTCCATGGAAGAAAGAATTTTGTAATCATTAGTTGTTATGTTACCACACAACCATATACCTTGCTGAAGAATGGTCAGAGACTTTATTCATTCTATTCATATTTATTGAATACCTACTAGAAGAGGTACTGTTCTGGTTACTTGGTCCACACGAGTGAATAAAACAAAAAACCTGTGCCCTTATGAAGTTGATACTCTATCAGAGAATAACATTCTCAAGTGTTTGCTGACTTGTAGTATTCGACACGTGTCAAAGCGACTCTTCAGACCTGTTAGTAGGCAAAATGGCCCATTACGACTCCATTAATGTCTAATATCAACATTAAAGGCACGGGAGTGATTTAAAATGGAATGGGGGTTGCAGGTGGAAGAGAGGTTAGTAGGGAGAGAGGAAACCAGTGTCAGGAGGCCCAGAGCAAACAGTATGGGCATTGGGAGACGCAAGAGGCTACATTTTGTGCAGTGTCAAGAATAACAGGAATATAATGGGATTGGCTGCTCTCAGATTCCACCTGAGCCATTGATGTGAGATTGTTTCCATTCCAATAGAGCTGTGGTATGGGAAGCTAGATTTCATAAACAATTTGCAGTGCAATCTGAATGGCCTTCGCACAAGGGTCCAGGACAGGTTTTTTGTTTTTTTTTTTTTTTTTCAACGTTTATTCATTTGTGGGACAGAGAGAGACAGAGCATGAACGGGGGAGGGGCAGAGAGAGAGGGAGACACAGAATCGGAAACCAGGCTCCAGGCTCCGAGCCATCAGCCCAGAGCCTGACGCGGGGCTCGAACCCACGGACCGTGAGATCGTGACCTGGCTGAAGTCGGACGCTTAACCGACTGCGCCACCCAGGCGCCCCCAGGACAGGGGTTTTAAGGAAGTGTTGTCTTGTGCCTCATCAAAATCAGACCGGTTGAAAATATCATTATATGTAAATTGTACCTCAATAAACCTGATTTTTTTTTTTTTAATTAGCCCATAGTGGAGAGATAAATCACAGTTGAGACAAAGTTTCAGATGACTTTTGGCTTTCTCATCCCTCTCCTATGTAGTAAAATAGAAACAAATTGGTTATTTCAGTTCATTTGCATTTTAAAGCCTTTATCTCTAAGATTTTGCTTCCAGAATAAAGAAGTTTAAGCCTCTATAAGCCAGAGTTTTCGAGATTTCCGCGGGCTGGAGTGGGAACTGCTTGGAGTAGGGGAGTGGTTCTGAATGAGAAAAGATACACTTTTTCTTTCCCTGGGGTCTGCTAACCTCCTGGCCAGGGGGCTATGACTTCAGGCTGAAGCTGCTCAAAACCAACCGTTGCACACTGGTGGGTGTTCAAAAGTTCAGCTGCGATCACTGTTCTCCTCATTCGGTTACAAGTGGTGTATCTGGCTGGACCTGAAGGAAAGGAACTGAGCCACTCCTTCCGTTCAATAATGCCTCTTTGCTTATTTATATAAAGGCCCCAATATTCTCAGGTCTTACTCTACCTACCTCACTTCCTATCCTGTTGGCATGGATCTCTACCCCATTTCCCCGGCCTGCTCAGTAGCGACAACCCCATCAATTTGTATTCTACCCCAAATCCTCACCCAACCCCCATTCCATGAAAACAATAGTCTCATAGCCCAGAATTTCTCCTCGCCCCAAACCTGTATACCATGAGAGGCAAGAAATGTAGAGAAGCTGAACAAAGAGCTAAAGTACTTCTCCTGATGAGTGCTTGGAATCTAAGAACAATAATAACGACACCTTCTCCAATTTACTGGTTCTACGATGTTTCATATCATGTATTAGATGCTTCATCTAAGAATACCATATTTAATCTTCTCTTCTCAACAAACTTATGACTCAAGTAGTACTGTATCCGTACCTACTGAGAAAGTAACTAAAATCCAGAGAAGTTGCTTTGGGAAAGTCCACATCTAAAACCATGCTTGGGACACTGGACAATTTAGAAAAGAAAGAGGCCAAAAACTGGATTTTCTAGTTTAGAAGAAAATTTAATTTTTATTTGCTGACTATCTTACAATTTATGCCACATTCTGGCATAAATTTAGTCTTTGTAGTTGCTTGCTCAAAAGGTGGGATATTCCGCTCATGAAATTAACAACAAAATAAAGAAAACATTATTGGAGCTTTTAAATGCTGAATATTTAATTCTGAAATTTGAAGACCAGCAAAATCATGAAATGCTTATAGAACTGGTAACTTGTTAGCACTTAGGAAATGGTGATCATCAAATGCCAACACGGATTCCCTAATAGTACATTGTCTTTCTTTAGAAATTCTAATTAAATGTATAAATGAATAATGAATAAATGAGTCTCCAATTAGTCAAACTTCTGGATAAATAGAATGACAAAACCAGTGGTTATAGAGAATAGCAAAGTATCGAGTATCATGTTTCAGCAAGAGATTGGACAGACACTATTCTTTGGACCAGAAGGAAAAATGTAAACTGTATGATGACAAAGTTTCATGAATATTTAGCTGACTGTCTAGATAGGTGTAAGGGATGTGAGTTTCTGGGAACAAAACTTTTAACCTCATCATGTCTTCATCTACCTGGGATGTACATAGAACTTCCAATGATCTTCTATTCGTACTTAATCTGCCACAAATAGGAGGACATCTAATAATTGGCCTTTGAGAGAAATTAGTTAATATACTTTGAGGAAGAGCTATATTGCATATACAATTGAAAAGAATACAATGGACTTTATAATTCTTTTCAGTAGAGGCACAAACACTATACAGGACGGCCAAAACAAGCATCCATCAACTAACGATGTTATGTTTAACCATAAACAAAAATGAAAACTTTTGGTAACAGTTACATTCATTTGAATAAGGCCAATTTAGCAAATCAAAAATATGAATTGTTCAGGGGCGCCTGGGTGGCTCAGTCGGTTGAGCATCCATTTCTTGATTTTGGCTCAGGTCATGATCCCAGGGTCATGGGATCAAGCCCTCTGTCAGGCTCTATGCTGAGAATGAAGCCTGCTTGAGAGTCTCTCTCCCTCTACCCCACTCCCCAACTTGTGCTCCATCTCTCTATAAAAAGTAAATATATATATATATATGTATATATATATATATGAGAGCCAATTCAAAAAAAATTAAAATAAAATAAATATATGAATTTTTCATATTCAGCTCTTCCCTCGTAGTGGCTTTATTATATGTTTAGCATTCAGTATCATGAATACAAGTACCTCTGATAATATAAGCATTCAACTACCCAATTCTCATAATAATTTTTTAATAATATTTACTTTTATGAAAGATTTACTATATTTCTGGCATTGGGTTAAGTATTTTACAAATATTTCCTCACTTAATCCATACACCATCATGTAAGATAAGGATTTTTATACCCATTCTGTAGATAATGAAACTGCGTCTGTGAAGTCAATTCTTTAGGTAGAACAAGAAGTTTTAAATGTTAGGCAATATTATAAGAGTTTATGAATATTTTTTTATTTCCTTTTACTTATCATTAAGGGCTCAGAGTTTTGATTTTATGCTAGGAAAATATTAATAGCATGCACGCACACACCAAATACATAAATACATATATTTCTGCATTTTATATTTGTGTGTGATTGTTTATGTGTGTTCTTATACAAATCAAAAAAATCTATGTGAACTAATTTTGTATTTTATATATGTGGTCACCGCTTCTCCCTGAATATGAGCACATAATTGATTTGCAATTGTAATAAAAATTCCTCTTTTGTTTGCTTTTCTCTATTAAAAATAGCAAAATATGCTTGAGAATATTTTCAAGCAGAAGAGGAAGGAATTTTTGTGAAATTCATTTAAGCAAATGTACATTCAACATTCTTCAACTCTATTTTATCAAGATGAACTTAGGTTTTTCTACATATAAACAATGAGCCTTTTCATAAATATTAAAATTTTCTGTAGTTCTTGACACAACTCTCAATTCTCATCTCTCATCTCAATGGATCTAATTTTGATTTGTCAAATATCTATTTTCTTGACCTTTATGGTTTTATATTTGATAGTTGTTTTCCCTTTTTCTTTAGTCCTGTGATTCTGAATGTTTTTATAGATTTGATCCCTTGTCATTTTATTCTTAAAATTATGCCTAGCTTTTTATAATTTTAATAAGTTTATAGTACTTTAAGAGTTTGAGTAAACCTTTCATTAGCTAATGATGCTGTCTCACACCAAAGCTACAACTTACTGTTCTAATTATAATCAATCAGAAATATTTCTTAGGATCAACATGGCCATTAACTATATTTTTTCTATATTTTTAAATTCCCTTTAGTTGATGATCGATGTTATTTTTATTTACTTATTTATTTATTTTTAATTTACATCCAAGTTAGCATATAGTGCAATAAAGATTTCAGGGTGTAGTCTAGTAATTCATCCTCTATGTATAACACCCAGGGTTCATCCCAACAAGTGCCTTCCTTAATGCCCCTTTATAATTGCCAATTTATCCCATCCCCCTACCCACAACCCGTCCAGCAACCTTCAGTTTGTTCTCTGCATTTAAGACTCCCTTATGGTTTGTCCCCCTCCTTTTTTTTTATATTATTTTTGCTTCCCTTCCCTTATGTTCATCTGTTTTGTACCTTAAATCCCACATAGGAGTGAAGTCATGTGATCTATGTTATTTAATTTGGGGGGAGTCCTAAGACACTGGATGCTTTACAAAGTGTAAGTCGACTAAACTTCATGGATATAGTTTTTTTGCATTGAGGCTCCGTTGGTGTTATATTAAAGTCAATTGTATATACAATATATTTAATTATTTCTTCGCTAGTTACCTGTTCATTTTAAGCTTTTCTAATTTGCCTAATTCTTTAATTTTCCACATTCTCTCTTCTTTATGATTCCGGGACAGGTTTAATATATGTTTAGATTATTATATCCAGTTAGATAAAAGAATAAATGCATTCATTGATTTTTTAATGATGCACAAACCTTGCTTTTCTCCTGGGCTAACTAGTGAACATTTCCTTCTAAGAATAGCCAGTGAAATAAGAACAGACATAAGAGCAGCCTACCTATGTGTAGACTAATAAGTATTTGAAAAATCAAAGGTCAAAAGTTAGCAAAAGAAAAAACACAAGGTGGAAACATGTTCTTGTCCGTAATGTACGGGTCAAAGAAAACGGACTGAAAAACAATTTCTATGAGAAACTGAGCTCTGATTTTGTTTTTTCTTGGAATGAAAGTCTTACCCTATTTCTAATTACCTTGTCAGTATCTCTCAATTTTCAGAAAGAGATTTTTGGGTTAATTGACTACAATGCACTTTCTTCAATATATTCATTCCTCTCCAAAGTTGGCTAGACCGAAGACCAGTCCTTTCAAGCTATTACTTTTCTTACACATTTCTCAGGTGATTTCAAATCTGACGGTGTGATGACAACACACAATATTCACCAGCTACCATCTTATTTATCATACTTGGTTCATCTCCGAGGACTAAAAGGCCTGAGTCATTAAAAATCATATGCCCCATTTAAGCAGGTTTTCTGCATACTCTACTCAGGGAAAAATGTTGAATGCATTTTCCCTCTTATAAAAGTATGTCTTCTGTATGATCCATCAACATTTAAAAGTAGTATATAACCAGGTGCCTCTCACTCTCACACCCTAGTGGTGCCTAATTCCTGAGAACAGCAAACTTAAGTAATAAAAGCATCCTTGCACAATGTCCCCTTCCCATTTCCAGGTAATTATTCTTGGGGATAAAAATCCCAGAGTTAAAAATTCTATTTACCAGCCTATGTACTTTAACCTCCTTTCCTTCAGTAAAGAAACTAGAACCCTGTCCTTTGGGTAAATTTAACCAACTGATTGTTTCAAAATAACAAATCATTTGTACTCTATCTTCCTACCTCTTTTTAAAATATACATTTTTAAGTTAAAATATATGGCTTCTCATATAGTTTAAGTGAATGTTTATTTTAAATTTTTTTAATGTTTTTATTTATTTTTGAAGAAGAGAGAGAGAGACAGAGCATGAGCGGGGGAGGAGCAGAGAGAGAGGGAGACACAGAATCCGAAGCAGGTTCCAGGCTCTGAGCTGTCAGCACAGAGCCCAACACGGGGCTTGAACTCGCAAACTGTGAGATCATGACCTGAGCCGAAGTCGGTCACTTAACCGACTGAGCCACCCAGGCTCCCCCAAGTGAATGTTTATTTTAAAATAAAAGTTTCCAGGGGCGCCTGGGTGGCTCAGTAGGTTAAGCGGCCGACTTCAGCTCAGGTCATGATCTTGTGGTCCGTGAGTTCGAGCCCCGCGTCGGGCTCTGTGCTGACAGCTCAGAGCCTGGAGCCTGTTTCACATTCTGTGTCTCCCTCTCTCTCTGACCCTCCCCCGTTCATGCTCTGTCTCTGTCTCAAAAATAAATAAATGTTAAAAAAAAATTTTTTTTAAATAAAATAGAAGTTTCTGGGAGTAAACTTATTTGAAAGAAGAAAAGATGAATTATACTAAGGGTATCCCAGCAAACAAGATAATAGCTGTAAAAGATAATAAATACAACCTTTATGGTAACTCTTTAATCCACAAAATGATCTTATGAGGTAAGTTACTATTATCATTATCCCCCCTTTACAGATGATGAAGCCAAGACATGGAAAGGCAGATCACTATATTGAAGATCCCACAGTGATGCTAGTTTTAGTACGTTGTGATTACAGTGCTCAAAGCCTCGGAGTTCAGGATTTCGCCACGATGCTGTTCCCAATTCATTTGCTATCGCTCCATCTGGGAAATTCCCATATTTTTATTTCTTCATCACTATACGAACAATTTCAACAGTTTCAAAATAATTACTTTAAAAATTTGCTTACTTACCTTCTATGATTATATGACACACTTCTTGAGGGTAGGCATTTTTCTTTTACTAGAAGGAGCATTCTATGTTTCTTAATTCTTGACCTGGGGCATGTGCAATTTGAAAACGTGGATCTTGATACATTTCTGTAGTTAATAACTCCATCTCCCACACCCACATCCTTCACTCGGTTACTGCTCAGACAGTGGAGTATAATAATGAACTTTGGGAGCACATGATGCTGGCATATTTATTGCAACTAGAAACAATTTACAAGAAGAAATTATGAGTATTATTATATGTGTATTAAAGAAGGCTTTAAGTTAGATAGAGAAATTCGGGCAAAGGATGTTGCTTAGTAAAATTATTTCATAGGGTGCCAGGATGGCTCATTTGATTAAGCAAAGGGCTCTTGATCTCAGCTCAGGTCACGATCTCATGGTAATGGGATGAAGACTCACACTGGGCTGTGCCCTGACAGTGCAGAGACTGCTTGGGATCTCTCTCTCCCTCTGTCTCCCTTCCCCTCCCTCTCTCTCTGCCCCTCCCTCTTTCTCTCTCTCACTCAAAATAAAAAAAATAAATAAATTCCTCCTTATCTCACTCAAAGTACCAAATACTTCAACATTCAACACAATATTCTTTCAAAATGAAAGGAATAGAGGGGTGCTTGGGTGGCTCAGTTTGTTAAGCATCTGACTCTTGATTTCGACACAGGTTATGATTTCACAGTTCCTGAGTTCGAGTCTCATGTCCGGCTCTGTGCTGACAGTACAGAGCATGTTTGGGATTCTCAATCTCTCTTTCTCTCTCTCTCTCCCTCTCTTTCTGCCTCCCACACCCCCGCTTGTTTTCTCTCTCCCAAAATAAAAAAAAAATAAGCTTTTTTTTTTTAAGTTTAAAAAATGAAAGGAATAGAGATAACACACAAAGTGTCATGTAGTACCTTATTCCACCACCAAGTACCACAGCACATCAAAGCCAAGTTTTCTCCCTCTGGGGATATGTAGCTACTGAACGATGTAACACTTTTGCTAGATTGACATCTATGAGCATCATCTCAACAAACAATACATATATTCCTACTCCTCACAAGGGCTTCAGCCTCATATAATGCCACCCCCCCCATGGAAACTCCCACTTATCCAAGCAAAGTAGGACCCAGTCTTCCCTCATATCTCTCCCAAGGCTGTAGCATCAGAAGCAAAGCCTGTGCTCTCAATTTGCTTGTTTCTCCTTAGGACCCACTCAGAAAAGCAGAAAAACTAATCATTGTTGGCCTGACTGCTTTAGCCCATATAAGCATTTAGTAATACTTAGCAATTGAAACATTTTTATGGCCCAGTTTCACTGCCCAATACAATGTTATTTTCAGTTAATACACCCCAAACAATGTATTTTTTTTAAATCCAGGAAAAGATTTACTTTTCTTCCTTCCCAAGGTGCAGAGAGGTTATCATGAAGAGTGTTGGGTAGGAAAGTCTACATTACAGAGTTTGACACCTGCTCATCTTTCTTCCTTCAATCTACAAGAAGTATGTATTTACAGAACTTCAACATATCTGTGAAATGGCATACGAGAGAAAACCCAAGTGAGGAGAGCGTATATGCAAGCATATTCAGAAAACATATACACATACACAATAAGCATACAAATTATCGACTGTTTCTAAGTTACCCCTTGATACGTACTTGCTGTTCTTTCATTTGTTTTGTTTTGGGCTACCACTGATAGATACAAGAAATGAGGAAAAAAGAGTTAACATTTACTGAGTTCCTCCAAGGGGCACACACTCAACTTTCTATACAGTGTTTCATTTCAACTTGAAAACAACCTGATAGGATTCCTACCTATTGTTTATGCTTTTTCAGATCAGAGAGTTGACTACATTGTTCAGTTTAACAGTGTAACCCTTGATATAGCTCTCCTTACACCTCTCTTCCCCCCAGGGATGTGCCAGGCTCTGTTCTAAGTATTTTATGAATATTGGCTAGTTTAATCTTCCCAGAACTCATGAAGCAGATACTCGAAGAAAACAAGTGACTGAGACAGAAAGATGCCAAAGGTCACAGGGCACCCAGGTGACTCAGTCATTTGAACGTCTCGATTTCGGCTTATTTTCATGATCTCACGGTTCGTGGGTTCCAGTCCCGTGTGGGGCTCTGCGCAGAGAGTGTGGAGCCTGCTCAGAATTCTCTTTCCCTTTCTCTCCGCCCCTCCCGGGCTTGCACACGTGCTCTCTCTCTCTCTCTCTCTCTCTCTCTCTCAAAATAAATAAATAAACTTTAAAAAATGGGGCACCTGAGTGACTCAGTCAGTTAAGCGGCCAACTTCGGCTCAGGTCGTGATCTCATGGTTCATGAGTTTGACCCCCCGCGTCGATGTCAGCACAGAGTTTGCTTGGATCCTCGGTCTTCCTCTCTCTCTGCCCCTCCCGCATTCTCTCTGTCTCTCAAAAACAAACAAACATTAGAAAAAAATGCCAAAGGTCATAAGCTAGTGAGTACCAGAGCTAGACTTTGAACCCAGAGAATCTACGGTCCATGTCACTCTATCCGTTGCTTCTCAGGACAGATGGTGGAAACCAGAGGTCTGAAGAAATGTGTGCTGGGCTGGCCATGATGTGGTATATACCCAGACCTGGCTTTACTACTAATTACTAATGACTTCATCTCTGGGCCTCACTTATCTCTTCTGTAAAAGGAAAGAGTTGCTCTTAAAGGTGACAGGAATGATCAAGGAAAAAGCTTTTAAAAGCCAAAAGGAAGTTTTTTGATAAATCCATGAGGAACACTGGTGTTTAAGGGGCCTTCATAATTCAATATCTTAATTTACCTTTGCAAGAACAAAGATCGTGGTTCCTAAATTACTGTTCTGCCTCAAGAGTGTGCACTGGTGTCTCAATGCCTATTAAGTCAAGGCCAACCTTGATCTGGTATACAAATTCCTCTATAACATATATACATCCAACCTTATTTCATCTTACCCTCTAACTCAACTTTCTCACTCTAGTTAGTGTCTGTCTTTCATATGTGCCTACTTTTTTCTCACTTCCTTGATCTCTACATGGGAGTAACTTCCTCCTCTCTACTTATTCCAAATCTATGTTCTGTTTAGTATACCTTATTCAAACCCATTCTTCCCCCATGGAACTTTCCTTGATATCTGTTTCAATTTTACCCTCTTTTGATGTATCTCTCACATAATTAACCCTAGGCTATAAAGAATCTTCTACTGTGCCCCAACCCATTTATTTCTGTTTATTTTTCCCTCATCAACAAAATTGAGGACTAAGGCCATATGTTTTTCTCCATTTATACCTTCTTCACTCAGTAATCTGCCATGAACATAGATGAATCCAATAAATATATGTGGACTTACCATTGACTTCTGATATGAACACCACACAAACACCCTGCCTGGTAAATTATCATTTCTAGACAAGTCAGAAGCAAATGCCAAAATGAGGTTATGTATGCTTGAATTTTATCTTGTTTTTGGGTTGTGTTCCTGGCTATTGGGAACTTGAAATAAGAACAATGTGGAAAAATTATACTTCTAAATGGTCATCTAGGTCATGAGTACATTAATCAATGAAGGCTAGGCAGCCAGAATCACAACCAAAATCACATCACCGATCCCATCTGCTGAAGACACCACTGTGGATGAAACTGGGCATGAGACATCAGGTGCTATCACTGACACTGCTGGAGTTGCCACGTTACGCATAATAAATTCTCACCTTTCATTCCTTCTTTGCATCACCAGCTCCCAGTTCAAAGTCCCAGGTGGACGCAGCTGATTAGCTATGCTAGATCACCTAAACGCAGTAACTGCAAAGGACCTTGGGAAATACAGTACCCTGTCTTGTTGGTTTCTGTAGTAGAAAGTTGGCTCAAGGAGCGCCTGGGTGGCTCAGTCGGTTGAGCGTCCGACTTCGGCTCAGGTCATGATCTCACAGTTTGTGAGTTCGAGCCCCACATCGGGCTCTGTGCTGACAGCTCAGAGCCTGGAGCCTGCTTCAGATTCTGGGTCTCCCTCTCTCTCTGCCCCTTCCCTGCTCATACTCTGTCTCTCTCTGTCTCTCAAAAATGAATAAACGTTAAAAAGAAAGAAAGAAAGAAGAAAGTTGGCTCGAACTCAGATGAAGGAGATTGCCCAAAAATAGAAACGAAGACTGCAACTGCAACAGGGAAATCTTTCAAGTTAATTATTGTTTAAAAAGCAAACATATCGGGGTGCCTGGGTGGCTCAGTCGCTTCCGCGTCTGACTTCAGCTCAGGTCATGATCTTGCGGTTAGTGGGTCTAGCTCCACACCAGGCTCTGTGCTGACAGTTCAGAGCCTGGAGCCTGCTTCAGATTCTGTGTCTCCCTCTCTCTCTGCCCCTCCCCCACTCACTCTCTGTCTCTCTCTGCCTCTCAAACATAAATAACTTTATGTTAAAGTAAATAAATAAATAAAATAAAATAAAATAAAAA
This sequence comes from Felis catus, assembly GCF_018350175.1. NCBI lineage: Eukaryota > Metazoa > Chordata > Mammalia > Carnivora > Felidae > Felis > Felis catus. Next base: position 146,087,500 of record NC_058375.1, read on the forward strand.
ATGTGAAAAGCAAACATAGCAATATAACTTTGGAGAAAGTTTATAATAAAATGGCAATAGCTCTCCCCAAAAGAATAAACATTTAAAAATAGTTAATATTTAATCTCACTACTAATCCATGTAAATTGAAATTGTAACATATGGCTAAAATAAATTTGGTAAACTGTTTTTGTTTCCAATATACCCAAATTTGGAGAGAGTTTGAGGAAAGGAGTACTTTAATAAACCAAGATGTGAGTACACATTACTATTGCAATGTTTCAAGAGGGCGTTTGGTAACACCTATTAAAAGCTTCAACAACTCATGTGCTCTTTGACCAAGCAATTTCATATCTAGGAATTCAGCCTAATTAAATATTTTAAGAACTATGCAAAGACAGATACACGGATATTGGTTCAAAGAGCTGACGTGGGGAAACTATCAAGGTCCGTTTATAGGCAATTGATGACATACTATATATGATATCTTTCATAGTATATAATATGAATTGAATAAAACTGTGTTGTAAACAATTCAAATGATATGGAAAGATGTTCACTTCATTAAGTGAAACCGCATGCATCACTGATGAAGTATTTTCATTTACGTGGAAAAATACTGAAACTACCCATGTAAAATTTCGAGTGGTATGACTAAATGCTGATATCATGAGTGATTTGGGGTTTTGTTCGTCTATTTTTTCTGAAAATTATTTAGCAAATGTGTCTTTATAATGAGAAAAAAAATAACAAACTTCTGTTTTTTAAGTCAGACATTTCCTCAGGCTACAGACTCATAACTAGCTTCCCCTTAACTGATCATTATGTATCTATCATCTCTGTATTTATCCAAGTTTACTTTGAAGCTAGCTCCACATTTTCCACCAAAATCACCTCTTTCAATACCAAATTCCATATGTGTACTACCTGCTACAAATTACATCTCTTTTCCTTTGTGTTACAATTTCCTCTTTTAAACTTCCAAATAAGCTTGCACAAGAAGGGAATTAACATTTATTGAACACCTACTATGTGCCAGGAACTATTTAAATCCCATTCACATATGTTAGTTCATTTGCATTTAAGTCTGGTTCCAATTATACATAACTTTCATAATTTGACAGGCGTCAATCATTTTTCATTTTAGCCTGCATATTGCCAGACAGATGAGAGCAAATATTTTTAGATTGTCCTCAGATGGCAGTACCCACATTCCCTTGATTCAGTTCAGGTGCCCTTTCCTGGACCTTCTCTCGCCATTCCTCTGGTTGCGACATCCAAACTTCCACACATTGTTCCCCTGCTTTTAATACCCTTCATGATAATTCCCAGAAATAGCTGGCATTTTGAGATACATGTTACTCTCCTGTGGGAGAATCTACCCTTAGAAATCTCTCGAGTAACCTCCAGTTCATGGAAATGAAAAGATTAGTAATATATTTCATCAGCGCCTTTCAATATAAATTACACCTACTTTTCACACATCTGAGGCCCTGGTAATGACGTAACAACAAATGCTTCCACAGAAACGTATCACTCAGTTTCTGTTTTTTATGACGTTTCTACCTTTTGGGAGATGATCTTATTCATTCTTTCTCTGTGCCCTGTCTGGACAACAAAAAAGATATGGCCCCATCCCTGTTGATCTGGAAGCCCCAAGCAATATAATTATCATTAAGCAATGCTTTTGCTTCTAGGGTCAGGAAGAATCCCAAGGATTGGAAAATGGAGACTAAATCTGTTCAATTAGTTTGGCAACATAGAAGATTATCATTAAGAGGTTCTGACTAAAAGTGACCAGAATTCCCCCCTCTTTCTCTCTCTCTCTCTCTCTCTCTCTCTCTCTCTCTCTCTCTCTCAATCTCTCTCTCCCTCCTTCCATCTCCAGCAAAACAATGTAAAGTTATTAGGGCAATTGACACAAAAGCTTCTTGAAAATATGATTGTGTAAAGGATGGCAGTGAGTCACAGAGTGACCTTAGTTACCCCATGGAACAGGTCTTTCTTCAAGATCAACCTAAAAAACTCCAGCTTCTATTCTTTAGGAGCTAATGAGCTAAGGAAATTTGATAACTAACACATGACTTTATATCTCAGTTTTAAAGCTTTATACCTGCAATGAATATGGATACTGGTCCATAGAGCCAAACCCAAAAAGAGCTCCAAGTGGAGCTAATGAAAATTATGGGGCACACCAAGAGGAAATTAAGCAGAAGTCCTAAAATAAATCAAATACTCCATAAACCTGTACATGAATGCCAGTGTCTGTGAAAAGGATTACCATATGCCTTATAGACCAACCATATTATGTGAAGTTTTTACTATAAAACTCATAGAATCTAATTGATTCTCAAGGCTTTAAAGAAATTAGAGTTCATCTAGCCAAACCTCCACTGTATTTATAAGATTCTTCTTCAACAAAACCATCAAGAGACCACTGGCCTAGGCTTAAACTTGCCCAGTGACAGAGAGCTCATTAACTGCAGAAGCAGCCTATCTCAGCTCCAGAAATCTCAAATCACTAGACGGTTCTGCTGTTGCTAAATTGAAATCTGCTACTCTGATCTTTCTATACCCACCATATATATCTGAAGGTTTCCTAAAAATGTATGCATATCCTTCGTAAAAATCCCTGAAATACGTGTGTATATACTTATAAAAATTGTCTGCGTGTGCATTTTTCTGCATCAAATGCCCAGAGCATTATTCAGATTTTCAAAACTGTCTATGATTCATAGAACTTAAGAGACACTTGTTTGGGGGGTTACACGTGTCTGTTCTGCGTGGGAGATATTGGAAGACATTTGTATGTATACCTGTGAGTCTTCACTTTTCAAGGGAACCATAGGAAATCCCTTCACCTGTTTCTCATTTCAGTAGCTCATTCAACTCACTGTATTTCTTCAGCGTGTTCCGTGTCATCTGTACAATAGGACCCCAAACTAGAAACAATACTCCTGGCACCCTGCAGCACAAATAGAGCAAGCTTCTCACACCTCCTACCCCAGTTTTCTGAATGTTCTACTTCTATCAGTGAAGCTTAAGAACTCAGTTGTTTCTATCAACTGGACAGTTTCTGGTTCTGTGGTCAGACATCGCTCTGTGTAAATCAGACCGAGGGTGCGGGAAAAGGGGGTCATGGCCGGGCCAGCAGAGCTCATCGCTTCCCTGGCACAATTCACAGTCAGGGTGAGGAAAGTCCTCAGGAGTTGTGTCACAAGGTGGCTCTCTCTGTGCATAGAAACATCCTTACCGTATTTAAAAGTTACAAGCTTGCCAGGTGTCTGCCTTCATACTGTCTGATAGTGTCAAAACACCAGGTTATATCTGCTAGTAGACTGTGCCTACACATATAAGAAAATACAATTCTATGCTTCTCTCCGCTATAGAGATCCAATACCTCCTTATGAAAATTTTTGCTGGAGGACAAAATTAGGGGAAAGGAGATTTTAATTAGTCTTCCTAGCTCTTCTGTATTCATGAGAGAAAATGAGGTTAAAGAGAGGCACCAGAAGGGCATATGAACTGTAGGGCAAGTGATTCTTCCCATTCCTCTCCCTTGAACCACTTCTGTCATTCGTTCCCTGTTCCCAAAGGTTGCTAAGTGATGGGTCCACGCAGAAGACTTCTACCCTCCTATAATTTGCAAGTGTATTCTCAGAAATTCCAACCTATAGTGCCACAACAGATCAGTGGCTGACCAGGGTTGGAGGTGGGGGGAGGGCAGAGGGTACCTACAAAAGGATAGCATGAAGGAACAATTTGTGGTGAAGAAACTGTTCTGTAGTCGGAAGTGGTGTTAACAGGCATCTATACATGTGTTAGAACTCCTAGATGGGGCGCCTGGGTGGCTCGGTCAGTTGAGCATCTGACTTTGGCTCAGGTCATGACCTCATGGTTTGTGAGTTCAAGCCCCACATCAGCTTTCTGCTGTCAGTACAGAGCCTGCTTCAGATCTTCTCTCTCTCTCTCTCTCTCTCTCTCTCTCTGTCTCTTCCCTGCTCATGCTCTCTCTAGTTCAAAAATAAATAAACATTAAAAAAAAACTCAGAGAAATAGGGGTGCCTGGATGGCTCAGTCAGTTAAGCGTCAGACTATTGATTTCTGCTCAGGTCATGATCTCAGCTTTCCAGGGTTCAGTCCCTGCTGTCAGCATGGAGCCTGCTTGGGATTCTCTCTCTCTATCTTCTCTCTCTGTCTCTCTCTGCTCCTCCCCTACTCATGCTCTCTGTCTCAAAATAAATAAATAAACACTAAGAAAAACTGTATGCCAAAAAAAAATCTATTTTACTTTATGTTAATTGAAAACCTTTTGTTTTCAAAGGAGCAACCATTTCCTTGAATCCTAACAACTGCAATAGTAATAATAGTAATAATAATAACAATAATAATAATGACAGAGAGAGATACCACCCTTAACCACGGTGGAGCTACAATTAAACCTGCTCCCTCTCAATCCTGCGTCTTACAACTCTTTCTCCATAAACAATTGAATACATGGATTTTGGCTGAGCTGTCTTTGGCTCCTGGACATAAAATGCTGCTTTTTACAGATCTCAGAATCGAATCTCAATTTAATCCGAAGTGAGGCAGCCTATGAGTGGGAAGAATTCTTGTGTCAGAGATGTTTTGCTGCGGCCTAAATTCAGCCTCTAATGAACACACCCAATAACGATCCAAAACTGAATTCTCAAGCCCGATATGGTTACTCCACTGACATCGAGCACACAGCTTCGAGGCCAACCACGCCTGATTCGTGGCCTTGTTGCAATGTCATCAATCACGGAATTTGAGCCCCTGCTCCACAGACGATGCACTGATCTTCAGACTGTTTTTTTTCTGAATGGTACGATAGCAGCCAGCAAAATGCAGGCTGATTCATAAGTCAAGCAGAAGGAAATGACAAAGAGATGGGCTATACGTATATGGAAGGAAAGCAAGTTCTATCAAAAATCCACGAAACTATCAGTACATAAGCATGGGTTTTTCTTCAACACAAGTGAGAATTAACAGAGAAGAAAAGAGTGAAGCAGATCCAACAAAGATTTTTGTCAAAGCAACTGTTCAGTCCTGGGAAGCTCTGCCAGCTGTCTGGTTGAGTGAGGAATCCACAGCCATGGCTCACTGGGTGTAAAGTCGGGAAAGGAGTCAGAACTGAAGCCTCATTGCCATAGGAACACTAACTCCTGCATTTTCCTTTTCCTCATAAAGCCGTACATGAGAACTGCTAATAACTTTCACATTTCTTGGCTTTATAAGAGAAAAAAAATCTTAAGATGCGCATAACTTGGCAGTATTCTTCAAGTTGGAAGCTCGATGGAGTTTTCAGAGTATTGCTACAGGATATGTCCTTCTTATTCATTAACCAAAAAAAATCAGGAAAACAGTTGATACATGAAGAAAAGCCACATAAGTTCTAAACCATTAAGAGTAAAAAAAAAAAAAAAAAAAATAGAATACTCCTTTTTTTCGTCGTAAAGATTTAAACAGACCTGTACATCCACATCTATCCAATGGATTCATTGTCATACGGACTCCTTCAACATGTTTAATTTTATCATGCCTAGTAATCTAACCATCACTTATAGGTATATAATCATCTTTTCTTGTAAAGAGGGCCAACTAGATTGTTTTTGATGCAATAAGCTAATATCTACTTTATTTTTTTTTAATTTTTTTAATGTTTATTTTTGAGAGCAAGAGAGACAGAGCACGAGTGAGGGAGGGGCAGAGAGGGGGAGAAACACAGAATCCGAAGCAGGCTCCAGGCTCTGAGCTGAGCACAGAGCCCGACGTGGGGCTCGAACTCACAGACCGTGAGATCATGACCTGAGCTGAAGTCTGATGCTCAACCAACTGAGCCACCCAGATGCCCCTAATATCTACTTTATAACACACCAGAAATTGGTCTATGCATCAGGGGGAAAAAATAGATGACTAGGAGCGTTTTTATCTCCGACTTAGTTCTGTCTATTCAGGGAGATGCCCAGACCAAAGCACAGCGAGGCAAGGACAAGCATTCACAGGTGTTGCACAGGGTCAAGTTAACCCTTGCAGATCTTAAAAGTTTCCAACAGAGGAGAGTAACAAATGTGTAACTATGTGAGGTGACAGACGTTAACTAAACTTACTGTGGCGATCGTTTCACAATATATACACATATCAAATCATTATGTTGTCTACCTGAAACAGATACCATGTTTGTTACGTGTCAATTTTATCCCACTTAAGCTGGAAAACAATAACAACGGACACAACAAAAATCCTATCAGGAACCGGAGGCGGGGGTGGGGGTGGGGGGGGCAGAGGGGTCCTCCCTGATACTGACAACTAAGTTGTGAATCAGCAAAATAAGAGCTGGCCAGTTGGACAATGTGAAAAAGAACATCCTTAGCAAAGATGAGAATATTCCCTGACTCGTTCTTAAACAAGAACCAGTTCACAAATTAGTCAAGAACCAGGGGTCCTTCTTGTTACCTAGAGTACACGGCTTCTAACATCATGTCACTGCATGAACTAACGTAGTGATCAGACTCAAACTTGATTACATGAAAACGTAAAGGAAATAAACTCGAAATAAAATGAATTTCTCCCAGTCTCTAAGTAATTGCCATGAATCTTTCTTCTCTATGGTATTTGAAATATGTGGGATATTGATTTTAAAAACCCAGACATTTCTGAATCTGTCTGATGACATCTCATCAATAAAACAACAAAAATGCCACAGTAATTATCATTTATCAAACATTTGTATTTTTCCAGCACTTATATACCAACTTTTCTGTAATCCTCATTCTTCCATTGAATGTGATCATATTTTACAGACACGGTATGATATATTGTTGGTTCATATGCTATACGTGTTATTTTTGTAACTTGGGAATTTTCTAGCTAGAGCTTTTGTTGTCACATCACTTTGAATGAATTACCATCAAATGTTTTTATTAGGAAAGTGCAAATATATTTAGGACAAAATCACCTGTGAATCTTGAAGAAAATGGATTTGTTGTGTGTTACAAAGTGGATAGCACAGTCATAAATGATAGCTTAAATTTGAATTAGTTAATACATAAAAATAGACGTGTCATATTAACAAACAGCATGTAGAGAGTAGTAAAGCCAATATCCTGACAGTTCTAAGTAATGAAAAGGGGTTTTTTAATAAAGGGCTTAATTGTGGTGAGACTCATTCCTAGGAAACTCTTCATACTTAGGCTCCAGAGAAGCCTGAAATAGCCGATGCCAAAGAAGGGGGAAATGCTATGAGTTGGAGATTCAATTACCTAATTATTATTAAATTTGCTAGAAAGAATTAGTACCACTCTTTTCTTATAATGATGAAGCTAAAATGGCAAAAGCTAGGAGTAATTCCAGGATTTTCATCCTGTTATCTATTCAACAATCTCTGGCACATCTCTGCTCATGAATTAATACCTTGCTTAAGAGTGTCCTCTCTCCCGGCAGGATGAAGTGCTACCTTAAGGTGAATGCTATATTAAGTAGACATGAATTTGCAAAATCGGAGTTATAAAAAAAAATCCGTACTATTTTACTCTTATTATGCGTCCTCATCGAACAGTTCTAATGCATAATTTAGGGCACTTCATTTTAATATTAACATTATTTCGATACAATTACGCACAACTTTTTTACGGGATAATGTATGAAAATTCTCCTCCTCTGATATTTACTTCGTTGGTTATAAAATAACTTAGGAGTGGCGGTTAATTTATTGGCGCTGGGGCTACTTCGATCATTTGTTTAAAGCAGCCTTGAAACTGGAGGATTTTTTTTTTTTTGGCAGCTATTTAATATACCCTCGCTTTATGGAAAGCACGGTGGGATGCAGCCGCTCATTTAGTCACTCAGCCTCCCAAAGAAAATTATGGGAAGTGCATTATCTGCTTTGTCCCTGGTGCTCTCCGAGAGGAGACACATCCCAACTTCGACTCTGCGTCAGTCACCACCCCATAACGGTATGATTGGCAGATCTGATATTTTTTTAGAAACTGCCAAGTATGCAATTCCAAACAAAAAAACCACTTCACCCAATGAAATAATAATAACTCTAGCAAACAGACTTAAAATATTGGGCAGTTTGTTCAGTGTGGTTGCAATAGTCATGGAACTATTGATAATTTGCTCTGATGGCAAAACGATTCGGGACTTCTCAAAGAAACTGAACAATGCTTATGAGTCTATAAATCAGGCTTGCCACGCACCATTATCATGCAGGGTGTGTACCTGTAAAGTTAGCGGGCACTCTGGAAGCTTAAAACATGGCGGAGCAAATGGTAAACTTACTATTACTGTTTTGAATTAATACTGGGATTTGCAGACTGATAAGACTGAAAAAGTGTATAGCCTTGTCATTCAGTCTTCCTCATTAAATCCTTCCCTTTTTATCTAGGCCAATTTGACAAATAAAAGTGTTCTGTTTTGAGGAGAAACTGAGGCTGAGGATGACGTCCTTTGCAGAGGGGGACTACCTATCCCACCTGTCCGTATAGCCTAACCAAAGCCTGCATCTACGGCCTGTGGGGCGGGGCCAGGCAGCAGGGGTGGGGCACCCACAGAGCAGGCCTCAGTCATATCCCCCACCCCCACCCCCGCCAAAAAAAAAGAGTGTTCTGTTTTATTTTATTTTATTTTACCTTCTGGTGGTAAATTCAATAACTTCGTCTCATCTGACGTAGATGCATTCCCTGGCCTCGAAAAGCTGTTTGTGCAGGACCCTGCTGGATAGGTTTCTCCAGGCCCTGTATCTTCCCTGAGGACAGAAGTAAGGACGTCTTTCTTGACTTTGCATCCCCAGGGCCCAGGAAAGTGCCTCGAATATAGTATTTGCTTATGAAATACTTGGTAAGTAAATAAAACAACCAACTCTAGGGGAAATAAAGTTCAATATAATGTGAATTAATATTAACAACTTGACCTTGTCTTTGTCATTATTCTCTCCACTTCTCTCCTTGTTCTTGTTCCCTCCTCTGGGATCTCCTACCTTCTTCTCCCTCCCTCAATGCTATGTATAATTATAATGTATAATTATAACTATTACATACAAGGTAAGAAATAACCTAACGAGTGTGCACTGGACAGCCTGTGGCTGAGAATATAGCATATTCTCAATAAGTAATTTTTGAAGAAAGCAAAGGACAGAGCTAAGTGGGGGAGAAAGGAGAGACAAGAGTCAAAAACTCTTTAGAGATGCTATATTTTTAAGTTTGACCAAAGTATAAAGCAAAGTGATTACCTTGTCCTGTCCTCCTTTGCCTTTGATGTAATTTATTATCAATTTGGTACAAATCATTTCCATTTTCACAAAGCAACCATGATGATTAGTTGTTGGTTAAGATTTAACACTGCTGGTATTCAAACATTTCTATCACCATTTAAAAAAATGTGTTTGGGTATTATGTACATCTTGAGTTTTTCTCTATAACTCTTCTTATCTTGCAATTTTCTAAAGATTAAACATGATTTAAATGAAACAAATAGAGTCCACATTGAGAAAGATTGTAGCCCATTTCTCTGACTAAGAAATAAATATGCTCCTTGTCTATCAGACTGTCAGTTTATAGGGAAATCAATTACACCAAATGATGCTCAAAACCCCGGGAGTGTAAGAAAAGTCAAACCCACACCCACTCATCTGCTTTAGGTGAGGAAAAAATAAACAGCGTGTGGAATCTGGATTATGGGTTCAGTTTAATTCAATCAATGTCTGAATATTTGTTTAATTCAATCAATGTCTGAATATTTGTTTCCTGGATGTTTGTTAAATATTTGCATGGGGGAATCAGGTTAATTAATGCATAAAAGTAGTCTGACTTCAGAGTAACTTTCTGTATAATTAGGAAAGAAGAAAGCTGAAAATGTCTGCTCTTTATGGAAGTCGATTTCTCTTCTGTGCTGACCAAATATTAGGAAAGAGACAATTTTTGGCACAGATTTTTTATTTTGAGAGCTGAAGATGTAAGTGACATTTTCTGAGTGTTGTTATATTTAATTTTTCTGGCCTAGCAGGCATTAGTAGATGTCTGTGATTGTATTAGGTGTAACTTTTAAATAAATTTTTGCCACTGAAATTGTCATTGTTTCCGCTTACAAGCTTATATCATTGTCCTGAAATAGAGATATGACATTGGTGACTTTGGTTTTGGACATACTTTTTAAGAGAATTAAATCTATATACGAGAAATTCTTCACTTGGAAGAAGATTTAACAGAGGTAGGTTCATGGGTTAGCGGTAGAACTCACCCAGTCCAGCAAAACACTTTCAGTGAGCCTACTCTAAATCGCTGATGTTTGTCGCCTTAAAAAAAAAATGTTTTCAAATTGTTACAAGTGGTGTGTAAGGTAGACAGCATATCTTTTGTCTGCCCTACATACAAGAACTTAGAGGACCATCCAAACCACTGCTGTCTTTAAAGCCCCAGGCAATATGCATCGAGGATCAGGCCCCACAGAATGGATGATTCCCTGCTCCATAGAACTAGACCAGCCAGGCCCAGTGAGTCATTCCTGCCGGTCCGTAAAATACCACCTTTGTCCCCATGTGCCATAATTCTTGAAGTCCTCTCTTTAGAGATTCATAAATTAATGAATTATCCTCTGATTTTAAAATGCTACTAACCCATAAAAATCATCAATCACAAGCCTGAGAGCCACGTTTGAAATCATCCATTTCCACTTCTGTTCTATACAGAATCTGTGCCTGATGATAACCCTGGTTAAGCTATTAAGAACTGGCAGCGAGGAAGAACAAGGTACAGAGAGAGAAGGCCAGGGGGATCAAAGACAGAGGTCATCTGAAACGCCATCGTCAGGAACTGGTGTGGGTCTGCTTGGCTAATGCTGCCCATATCTCGACCTATTATTTAAAAGATGAATTTTGAAGACAACAGAACCACCACCCTCTCGCTATAGAACTTAGGTAAGGTGTTTTATTTTTTTAGCTTTGGTTCCTTATTATAAATAGAAGAAAAATAAGACCTGCCTTTAATAGTTATTTTAAAGAGAAGGAGAAATGAAATTTTGTGACAAGTGTTGGTTTCTTTCTTTCTTTCTTTCTTTCTCTTTTTTCAGTATCTTCAAGCTATCTAAAACATTTGGTGCCAAACTTTACATAAGGCTACTTTTCCCAAAGTTAGGTTTTTAAAGAATCATATCATTGGCAATTCCAAGTAGCAACTTCAAGGGTGTTGAAATACTACTCAATATTACTTCAGCTTGGGTTTTTAAGAGAGCTAAGCCCAAGTAATTATTCATAACAACTAGTATGTATGTTCCATGAGGGCAAGGATTTTAATTTTGTTCCTAACTCTATACCCAACATCTAGAACACAGCGCAGCATATAAGGGAGTACATCATAAATAGTCATTAAATAAATGAATGAATGACTATCACGCTATTTCTCTACAAGATTGGGAGAGACTTTATAAGAAAGGAAAGCATATCATAACTACCGGTAAATTGATGTTGTGTAAACATGCAAAGGTTGTAACAGTAAAGAAAAAGTGAAATAGTGAAGAGGAGAGGAAAGGAAAAGGCTCTAGCCAATATTTGTTGTGTACCTGTCTGTGCCAAGTATTTATGGACATTGATTTTAAACCTCGCAGCACCCTTGGTGAAAGACTTTATCATCCCCACTCTAAGGCAGGGACACTGAAGGGCAGAGATATAGGACTTGCCTATCAGAACAATGCTGGTTGTTGTAAGTAAAATTTACACCTGGGCTCATTTGACTCAATAATCCACTTACTTTTTAATGTACCATGTCCCTTCAAACTCCTCAAAGAGAAAAAAAAAAAAATTGAAAAGCCCAAATGTCAAGGTGGAATGGGAGAATCGGGACAGTAGAAGACAGTTTCACCAAAAAGGAACACAAAACACTTCTGTTTTCAAAACTGACATGAGTGTAAGAAAGTGTTTCAGAAGTACAATAGTGAAAACTCATGTCCAAACTCCATTGTTCTAACTTTATGTAAAAAAATTTTTATTGAGATATATCATTCTAGTTACAGTGTAATTAATGATAGCTTATTGCGTTAATGATCACACCCAACAGAGAAAACCTGCCCTGGCAAATTCTGATATGTTTTTCCCATTAGAATTTTCAAATGACTTTGAGTATTCATCTCAATGGTTATAATTGATTTCAACAGCTTATGCTCTAACAGCGTGGTTGCAATTTCTGGAAAGCGCACCTAATGATTCAGTAAATGAATCATTAGGCAAGGTAGGGGGCTAACCAAAAGGCTGCGAATTGGCAGCCCCTAGTAACCTGTGACTGTAGGAGAACTGGTGAGCACGTTCATCCGAGACACTCTGAGTGCCGTGGGATCAGAGCTTCACCTCAACAAGTTGGAGAAAGTCACACTGCACCCTGGGGAGGAATAAGCTAAACTGAACTGAATTAAAGTCTATTAGATTGATCAGGCAGTATGCTAATAAGCAATCTGCTTCCCAAGTCACACTATCTAACCTGATTGAAAGGGGCATGGCTGACACCTGCAAATGAGCTGTGGGCACTTGATATACAGGCACGGAACATGTTTGGGCCAATCCCAACCCAACCAAACTAAGTCGAACTGATGCTTAAATCACGTTAATGCGAACGAGACAAGATACCAGGAGCCCAACTTCTTAAAGCAAGCCAGTGTGTTGTGTACATACTGTTAACCAAAAAGAAAAGTACATTGTTATATATAATCCAACGAACGGGTGGTTTACCAATCGGTCGTAACCAAGTCAAGTTGTAAGGGAGGACTGAACCAAGAGAGAGTTAAGGCAGGTCAGTGAACTGGGAAAATCAGAAATGAAAAAAGGAGGGGCGCCTGGGTGGCGCAGTCGGTTAAGCGTCCGACTTCAGCCAGGTCACGATCTCACGGTCCGTGAGTTCGAGCCCCGCGTCGGGCTCTGGGCTGATGGCTCAGAGCCTGGAGCCTGTTTCAGATTCTGTGTCTCCCTCTCTCTCTGCCTCTCACCCGTTCATGCTCTGTCTCTCTCTGTCCCAAAAATAAATAAACGTTGAAAAAAAAAAATTAAATATAAAAAAAGAAATGAAAAAAGGAAAAAATAAAATTGGGCAAACCTAACCATAAACGGTGAACCGACAAGAAGCATGTCTACATCCCTTTTCAACTAAAGGGCAATTCTCTCTAACACTTCCAAGCTGGCACTTGCTCAGAACTTTGAAAGATAACTGCTTACCACACACTCTTTTGCCTCCACAGCATAATTTGCAAATATTAACAGAAAGATTCAAACAAAGACAATGAGTTAAAATGTGTCGGGGTGCCTGGGTGGCTCGGTTGGTTAAGCGTCTGACTTTGGCTCAGGGCATGACAGCTGACAGCTCAGAGCCTGGAACCTGCTTCGGATTCTGTGTCTCCGTCTCTCACTGCCCCTCTCCCCTGCTTACGCTCTCTCTCTCTCTCTTTCAAAAATAAATAAGGAGCGCCTGGGTGGCGCAGTCGGTTAAGCGTCCGACTTCAGCCAGGTCACGATCTCGCGGTCTGTGAGTTCGAGCCCCGCGTCGGGCTCTGGGCTGATGGCTCAGAGCCTGGAGCCTGTTTCCGATTCTGTGTCTCCCTCTCTCTCTGCCCCTCCCCCGTTCATGCTCTGTCTCTCTCTGTCCCAAAAATAAATAAACGTTGAAAAAAAAAAATTAAAAAAAAAAATAAATAAATAAAACATTTAAAAAAAATTAAAAAATAACTTTTTAAAAAATTAAAAATAGCAAACTTGAAGATCGAAATGTAAACAAAATAAAGAACCTAGGTTAAATAAATAAATAAATGAATAAATAAATAAATAAAATGTGTTGACGACTTCATGAAACAGCTGGAGTTCTATGGCTCAATTGAAATATCATTTCAATTTTGTTTGTATAAGAAAGCATTAATTGTCTGCCAACAGGACTTGTCCTCTTAAATAACTTTACTAAGGTTTAATTTATAGTCCATAAAACAAGCCCATTGTAATTATATAAGTCAATTACTTCTAGCAAATGGACAGAATTGTGTCAATAGCATCACAATCCAGTTTTAGGACATTTCTATTCCCCTAAAAAAATCTCTCATGCTGGGACGCCTGAGTTGCTCAGTCAGTTAAGCGGCCAACTCTTGGTTTCTCAGCCCAGGTCATGATCTCCGGGTTTGTGGGATCAAGCCCCATGTCAGGCTCTGTGCTGGCAGCACAAAGCCTGCTTGGGATTCTCTGTCTCCCTCTCTCCCTGCTTCTCTCTCTCTCAAAATTAGTAAATAAGCCTTTAAAAAAATCCCTCATGCCAACTTACTGCCAAACCCTGCCCCCACAGTCAACCCCAGGTGACCATTGATCTGCTTTCTGTTCCAGATTTGCCTTTTGTGAAGTGTATTTAAATAGAAACAAACAGGGGCGCCTGGGTGGCTCAGTCGGTTAAGCGGCCGACTTCGGCTTGGGTCATGATCTCACGGTCCGTGAGTTCGAGCCCCGCGTCGGGCTCTGTGCTGACACCTCAGAGCCTGGAGCCTGTTTCAGATTCTGTGTCTCCCTCTCTCCCTGCCCCTCCCCCACTCACACTCTGTCTCTCTCTCTTTCTAAAAATAAGAATAAATTTTTTTTAATAATAAAATAAATTTTATCTATTTTGAATTATATATTTTAATATTTAGTGGTTGCTCTGCAGATTACAATATGTATATGACCTATTTATGATCTGCTTTATTTAATATTGTTACAATTACATCAAAATAGAACAACTTTGCTCCAATATCACTCTATTTACTCCCTCTTTGTGTTATTACTCATATTTTTCACTCATGCATTGAATAAAACAATCAGTATTATAATTATCGCCCTAAAATTTTATATATTTCAAAGAAATGAAGCAAAGAAAAATATGTATTTATACATCTTTTATGTTTATCAACATATTACAATTTATGATCCTTTTCATTTTTTCCGTAGATCCAAGTTACCATCTATTGACATTTCTTTTCATCCTAAAGAATTATTTCCTTTCGTATGTCTTGTGAGGCAGGTCTAGCAACAAATTCTTTTAGTCTGTACTTTGAATTGTCTTTATTTCTTCTTCATGTGTGAAAGATAATGTTGCTAAATATAACGTTCTTTGTTGGAAATTTTATTTTTCTTTTTGTGTGTGTCTTTTTGCACCTGGAATATGTCATTCCCTTGCCTTCTGGCCTCCATTGTTTCTGAAAAGAAGTCACTTATTAAACATGTTGTAGTTCTGTATATGATGACCATTTTTCTCTTGTCACTTTCACCAGTTTGACAAGGATGTGTCCAGATATGTATATATTTGTGTTTATCCTACTTGAGATTCTTATTTTTTTTTTAAAGATTTTTTTTTCAACGTTTATTTATTTTTGGGACAGAGAGAGACAGAGCATGAACGGGGGAGGGGCAGAGAGAGAGGGAGACACAGAATCGGAAACAGACTCCAGGCTCTGAGCCATCAGCCCAGAGCCTGACGCGGGGCTCGAACTCACGGACCGTGAGATCGTGACCTGGCTGAAGTCGGGCGCTTAACCGACTGCGCCACCCAGGCACCCCTCCTACTTGAGATTCAATGAGATCCTTAGATCTGTAGATTAATGATTTTCATTAAACTTAGAAATTATTCAGCCAGTATTTCTTCAAATCATCTTTCTACTTCTTTTTCTTTATCATCAACTTCTGACCCTCCCATTACACATGTGTTAGTACACTTACTGTTGTCCCACAGGTCTCTGAGATTCTGTTCATTTTTACTCAAATTTATTCTCTCTGGGATGTCTGTTTGACTCATTCAGTTAAGTGTCTGACTCTTTTTTTTTTTTTTTAATGTTTATTTATTTTTGAGACACAAAGACACAGAGCATGAATGGGGGAGGAGCAGAGAGAGAGGGAGACACAGGATCCGAAACAGGCTCCAGGCTCTGAGCTGTCAGCACAGAGCCCGACGCGGGGCTCGAACTCACAGACCGTGAGATCATGACCTGAGCTGAAGTCGGACGCTCAACCAACTCAGCCACCCAGGCGCCCCAAGTGTCTGACTCTTGATTTTAGCTCAGGTCACAATCTCACAGTTTGTGGGTTTGAGCCCTGCTGTCAGCATGGAGCCTGCTTGGGATTCTCTCTCTCCCTCTCTCTCTGCTCCTCTCCTGCTCTTGCACCTGTGTGCAAGGGTGCACTCTCTCTCTGTCTCTCAAAATTAATAAATAAAACTTTTATAAAAATTTATTCTCTGTGTTCTTCAGATTTGTTCATTTCTTTTGCTATATTTTCAAAGTCACTGACTTTTTTTTTTTTTTTTTTTTTTTTTTTTGGTCATCGCAAATCTGCTGTGTAGCCTATTTAGTGAATTTAGCTACCGTACTTTACAATTACAAAATTTCCACTTAGTTCTATTTTATAGCTTCTGTTGTTTATTGGTATTTCATATGTATTGAGTCACCATCACTATATTGCCCTGAGTTCTTTCAACATAATTGCATAGTTGCTTTTCTTCTATTTATAATAACTGCTTTAGCATCTTTTCTGCTACATTTAACATCTATGCCCACTCAGAATCAATTTGTATTGGCTGTTAATTTTTTTTTCCCGAGTGAAGGAAAAATACTCAACAAAATACTTTTCTGTGTTTACGCATTTTGTGTAAATTTTTTGGAAAACTAGATATGTTAGATAATGTCTAACAACTCTGGATTCTAAGTCTCTCTTGAGGATTGCTGTTGGTGTTTCACACACACACACACACTTTTTTTTTAACGACTTGCCTGAACTTAATCTATGGAAGCTTTCTTCCCCCTGCAGAGTGGGAACTGATGCCTGTGCTCAATATATATATATATATTTTTTTTTAATTTTTAATCTATTTTCCCTGAGTCATCTGGACTGCATAACAGCCAACCAGTGCTTGATCAGAGGATGTGTTCAAATATCTATAGCTAATATAGCTTCCAACTCCTCTGTTGATGGATCTGTGAGTTCTAGAGCCCCTCTTAAGTCTTCCCTGGCTTTTGCTTCAGACAAGTCTCTTTAAGATCTTTTCTACCTAATGTGCACAGCCTTCTAGTCTGCCATGAGGTACAGATTGCTTATCTAGCCCTTGAGTTGTTATCTCTTTTCCAGGATCTCCCTATTAAATATTGTGCTTGTCAAGACACCTGGATGGCTCAGTCGGTTAAGTGTCTCACTCTAGATTTCAATTCAGATCACAATCTCACAATTCATGAGATCAAGCCCCACATCGGGTTCTGTGCTGACAACAAGGAGCCTGCTTGGGATTCTCTCGCTCCCTCTCTCTTCTCCATCCCTCCCCTGCTCATGCTTGCTCTCATGCTCTCTCTCTCTCTCTCTCTCTCTCTCTCTCAAAATAAAAAAAAAACTTAAAAAATATATTATGCTTGTCAGTATGTCTATTGCTGCCCTCAACAGGACTGTTATCTTATCCTAGGAAAACTATAGGTTTTCTCCTTTCATTTTCTTCTGAGTTTGGTATTTTTACTGGTAACACCACTGAGCATGGGTTTTTTAAATCTTCCGTTCCAAATTAAGCCAGCCTTCTTAGGCAGTGAAACTGATGTTTTTACACCTAACCCTGACCCACTTTTATTACTGTGCTAACCAAGCCGAGAAATAATGGGGAAGGTGGGCGAAGAAAGAATCAGTCCCAGACAAGAACACTGTAAACTCTCACTGTTCTTACCTAACAATCTACAGTTTTTTGTGAATAAACATTTCTCAATTCATTCTTTACCTTTGGTTGATTTCTAGAGACTGTTTTTGACAATTTTATACAGTTTTAAAGTTGGATTTTCTAATTGTGGGAAGAACACTAAATATGAGATCTACCCGCTTAGCTGTTTAAGCATACAATACAGTATTGTTAACTATAGGCACAATGTTGTACAGCAGGTCTCTAAAACTTATTCTCTTGAATAACTGAAATGTTATACCTATTGATTAGTAATTCCTCATTCACCCCACCCCTCTAGCCTCTGGCAACTACGATTCTACTCTCTGCTTTTATGAACTTAATTATTTTAGATGTCTCATATAAATGGAATCATGCAGTATCTGTGCATCTGTGTATCTGTGCGTTTATTTCGTTTAGAATAATGTTCTCAAGGTTTATCCATGTTGTCACATCTGACTGGATTTTCTTCTTTTTAAAAATAAATTTTAAAATAAGTGTTTTTTTTATTTTAATATTTATTCATTTTTTGAGAGACAGAGAGAGAGAGAGAACATGAGTGGGAAAGAGGCAGAGAGAGGGAGACACAGAATTCGAAGCAGGGTCCAGGCTCTGAGCTGTCAGCACAGAGCCTGACGCCGAGCTCGAACTCATGAACTGCGAGATCATGACCTGAGCCCAAGTCGGATGCTCAACTGACTGAGCCACCCAGGCGCCTCCCCAAAAATAGTTTTTTAACATTTATTTATTTTAGAAAAGATAGAGCACTAGTGGGGGAGGGGCAGAGGGTGTAAGGGAGACACAGAATCTGAAGTAGGCTCCAGGCTCTGAGTTGTCAGTACAGAGCCCAACGTGGGGCTCGAACTCAAAAACCAGGAGATCATGACTTGAGCCAAAGTCAGATGCTCAACCGACTGAGCCACCCAGGCTCCCCAGGATTTTCTTCCTTTTAAAGGCTAAATAACATTCCATTGTATGTATATACCACATTTTCTTTCATCATGAATCCATCAGTGGACATTTAGACTATTTAGATAATTTTCACATCTTGGCTATTGTGAATGAATAGTGCTGCAATGGACATGGGAGTGCTAATATCTCTTCAAGATCTTATTTCAATTCTTCTAGATAAATATCCAAAAAGCGAGATTATTAAATGATACGGCAGTTCTATGTTTAATTGTTTCGAGGAATCTTCATACTATTTTCCATACCAACTGCATCATTTTGCATTCCTACATATAGCGTACAAGGATCTCAATTTTGCAACATCCTTGCCAACACCTGTCATCTTCTGTTTTTCTAGAATAAACATCTTAACAGATATGAGGTAATACCTCATTGTGGTTCTGACCTTATCTATACAAAACCCTAGAGACTACAGGAAAAAGCCACTAGAACTAGTAAACAAATTTAGGAAAGTTGCAGAATACAAAATCAACATACAAAAATCAGTCACATTTCTATGCACGAAAGACAAATTATCTGAAAAAGAAATTAGGAAAAAAACTACTATGTACAATAACATCAAAAAGAATATAATCCTTAGGAATAAACTTAACTAAGGAAGTGAAAGGCTTGTGCACTGAAAACTACAAAACACCAATAATAGAAATTAAAGCAGACACAAATAAATGGGAAGTTTCCATGTTCATGGCTTAGAAGATTTAATACTGTTAAAATATCCAAACTACCTAAAGTGATCTACAGATTAAGTGCCATGTCTACCAAAATCCCAATGGTTATTTTTTACAAGCAGAAAAAAATTACAAAAAAAATAATTCTAAAATTCACAAGGAACCACAAAGGACTGTGAAAAGCCAAAATAACCCTGAGAAAAAAGAACGAAGCTAAAGGCATTACACTTTCTGATCTCAAAACATATTAAAAACCTACCGTAATTATAACAGTATAGTACAGGTGTTAAGACAGACGTTTAGACCAATAATATAGAATATGAAGTCCAGTAATAAATCCACACATAAGGCCAATTGACCTTCAATAAGGATATAAAAAACACACCATGGAAGAAGGATAATCTCGTCAACAAATGGTTCTGGGAAAACTGAATATACACGCACAAAAGAATGAAACTGGACCACTATTATACACCATACATAAAAGTCAACTCAAAATGGGTTGAAGACTTAAAGATAAGGCGTGAAATTATAAAACTCCTAGAAGAAAACATAAAGGAAGAGCTTCATGACATTGGTCCTGGCAGTGATTACATGGATATGACGCCAAAATTACAAACAACAAAAGAGAAAAAAAAGACAATTGGGATTCTATCGATCTAAAAGTCTCCTGCACTGCAAAGGAAACAATCACCAGAGTGAAAAGGCAACCTATGCAATGGGAGAGAATATTTGCAAACTATATGTATGATAAGGGGTTAGTTACCAAAATATACAAGAAAGTCGTACAATTCAATAGCAAAAACTCTACAGTTGGTTTTGAGGGGAGGGGATTTGCCACCCTCTTTCACCATCACCGTAACTCCTACCTAAGCCTATCTCTTCTTTGTTTCTTTTCTAATGCTCCCTATTTTATTCGCTTGAATCTTCTGAGCATGTTCAATTATTCTCAAGTTTTTTCTTCACCATCTTTAGCTATTGACATTACATTTTTTCTTTCTAGAATAAGTACTTTTCTTTTTTCATTTTTATATTTGTCATCTGTATGTTTATTTCCTTCCTTTAAAGCCACTTAGAATTTAGAAATAATTGCTTCAGACTACTGCTTTCCATACAGGAATATAATCCCTAGTTGTTTCATTTTTTTAAAGAAGAAAATGGTAAAGTATTTTTTTTAACCTCTATCAGAATTTCATGTCTGTTCTTGTCAACATCTTGAGAAGGAATCAGATAACTATCATATTGGAAAAAAGGGCAAACCGAAAGGGGCAACTGAAGGCATTTTAATGAAGAGACCATTTATAAGGTTTTAAGACAGTGGGTCTCATCTGGAGGTGATGACTTTTCCCTTCAGAAGATATTTGACAATGTCTAGAGACACTTTTGGCTGTCACATCTTGGGAAGTGCTACTGGCATCTAGTGGGTAAAGGCAAAAGGTGGAACTAAACATCTTACACTACTATATTGCACAGGACAGCGTCCATAACAAAGAACCATCCAACTGAAACACAGATGTGCCAATGTTAAGAAACCAGCCAAACATGATGAAACCCTCGGGGAGTCACAAAAACCAGAAGACATTACTATACTTAGGTTGCAAGGGTCAAGGTCAAAGACCTGTTACCAGATCCCAGTGAGAGCTTTAGTGTGGAAAGGAGCTATGAGTTAGGAGCTTTATAGGATTTTATAGGATTTAAGTATATACAATCTGGGGTATTCTCTTTAGAAAAAAGTAATGCAAAACTACAGATATGAAATTAGGACTGAAAGTGAATATTTAAAATAAAGGAATCACAAATTTTAACAATCTAACAAATACTATGAACGTAACAAAATCTAGAAGTATAGCTAAATATTTTATTAATTAATGGACAGGGCACTCGGGTGGCTCATTTGGTTAAGCATCTGGGTCTTGATTTTGGCTCAGGTCGTGATCTCACAATTCCTGAGATTGAGCCCTAGGTTGGACTCTGCATTGACAGCGTGGAGCCTGCTTGCTCTCTCTCCCTCTCTCTCTGCCCCTCCCCTTTTTGACTGCACACTCTCTCTCTCTCTAAAATTAAATAAATAAACTTAAAAAAAAAACAGAACAGCTTTGGAACATCTTTTTTTCTGATTATTTTTATTGCATATTCTGATTGGGTTTTTTTAAGCTTATTTGTTTATTTTGAGAGACAGAGCCTGCAAGTGGAAGTGGGGGAGGGGCAGAGAGAGAAAGAGGGAGAAAATCTCAAACAGGCTCTGCACCAGCAGGGCAGAGCCTTACGTGGGGCTGGAACTCATGAACTGGGAGATCGTGACCTGGGCTGAAGTCAGACCCTTAACCGACTGAGCCTCTCAGGTGCCCCTCTGACTGATTGCTCCTTCATGTAATAATTTTGTATGATCAAGTTTTATAGAGGAAAAAAATAAATATGTCAGTATTTTCTTTCACGTGATGGATTGAAATTTGTTTCTTATCACTGATAATTTAGACTCAATTATCACAATTTATGGCTTCACAATTCCTATTGTTAGTGTCATGTAATTTTTTCTTTGGTATTTGAGAAATTTGAGAAACCCTCCATCAAGTTTCTGTCTCGTATAAGCTCTGAGATTTCAAGACATTTCAAGTTTTTTGTGTATTATTAATACACAGTATAATACACAGTAATAATACACAGTAATATTATACACAGTAATAATACACAGTAATATTAAATACTGTTTGGGTTGACAATAGTCATTAACCAGTATGTCCTAATTGTCTTCATTAGTGTCTGATTGTGAGTTTTATATTATCTTCATCAATGCGAGTAATTCATGTCAAAATACCAACAAATCCTATCTTTCCTCCAATGTGTGTATGTGATTCATTCCCCTCTGTTAATTAGATTATCAAGCCAAGAAACTATTCATTTTTTCTATTCATAGTTTGTCTTCAAATTACAGCTTTTAGTATAACCGAAACATTTTTTGGTTTATTTTTTAGTATCAAAATAGTTGATCCTGACTTAATCACTCAATTTATCACTTATGGTTCATATTTCATTAATTGTTTATATTATTTCTCAGATTTTTGATTATAGAGAGAGGGAGATGGTAAAAGAATTAATCTTTCATCTCTCAATCAGGAGTCTCTAATTTCTCACTTGTATTATTGAAATAGTCTAAAATGTCTTCTTAAATATACTTCTTAATGTCGGAACTTTTTTTTTTTCCTTTTAACAAAAACATATGGCCATGTGGATACATTGTTGGGGTCCCTCTCTGGGCCTTGGAAAGAGCCTGTACATGTGAGTAGCCCTGCAACTTAAATTTTCCTCATGGCATGGAAATCCTCTACCAAATGCAGTCAGTGCCAAATCTTGTCCCAGCCAGGAAGAAGCCACGGAAATAAATACCTCAACCTCTCTCTAGTGCTGGTGCCTCCGATGGGCCAAATGTAACTGGAAGAACTGATCTAAAGGGCCAAACAGAATAAAAAGCCCAGATAATTACGTTTAAATAAATACTGCCTTCTAAATCTTCTATTTTACAGCATTTATACCTTATTTTGGAGTTTTGTGCTTATGTTCATAGAAAAGAAAAGCAAAAGAAAGAATGTGATTGGCATTTGCTCATGGAAATCACTTCTTCAAGAAGCACCTGCTAGCCTAAGTACGCCTGTGAATGCTGTACGATCTTGGTTCGGCAAAGCATATTCATCCCATTACACATTCACATTTCATAATCATTTTGAAAGCTTCAACACATGTCTTCTAATGGTGTCACTCTATATAATGAGATATGCAAATTAGAATGTTATAGAGAGTCTTAATTGCATTATATCATTCAGAGTTGTAAATGTTCAGCTAGTTACAGCCCAGGTAGGGCAATCAGAAGAAGAAAAGAAAAAAAGAAATATTCTTTTGGCTGTTTGACCCAAAAATGAAATAGACTTACATTGCTAATAGGCATATTAATATGCTCCTCAGACATCTATAGTAACAGTGGGTTAACAGGCATGGCCTCAAGAGATGTATCAGCATTTCTTTATAAATGCTTTAGGAACCCTGGCTTCAGTGTTTTGGGGTCCCCAGGCACTATTTTATATATTGTTTTAAACCTTATTATAAACCCCAAGGAATAAAAAAAAAAAAAAAGAAAGAAAGAAAAACTTAAATGTGGCTTTTCCGGTAAAGAGCATAGTATTGTAGAGCATATCTGCTGAAGAGAAAATGTGTTTCCTTTCATATTCTTTCCATGTAATTAAGTAAATTTCATAATGCTATTTTCCAAACGGTAAATGCTACCATAATTTGGCAAGATATGAAAATGGAACCCGGGAACCTTTTTCTGTCTCAAAGTAGGTAGCTTCTTTCAGTTATCATTAACTTCTAAGCAGGGAAGGAATCTCTAACACATTGTTCTACAATATTGCAGTCATCTGCCAATCCATTTTCACATCTCCATTTCCACCGTGCATTGACGTAAGCGTGCAAGTTTAGATCCCAGGGCAGCAGACTATTGAAATAAAGGCTCTATTCCATTTAGACCCATTCTTCATTTAAAAACCACCACCGTCCTTTCCTATAGCTCCCTCACTCCCTTCTACCATCAAAGTCCCATCACGACCCCCACCATTACTATCCCTGTTACCCAGAAACCACTGTGCTGGGGCTATATTTTTCCAGAGTTGCCTTTGTCTTATTCACCTACTGCAGTTTCTTGAATGGTCTGTTTGGAATAACTTGCCTTCAAAGCCACACAGATCTATTCAGTCATGGTGGGATTAATGACATTCAAAACAGAAAAATCACAATTTTCCCTAAGACAACCCAAATCTCTCAATTGATCCATGGTAAAAGAATCCATTTATTCACTTACCTGATGAGTGATATTACTTGGGCGTTTCGCCATTATCTCAGTTACTATTTCCAAAATTATCTGATTAACTCTCCAAAACAAGATGCTTGAATTGAGTCCCATATTTCTGTCAATAGCATTATTTTCACAGTTGTCAGTTTTCTTAATTTGCTGGTTTTCTTTCCTCCTTATTCACTCTCTATTGCAAATTAGTCCCCAAGTTACATTGGATTTTCTCTTTAAACATTCCTTACATTCCATTCCCTTCCCGTCATTGTTCCTTTCCCAGTGCCAGTTCTCTTGCCATTTCCTGCCTAGTTTATTGCATGTGCTTCATAAATCACTTCCACCCAATCTATTCCATAAATTGCTTCCAAATTAATTTTTCAAAAACACAATTTTGTCATGTCATTCCTCTGCCAAAAGTCTTTTATGGGTATCAGGTAACTAAAAATAATAATTTAAGTTCCCCAGTTTGGAAAACATTTCAGCTTACCAAAATGCATATCCTATCAGACTTTGTTTATCCCTCCTACCACCTCAAGGCTGATAGAGCAGTCTATATTAGCAGTAAATCAGAGTACTATGATGAGTGTACTCAAATTCAAAGAACAGTAGATTCCTGAGGCAGGAATCAAGGCCAAAGGTACTGAAATTTACAGGTTAAGCCAATGGGGATCACCTACAAGTGGATCAGAATCAAAGGGCAGAGGAAGAAAGATAGTTTCTAAGCAGTCCCTAAGATACTCCTTTTAACATAAGATCATCCTTCGGTCCACTGAAAGACCTCAAATCTTTACTTTCATGTACTACCCAGTATGAGCTTTCCACTTGGGCACTAGTAGTTCTCAGACTGTAGTACGTATCAGAACCACTTATAAGGTTTGTTGAAACAGATTTCTGAGCCCTACACCCAAAGTTTCTGATTCAGTAGGTCTGAGGCTAGAAAATTTACATTCCTAGTAAGCTCCTACGGGAAGCTTATGAAGCTAGTTTGGGGACCACACTTTGAGAATCAGTGCCCTAAGTAAACTCATTCCCTTTGCTGTCTCTAAAATATATATTTATATTCATATTTGAATTCTCAAGTCCTACAAAGTGGCTAGAATGGCCACTCCACTTCAATCAATACAGTCTCCTTCTTTCCTGCACCAAACTCTCCCTTTCTCTGCTGCTTACATCTTCATTATCTGTGCCTATAGCACTGTTTTTTTTTTGGGGGGGGGGGCGGGGTGTTTGTTTGTTTATTTATTGTTGTTTCTGAGAGAGAGATTTTTTTTTCAAAATAGACTTGATCCCTAATCCTGCCCTATTACATTCTAATTCTGTCTCTGCCTGTGTGTTTTCAAGAAAACTATTTAAACCCTTGAGCTCTTCTTCTCATTCCTAAAACAGGGATGATAATATCAGTTTTTATTTTGGGTAAAGATGCCAACATTTTGTTCATTTTTACACCTTTACTCATTACTTTCCAGGTCTGGTTTTTGCATTATGACGCTTCCATTTAGAATATTTTCCCTGCCTTCCCAATTCTGGAAGTCAAAGTGCCCCCAAACATTTGTTTTATGTGATCTTAACAATTCTAGTGATAAAATTTCCAAGGTGCACCCTTGTGGTCACTACATGTAACCCCTTCATTTGAGCTCTTTGTCAGAAATGACATATTTGGTAGATGATAGATCAAACTTAATTCACTCCTCCTCTTTCTACCTTCTTAGGCAAAAGCTTTCTCTTAAGTTAAAAGGTTTCTGACATGGTGTGATTTGGCATAGATAATGGAGGAAGGAGGTAATTTGGCTAAGGGCCAAAGAAACAGAAAACACATACAAATATTTATTCAAAAATACCAATTCCTTCATATCATAGTCCATTATTATACCTTCCTTTTTCCGAGTCTTAAAAGTCAGTGGCTTGGAATTACACTGAGTGAAAAAAACTAATCTCAAAAGATGATATACTGTATGATTCCATTTATGTAACATGTTTGAAATAATAAAATTACAGAGATGAAGAGATTAGTGGTGGCAACGAGTTAGGGACGGGCGTGGGCGCAGGTTTCTATTAAAAGGTAGCACAAGGAATGCTTCTGGTGACATAACTTTTGTATCTTGACTATGGTTCCACAAATCTATATATGTAGTAACATGGCATAGAACTAAATATGCACACACGCGTGCGCTTGCACACACACACACACACACACACACACACATAAATGAGTTCCTGTAAAACTGATGAAATCTGGATAAGGTCAGTGGTTCATGTCAATGTCAATTTCCCAGGCATGGTATTATACTTTAGTTATACAAGATGTTATCATTGGGGGCAATTGAGTGCAGGATACACGGGATATCTTGACATTAATTCTCACAACTGCTGTGAATCTACAATTAAACACGAAGTAAGTTTAGCTGTTTTTGTTGTTTGTCGTTTTGTTTTGTTTTGTTTTGTTTTGTTTTGTTTTGTTTTGTTTTAAGTCAGTGGCACAGAAGGGTGGAACTGTCTGTTGGCTTTATGGTGATTTCCAAACACTTTAGTTGATGTCCAGTTTAAAGAGCAAAATCCTTTAAGGATAGTAGTAGGATATTCCTGGACCGTGGCTAGAATTCCTGGAGGAACAGAAAAAAAAAAACTTATAAAAATACAAAGAAACACATCTGCTATATTAGTTTTGCCTCACTCTAGCCTTAAATGTAAGTGTTAGAGTTAGGAAATTGTAACATTCTGGAACAGTGCCAAGGTTTCACTGTGCTAGGCCCTGCCAGGTAAATCTGATACATGCCTCATATTAATTATTCAACAAATATTTACATGTCAGAATCACTGACTTTACCTTTGTTATTTTATACGAAGGGTCAAACATTTTAGAAACAGAGTGAATTTAAAGGCACTCTAATCCAACCCTTTTCATTTATGGAACTCAAAACAGATGCCTCACTCAAAGCACAGCAAGATATTTGTATACTTGACCATTTGCTGTTATATTCAGTTAGGTACAAAATGCCTTTCTTTCCTTGTTCCTTCCACTCTTCAATACATAGAGCAACCGGGCCTGGTTTTGTGGCCCATCATCAACCCTTAAAACGTGAATCTTCCAACACCTGCAGAGGTCAAAGCCATCATAAGTTCTATTCCATTCACAAGCTTTGTTCTTAACCATGATATACTATGCCTACAACATAACTGCTTCTTTTCCTGTTTTTCTCATATTATCTCAGTGAGCGGGGGTGTGGGGGGGGGAGAGAGAGAGGGAGAGAGAAAGAAAACTAAATGACTAAATGCTGAATTAATGAAATTGGAGAGAGTACTAAACTAGATCTAGGCTAAGGATACACATGGAAAGTTGTTTTCTATATCCTCTTCTCATAGGGTCCTACTCAGTCAGAGGATAACAAAAAGAGTGTTTGTTATTAAAGCTTAATTAACCATGAATGATTTGCGCGGTCAAAGAAACCCCTGAAGACAAATTACAAATACAAAAGAATTGTGTACTTGACACAGCAGATTAGATTGCTCTAGCTTATGTGAAAACTCATGCCCAACCTATGTTTTAAGCCTAATCCAGGCTATAGAGGGGAAATAAGGAGCTTGTCTTGACTATCTGCTTCTCATCACACTACTTAATCATTTTATTATACTTATGGTACCAAGCATCAGGAAGGCTGAGCAGGGCACAGCAGGGATGATTTGTCTGCTCTACTATCTCTGGGACCTCAGCCGGGGTTGTCCAAGGAGCTATGGATGGATGTATAGCTCACCTGGGGCCATATGTCTGGGGCCTCCCATATTTTTAACTTGGACTCTTCCAGGCCCGGAATGTACAAGACAGCCCCTTTATTCATATGTCTGGCACTTGAGCTGGGATCACTGAAACAACTGGACGCTAGCCTGCATCTCTTTCTGCATGCATCCTTTCTGCAGGGCAAGCTTGGCCTTCCTACAACTTGGCTATCTGTGGTTGACTTCAAACATGTCTCTGTGCCAACAACTCATCTCTTCCGTACTCACAGTGTTCCTACAAACACAAACCTCTCTATAGTCCATGTTTTATATTGTATTACACCTCTCTCTTTTTTTTTCTTTTAGAGAGAAAGAGAGACTGTGCAAGTGGGGGAGAGGAGCAGAGTGGGAAGGAAAGAGAATCTTAAGCAGGCTCTATGTTGAGTGTGGCGTTAGATCCCACCAACCTGGATCATGACTTGAGCCCAAATCAAGAGTCAGACACTCAACTAACTGAGCCACCCGGGCACCCTATGCCTCTTACTTCCTTTTACCATCATATTAAGCCCTAATTTGCACTGAATCCCAAAACTAGCTCTAATGCAAAGAACTCTCAGAACTGAATGATAAGAAAAGGACCCAGTTAAAGAGTGAACCAAAGACCTGAACAGACACCTCACACACACACACAAAAAGATACGCAGTTGACAAACAAGCATATGAAAAGACGCTTACATCATATGCCATCAGAGAAATGCAAATTAAAATAATAATGAGATAATAGTACACACCTATTAGAACAGCCCAAATCTAGAACACTAAGAATATCAAATGTTGGTGGGGATGTGGAACAACAAGGACTGTCATTCATTACAGGTCAAAATACAATATGGTACAGCAACTGTAGAAGACAGTTTGCTGATTCCTTATGAAGCTAAACATATTCTTACTACATGATAGCAGCAATTGCACACTTTGGTATGTACCTTCCCAAACTGAAAATGTATGTCCACACAAAACCCTGCACGTGGATGGATAGTCATAGTAGTTTTATTTATAATTGTTAAAACTTATAAGCAATCAAGATGTCCTTCAGTAGATGAATGGATTAATAAACTAGGATATATCCAGGCAATGAAATATTATTCAGTGCTTTAAAAAAATGCACTATCAAGCTTTGCAAGGACGCAAAGGAGCCTTAAATGCATATTACTAAGTAAAAAGGCCAATCTGAGAAGGCTGCATAATATATGATTCCAAATATATGACATTCTGGAAAAGGAAAAAGTATCAAGTCAATAAAAAGATTGGTGATTGCCAAGGATTGGGTGAAGATAGAGGGAAAACCAGGCAAAAAGCAGGTTTTTTAGGGTGGTGAAAAAGACCCTGTATACCATAATGATGGATCCATGTCATTATACATTTGTTCTAACCCATAGAATATGGAACACCACAAGTGAACCCTAATATAAACTATGGGCTTTGGGTGATGATTATGTGTCAATGTAGATTCATCAATTATAACAAATGTATCGCTCTGGTAGGGTATGTAGGGTATGTAATAGGAGGGGCTATGCATCTGTAAGGGTAGGGAGTATATGGGAAATCTTTACACATTCCTTTCAATTTTGCTATGAAATTAAACTGCTCTAAGAAAATAAAATCTTTAAAAAAAAAAACATAGCTCTGCATTCCTATACACCAACAATGAAGCAACAAAAAGAGAAGTCAAGGAATCGATCCCATTTACAGTTGCACCAAAAACCATACAATACCTGGGAATAAATCTAACCAAAAAGGTGAAAAATCTATACACTGAAAACTATATAAAGCTTATGAAAGAAATTGAAGAAGACACCAAAAAATGGAAAAAGATTCCATGATCCTGGATAGGAAGAACAAATATTGTTAAAATGTCGATACTACCCAAAGCTATCTACATATTCAATGCAATCCCTATCAAAATGACACCAGCATTCTTCACAGAGCTAGAACAAAAAAATCCTAAAATTTGTATGGAACCAGAAAAGACCCCGAATAGCCAAAGCAATCTTGAAAAAGAAAACCAAAGCAGGGGGCATCACAATTCCAGACTTCAAGCCATACTACAAAGCTGTCATCATCAAAACAGTATGGTACTGGCACAAGAACAGACACTCAGATCAATAGAACAGAATAGAGAATACAGAAATGGGCCCACAAACATATGGCCAACTAATCTTTGACAAAGCAAGAAAGAATATCCAATGGAATAAAGACAGTCTCTTCAGCAAGTGGTGCTGGGAAAACTGGACAGCAATATGCAGAAGAATGAACCTGGACCACTTTCTTACACCATACACAAAAATAAACAAAATGGATGAAAGACCTAAATGTAAGACAGGAAGCCATCAAAATCTTCAAGGAGAAAGCAGGCAAAAACCTCTTTGATCTTGGCCGCAGCAAATTCTTACTCAACACGTCTCCGGAAGCAAGGGAAACAAAAGCAAAAAAGAACTACTGGGACCTCATCAAAATAAAAAGCTACTGCAAAGCGAAGGAAACAATCAGCAAAACTAAAAGCAACCAACAGAATGGGAGAAGATATTTGCAAACGACATATCAGATAAAGGGTTAATGTCCAGAATCTATAAAGAACTTATCAAACTCAACACCCAAAAAACAAATAATCCAGTGAAGAAATGGGCAAAAGACATGAATAGACACTTCTCCAAGGAAGACATCCAGATGGCCAACTGACACATGAAAAAATGCTCAACATGACTCATCATCAGGGAAATACAAATCAAAACCACAATGAGATACCACTTACACCTGTCAGAATGCCCAACATTAACAACTCAGGCAACAACAGACGTTGGCGAGGATGCGGAGAAAGAGGATCTCTTTTGCATTGTTGATGGGAATGCAAGCTGGTGCAGCCACTCTGGAAAACAGTATGGAGGTTCCTCAAAAAACTAAAAATAGAACTACCCTACGACCCAGCAATTGCACTATTAGGTATTTATCCAAGGAATACAGGTGTGCTGTTTCGAAGAGACACATGCACCCCCATGTTTATAGCAGCACTATCAACAATGGCCAAAGTATGGAAAGAGCCCAAATGTCCATAGATGGATGCATGGATAAAGAAGATGTGATATATATATATCTATCTATCTCCAATGGAGTATTACTCAGCAATCAAAAAGAATGAAATCTTACCATTTGCAACCATGGATGGAACTGGAGGATATCATGTTAAGTGAATTAGTCAGAGAAAGACAAAAATCATATGACTTCACTCATATGAGGACTTTAAGAGACAAAACAGATGAACATAAGGGAAACAAAAATAATCTAAAAACAGGGAGGGAGACAAAACAGAAGAGACTCATAAATATTGAGAACAAACTGAGGGTTACTGGATGGGGTGTGGGAAAGGGGATGGGCTAAATGGGTGAGGGGCATTAAGGAATCTACTCCTGAAATCATTGTCGCATTACATGCTAACTAATTTGGATGTAAATGAAAAAAAAATTAAATTAAAAAAAATTTTTTTAATGAATAAATGCTAAAAACAAATTTTTTAAACCAAAAAAAAAAAGAAAAATTTGAAAAAAAGCTCTGACAAATAGGATTGTAATTACTCTAATATCATAAGTATTTGATTAAAATTAGACACCACTCTTATGGCAGGTTCAAAATCCCCAGCTGAGAGCCACCAGAATAGAGTTATTACATTTAAATCAGTGAGCAGAAGGGTTTCAGTGTTTCTTCAAGTCCTTAAACACAATCTGAGCTGGATGAGTAAGAGCAAATTTTATTTCATTTCCTAAACAAAATGCTGAGTTGAATCATGTTTGTAAATAAGAGGATAGGAAAAACAGAAGCACCTGGGTGGCTCAGTGGGTCAAGCATCCAACTCTTGATCTCAGCTCGGGGGTTGATCCCTGAGTCACGGGTTCAAGCTCTGCGTTGGATCCCACACTGGTACCAATCTCCCTCTCAAAGGACTCCACCACTCTTGTGCTGAGCCCTAACAGTCTGTCCAGTGCAGTTCAGCACTGGTGGCATCCTCCATAGGAAGTATGTAAGGTCCCAGAGCTTTCATGCTTCTCTCAAAAATTTAAGAAGTTGTGCTATCCCCTTCGGTTCTCAAACTTGTTTAAGACACAGCTAGATTATTAGGCAATGCAATCCATGCTAATGCAAATGACTTGCTTTAAAGGGATCTTCCAGAATATCAAAGGAATAATTTTTCTGGTAGAATTGTCAGGTTCCACAGCAAGTCTGCTGAGGCATTGGTCTTTTTGTGACACTCAGATTTTGTCATGATCAATGACAATCTAAGCTTTATAACTTTAGGACTGCCATTCATATATACAATTGAATATTTATGTATTAATTCATTCTGAAGTCAGTATAGGATATTGATTAAGAGCAACTGCTCTGATCCCGGCTACCAGGGCTTGAATCCTGGTTCCAATCTGTTGCTCGTGTGACTTTGGACAAGTACTTAACCTCTCAGTGCTTCAGTTTCCTCATCTATAAAATGCAGAATATATTAACACCTTCTTCTAAGGGTTGTTTTGATGACTAAATGAGTTAATGCATGTAAAAAATACATAGTAAGCACTCCATCAATGACAATCGTAAATATTCACTCATCTGTAACTGGCTTATTCCCAAAAGGTTTAAACAAGCCAACTGAATAAATAAGACATTATATATGTAAAGCAATTCCATTTTTATGATGCTATCTTTTTAGAAATAATAAACAAAGCAAGTCACTCCTGAACAAGAAATACAGTGTTACTCATCCATAACTACTAATTACTATCATTTCAAATTAGATTTTGAAATGACTCAATACTGAGAAGTGACAGCTACCAGTTGAAGAAGAAAAAAATTCACCAACTAGAAAAACACAACAGTGTGACATTGCCCATTTAGTTATCTATATTTCCCACTAGACTGTATTTTCTGTGGGAGACAGGACTGCGTCTTTATTTTTCATTGCAATTCCCAGCTCTAGCATATTGCATATATTAGATGTTCAATACATTTTTAAATGAATGAACGCTGAGAGTCATCAGTAGCAGAGTAGATTATGCAAAACAGCAATTTTACATTTGTCTCAGTAATTTCTTCTAGTGGAGGATTTATAATATAACTATTCTATACATTGCATTAAAGTCTGAGATGTTTCAGGTCAATCCAAACCAATGGAGATACCAAATCCATGTCAAGCTCATGTGTGCAATATTGTTTCTAAGGAAGAGAAGTCTTATATATTCTAAACTATGGAAGTATTCTAAAGTAACTTCCATAAGTTTCACTTGTCTAGAAAAAAATCAGATACCCAAATATTTTTTTTATTTTCTAATATGAAATAAACATGCCTCTTCCTGTGTTCCCATAACACAAGGTGCATATTTCTGGCACTGCTTCCTCTGTAGTGTATCTGTTGGTTTTTGTGAGTGTTCCATTAGACTAAGCATGTGTATTTCATTTTTATATCCCCCATGCTATCTGGTACGTAATAGAAACCCAATAGCTATTTGTTTAATTAGTTAATCAATGCCTTATTTTCTATGTGAATTTTTTCATTAGGGATATTTGTCCCCAAGAGAAGTCCTCTTTATCTAAACCATCATCTTAGATGGTAGTACCTTTTGGCATTTTGTGTCAGCGTCTACCCATTGCCCTCAGATAATGTCGTTAACAACGCTCATAAGGTCCTCCGTAGTCCAGCTCCTGCTAGTGTCTCCAGAACCTTCTCCTCTCATTCCCTGCCTCACAATATCCCTTGAGCTACAAGTGAACTGCATTGTATGAACTGGTTAACCAGGAATTCTCAATGAGTATTAAAAAGAAAAACGTCAAGGCTCTTGCTAATTTACTATTCAAAAAAATAATTTTAGGGAGAATTTCTTTGTCTGGTTGGGATCAGTAAGAAAGAATACAGGTTACTCTCCAAGGGCTTCAGTGATGGCTCTTCTCTCTGATTTTTGATTGTTAAGCTCCAAACATGATATTTTCTTGTCCCTGAATTATAATTTATTTTGATTAGAGATTGACTCTTTCTTTAGTAAATATTTATAACCTTGAAATAGATATGTGGACAGCTGCAAATGCATGATTTTTTAACAATAGGCATTATATTTGTTTTTGCCATAAATTTTCAATAAAGTATAAATAAAATATAAAAGTATATGATTTCCATAGACATATTTGCATCTTTCTAACCATGTATGGGTACTTCACACACCTCCATGAAATGGTGATTTATGCAGACGTATTGTTTTCAAGCATGAAATCCATACTTTTCCTAAATCTCTTGTGTTAATTCTTTGAAAAACAAGTGCTTATTTTTAATACGAGCTGTATTATCATATGTATCAACATTTACATACTCTTCATCTTACAGAAAAGATTATAATTTAGGCATGTGAATTTATTTTCTAAGAGAATGGGTTTTTCTTTTCTTTCAAAGAAATTGAGCATTTACATTACCCCACTTGAAAAAGAAAGGTATAGAGTGAACATTTCATGATGGATAAATAAAATAGCGTTGGAATAACAGTGACTTTTCTCCCTCAATAGCCAACATCCCTGATTTTTTTGCTTACCTTTATAAAAACTTCAAAAGGACAATCACAACATGCAAAACGTAAAAAAAAAGAGGTCATATTCCACAAACATCTGTCCACAGAAAAATTCATAGCCTTCAAGTAGACCATGCAATTTGATGCTTTGAAGCGTGACCCGGACACCCAGAACGTGCCTTTAAAAACAGAGCACATCATCACTTTGTGGTTCTGGTGTTACCCTTTGCATAAGATTTGTCGACAGCAAGATATGTGACAATCCTGAGTCTGGACTTCGAGTTTAAAACTGAGAGGTAATACAGACAACTCTGAATGAGTGTCTTCTTAAAGAAACCAGGCAACGTTTTCAAAGAACCAAGTGTTATTAACAAGCAATTAGTGATAAGAAGAAAGAATAGCAATGTGTATTCATTTTGCAATATATACATGTACGAACTCATTCTGTTGCACACCTGAAATAAACATAATGTTTAGAAAAGCAACAACAGGAAAAAATACCAAGATCCATTAAAATCCTTGCCTTCTGGATACATATACTTATGAAGAACAAGTACTATTTCCATGACCCATTATGCAATAAACTTGCATTCCTTGCAGCAGTATTTATATTTTAGTTTAAATATGACTCCTCTTTGGGGCGCCTGGGTGGCTGAGTCGGTTGAGCATCCGACTTCAGCTCAGGTCATAATCTCACAGCTTGTGAGTTTGAGCCCTGCATCGGGCTCTGTGCTGACAGCTCGGAGCCTGCAGCCTGCTTCAGATTCTGTGCCTCCCTCTCTCTCTGCCCCAACCCACTCGCATTCTGTCTCTGTCTCTCTCAAAAATAAACATCAAAAAAAAAAATTAAAAATAAATGAATAAATATTACTCCTCTTTATTTTTTTTTCAACTTTTTTTATTTATTTTTGGGACAGAGAGAGAGAGAGAGAGAGAGCATGAACGGGGGAGAGGCAGAGAGAGAGGGAGACACAGAATCGGAAGCAGGCTCCAGGCTCCGAGCCATCAGCCCAGAGCCTGATGCGGGGCTCGAACTCACAGACCGCGAGATCATGACCTGGCTGAAGTCGGACGCTTAACCGACTGCGCCACCCAGGCGCCCCAAATATTACTCCTCTTTAAATGAGAAAACTTTCTCCTTTTTATTAAGTTTTCAGAGATGTTACAAATTTGAGGTATTCATATGCTATTTATTTTTCTACAGGAGCATAAAAATCAAAGAAAACTAAATCATTCACATGGGGGGAAATTGAAACTTTGGATCCTAAGCTGACTCGCATGTGTGGTTGCTGATTTATTCTTCTTTGCTTCTTTCTTCTCACTAATGAAAACTAATTATCAGTCATTCCTTAAGACTTTCACAGCCATAGGCTGTTGAACCAATCTTGATAGATGATTTTTTTTTGTACGCTTTACTCTATGCAAGAAAAGCAGAAAATGTTAGGAAATAGAAAGTGACAAATATATTTTCAATTAATAAAGTATAAAAAATCAGAAATAAAGTATAGCTATTGCATTATTATAAAATGACTTCTCAAGCTAGGATATTCACAACTTTTAAGGTATGGATTACAGTGGTAGAAAATATTCTAAACCAACAAGATTAAAATGAGGAATGGGTGCCTCTTGGTTAATTTTATTTGATGGTGAGAAAAAAAAATAGCTTTTTTTTTTAATTTACCAAACTTATGCATGAGTACATGATCCCTTGAAAAAATCTTCAATACAGAAATCTACATAATAAAATGGGAAAGGTTTATTCACCTTCTCCAATTCCTTTACCCCTCCACATAAGTAACCACTGTCATATGAGTAAGGGAAATGACACCATCAAGATGACAACATAAGTCATTCCTGAATTCATTTCCATTTTCAAATCTCAGATATAAATCCCAATTGATCATGGTGAATGATCCTTTTAATATGCTGATAAATTCAATTTGCTAATATTTCGTTGAAAAATTTTGCATTTATGGGTGCCTGGCTGGCTCAGTTGGTAAAACATGTGACTCTTGATCTTGGGGTTGTAAGTTCAAGCTCCACATTGGGTGGAGAGATTACTTAAAAATAAAATCTTAAAAAAGAAAAGAAAAGAAAAAATTTTGCATTTACATTCATGAGGGATATTGGCCCAGCCTTTTCTTTTCTAGTAGCTTCTTCTTCTAGTTTTGATATCAGGATAATACTGGTCTTATAAAATAAGTTTGGAAGTGTTCCCTCCTCTTTCATTTTTTAGAAAAGCTTGATGTTTGGTGTTAATTATAAATGTTTGATAAAATTCACCAGTGGAGCCATCTAGTCATGGGCTTCATTGGAAATTTTTGATTACTGATTTAATCTCATTATCAATTGGTCTATTCAGGTTTTCTATTTCTTCCTAATTTAGTATTGATAAATTGTATGTTTCTAAAAATTTTCATTTCTTCCAAGTTGCCAGTTTTTTGGCATAGAGTTGTTCATAGTAGCCTCTTATGATTTTGAATTTTTGAGTTTTTGTGGTATAAGTCGCAATGTCTCCTTTTTCACACATAATTTTGTTAATGTGGGTTGATTCTTTTTTTTTTTTTTTTTTTTTTTTGCTTTGTTAGTCTAGTCATGGGTTTATCAATATTGGTTATCTTTTCAAAGAGCCCTTAGTTTTGTTAATCTTTACTACTATTTTTCTGTTCTCTATTTCATTTAATTCTGCTCTAATCCTTATTATTTTCTTTCCTCTATTATCTTTGGGCTTAGGTTGTTTTTCTTTTGCTAGCTCCTTAAGGCTCAGGATTAGGTTGTTTATTTGGGATCTCTCTTACTTCTTAATGTGGGCATTTATTGCTATGAACTTCCCTCTTAGAACTCCTTTCGCTGCATCCCATTAGTTCTGGTATATTGTGTTTACATTTT
The DNA here is from genome assembly GCF_018350175.1 of Felis catus. NCBI lineage: Eukaryota > Metazoa > Chordata > Mammalia > Carnivora > Felidae > Felis > Felis catus. The sequence goes on from NC_058375.1 coordinate 146,124,833, forward strand.
TGTTTGTCTAAAGAAATTTTGTTATTTGCTATTTAAATTCTTATCTGATCCATTAGTTTTGCAGGAGAATGTTGTTTAATTTCCATGTGTTTGTGAATTTTCTAGTTTTCCTCTTTATTAGTGTTTCTAGTTTCATGCCATTGTAGTAAGGGAAGATACTTGATATTTCAGTCTTCTTGAATTTGCTAAGACTCTTATGTGGCTTATCACATGGCCTATCCTAGAAAATGTTCCTTGTGCACTTGAGAAAGAGGTGTATCCTGCTGTTGAATAGAATGTTTTATATATGTTCATTAGGTCCAAATAGTCTACAATGTTGTTCAAATTCTCTATGTCCTTATTGATTCTCTGTGTGGATGATCTATCCATTACTGAGAGTGGGGTATTAAAATCCCCAGCCATTATTGTATTACTGTTTATTTCTCCTTTTAGGTCTGGTAGTTTTTGCTCTATATATTTAGGTGCTCTGATGTTGGGTGCATAAATATTTACAATTGTTATATCTTCTTGATGTATTGACCCATTTATTATTATATAATGACCTTGTTTGTCTCTTTTTATCATTTTCAGTTTAAAGCCTATTTTGTCTAATGTAGGTATAGCTACCCTTGATGGATTTTTTTGATCATCATTTCCTTGAAATATCTCTTTCAAGCCCTTCATTCTTGGTCTGTGTCTTTCTTTAAGGTTAAGGTGAGTCTCTTGTAGGTGGCATATTGTTGGATCTTTTTCTAATCCATTCAGCCATTCTATGGTTTTTGATTGGAGAATTTAATCCATTTTAAAGTAATTATTGATAGGTAAGAACTTTCTATTGCCATTTTATTAATTATTTTCTGGTTGTTTTCTAGATCCATTATTTCTTGTTTCTTATCTTTCTGTATTTTTTTCCTATGTTTTCATGTTTTGTTATATCAAAGTATGCTTTAACTTCTTTATTGTGTGTGTGTGTGTGTGTGTGTGTGTGTGTGTGTGTTTTGTTTTGTTTTGTTTTGGTCTAATTATTACATTTCCCCTTGTAGTTACCAAGAGGCTTACATAAAATATCTTAAACTTATAAAACTGTATTTTAAACTGATCACCTCAATGGAATTTGTATACTTTGCACTTTTAGTTCTTTTCCTCCTCACATTTTAGCTTATTGTTGTTACAATTTACACGATTTTTATATTGTATACCTAATAACAGATTTTTGTATTTACCATTATTTTTGCTACTTTTTAAAAGCTTTTAAACTAGAGTTGTGAGTTATTTGTCACTCTTACCATAACGTAGAATCTAACTATAACTATATATTTGCCATTACCAATGAATTTTTGTTATCTTTTTTGATGTTAGTTTTTTTTTTTCTCCACTCAAAGAATTCCCTTTAGTATTTCTTGCAAGACAAATTTGGTGGTAATGAACTCTCTCAAATTTTGTTTGTTCAGGAAAGTCTTTATCCTTTCTTTCTTTCTGAAGGACAGCTTCACTAGGTATAGAATTCTTAGTTGACACTTATTTTCTTTTAACATTTTGAATACATTATCCCATTATCTTCTGGCCTGAAAATTTTCTGTTGTGAAATCTTTCAATAGTCTTACTCATATATAAAAGAATGAAACTGGACCCCATCTGACACCATTCACAAAAATTAACCCAAAATGGATTAAAGACATAAATTTAAGACCTGAAACCATGAAACTCCTAGAAGAAAACACAGCAACAAAATTCCTTGAGATGGGTCTTGGTAATGTTTTTTTTTTTTTGGATATGATATCTAAAGCACAAGTAACAAAATAAAAAAAATAAACAAGTGGGACTACATGAAACTAAAAAGCTTCTGCACAACAAAAGAAATCATAAACAAGTAAAAAGACAACCTATGGAAAGGGGAAAAAATGCAAGCCATATATCTGATAAGGTGTTAATATCCAAAACAATGAACCCATACAACTCAATAAGAAAAAAATCAGATAACCCAATTAAAAGATGCACAAAGTACTTGAATAGACATTTTTCCAAAGAAACTATACAGACAGCCAACAGGTACATGAAAAGACACTCATCATAACTAGTAATTAGGAAAATGCCATCAAAACCACAATGGGATATCACCTCATGCCTGTTAGAAGGCCATCATCAAAAAGACAAGAGATAACAAATGCTGGCATGGATGTAAAGGAAAGGGAACCCTTGTGCACTGTTGGGGAGACTGTAAATCGATACAGCCAGTATGGAAAACAGTTTAGAGGATTCTCAAAAAGTTAAAAATAGAACTATTATATGACCAAACAATCCTACTTTCTGGGAATACATCCAAAGACAATGCAAATACTAACTCAAAAAGATATCTGCACCTCCATGCTCATAGCAGCACTACTTACAAAAGCCAAGACATGGAAAATACCTAAATGTTAAATTGTGAATAAATAGATAAAGAAGTTGTGATATATATACAATAGAATATTATTCATCCCTAAGAAAAAAGGAAATCCTACCATTTGTGACAATGTGGATGGACCTTGACGACATTATGCAAAAGGAAATAAGTTCAAACAGAGAAAGACAAATGCAGCATGATCTCACCTATCTGTGGAACCAAAACAACAACAACCCAGACTCATAAAAAAAGAGATCAGGTTTTGATTACTAAAAGCAGAGCATGGGTAAAGGTGGTTGGAAGAAGGTGATCAAAAATGCAAATTTCCAGTTATAAGCTAAATAAGCACTAGGGATGTAATGTACAACATGATGACCATGGCTAACACTGCTGTCTGATACATAGGGAAGTCGTTAAGAGAGTAGGTCCTAAAAGTTCACAAGAAAAGGGTTTTCTTCCTTTCTTCCTTTCTTCTTTCCTTTATTTGGATCCGAGAGGATGGATGTTAGCTGAACCTATTATGGTAATCATTTCACAATATATGTAAATCAAACCATTATGCTCTATGCCTTAAACTTATACAGTGATGTATGTCAACTATTTCTTAATAAGCCTAGAAAAAAAGAAACCTAATAAAAAACAATAAGTGATATGCAACATTCCAGAAGGTTGTCTGTGCATTTAGATTTATGTGTAAAACATTATATGTAAAATCTATATAATGATCTTATTTATAAATTCATATATTGTATTTATCTATACATTATATATGTATGGTATTGTGATTTTTAGTAAGCAATATGTATTTGGTCTTTGTCCTCATTTCTGGCACAGAGCTAAACCCCTTGGAATTTCTTAAGTGATGAGAGTGATTTAGGTCTTTTGTTATATGAATGAGGTGACTTTTGGAGTACCCAAGGATCTTGGCTGGTTGCCAGAAAAAACAACCAGGTGATTAGAGGTTTGGACTTTCCCGTCCTACCCTCCCCCCACCTCTGTGAGGGGAAAGGGGCTGGAGACTGAGTTCAGTAGTCAATTGCCAATGATTAAATCATTCAGGCTTATGTAATAGAGCTTCCCAAAAAAAACACAAAAGGGTAGGGTTCAGAGAGCTGCCCGACTGGTGAACACATGGAGAGTGATGCTCTTGGAGAGGGCATGGAAGTTCTGCACCCTTTCTTCATACCTTGCTTTATGCATCTTTTCCATCTGGCTATTCTTGAGTTATAGTCTTTTATAATAAACTGCTGATCTAGTAAGTGAAATGTCTCTGAGTTCTGTGAGGCCCTCTAGCAAATTAGTGGAACCTGAGGAGGGCTTCTTGGGAACCTTTGATTTATAGCCAGTCAGAAGTATAGGTAACAACTCGCGCTTGCGATTGGCATCTTGAGTTGGAGGGCGTTGTTGGAACCTCCATTCTATAGACAGTTGATCAGAAGCACAGGCAATAACTTGGGCTTATGGCTGGTGTCCAAAGGAAGTTATCCTGTGCAACTAAGCCCTTACCCTATGGGATTTGATGCTTTCTCCAGGTATCATGTCAGAATTGAGTTAAATTATAAGACACTCAACTGATGTACAAGAATTGCTTTTTGGTGTGGGGAACCTCCACACACATTGGAATTAGCACCAGAACCTATAAGAAGATGCTACATAACTATACATATTATTCTTAACAATATTTCTTAGAGATTTACCATAGCCAGATTTATATATCTTACTTACATTTTTTACCAATTATGCTATATTCTATAGTTTAAATAGATTACATTTTACTTATTAATTCCCCCCCAAAAAACTTTTTAGTTCTTTTCAAGCTTCACTTTTACAAACAGTGCTATGCTAGGCATCCACGAGCATATATCTTTTTGCTTAAGGAGAATTTCTCTAGGAAGGATACTTAATTTTGGAGCCTATTTTCATAGGTATTGCCAAACTGCCTTCCAAAAATGCTATCCCAATTTACACATACATCAACAATTTTAGGAAATGGCTCATTTCCCCTCATCCTCACCAACAAAGGATACTGTCTGTGCCCCTTAATTTTTTACTAGCTTACAGTTTTAAAAAATGGTCTCTGATTATTGCTTGTTAGAAATGATAGCAAAAAAGAAAAAAGAAAATTGTTGTATTAAAAGATTATTTGAAAAAGTCTAAAACCCTTAGTCTTTCTTCAGGTGTTCCCAAAGGAGAGAAAAAATTATCCAAAAAAAAAGAGGGAAAATTTTTCAAAGAAATAATTGAGAATATTTTTTCCAAAACTAAATGGCATTCTATACTGAGATGGCCCCGTGAACACACAACACAGCATCATACATTGAGAAAGACCCACAACATAGCCCAGGAAAATTTTATAATACTAAAGTTAAAAAGAAGATCCTAAAGTAATCAGAACGTCATAGCCAGAGTGATCGTTATAAAAATTTAATAAGATGATTTTATTCCCCAATTGAAGTTTCATGGTTCGATTAATTGCTCCCTACTACTTATTGGTGCAAATATAAAACATAAATTCCTTTGTATGCCTTTGCAAAATCCAGATTCTGATTACCAGTCTAATCCTGGCCAATATCCCCTCCTTGGATTTTATATGCCAGCATTACCCAAAAACCCTGGGCCTTTCATATTTCTCTGCCTTTAATCTTTATATTCCCTTTTTGACTTAGAAGTAAATACCTACTATCTCTGCAAAAGAGAGGGTGCTCCCAGGCATTCTTGGGCACTCCATCACAACATATGGTTTACAGGCCCCTGTTTAGAGTTATTAATATACTGTGCTAAAAGTGTTTGTTTTTATGTATGTCTTCCTTACTAGACTGTAAGAGACTTGAGAGTAGTGACTATGGATTTTCTTCTTTGTTATTTCCCACATTCCTACACTAGCACATAGAGAATCGGCAGTCAAGATTGGTCAGATAAATGAACCCAAAAGAGGCCTTTCATGATGGACAGCATTGTAAACCACCAAATACAACTATAAAGTGATGAGTGGAAGATGGAATTGAAATAAAAAGTACTTGTATTCTCAGGGGCTAATAAGAGAGTGGTAATAGAAATAATAAAAACAACCCTACCTTACTGGGGATTAATCATGTCCCGGGCTATTTTCATCTCAGCGACAGATGAAGAAACGGAGACATAGATAGGATAAGTAAATTGCTCAAGATAACACAGTTAATAGTTGGCAAGTCTCAGTATAGATGAGTGTTTTGTTGGTTACCAATGATTGCTACTTTCATTTCAGTGCTCATAGGAAGTATCAGGAATCTTGCTCAATCTTGTACATGATACAGTGCGCTGCATTCTGGAGCTACGAAATAACTATTATCTTTCATATTCAGAACTATTCCCCAGCATACTCCTAAAGAGTCTAAAGCTACCATTCCTTGGGGGGGGGGGGGAGAGGGGGAGCTGGGTGGCTCAGCCGGGTGAGCGTCCAACTCTTGATCTCAACTCAGGTCTTGATCTCAACTCAGGTCTTGATCTCAGGGTTGTGAGTTCAAACCCTGTGTCGGGCTCCATGCTGGGCTCCACTGGAGCCTGCTTCTTCCCTTTCTTTTTCAAAAACATATAGGTTTAAACCAGGCAACTAATCTAATTCCTAAAGGATTCCTGATATCAGCACAAGCTACGCTAATTCCTCTCTAAAAACTCCAAATAGAAAAGAACAAGAAGAGCAAGATACATACACAGAGTCTTATATACACCACCGAAAACAAAAAGCTCTAAGACAAGGGTTCATCCTATTGAACATGTCAAAATTTCTATTTCACCATGCCTCCAGATCCTAAACACTCAATGGAAGTTCAAGGCACCCAGAATGATGCAAAACTGGGCACTGTGTATCTATCTACTCGCTTATGTTTTATCCATCTGACCTAGCCCATTTTAAACAGACAAACTTTGAACCTGCAAATAAATAAGTTTTATTTTAATTACTAAACAAACGTTTTACTTGCCTTCGATTAGGTATGCCATTATTTATGCCCTAATTAGTGTCAGAGCAATTTTGTGTCTGTGTATGTAATATGTTTAGTGCCTCAAGCGTTTCTTCTGCATTGTGTATCTTAAGAACATAAGTCACTATGTATAAACCCACAAAGAAAGTGTTAAGCAACAAAGCTAACCATTGTCAAAAACTCTCATGTTCATACCAACTCAAAGACATCTTATTCCTTGGAAAAAAATCAATGGAAGTTATCCACATATGTTAAAGAATCATTTCAAAAAAATACTTTTTCTATAAATAAATACATTTTGTATAAGTAAGCCAAATGTACATAATGTAATTTAGATACACTTGGCATCCTAAAAACACTTGGGAGAGTATTCACGAAATCATTCACTAAATGCTATAATATTCTGTCACTGTATCATAATATTTTATATGCAAAATATGCCCTTCCTAAAGTGGGCCTAAAAACACTCATTTCTGAGACGTTTATCTGGAATATAAATGTGTTAATGCACTATGGGGTAAAACACTTGAGTGCGTAAGGATTTTTCCTAGGTCCCAGAAATGTATCTAAAGATAAATCTTTCTTTCCTTTTAATGACATATTCACAGTAGTTAGCATCGAAATATTAAAGTGTTCATAAAATTTTTTTTCAAATCCTCATTTCATGACATGTTACCCGTTGTGCAGTTGGCAACAAACTGGGATACTGGCTCTGACATACAAGAGAAGCAAGACAGTATTGGCCAAGAGAAAGAAAGATGGCCTTAGTCAAGCTTGTGAGACCACTTTAAGCATTATCATTTTACAAATCTGTAAACAGACAAGTACTTCCTAAAAAGATAACAAAAGTTAACTGCCTCAAAAATCAATCTAATTCACAAAGTCGACATTATAAACACGGCCCAAGTCATGTCATGGCTGATAGCAACGTTCTTGTACCCAAAGAAAATTCATATGGTGTGCAATGATGTAGTGAATGTGAAAGGATGTGGAGAACTCATTCATATAGTCTCACTGCATAATTCTGAGCTTCCTTAACATGGCCCCTCCACTCTCGGATTTATCCTATGCCTTCAAAAGATAGAAAGGAACCACAAACAGGACAGAAAGAGAAACAAAACTGCACAATCACTTCAGGAAGTTTTGTGGTCAAAATCCAGAGCTCAAGGGGTACCTGGGAGACTTAGTCAGTAGAGTATCAGACTCTTGATCTCAAGGTCATGAGTTCAAGCCCCACATTGGGGGGTGGAGCCTCGTTGTAAAATAAATGAATAAATACACAAACAAATAAATAAAAACAGAGCTGAAAATAATGTAAGGATTAAATTGAACAAAATGTTTACTATGCAAATTGAAGGGTTTGAACTAAGTTTCCACACTGAAGCCATGACAAGACTAAAAAGAAAAAAAGAAATGGTTAATTTTTAAAAAAACCCTCAATACCACTTACAAACAAATTCCTAGTTATTGAATAAATTAGAATAATAAAAATACCTTGCCATTAAACAGCTTTAGAAATCAAGGTACAAGCACTGTAAACAAAATCACCTAAAAGTCAACACTTCTTTAAATGATCAGAAGAATTAAAAATGTTTAAAATAAGCTAGTCATAAAGCTAAAAACAAAAATCAACCCCCCATCATTCACATTGGTATTTTTAAATGCACAATTAGTTATATCAGAGATGTTCTTGTTAGAAACGTTTATAGTTAGTTTTAGAAGAAAAAGTCAATGATAGCAGCTTCGTTTATTTCTTTTGTGCAAAAATAAGGTCATTTTCCCACCAAATCATTAACACAATAACAAAAGTAAAACAGTTTAGCAATGACAAATGTTTGCTCACAGCATAGTCTATCTACCTGTGTAATACCTTCTCGTTGCTTTTTAAGGCAAAATGATTAAATTAAATCTCTGGGCTGAAGAATGTGCTAAAATAAAAACACAAATTATAACCATTTACAAAATGAAAAAAAATCTACTGAAATCTTACAGCACCCTCTTCACTTAATAAAACTGTCTAGTAAATACAGTTCATTGACTTTTATTAGGGCAATGCATTTTTTAAAACATCACTTTTTCTCCTTTTTTTCATGGAAATATAGTTGACTAACAGTGTTATATTAGTTTCATTACATTTTTTTCTTTTTTTTAACATTGTTTTTAATAAATAATAATAATGAAGAAAAACACTGAGAATCCCCTGCAGCTAAGGAAGAAGTTTCCATACAGACACTTTGCAAATCATCTTGAAACTAAAATTATGCGGCAAGTTTTGGTGTACAATACACCTGTTAGAAATTTTAAGATATTTCAGATAGAACCAATTGGCTGTCATCGACACCAGCTATCATGTGCTAGCTACAAACAACATCATTCCCCCCCCCAAAAGTGAAACAAACGTGGGTCGTTTTTCTTTTCTCTCTTTCAATTAGCACAATAAATCCCCTAGAGTTCAGATATCAACGCTGACTACATAGCTTAGGGGAAAATACCTGTGTGCTCCCCCAATCCGAGACCTCACTGCGAGAAGCTTAAATTCTACATATGGTAAGTATCAGTTCAAATAAAGGCAGACGGTAAGTCAGTATTAGCGTGGGATCGTACACAGGATCCTACCCAGAAATAATTACACGCAGGCTTCTGCAGCACGCGCTTCCAGGAAGCCTGCGTACGTTGGCTTCTCAGCAGCCTGACAGCAGGCAGTTTCAAAGTGCATGGGGAGTGGAGAGCTCACGTTAATGAGATTCTCCTGCATCTCTCTACCTCGCATGCTACATCTTCTAGCACAGGAAAATCACTCTTTCCCTAAGAGAAAGAGAGAAAGCAGGAGATTCCGATGAGCCTTGAGTTCTCTTCCTTCTTTTTTTTTTTTTCCTCTTTGTCATTAATGTTTTTAAATCCATTTATATTTCTCATTGACACTGGAAGGAATCTGTTCCTTTGCTTGGCTTCCAGAGGAGCTAGGGGACGCTTTGTAAAATCCTTTCCCTCGCTTCCACGCTTATTATAATTTCAAGTGGCCACTTCATTCCATCCGTTCTTTTCCCTTCCAAGCTGAGCCAAGTTTCAGAGGGGCCTGCCGGAAAAAAATACTACGGAAAGACAAATGAGAACACTTCTTACTTCTTTTATCAATGTGATACTGGGCTGAGGTCCATCAACATCACCTCCATTACGAGAACAGTTCCATGAGAGGAATATTTTGTTAAAAGAAAACAGTAAGATCCTCTTACATAGACCAAGGTAAGATTACTCTACTATAGAATACACGGTCAAGATCAAGGTAGATCTACTGCTAAGAAGACCCATGAAAGCAGGGGTGGTCCTATCTTTAGGACAGCTTCATTTAAGATTTGCTCTGACCTTTATTTGAATGTGTCATCTTTAATTTAAACTACATATAAAGTTCCTTACATTCTAAATTGAAGTAAACTGTTGGTTTTTCTTCTTTTTCCTCTTTCTCATCTTAAAGTTTTCCACTAGTGAAAAGCAGCCTTTTTTTCCTTTGCATTAATAAAAGCGGTACAGTTGACAAATTCCTCAAAATTGCTTCCGTTATTTTACACATAACATCACTGAGAATTGTTTTCCTGATAATCTACCAAATTCCTCTTTACTTATTTTCTTCCTCTTACCCCAAAGTTATTGCCATCTTGGAGCAATCTAAACAATTCATCTTCTACCTTGGTATTTACACTCTTCAAATAATCATACATGGTTTTCTTGTCTCTCCTCCCCTGTACTGCTTGTCTTGTGTGGGTAAGCAATACATAATTGGTTCTTTTAATCTTTCCTCATAAGTCAATTGCACCAGCCCCTTAATCATTTTTGTTGTGGTTCTCTGAAATCTGTCCTATTCGTCAACATCCCTCTGGTGCTGGGAAGTTCAGGACTGCATGCAGGATTCCAGCACGGCCTTATCAATGCTTTCTGCAGAAAAGGATTAGCATCTCTCTCATTCTGATGGTGAGAAGTCCCTGGGCAGGCAGCTTAAAAAGCCTATAAGCTTTTCTGCTCCAATTGTACATGGAATACTGTGACCTAATTTTAAGCGTCAGCATTTTACAAATATTTCTCTTGCACTCAAACTCTGTATTTCAAATTTGTAGTGCTGAGGCATGTACTGGATATATTTGCTTTCATCTTTTTCAGTTCAGAAGTGCTTTATTTTCTCTGCGCGTGCCTGATCTCTCTTTATGCCACTGTATTTCTCCAGTCTCACCAAGTTCTCCATTCACTACCATTTGTGAGGGTCATTAATACGACGTCTGTCCATTGTAAGGATTGTTAACAATGAGGTTAAATAAAAAACCTTATCACCGCACCCCCACTGTATCACTCCACACGAGTTGGCTTATTGTCAGATAACAGCTTGTTGTATTTATGGTCTTCCCATTTTTAGCACATTGTGACAGTTCTCTTGTTAATCTGAATGAGATTTCAAATAAGATTTTGTGAAACTGTATCACAGGTTTCATGTTCCTTTTAGTTACCAGGTTTGTAATTTGATCAGAGGGTTGTTAAGTTTGACTGCTGCGATTCAGTCTTCAGTTTAGGAAGTTACCGTTATTAGCCAGAGGAAAAACCCAAAATGAGTAGGCTATTCAGAGGACTGGGAGATTGATTTCTCTAAGTGAAAGCCATCGGGACATAGACTTTTAAAAATAATAAGCGTTCATTGCAAAATCATATACATTTAATAATGTGCCTAGTTTCCATATTTATGGTCCTGTTTCACTAAGTCATCATCAAAATTTATGAGTATGTCTACATAATGCAAGTATTTGTATTCTAGCTACAGAGAGAGAAAAAAGCTTATTTACAGCTCCTGTTTATAGCACCTTGCCTTTTCTATATCATCCATTGCCACTTGCAGTCTAATGAATGATGCATTTCTCACCCACACCAACTTTCCTCTAATCATCAAATTCCATAACTATTTTATATTATTCTACATGGGAATGCTTATTTTGAATACATGTTAAGGGAAATTAACTCAAGAAAAGACAAGCACTTGATTTTCTTTTTCTTGCTTTTCAGTTAAGTACATACAAGAAATGTAATGAATGAATCAACAGTACACATTTTGATGAAAGCAATGTTCAGCATACAAAACACTGCACATTCAAGCAAAGCCTTGCATTTTTTTTCCTAACTCATAACCTAGGAAATGAGATTCGCAATCTTGTTAGTGTCAGACTATAATCATTCACACGCCTCTACAAATTAAAATTATATATATATATATTATATATATATATTATATATATATATATTTAAAAAAAAACAGCCCTCCACCTTCAACGTTAAACTTTTCTGGTGCTTTGTGTTTTATGAATGAAATTTTGCTCAGGAAGAGCCTCAAAGGGATGCAAACGCCCTAAGGCTTTGTTAGTCAAGAAGAAAAACTGGGAAGCTACAAGTCAGGAGTGCATGCAGGTTGGCGTCTTGATACATTTGAATTGCAAGATGCAACATTAAATACTTCTGCTAGCTGAAAGTAAACTTATGGTATTCTCACAAACCCCAGGCCTCAATTGCCGTGTGTGTCAAGGAGGTGATGTATTAGTCCCCAGGGAAAGAGGACAAAAGAAAGTGCACATAAAACTTCCACTCCAGAGGAATAGCAGCCCTGACATCCCCAGACAGAGAAAGTTGCCCCTTTGTCCTTCCTCCTGGAGGTATGGTGCTGTCCTAGCATGTGACAACAGGTGGAGATTAAAAGCAGGAGAAATATCTGGGACAAAAAAATGTCAAAGCCTTGGAGTCAGTGGCCGTCTTAAAGAGAATAACATTTAAAGGGAAGCCACATTACTATCAACATCAGTTTTAAAGAGGAAAAAAGTAATCAGCAACTCACTGGTTCTGAATTACAAAACTCTCGGCCAAGTCTAACCTCATGAAGCTGAACAGACATTAGGACAGACTTTGTGGAACGCTCATGTTTATCACACAGGGTGAAAATGGGGCAGCCAAAGCTTTTCAATCAAGGTTGTTGCCTTTTCCGATAGTCAAAAAACAAATGGTAGATCTTTCAGTAACACGTTACTAATAAACTTGGGAAAAAAAGAAAACAAAAACGCCTCACCAAAGATTAGCGGAATCTTTTGAACTCATTTACCTGGTTCTATCTGGAGAACTAACACAGAATAGGGTATGAAGGGAAGACGACCACGCTATCAAACCTGTATTTCATTCAGAGAAAGCTGTTGAAAGTTCTGTTCTATATGTATTTAGGTATGTGTTTTCTTATAATATACTTACCTCAAGGCCACCTAGATTTCTCAGTTCAACGGGCAATTCCCTCTATGGACACTTCCAGAAGTAAATGAATAGAGGACAATTCTAAATGCTACTCAGACTGATTTCAAACCCTCTATTCATTACACCAGATTCTGGTACACAAATTCCTTGGCTTCTGAGAGCATAATCATTCCACAAGAATTGCTTTTCCTGACTTGTTCATCCAGGACTATAGCAAATGTAAGATGTCTGACATGTGTCAAATGAATTTTTTCTTTCAAAAGTAAAAATCAAATTATCTCTTCTATACACAGCCCTCTTTTTATGGGCCTCGCATGGAAAGCAGTAATAGCCTAATGCATTAAAACGTTATTTGCATAAATAGCAACAAATCATATATCCAATAAGCAGGCGTATAGACCCCAAATATAAACACCAAAAGCTGGATTTTAGCAAGGAAACACGCACTGTTGGGGGAAAAATGCAAGACAGACAGAGCAGTGCACCATACATAAAATGTCAAACATGTCAAAACACTCATGAATACCAACATCTCCCACCACACCACGACCAATTTTAAAGGTTATTTAGGGCTAACACATCTGCAAGTGCAGATTTTACAGCAGCGGACTTTATTTTTCTCAGATATATTAAAAATAAGTCACTGATGTGTCAAACGTTTTTGATGTTGTTTCCATACATGTGGCCCAGGCCCCTTCTGCCCAGCACTGCCGAGCGCAGGGCAATTACACACAACACAGATTCTTAGCATCGAAGAGATTCGGTACGGATTTTTGGAAGCTTGGTTTTAGCTGTATCAATTCAGTATGCAGGGGGGATAATTAAGCAAAAGATCAAGAAAACAAATGTAGCTATCTTCATTCCTCAAAAAGAAAAACCCCTGTTAGGGTCTCCATAATTCAACTTTTCAGAAGTTTCATTTCAGAAAGGCACTTTCAGAACATGTCACAAGGCTTCCTTGTCCCTAAGTCACTGATTGTGAATGATTTCCGGATAGCTACAGACGAGCTTTATAAAACAAGAAGCAGAACATACTTATCCTGTTCCCAGCCCTCAGACAAGTGAAGCTTACGTTAAATGTCAAAGACGAATAAAATCTATTGTATGAGCAAATAGCTGACCTAAATCCACCATATTTTGTTTGTCAACTGTGTATATTCCAATAAATTTTGGAATATAATAAGACTATTTTTTGCAACCCTTTGACCATGCCAAGTTGATGCAGAGATTCTTCTGAAGAAATACTACTCTCTGCTTCGCACTCTCAGTAAAATACCGCTTGGTAGCCTGAGAGCAGCTGTAAGAAAATGTTAATAACAGTTAAACACTGTAGACCACGAAGACAGAAATCATAGAAGAAAGTAAATGGCTCATACACAGCCAGTTTTTACAAAGTGGTCTGCTCAGGGCTGCGGCTAAAGTAAAGTTACTGATGTGCAGTTTGGTTTTCCTGATAGGAAATCTGGAAGCTGGCTAAAGATCAAACGATTAATATAAAGAAGTTCAAACAGCTTGGGGAGGAAAAACATTTTTTTTACTACCTCTAATAGGACTCTCGCCGTGACGTAAACACATGCAACAATCATTCCCAAGCTTTTCTTTTCTTGGGCAGCAAAGCAAGCAATTCAAAACTCCTTCACGCACTATGAAAAGCAATCAAAATAACCCCATCTAAGAGAAGAGATTATTTTCTCTTAAGAGAGAAGAACAATATACCATCATCACTTCCCCACTATGATTTTATGTCAATGCTTCCCTCTAGAATCTGAACACACCTGAAAGAGCATCTTCAGACTCTCAGCAGAACCCCATCATCAGTTTCAGCAGATACTCTGGGGAAAAGGTACAGTCCGTCTGGGCCAGGTATCACAAACCCAAGGCAGTTGGAATCGCATGTCTTGGATCTGAGTTTAAATCCCAGCTATCCCATGGACTGACAGACCAAGATATTTAACAGTACCTTTGAGCCTCATCTCCTCATGTGTAAAATGGAATTAACAATGGGAATGACACAGGTTGGAGCTGAGAGGATTACAGGAGATGAGATCCAACCTTGCCACATAGTGTAGGTAGGAAGATTGCGATGGAGGAGGAAACTCAGAACGCATGGAACGTGGCCTCATCTGCCACCTGGCTCTGCTTTTCCCATTTCCCTGAATCTTGGAAGGAGTCCACATCCCCCTGCTTGAAGACTGCAGCAACCCTTAGGAAACAGGCCTAAGGGTTTCCAATCCCTTCGGCTAGAATGGAATGACAGGAGAGGGACCTTTCCTTGCCAATGGTCTTGTTCCTTTCAGTTCCTCTGTGACAAAACCTGAAACTTCTGTGTGGTCCTCAGTAGTCCAAGGCTTCCCACACCTAAAGCCACCTTCTCTCTACCTAATCCTTTTACTATGCCTTCCACATCCAATTTTCATCTCGTCCCCTGCATCTTTTCTGTGTCCTTTTTATTAGCTCTCCTTTCTCTTCTTTTTTTTTAATTTTTTTTAATGTTTTATTTATTTTTGAGACAGAGAGAGACAGAGCATGAGCAGGGGAGGGGCAGAGAGAGAGGGAGACACAGAATCCGAAGTAGGCTCCGGGCTCTGAGCTGTCAGCACAGAGCCTGAGGCGGGGCTCGAATTCACAAACTGTGACATCATGACCTGAGCCAAAGTCGGACACTTAACTGACTGACACTTAACCAACTGAGCCACCCAGGAGCCCTCCTTCTTTGTCTCTTCTGTTTTCTTCAAGCTCCTCCACATTACTGTTGGTGCCCAGAATCCTGTATTTCTAGGGCATTTTAGTCCTCTCCTTCCCATCTCTGTTCACCTTCAACTCTGTTCACCTTCACTCTGATTCAATAGCTTCTCAGGTTTCCCTCTCCTCTTCCATCCCCTCAGTCCCCACTCAGCTCGTTCACACTATGGTTCATTCCCTTCCTCCACCCCTATCTCCATTTCCTTCAAAAGCTTCTGCTTTTTTCTTTGTGTTGGGCAATAGCACACAAATGAGACAGTCTGGCATGTAGTCACTAGACAATGTGACCATCACTCCCCTCCCCTCTCTTGAGCTTCCCTGATGACCTTCACTGTTCACTCTCTTCCCTGGCTCCCTGGCGCTGGGTTGCTGCGGGGGGGGGTGGGGGGGGGGGCGGTGCTTGGCCCTTGGCCCTTACTCATGATGCCTAGTAGGGCTCCAAGCACACAACACGCCAGGGGATAAAGAGATGTGGTACCCCACTGGACTTAGAGAGGGGCAGTGAGGAGATAGGGGACAGAGAGACAGAGAGAGAGTGCTCATCACATAACATTGCCACATTGCTGAGGTTTCCTCAGCAGCACCTCTCAGGCACGCCCTCTCCTCCACTTCCGTCACCATCTGGTCCACCACCAGTGGCTCTCAAACTTTTTAACTAACACCCACACTCACAAATATAGTTGATATTGTAGCCCAAGAGAAGTTTCAGCAGATGATACTTAAAACTTTTCATGCTTCGGCTACTCTTGTGTAAAGCACTTACGATTTCTATTCTGCTATTCTTCTGTTTCTTCGAGAGAAAATTCTGATCACAGCCCATTACACTGGCTTTACAAACCGTAAGTGGGTTGGGACCCTCACTTTGAAAACCACTGGCCTACTCGCAGCCTACTGGTCAAGAGTCCTCTCTCTCTCTGTCTTCCTCCGTCCCCCTTTTAAAAGTTTAATTGAATTTGAGATGGTCAACACAGTCCTCTCCCTCAAGCTTCCAGACGCAGAAAATCTTAGCAAGTTCAGTCCCTCTGAAAGTCCCTCTAGCACCCGATGGAGTCCTCATACGTGCAGCAGCCCTTTGAGCACCTTCTACTACCCAGGGAAGTCTCTAACAGAAACCTGGGCTCTGTATCTGTTAAGACAGGTGGCACGTGTCCTGGAAATCCCAGTTTCTCTAAACACAAGTTTAGATAGAAACATAAAGAAATAGGAGTCAGAGAGATCAACTGGGGTAAACGCGGAGGAAAGCGTAGAAGCCAATCTCTCCAAGCATCCCGGTCCCTGTTCGGCGCTCGGTCCAGTGCCGCCGAGCTAAGCTACGAAGAGGGCAGCCAGCCACCCGCAGTCGGTGTCTTCAAGGGAAGAAGGAGCGCTCCCGGCGGCAGGCAGACAGGCGGACTGGCTGCCCCGCGATCCCTCAGGGCGCAGCACTGGAGTGGCCACCTGACGAGTCGCTTGCTCCGGATCCCCGCCCTAGGGCTCAGAATTCGCGCAGCGAGAGGATCGGAAAGCTGGACCAGGGTGTGCGCCGTCCCTCCTCGGAGCTTGGGAGTTGAGGGCACACGTGCAGGGCACGCGTGTGGCAAGGAGGTGTGGGCCCCTCTCTGGGCTCGGCCAGCGGTTTGGACGCGCGCTGGCGCCTCTGCCCCACCCTTTTGTGCTCCCCCCACAAGTGGGGGGAAAAAAACCGGTTCCCCCCGCGTAGTGTGGATGGATGCCCCGGGAGACCCAACTCTGACCACGGACGGGTGGGTGCAGGGGAAGCCGGGGGCGAGCTCGGCCGCACGCGCTCGCGCCCTGACGCACCGAACCTCGCCACGCTGCGACTGGAACCTGTTGCGGCCTCCCGCCCTGGGGGGACAGGCCTGGGAACAGCTGGGAAAGCAGCAAGGAGCAGCTGGGGAGGGCAGGGCCGGAAAAGGAGGAAACAGAGAGTTAACCCTGGCGAGTTTGTCCTGATGGTTCCCAGGCTCCCAAGGCAAAGTGGTGCAACCTGCAGAGTCCGACTCTACGTCTCCAAAACGCAGTGGGCAGCAGGAGCGCTTGCTTCTCCACTCTCACGCTCGGCGGAACCACGAACGGGCACGTCTTCTTCAGCAATCCCGGGGCCTCAAAATCGCACCGCGCTTCTAGGGGGCCTAGTGACAAAGCGTGGGGCGGGGAGTACGAGGCTGGAGCCTGACTCTCAGGAGTCCTCCCGCCGCTGTCAGTTGGGCCCGGAGCGCACTTCGCGACTGGGAACCAGGGGTGCCGCTCTCCTCCTGACGCCCCCAGGGTGGGGCGGGGGCTCACCCACAGCTCCAGGAGGCGCCCTCCGACCCAAGCGGGACTTGCCCTAAGGAAACGCAAGATTCAAGTGGGAGCAAAGTCCTTGCGGGCCCCAGCGGTCGTTTCCAGTCGTGCTCAGGAAACATACCGAGGGAAGATGGCTTTAAATAACAGGCTCGCTGTTCTAAATGGTTATGAGTGGTGCCCAATTAGTGATTTCTTGTAAAATTTAAAAGTAAAAATGAAAAGCGGATATTTGTGTTTCCTTTATTATTAAAAAGAATGACTAAAAATGATGACCTTGTTTGGAATTCTTAGCTCTCTTTACCAGTAAAGTCAGCCAATATCGACGGACACCCCCCACCCTATCCTCCCCCCACCCCCACCCCCAGCCAATACAGCTGTACGAAAAGTGATCGCTCCGGTTCGAGTTCTGTCACATGCACGGATCTAAGCAGAGCCACCGCCAAAGACTGTTGGACCCGCTGCGCTTTTTTCAGTAGTTGCTGAGACCTGTGGGACAGAACGGTTGGCTGGGAGTTGGTTGGGACCCCCTCAACCCCACCCCTCCGCTGTGGGACTCTGAAACTGAGTCAAGTCCCTGCGCCTGGGGCGCACAGGAATCGGATTGCTGAGAAATTCCTGGGCGCGCCCACGAAGCGACAGTTCCTGGTCCCGAATAGAGGTGACAGGTGGAGGGTGGGGGGACCCTTAGAAAGATGTCTTAGAGACAGATACTCGGTCCCAGACCTCTGTTCAGCCATCAAAATAATACCGAAGAAAAGTTTTTAAATCCGCGGGCCTAGACACCCTCTTCCCGCCCCCGCCCCATGGGTCTTGATAGAACCTGTCTCCATTTCCGAGTTGGCTGCGAGGCACACACGGCTTCCAGACCCGCGCCTGTCTCACCGAGAGAGGCGAGGCCGGCGGGGAAGACCCCCAGTCTTGACTCTCCGCAGCCACCTCCGCGCTGCCGCGCCGCGGATAAAAAAGGAAACGGACTTGTGCGCGGACTTGGCCGGGAGCTCGCGGCGCGAAGATGCGCGGCACGCGCGATGCCCAGAAGTGGTCTGGTGTCGCTGCCCTGTGTGGGGCCTGTCGGGATGGAGAGGTACCGGGAAACTTTGTGATCAAAACATTACCATGAAATAAAACTTTTTCCTCCCAGTCCTGGCCATATCTTGGACGCATTATTCACTGCCGACGCCTAGGTTTAAAATGTAATTAGATAAGTGGATATTCGTGTAGACGCACTGACACCGACAAAGCCAAGAGGGTCTCAAGGCAAAGTGAAATGGAATCTTCAAGTGACATTCCGAAGTTGGCAAGAATGTCTGTGTCTCCTCGTCGCGCGCCCCTTGCACACTGAGAACCAGTGTCCCGAAAGACTTGCGACGGATATTTTTAGTGGAGGGGGCGCCCAAACTCTCGAGGCACGGAGTCGTGCACCAAAAGGAAATACACAGGATAAGGCCGTTGGGTGCTGCTGTCACTGCGGAGTGCCATCACCCTCCTGGGTCAGGCGTATGTCTCTTGTTCGAATCAGAACCAGAAACGCAAACTTTCCTCTCCTCTCTCTCTCTCTCTCTCTCTCTCTCTCTCTCTCTCTCTCTTTCTCAGTCTCTCTCTTCCTCCGACCCCACCCCCCAGCGGAAGATCCAAGCAAGGGCCGCCTAGGTACCTAGGGAGACTTCGCCTGGACAGCGGAGAAGCGTAACCCGCCAGGCAGCGGGGCAGTAGCGAGGCTTACCCGTGCTTTGAATTAAGGGCATCTCTCCATAAAGTCAGGGCGTTGTAAGCAACCACTCAGAGTGAGTCTAGATACCGTGAAGACTTAAAATCAGACCTTTCAGAGCTGAGAAATGGTCATACCCTCAGAACAATGATTATCTATTTTCCAAGCTGGAATGGTACATAATAATTGCAATGCTTCGGAGGACGTGGGGAGGTGGGGGTGATCTCAAACCTTCATTACAAAGTTCTAATCTGTTGCTAAAGAAGTTCCGTGCAACGTCTGGCTTTTGCAATGCAGCGTGTCTGTTGCTCTTCCTGGGCTTTACTCATAGACTAGGGCAGGATACGTCCTCAACCGCGCGGGTCTCGGAAGATGCAGGACAGATGCTTGCCACGTTCTTTCCTCCCTACAACCCGGTGCGCAGCCGGCAGTTGGAAATTGACTCGGTAACTGTGAAGCAGAAAAAACACTAGCCACTTTGCAATTTAGAAATTATAGCTGCGTGTACAGCGGTCTTCATGCGGGCAAGGGAGAGAGACATCCCTCCCTCCTTTCACCCCGAATTCTCGGGAGGCGCACTACCTAACACCCCATTGGCTTCGGGTGATGCGCAGCCGCCTCCTTAAGGGAGAACCCTCAAAAGAGTTCGTTTCAGGGTTCAACTCTCGGGGATTCTGAGTCGGAAGGTAATTGTCTCGGGGCTGCAGACACCTGGGAGACCGGCGCGCTGACGGCTCTGTAGACTCCTAACATTTCTAAACAGCTTTCTCTTTCTCTCTCTGCTTATTAGTGTGAGGCTTTTGTTGGGCACAAGTTGTGAAAATGAAAGGAAATGGCAAGTCCTATCTTTTCAAGAAAACCAGGAAATAGGACATTTCGCTTAGTGTTTAATCCCGTATGTGGTCACCCACTTTTGCCCCTCAGAGTTACCTGCAGAGAAATGCATCTGGTTAAAATAACCTTAAATTACAACTGAACGTGCCTTTTCTCCACCCCCCCCCCGCCCACTCGCAAAACGTGTTTTTAAAAAAAAAAAAAAAGTAAGAATAACAACCTGAGAACTCTGGTGGCAATTTACTGTCCTAACTCTGCGTTTTAAAAACAATAACACTGTCTGTAAATTTCAGTGACACGGAAGCCATGTGTAATTCACTAGGTTTAGCGAAGAAGGTGGTCCCCATCTTGCGCTATTAATTCACCGCTGGTCTGAAGCAGAACAGGCAGGACCTCAGCGGCTCCAGGACCAGGTCGTTCAGCAGACCCGATGGAAGCTCAGACCTTGAGCGGCTTCCGCAGCGTTAGTCCCTTCCTTTGCTAAAAGTTGGTGCTGGGTGGATCCTAAGGTCTGTGGTATAACGTGCCTGTAGCAGACCCAGGATCTGACAAATGGATATTTTATGATTTATCTGAGTAGCCTTAAAGAAGGAAATGTTATGCTAAAAGTGCAAGTTGTACCTCATCACTATCCACTGAAGGAGGAAAACAAAAAGTTTTAAGAAACACCTCTACTGAGTCTGTCCTATGCCAAGACCACTGACCCAAGGCCCAGAGCGCCGGAAACGCTTAGCCTTTCCTCGAAGGCCCAGTACAACAGTAATAAGTAGAGGAATTGGAAAAACGAGATCATGTACAACACACTCCAAACCCATGTTGACTTCCTGAGTCTTAAAGAGATACTCTCTAAACATTCAGCAAGACAAAAACTTGATAGGACTTCAGACCTTGCAAAAGTTTAAAGGCTATCTAGAGGTCTCCTGAACTTCTCTTCTAAAAGCTGCCCTTACCAGCAAAATTAACAAAAGAGTTGAGATAGTCTCAAGTGATTCTGACAAATGCAGTTTGCCACACTCAAAAATTCTGGTTAAGGAAAAATATTGTACTGAATTTTCTGGATAATTAGTTTAATTCCCCAGGCTCTTTTGCTAAAATAGATCTAGGCTGTCAGTTTGAAACTCAAATGTTCAATAAGGGACCGATCCTAAATCAAGCTCCAACTCTATTGTAGATTGCTGTTCAGTCATCCTTTTTTCCTGACCCAGAAAGAAGACAAAATTCTGTTCATTTACATAGTTTATTGTTGTAAACATTAAAATTGTCTTTCTCAAAGAAAGAATTTATCAGAAAAAAAAAATCAGCGTCTCTAACTGTCATACACCATAGAAAAAAAGGCAGTGACTCCATATCATGTGCCATACTGGAAATATACAAAGAAAAATACTACAGAATATGGCATTATTAAAATTCTTACTCAAACATAAAATAATATATTAACTGACAATTTTAGACATTAAAAAAAAAAACAAAAAAAATTCAAAGTGCTCAGTAATTTCCAGGGAGTTATGTATATTATAAGCACTCTGGAAACAGTCAAAAGCTGCTGCATGCAAGTTTTGTTTAGCTTTAGACAACAAAATAATCAAGATATAAACTTTCTTTTATCAACATCAACAGTACATACAACACTTACAAACAAGGAATGTTGGACGGTGTTACAAACACTATGTGTCCCTTTTGTCAGGATTTTCTGATGTGTAATACTTGTGCCCACCTATTTTACAATTGAGAAAATGTTTAAGCTCAGATAACTACCAATCTTTATAAAATCTAACAGACTACATAGTGTCTGAAATACTATTTATATAATATAGACATTACTGAAATAGCAAGTGCCTATAACATCTTCGACCTAGAATCAACATGCTTGTCCCTTTTGTGTGTAGTTCTTTTTTTCTTTTTTCTTTTTTTTTTGCAAACACACTTATCTTTTAGAATTTGTAATATGTATTCATAAATAGGCACAAAATAATTTAAAAAGCCAAACTGCATTGGGTAAATTTACAAGCCTTTCCCTTCTTCAACTCATGCCACCCACGCAACATTTAGTTTTACTATATATTACAGCTTTCTTTACAGCAGAAAACTTTGAAGTCTTTTAAAGGGCAATACTTGTGGGTCCCCTTACAATGTGTGAGGTGTGTGTGTGTGTGTGTGTGTGCATGTGTGTGTGTGCGTGTGTGTGTTACATTTGTCTTAATGGCAACAACCAAACATGGCCAAACATTTCCCATCAGAAATTAGGAATGTTTCTTCTGAACAATAAACTGATTTTTAAACTGATAATAAAAAGTTTATACCACTGTATTTGTGTGTAGTCCGTGTTCTAAATCCAGGATGCCCCGGAGCCAAAATGCCCTTTCAAGTTCTGCCTGCAGGTTAAGAAATAGCAACAGTTTTTGTTGTTTTTGTTTTGTTTTTTTGTTTTTGTTTTTGTTTGTGTTTTCTTTAGGGATCGAGGGGCTGGGGTTTTATGGAGGGGGTGGGGGCCAGCTAGAGCTGAGACAGCTCATGGGGATATCTCTGCCTTGTGACTTGCCCCCTCTGGATAGTTTTAGGTTTCTTTCCAGTTCCTTTGAAGTGCATGGGAGAAGGTCTTAGAAAGGTAAAGTGTCCAGGAAAAGTTTGTCAATTATTGCTGGCGGTGGTACCAAGTCTTCTAGTTTCAGGTAGAAAATGCGCTGTAGCCCCTGTGTGCAAAGAGTACGAAGTTCTGGGAGCTTCCCCAACAGTTTGGACAAATAGTTGGGGCGGTTCAAACCCCCATTATTGAAAGTCACATGGTCTTTGAGACAATTTACAATCTTGTTTTGCAGTTCTTCCACTCTCTTGGGTTCCTTGAGCCCGTGTCTCTCTGCAGAAAACACAATCAGAAACAAAAGAGGAACACACAAAGCAGTTAGCTAGCTGGCAGGACGATGGACGCTCAGGGGCAAGGGAAAATCGCGATAGACCCCTCTGGGCAGTTTCAGAGAAGTGCCCTGCACCTGAGGTACTGACCTGTGACCATAGCCAGGGCAGCAATGCAGGAGAAGGCAGAAATGTCGATGTTCATATTCTGCAAGTTGGAGGAGAATTCAACAATGGAATCAATCCATTCCCCAAAGCCACGAACGCATTGCAACCTGTGCAAGACCACCCCATTGCAAAAGATGAGTTTACCCTCCACTGGGTTGGACCTGCAATTAATACCAAAGAGAGAGAGGGGAGAAAAAGAGAGAGAGAAAAGCTAAACAACTAATTACTTGAAGAGCAATAAATGAGGGATTTAAGAGGCACCTAATTACGGAAGAGTTAATAAAATGTAGACCAGTAGACCTTGAAAGGGTTTAATTTCATAACAATCAAGAACGCCCCCTATCCCACTTCCATTCCATTCACCCAAGGCTTCTGGGCTCATTCCTTCCCTTCTTCTTTTGTCTACTGTCTTTTCCTTCTCCTCTCCCTCTTTCACTTTCTTATTCTGTATTTTTCTCATCCACCCCCCTCCCTTTCATTCCCCTCTGTCTCTTTCTTTCCCTTCTTGACTCCTCTCTTCCTCCTTTCCCAGCCTCCCCGGATTGCCTCCTCCGTTACCTGTACGCTAATCGCAGCACAAACAGTTCTAAGAAAGCAGACTCGAAAAGCAGGTCTTGGTCGGCTTTGGGCAGGTCAGCGAAGCCCGGGATCTTCTCGGCCCAGCCCCTGATGATCTCCATGGAGCCAGTCAGGAGATCATAGAACTGCTGGATATGCTGGGTGTCATCTCCACTCATCTGATAGTCAGGGTTCGCCTGGAACTGGAATTTCATTTTAAAAAGCACTTAATGAGGTTCTCTAAAATATATAACCCGTGAAATTGCTAACCCCGCTTCTAGTAGGGGAGCCAGGTTTTTATAACAATTAAACCTCTCTCTGACCAGTAAGGAAATTAGATGTTCCGGGGCAATTAATTCAATTAGGGATGGTGCTATGAGGTCGCTGCTTTAAATATGTAAATTACCATTTCCATACAGACTAAATACAGTGCCATCCAGCCCTGGGAAACGTTCACTCTTATCTCCACAAAACAATTGACACGTTAGTATTCATGCCAGTCCCAGAGTGGGTCTCGAGCAGAGACGCCCTTTGCAAATCTTAATAAAATTGCAGTGGCTTCTAGGTTTGCCCGACATACTTCCTCCAATTAAAGCCCACACATTTCTCACAGCTGGGGTAAAAAAGGAATCTGACCACTTGATTTCCCACCCCACTGCCATTCCTTCTCTCTCTCTCTTTCCCTTCCCGGACCCCCAAGCAGGCATCCCCCACCCTGACAGTGCCACAGGGGACAAGGATTAAAGCGTCTCTGTGGAAAATTGGGGATCAAATCCAAGTGGGGCGGGGGAAGCGTTTTGTACAGCCTGTGGTTTGGGCATTAGAGGCATGAGTGTGTGAGTATGTGTGTGCGCGGGATGGCAGTAAGAAGGAGGGCTCCCAGAGATGTGATCACTGTGGCCTGTGCTCTCCTCCTTCCTCTGTCCTCCGGTCTACACTCCCAGCAACATGGTTTGTTTGTGGCTCTGTGTGCTGCGGCTCTGCCCACGGCTGTAAAGCCACAGCCTTGCTGGAGGCCGGGGGCTAGTGATGGGTGTGGGAAGGGGTCCTGCCCGTCTGTCGGTTTGTCCACATGCTACCCCCGCCAGCTTCTTACCCTGGAATAGTCCAGGCTGGTCATAGCCGGGTTGGAGTCGACATGGGCCCTGACGAGGGCACTGATCAGACTCACCGGGGGCGAGGGGGGAGAGGGCTCCTGTGGGCTCTTCGGTTTCGAGGGCAAGCGACCTCTCCGGCCTTTTAAACTGTCCGTGCGAACCACTGCAAAGGAACAAACGGGTTAGCGTCGCTCCCCCTAGCGGGACCCAGCTGCCGCCTCGGCCCCTCCCGGGGGAAGGCCGCAGCCCCGGGGCCGCCGGCCGGGCCGCGCAGGGTCCCACTGCTTGTAAAGCCTTTGCTGACGAGAAGCATCAAAAATGTGGGGTGGTTTTATGTCTTCTTCCAAATGGGTCGTTGGGTTGAAGGCGAGAAGGGCCTGGCTGCTTTCTGCAGGGCGGGATGGGTAAGCAGGCAGCTGCTGGGTCGTGGAGGCCAGACTCTGATGGGGGTGGGGGGGTGGGGGGACCCGGAGACCTAACCCCCCCCCCAGCTGTGGGAAGTGGAAAATGGGACTGGGGTGGGCGCAGCACTTTCCCGTGGGCGCCTACCGGGGAGTGGGCTGCTCCTCCCGACCTACCTTCTTTGACCATCCCAACAGCCAGGCACTTCTGAAATCGGCAGTACTGACAGCGATTCCGGCGCCGCTTGTCCACTGGGCAGTTTTTATTTGCTAAACACACGTATTTTGCGTTTTTTTTGTACCGTGCGCTGCAAAAGGAGACAATATAGACCGATTTTTTTTTTTTTTTGAAAATCCAGCAACCCAGGGGATCCAGGAAGAATTTCTCAACGGCTGGGATCTACACTCCCTCCCCACAAACAAACACATATACACCACTCTTTTTTTGTTTTTATTTTTTTTTCCTTTTCTTTTTCTTTCTCTTTCTTTTCGTGTTCCTACCCCAGGGCATTTAACAGGAGAAAATTGATAGCGTTAACATTTGAGCTAACCTCGCCGCTCCTCGCTGTGTTTTATATGCCAAGAGAAGGAGAAGGAGACGCTCAGTAAATACAAATCCGTGGGCATTCATATTATTTACATTCCTTGGAGACCTTCTCTATTTAAAATGATAAGATTATTCAATCAGGATGGCGAAATAAAGAGATCACTTAATTTGACCATAGGGAATTCTGTTCCACTTGGTTAGCTCAGACACGGTTCTCTGTCCTAACCAATTTCAATCTGAACAGAGAAGACAGCTCCTAGCACATGCAAATGACCCTCTTCTAACTCTGGCTCCAGCAACTTCGGGCTGGGGCCTGCCTGCCGGGTCTTCTACGTGCAGAGGATGCGACCCCAGGTCTCCCGGCCTTCTACTTCCCTTTCTCAGGCACCCAGAAGCCTCTGCCACAGTCCGTGGACCTCTGTGGGGCCGCCTTGGCCGACCCGGGAGTTGGGCCAACTAGGTGGGACTGGGTTGCCTGACCCAGGTGCAGCGCGCACTCGGAGGCTCCCGGCACTAGGGGGCCCCTACCTGCCTCCTCCGCCCGGTCCTCGCTCACCTTGAAGAAACCTTTGCAGCCCTCACAGGTGCGCACGCCATAGTGCTGGCAGGCCGCGTTGTCGCCGCACACGGCGCACAGCCCCTCGTTGGAGGGAGAGCCCCGCGACGGCGGCGAGGGCACCTGCGTGTCCAGCAGCTGCGACGCGTGGCCGATCTGCAGGCCTGGGAAGCCCATGGACGCGGGCTTTCGGATGGGGTTGGGCACAGCGAAGGTCTGCCCGTCCACCACGTGGTGGCTGCCCGCCTGCTCCGGGTTCATGGGGACGTGCAGGGGCCCGTCGAAGCGCATCTGGCAGCTAGACACGGGGGTGCCGGGGGGCGACTGCTTAAATGAGAAGAGGGAGAGGCGGGAGACGGGCGTTTTCCTCTGCTCGATCATGTGCGTGGTGGCCACGTAGTTCTGATGGAAGTTGTGGAGGGAGCCTGGGTCATCCCACATGGGGCTGTGCTGCACTTGAAAGCCCG
This sequence comes from Felis catus, assembly GCF_018350175.1. NCBI lineage: Eukaryota > Metazoa > Chordata > Mammalia > Carnivora > Felidae > Felis > Felis catus. Next base: position 146,151,635 of record NC_058375.1, read on the forward strand.
GGGTGGTGGGCGTCGGGGGTGAGGAGGGCTTGTAGTAAACCGACCCGGAGTGCGGCATCATCTCCTCGGACTGAGGGGGCAGGTGGCTGTGTTGCTGGTAGTTGTGCATCTGAATGTCTTCTACCTTAATGGAGGACTGCTGTCCGGACAGGGGCATTTGGTACAAGCAAGGTGGCTTGACGTCGTAGCCTGTGCTGTAGTTGTCCATAAAGGTACTGAAGCTGGGGAGAGAAGTGGTGGCAGTGATTTCAGTGTTGGTGAGGTCCATGCTAAACTTGACAAACTCTGGAGTTAAGAAATCGGAGCTGTATTCTCCCGAAGAGTGGTAACTGTAGCTCTGAGAAGCGGGGCTGGCTCCTTGAGGCGAGGACCCATACTGCGCCTGAACACAAGGCATGGCTGGAAATGAAACAGGGTAATATACACTCAGCCTGGTCAACTGAACACTTTTCCCCGGGCTCGGGTACACCTGGAGCTACACTGGCAGCTCGTGGCGGTCAGAGAGCACGTAGGGACGCGAAAGGAAGGGCGGAGAGCGCGAATGCTGCGAAGCAAAACAGTGCAGGGCATGGAAAGGCTGGTCCAAGGGAGACCCAGAGCTAGAAAGCTATTGAGGGTCTCCATTCCCGGATATCTCAACCGCCTCCCCCCTCACCCCCTCACCCAGCCAGTCCCGCTCAAATGAGCCTTTCCTCTGAATCTCGGGTTCAGCAGGCTCATTCTAGAAATGAGGGTGAATTGCACAATGAGAATGTTGTTCCCCAAGATGATGGGCCAGGAAAGCCTTAAGTGACAGAGTTTGCTGAGGACGGGAAGATCGTATCACCCTGTTTCTTGATGGTCAGGGAACTCGGAGGAGGGAAAGAAAAAAAACAAAGTTGCACTAACCTTCAGCCGAATTACAGGCGTTTTCGAGGAAATTAAAGGTGGACAGTGTCGTAATTCAACGAAGGACAAGGTTTCCAAGATTTTTAGAAAGGCAGTGGGGAGTCCAGCCTGTCGGATCTCCTCCCTGAAACACAGACACAAGAAGCTTCAGGGTGACTTTCCCGACAGATTCATCTGGGCATCAGTAGAGTCACCAGGCAAGTCCATCTATACCTTCCTTGGTTGTTTCATTGGAAATTAATGTGTAGCCTTTACCAAACTTAGGAGTTAAGATGAATGTGTAAAAGAGACGGCTGTAAACAACAGGAAATGCCAACCCACTGCACTGTGTAAGTCCTTGCAGAGAGAGGGTTCTGAAGGAGAAAAGGTACTTCATGTACTTATTTAATACTTATGATGTAATAAATTGGGCCCTTTGCTAAGATGCAGGGGGGTAGAGATGGAGGTGGGAGGGTAGTGTCATTTCCATTTTCGTTTAATTCAGACTCAAATAAGAAGAAACTAGAGTTTAATAAAATGCAGCACTGGAAACTTCTATCAAGTGTTTTCTGTAACCCCTGCGGTTACAGAATGCTAGCAAGGCCTGGGCAGCCCTGAAGGCGATCTGAATGGAAGAGTCTGGATTTTGACACAACACTGGGGTTGAGGATACAGGTGAATTGGCATTCACTTTCCCCCAGGAGATTTGCCTTTCAACATCTTTAGTGGCCAAGGGGTGGGAGGCAGAGACCCTACTTTTCCAGGAGCATCTTAGGTCAACTGCAGAGGGAGGGAAACACTGCTTATCTGGTGTTGGCACCGAGGTTAGAAGCGTTTCCCAACATAGGAAGCCAAACACCTTCCCTATACAGCCTTCCACAATCTGCCTACTTGCCGGAACAAGGCATTCTTGTGTCCCAGTAATTTTCAGATGTTGCCACTTGGAAGGCATTCTAGAGCACAGTCCTATTACTAATGAAAAAGAAAGCCAAATATATCCATTCCTTCTGTTCTCCTTCCCCCACCCCCATAATCTTGCTTCATGGGGAGGAAGGTTAATCAGAAAAAGTAGAAAGGAAAGCGACCCATGATAGCCACAGCCCTTAAGAGATATGCCTGTGCTGGATATTAACCTCCTGGTAACTTCGCAGTTTCATAACTGTACTCTTTACTCTCTATCTCTCTCTCTGTCTCTCTGTCTCTCTCTCTGACGCACTCACAAACACAAGCACGGCATGTGTCAAAACCAGAAATTTCAAGCAACTTAGTAATAGGACACTGTACCAACAGCAACACCACCCCTTATTCAATAATACCCAGGAAACCCTGGCAATCCGGCCAGCCTCGGAGACGCAGTTCCCAAGCAACAAATAAACTGAAGAACTTTCTCCCTGTCCCTTTGTGGGCAGTGTCCCAGACCCTCGTATATACAGGACCTGGAGTCTCCCTGCCCAATGGTAACAATCAATTCTGCTCTAAGCGCAAACTTTGGGCACATTTCCCCGGGCAAGTCCACAGCTCCCCCAAACTATGCAGGTCTCTCTTCCACGTCCACCAATGAGGAGCCTGGAAGCCTGCTGGGAGCCAACTCCCCCCTAGTGCCAAAGCTGGAGTTCGGGCAAATGACCGCTGTGGCTGCACGCACCTATTCCCCATCCTCCCGCCCCGCTCGCGCTCCGAACCTCTGGCGCCCACTTCCAGAAAACCTGTCCCACACATGTGGAAAGAAGAGACGTGCAAAAGAAGAGAGAAGGATAAGGGAACTCGAGCTGCACGGGCTGCGTCTACTCACTTAGGAGTTCTCCGCGTATTTCTTCATTCATTCAACTCGGCCGAAGTGTAGTTCCCTCTGGGAGTCCGAGTGGCAGGGTCGGGAAGGGGTGGGCGAGAGGGGCGAAGGTAGCCTGGTGGCCGAGAGCGGGGAGGGCGCAGGAGAAGGCGGCCGCCTGGGCAGGCGAGCGGGACCGCGGAGCCTAGCGCGAGCCGCCGGGCGGACTGGCCCTGGCCGCCAATGTGCCTTTGTTTATGTGGCTCGCGCTGCCGCTGCCAACATGCACCTAAAGTCTCCGCGCGTCAGCGCGCGTCAGCGGCCCGCCGCCCAATCGCCGCGCCGCCGCGCTCCCCGGACTCCTGGCCGGCTCTCGCTTTGGTATATTTCCGACCTGACGTCACGAGTAGGGCCGATTTTAAGGTGGGAACCGTTCTGGGTTCACCTTGGTCGCCAGCCTGGGTTTTTTTTTTTTCTTTTCTTTTCTTTTCTCTCTCTCTCTCTTTCTTTCTTTCTTTTTTTTTTTTTTTTTTTTTTTCCGAAAGAGGTGTGACCTCTCCACTCAGGTCCGCGCAGCCCGCAGCACCGCGACATCTCACCTCACCTTCCCCCCCATCTCCCAAACCCCCAGGCCACCGCTGCAGCCCGGCGGCTCATTTGTGGGGGAGGGTGCAACAAAAGCCCGGGCGGCAGGGAACGCTGGCGAGGGCCAGGTAGCCAGCACCTGGACTAGCAAGGGGTGGGGTGTATCTGGCAGTGTCCTAACCTCACGCACTCACAACTGTCACCCCCATTAGCGGAAGCGCGTACAGACGTCCCACGACCCGAGACGGTCAAAGGGCTCAGGCAGGGTGGGATTTCCCTAGTCCGATGCATATCCTTTTTCTCCTTTTTCCTGTCCATGGCCTCCTCCTTTGGCGTTGGCATTCTCTGTCTCTGTCTCCCCTCCCCTCCCCCCCCCCCCCACAATCCAAGGTGGAAGGTACTGGGTAGGGCCTGTTCTCTGTGTTCCCTTCTTTCCTTGCAGTGCCCACGTGCAAGGGAGGATGTGGTGCGTGGAAAGGGGAAGAGAGGGGAGCAGGTAGACAGCATCCCAGCCCTTCAGGGATCCCCAAAGTCAGAATGAGGCGTCGCCCACTTTCCTTTCGTAGACAATGCAGCCGAGCAGCGGGCAACAGGTGCGCCTGCGGCGGAAAGGGGCTCTAACCTCGCCTTTCGTCAACTCTAATACTTTCGACACTCCTGGGTGCCCACCAACTTGTACCCCAGTACGAGTTGTAGAGACACAAATCAACCCTCCTCTGAAGCACAAGGGCTCTCGAAACCTCAATCTGAGAGCCAAAAGGGAAAGGCAAAACATTGGGAGAGGGAGGGGTATCTCCGCGAGCGTAAAGTTGTGCGTCTAGCCCTCCCAGGAGAGGGACTCGGAGCACCGTGGCAGCTCGCCGCACCCCCGCGGCTGCCCGAGTCCCAGCCGACTCCACTTTGCAAGCCAATCCGCCCGCCAGGCTGAGGGCGCAAGGCGCTTTCTAGCAAAGGAAACGCCACATCTCCCGGGATCGAGCCCCCTTCCCTGTTCCTCGGGCCCGAGCAGGGCGGGCCTCTGCGGGCTTCTCCCAAGGGGCTGGACGAGGCTGGGACGTGGGGAGGGAGGCTTCCGAGGTATCCCCCTGTCTGCCCGCGAAGAGTTCTAACCGCCCCTCCTCCCTCGGCAGGGCTCGCTTCCAGGCTGCGGGAGCCCCCTGGCAACTTTCCCCCGACCCCCATCCTGGCGTTCCCTGGATGGGCAAAAAGCGCCGCGGAACCAGGCGCGTTCCGGAGCCGCTCAGCTCTAATCTGCACCCTAGCCTTTGCCCGCTCCCCAGCGGCTGGAGAGGCGTAGCCATCAGGTGTCCTGCGGCTGCCCCGGGAAGCCTCGGGCTCCTCTGCGCCGCAGCCTCGGCAAAACCTGCGTGGCCACCTTAAGTTTCCCCCAGATGTTTCGACTGCCGCTGCCGCCGTCGCCGCCGCCGCCGCCGCGGCTCAGCGGTGCCCCAGCGGGCCGGAGCACAAATAAAACCAGGAAGTGTGTGTGAGTGAGTGAGTGTGTGTGTGTGTGTGTGCGCGCGCGCGCGCGTGTGTGTGTGTGTATGTGGGGGGGGGGGGCTGTTGTGGTGAGTGAGGATGTGTGAGTAGGGGGAAGAGGGGAGGAGGGCGAAGAATAGCCTATTAGCATGAGCTCGGTAGCGTCAGCGCCCCGTGGGCAGGAGCGATTCCACGCGAACGAAAGGGAAAAAGTGAGAGTTTGGAGAGCCGGGGAGAAGGAAAGGGGTGGGGGTGGCGGTGACGCAGGGGCGCAGGCATTGACGCACCCGCGGGGCTGGGCCCAAAATAGCAGCGGCTCTAGCTCGGTGGCGCCCTCCCGGGTTCCCTTCCCCTTCCGCGAGGGAGCAGGGCGCTGCCAGGAGGAGCTTTTCCTTGATCCCAGCGGTGGGCCAGGCTCCCGGCAGCTATTTTCAGGCAGTCGGAAACTCAAACGCGGCCACGCCGGGGTGGCGGTTATTATTTTTTAATATATTCCTAGGAAAGCGGGGGCCAGGAGAACTTTAAGGTTGTAACCAGCACCCTCCATACACAAACACGCACATCTGAGTAGGTACATTCCCTCCACAAGTTCCTCCTCCCTTAGGGCCATTTTAAAAAACACTAGGCTTTAGCCTGGGTTGAGCCTGGGGACAACTTGAGAATTCTCTCCCAGAGAGTGGAAAAGTGTTCTGCAGTTCTTAAAGTGAGCTCTGAGGTAGACACACATTGCAGTGTGATGCGTTATTCTACAGCAGCAACCTGTCGAGTCTGGCTTAACAGAGCCCTTGCCCAAGTCTTAATGCACCCAAGATCAAGAGGCAGTTTTCCACAGCAGCTAATTATAATTATTAGTAACTGGAAATGGAAGGATTCAATATCACATTGAAAAAGAGACAAAAGGTGGACATTTGCCCTTGCATCCTACAACTTGTTTAAGAGTTCTCCCTCTTCTTCAAATTCCTATTTTAGTTCCTGGCAAGCGTTACTTCTTAGGAAGGCACCCTGTATGCAAGACTGATAAACTCATTTGAACCAATTACTGGATAAGCTACTTCTTGGGCTAGCATTTTTGGTAGGGCTTCGGATGTGCTCGGGGTGGAAAGGATGTAACACAATCATCAGAAAGAGTAAAAAAGGACCAAGCTCAAAGCTCCTGACTCCTGTGTCCCCACCAGATTTTAACGGAACGAAGTCTCAGTAGAACCGCCAACGTCTGTAATTGACTGATCCTGTCAGTAGGGGGCCTGACTCCACAAGGATCAGGAAGATTTCACTCACTCACTCACTCACTCACTCACTCACTCACTCACTCACTCACCAGCTAGCTATTTACTACTTAGGCCAAACCCTAGGAGAGAAAGCTGCAGGCCCAAATATTCGGTACTGTGCTGGAATTTATAAATAGCTACAAATCTTTTATTCTTGTCTGTTTTTCTTAAAGGGGGAAAACAGTTGAACACATGGAATTAGGTTCACAATAGATACTCTTTTTTTCCTCCTGCCCATGTTTAACTCACTGTTAAGTCACAGGGGGGGGAATCAAAATAGTAATAAAATCTCTCATTTTATCACCAAGTAGCGCAAATTGGCATATAGTTTGGAAAAATGAAAGCATGTTTTAAAATCCTATGATTACATGTTTAAATAAATTATAGTTTAGAAGAGGATTCCTGTGGGTGTATTTGCTAGTACATAAGAGAATGCTTTTGTGCACAGAGGTTTAATTACACATATAATGGAATCAAAATGTAGAATTGAACAACCTTTTAGGAAATGTTAAAATGATGCTTTAGGCTAAAAGAAACTGAAATTTTGCACTTATACATGACTGCAACCCTTCATAATTTTTTAACATAGATTCTTGAATATAAACTATTTTATAACTCAACTAAAATGACAATACTAGTTGTTTTTTTTTTTCAGGGCCAGGATTCTGATACAACTTTAAATTACTGGGATGTATAAATGTGTAAAATTAGCCCCACTGAAGGTCTGTTTTCTTTAATGAGTTAAATAGGAGTGAAAATTGGTCTTATACATAAGTAGCTCCTTCTTTTGGAAACAACTAAATGACAAAATTGCCAATTCTGTCAATCTATACAGTTAAATGATGTCAGAAAATCATTCAAGGAAGTCATGTTACTATATTATCTTTTAGGATATTAACCAATATTAAGCAGAATATATTGACACATGTATAGAAAGATATTTTTATAAAAAATAATATAAATAATACATACACTCACATCTAAACCAAAGTATTTTATTTTATGCATGGCTAGACAGATTATACTTAATAAAATTGAGCTTTTCGTATAATTTAGAAAGCAAACATAGATGTAATCCCATAGGATTTTCCATCTTAATGCATGGGAAAGGGGTCCTTAGGGAATCTTTTCACTATTCTCCCAAAATGAACTCAGAGTAGCCCTTACAATTCAGATATAGTGAAGAGACATCACTGTTATACTGTAGGAGTTGAGGTATGTTTAAGATATTTCGTAATAAAATTACTTAATGGAAAACGATCTTAGACATTAAAATGAGATCTATATTTTAAGTTATATTTTGACAAATTTATATTCATGGCATTTGTTGCCATTCAGCAAGACATTTTACATTAGTGATAGAAGAGAGAAATTTTCACTTTGGAAAACAAACTCAGTTATGGAACTACAAAATAATTTTTTAATATTGAAGGTTTTTTTTTGCTTTTTTTCCTTTTGCCTTTTCATTTGCATTAATAGGATATTAATCGGTCAATCATTTATTCTCTTCATATAGGATGCTTACACAAGAAGTCAATTGCTTACCTGATATTCACATTTTGGGTAGTTATGGCGTTTTACTCAGTTTTATTCAGCCCAATTTTTTTTTTTTTTTACCAACATCACTCACTGAATGCAAAATTATTTCTTACTTCAATACAGAACTCCATTCTAGAAATGTGTAAAGATGTGCAGGAGAAAACAGCACTCTTTTTTTTCTAGAAGCATCTACTTGCAAATTAAAATTATAAAACTGAACATATGGTAAAGCCTCATGCCACTCAAAAAGTATTTTGCATAATAAAAATTCTTCATCTTTTCTCTAATGCTTGACTCTCAGTAACCATCTCCTAAACAATTGCTTTTAAACTAATCACTCAGTATTTTCTTTCTGTATGTGTGGTAAAGTACACAGAACATTAAATTTACTATCTTAGCCGTTTTCAAGTGAACTGTTCAGTGATGGTAAATACATTCACATTGTTGTGTACGCATCATCACTATCCCTCTCTACAATGCTTCATCTTATAAAGACGAAACTGTATACCCATGAAATAGTAACTAGCCCTTCACCCGTACTCCCAGCCTATGGAAACCACCAGTATTTTCCATGGAAGAATTCTTTTTGGTTAAGCAAGGAAGGGTAACTTTGGTTTTGTATTTCATTGCTCATTTCAGTAAACATGGATGGGAGGGTCAGTCATTAAATTGTACCAAGTCCTAGAAGACATCTTAAAGATTCTACAAATAAGTAGCTACATGCTAAGAAAATATCAAGGGCACTTGAAATTCTAAAAGTAGCTAATAACATTAGTAACTATCACAGTATTATATAGCATACTAAGTAGATAAAATGCATACACTTTGTGACAGTTTCTGTGCTTATATCACAGCTGGCTAGTTTTGGTCTACCTTTAATGACAAAATAACCACTTTTGATTCTTTTCTTTTTCCTCAGACTAACTGGTGGATAGGAACCTCTTGATTTAATAAAAAATGAACATCCTGCACTGATATATTACGACAAAGACATATATGCCCTTTTCCTCATCATAATTCTGCAATTATCAAGCCTACAATTTTAACACTACAAAAGTAACTTATAGCAAGGACCCTTATAGTGATAAGTAATAAATCTAATTACCATATCCTTTGAATAGATGTAATATAAATTTCATTGCTCACTTAAAAGTTCTAAAGTTAACAGCATAAACTTGAAGTTGAGTAATTAAGTAATCCTTATATAGACACTTATTAAAGTATTTATACATATTATCTTAAATCTACATCTATCATTTTGCCAATTAAAATTAGGACTTTAATTGCAATTAAGTAATTTAATTGCCAATTGAACAGCAAAATTGCTAAGTGACTAATTTTAATGCCTATTTTAATTACCAATCATGACTGGGGAGGGAGCTAATCAAGTTACATCAAGCAGTACCAGAGTAATGATGTGAAGAAAAAAAAAAAAAGTAGAACAAACATTCAAGGCTACATGCTTTAAAAAAAGAAACATAAATTAAATAAATGCAAACACAATCTTATAAATGTATAAAAATACTGTATTTCAATATCTGAATACAGAACATGAAAGAGAACAAGATTAATTAAAGAAGCCCCTGTCAATCTTCAGTCAAAGTAAGGAAAACCAAGTCAAATTTTTATGTGGTATTTACATGGCACTCACACTAACCCAGATAAAAACAAAGCTGCATATAGCTGAGAATAAAAGACTGTTTCCTGCCTGGCTGGTTAAATATTTACAGATTGACAGTTTTTAAAGAATTCTTTTAAAATGAAATGCTATAAAAGAGAGAAACAAGTTTCCAATGCAGCAATGTAGATTTTAAATTTGAAAAGCAAACAGGGCCAGTGCAGTGGGACCAGCATACTCTTTCCTCATGGCTCTCCTCCCCACCCCCACTCACTTGAATGCAGAGTTCTATTAGAGGCCTAATGCCCATCCATAACTTGTCCCATGTTCCTATGAGAAACACATACATCTGCCCTATCTGCCCTATTTTAAAATACATTCGTGAGTAAAAAATAAGAAGGCAGCTAGGATTACATCACAATTAAAATTAAAGCATGGGGAGTATACCCTCTCCTAAGGGTATCTCTTCATTTTCAATTAAAATAAACATGTCAGCTCAAGATAAAAGCTGTAAACCAGCAGGCAACCAGAAACAGTGGTGAAAATCTTCTTGGCCAATACAAACACATTTTCAAAAGTTTTCTTTTCCAAACGAATTCTCAGATTAGCAATATGGAAGGGCAATATTGAACGAGGGAGGTGAAGTTGAGAGCTCAAAAAATAGAAAGTGATTCCCTGGTAGACAATAACAATGCTAGGACTTCCCAGCCACAGGGACCGCCTTGGCTGCCAGCCACCTCATTTAGAGTAACAATGGACATCCATCAAATCTTCATTTAAAATAAAAGTCATGAGGCAAGGTCCACATCTTGTTTTTACTACTGGATGTGTCTACCAAAAATATACATCGTTTAGGTCTACAAAAGGGCCCCAAATCATTCATGAACTATCTGTAATGTTGTAACTTGAGAAAAAGCAAATCGTGCTGCTTAGGATTTTATTTACTAATGGACTTGAATTCTGAAATGAAGCACAGCAGGCCTGGCTTTTGAAGGAGGAGCACGTTAATAATCATGGAGCCTAACAAAAGGCTGCATATCTGCTCATGACAATAACAGCTTTATAAGGCGAGTTCTGTGTGACTGATTAAAGGACACACTCACTGCCTATTCACAAGTCACGGAGATGGAGTCATTATTGACAAGCTCACTTCTGATCAGGGTTAAGACTCATTGAGTGCTGGTGCTGCAGAGAGAAAACCTTAGCCATTAAAAGATTACCAAAAACAGCCCCCAGAAATGGTCGCCATAACTCAGATATAGATCTTAATGTGTTCTGTGGAAGATTTTTCTGCTATATAAATACACAAAAGGTCTTAGATTATTTGGTATTGCCAAGATGATCGCACTAACCCAAGCACCAGGTAACACGTCATCACCTACGACAAAAGGAAAAAAAAAAAAAGGAAAAATACTGTCTTGTAATTTCAAAATGATACTGAAAGGACATGATGTCTAGACAAACTTTCAGAATGTTAACTTTCAGACCCGGACATGACTGAAAATATATTCTCGTTCAGATTGCTTAGGTCTGTCTTGTGTATTTTGTTAGTCTGTGAGGTCACATGAATTCACGTGGTGGACATATTGTTGGAAGGGAAATCTTCCAAAGGATAGTATGACCATAGATTTCAGATATCCCTTAATGGGTAAAGGTTAAAAAAAAAATGTTTTCATAAGTTGTTTACTTTTTTGTTTTAGCCTTCTTTCTTGTTTTCCACGTTGCCTCCCTGCATTAGTGGAAGAAAAAGGAGGGATACACTAAGAGACAACCATGTTTATAACCTGAAATTAGAGGCAATCAACCATTTTATTAGTCACCAGGATACTTAAAATAAGACCTGTGAAATATTACAGAAATATTCCACTAGGATCTAAACAGTGACCTCAGTATGCTGTGACTGACATGGTGGGGGGAAAAAAAACAAACGACCAGCATCGCCACATAGATGATCCAAGTTAAAGTACACACATAGTGTGTATGTGGGAGGTTGGGGGGGGGGGTGTGTGTGTTTGTGTATAGAAATTGTTTGGCCGGGGAGTTCTTCCTTATATTTCTTATATTTCATATTTCTGAGGACTGTTTTCTGTAAGTTATTTCCCAAACTTTAAGAATAACTGAAGTTTATTTAAAAAAAAAAAAAAACAGAATTTCAAATAGTTAATAGGCTTAGGAGTTATATTGAAACAACTCAGAACACATATTTTTCGTAGGAGTTCTTTAATTTTCTGGATTCCAAAAAGTATGGTGTTCCTAAACATTACAAACTCTTAAGTAACTAGCTCTGGAAATTCATATTTTCCATTTCTCCATACTCTCATCAATTAGTATTTGGTTGGCTGACTGGAAATTTCTGAGACAACGGTTTTGCCAAACTTTATAAACTTTGTTTTGTTCGGGAGTGGGGGCGGGGAGGGGGGAGGAGGAAGGCAATACAGAAACCAGCTTTCACAGCCAGAATGATTTGACAGGGCCCCTCAAGCCACAAATAGATGCTACAGAATTTGAAACGCAGCTCTGTAGCTCAATTTATACCACAGAAAACTGTGAGATGCTATCTCCCTGTTGTTATAACGTATCAGGTCAAGGGATATAAATTGCACCAGGTAATTCATTTTGCCGTTCGGAGAGTCATTAAGATCCTCCCAGAATATATGTGATTGATATCCCTGGAGGTGAAAGGCTAAAGGAACCATATGGCAACATGTTGCATTCCGTATGCTATCTGCCCATCCGTGCTTAAGCTGCCATTAGCAACATCTGTACCTTACGGAAATCCAGCTGCGCCGACGACGGCTGACGGAATTGTACTTGGGGGGGAAATCTAGCTTAGCGCCATTAACTTGAGACTTAGAGTCTATCTACCAGGACGGATGGAAGCTTTCACAATTACACGAGACGACACAAATGCTTTATTAAAGTTTAATTTTGAACTCCCAATTAGCGAAACTGCATTACAAATCGATTGCAATTTCCTAGAAGGCACGGCAAGTTCTCTGCCGGCCTGCCACGTGCGAGAGGCTCCAGAGCAAGCTTTCGCAGCTCGCGGCAGCGGAGAGGGGACGGTTCAGAGCCGGTCTCCGCGTCCCAGGAAGTCCCTAAAATCCCCGCCAGCCCCTCCTTCCGCAGGGTGGGGGCGTACCCGGCCAGAACCGGCGGGGAGGGGCGGGGGGAGTCCTCTATTATCTTGGTCTCTCGGGAGGAGCCTCATCTAGTCAGTCACTCAGAAGTTTCTCTTTCGCTCTTGGCGTGACACCCCAGATCGGCTTCGGGCGCGCGGGCCAGCGGGGCGGAGGAGCCGGGAGGCCGGAGTCCCGGCAGGGCTGCCCGGCGCTCGCACCCACCCCGCTCCCCTCCCCCCAACCCAAACAAAGCCCCGCTCCAGGTCCAGGATACGTTACCTGCCCGGCGCTCCCGGCCCCTCGGTCACCGCATCCCCCGCAGGCGCGCCTTGTGCGGGTCCCGCTCCCCGGGACGCACAAAGTGGCCGCCCCCGGCCGGCTAAATCCCCCTCTCTCGTCATGTTGGGGGTGGGGGGAAGAGGGGGAGACGGGGGAAGTGGAAGCGGGGAGGCTGGGCCCAGGGGAACTTACTGGTAAAAAGAAAAGAAAAGAAAAAAAAAAAAAAAAAAGGTAGAAGCTGCTGGTGAGGGGGGCGTGGGGGGCCCGGGGCCCGGCCAGGGGCAGAAGAGGCCGGTTACCTTTCGGGGAAGTCGAGGGCGGGAGGGAGGGGGGGGTCAGGGAGCGGCCGCCCGCCCCCCTCCCCCGACCCCCAGCGGCGGCGGCAGCTGCACACACAGAAGCCCATTGTCACCGGCGCCGGGCGCGCAGCCCCGCGGACTCGGCCCCGCGGCTAAGCGCGTCAGCGGCCCCGTCAGCCGGGCCGGGCTCCGTGACGCGCGCGCAGCCAGCTCTATAAATAACCCGCCGCCGGGCGGCTCGGGCGGCTTTCCAGTGACGCTGGGGCAAGGCGCGGGAGGAGGAGGGCGAGAGGAAACAATAAAGCCGCCCGCCCGCCTCCCCGGCCTCCCTCCGCCCTCCCCCGGCCGCCCTGGGCCCTTCCCGCCGCGCTCGGCTTTCCCCGCCCCGGCCCGCCCCGTTCGGAGCGCCGCTCGCGGGTGGGAAGGGCCGAGCCGAGCCCAACCCACGAGTTTAGCGAAGGGGTCGCTGTGTTACTTACTCGCAGCTCGAGTTCTGCCTCGGGAGGCTTTCTCCACTCTCCGACACCCGTCCTAGTACAGGTAGGGTGTGTTGGTGGTGGCAGATCCTCAGTTCAAAACCAAACAAAAACCTTCCAGCTTCCGTGTCCTGATGTAGCGTATTTCAAAGTATGTGCGTGCGTTCGCATCTCCTAGAGTTCCGCCCACGTCCCTCTCTATATCTGGATCAAATCCTTCCTTCCTTCAGACTCCACCAGGATTGTTTATCTAGGTGGGTTTTTGTGGACCCAGGGCCATGTTACTGTTTGCATTTGGGAAGTTGGACGAAGGGTGCCCAGTGGAAGCAGCGTGGTCCTGGCTTTCAGGACTCATGCTCTCAGGCTCAGCATTTTTGCATACCTTTTTGGCTTTGAACGTAGCGCAGGCCATTTGAATTTTCCAAAAGCCTACAGTCTTTCAACGTGCTGGGCTTTCATCAAGGCTGCCACTTAAAGGGGGCTTTCTCTATGGGTAATTTTGTGGGGGGGGGCGGGGAGGGGGAACCTTCTGTTCAAGTTTCCATACGTAGGCCAGTCTGTCCCACTCCTTAACACTCCTCGTGCCCATTAAGGAGACAACTGGAGGTAGTCTGTTTTCTTGTAACCACCGGCTAAAGGACTAGTCAGACGATAATTTCTCCTCCTGAGCAAAATGTCTCCGATATATGAACTCCACGAATTTTCTGGGATGCCGGTATGTAATTTGCAGGTGGAAACAAAAGTTTTTAAGTGACCTGGCATGGATACAGTGAGTTAAAAGGCCTGAGGAAATGATTGTTGATTCACAATCAAGACAAAATGGGGTAGTGAAGGGTTCGCTGGGCTGGGAGTTTGAAGACTAGGAAATTTGGGTTTTAATTAGGTAGGTCTTCATTGCGATTCTCTGTGCCACCTTGCAGAAATGACAGCCTTTCCGGCTGCCTGGGTGGCTCAGTCGGTTGAGGTCACTTTGGCTCAGGTCATGATCTCGCAGTTGACCGGTTGGAGCCAAGCGTTGGGCTCTGTGCTGACAGCTCGGAGCCTGGAGCCTGCTTTGGACTCTGTGTCTCCCTCTCTCTCGCTGCCCCTCCCTGCTCAAGCTCTATCTCTCTCTGTCTGAAAAATAAATAAACTGTAAAATAGAAAAAAAAGAAAAGAAATTACAGCTTCTCTGCCTCAGTTTCCTTATCTTCAAAATGGAGAAAGGCTGGTTTCTAAGACCCTTTCAGTGCTAACATTCTAGGATGCTAAAGGACATAATTGTGTTCAGATACATAAAGTTATTAATATGAATACCTGTGTCTCAAGGGAAAAGGATAACCAAGTATAGAATTACTCAGTCTTCTGACAATTTATTACTTTGTACATTTTCAAAGAGAAAATATATCAGGGCCACTTCAGAAAAAGAATGAATTCAACTATATCATTAAAACTATTTTAAGAGGAAAAACATAGTTGTCACTGTAGGCCTCATTTACATGATAGCAGAAAGAATTACAGTCTGATGATGTCTCAGGGCCTTTCCAACACCATGTTCTCTAATGGGAGTGAAAGAGTATGAGATGCAAAACGTACTAGGATCACTTTTCTCCCATTTTGCCCCCAAATCTGGTTTGTATAGCTTTTAGGAGGCAGTTCTCATTTGAAAGACACAAAATTGTTTCTCAGTGAGTGGTACTTAAGAGACAGGCAAAGTCTTCTTCTGACTGACCCTCATCATTGTCAGAATCTGCCTTATTTTTCTGTCTCCAGGCTGGTGAAGGCAGAAAACATAAAACAGGCAGAAACAAGTTTAGAGCCGAAACATTTGCTTCACGTAGACACCACTGAGGTGTGATCACAACTAAAAGTTAACCAGTATTTTCCCGGTTCCAAAAGCACATCTGTCTCTCTTTGCCATAAAATGTTTGGTATCTCCCTAATTTAATTTCACTTAAAGTTCTTTCTCCTGCAGCTTATAAAGAGGTATTTTTCTTTCACTACTACTTTTCTGAAACTTCCAGCGTCTCACATAGTTTTCAGTTAAAACATTTTTGCTTCCTTCTTCTCTTTTTTTTTATGTGGTAAATTTCATTGTCCTTTATCCTTACCCTTAAAAAATTTAGCAGCATGAGAATTAGCCTTAAACTGAAACATGCCCCCAATTTTCTTTTTAGCTCTGGAACCCAGTAGAAATACAGCGAAACAACTAGTTTCTCAAAAACAAAAGAAAAACAAAAAAAAACCCCAAAAAACAAGCGCGCTGAAATTTGTGAAATAGGAGACTGAAAATGTGGAAAATCTTTCATTGGATCTCCTTGATAGCATAAAGCGTGTTATGATTTTTTAAACATAGTGAATGTTTTAGAATATGGATATTTCTCAGTATTTCTGATGTTTCTGTCTACCTGAAGTTAAAGCCTTTTAAAAGACTCCTCTACAGTAACGGTATTGAAGAATTTCTTAAAGAAACTACTGTGCACTCTCGCCTTACTCCTCAGTTAATCCTGCTCCGGATTTAGACAGTGGTGCCAGTCAGGTTGAGGCTTCAAAGGAATGAGCACAAATATTTGCCATATCCTATGCAGTATAGTTTTGGTGATAGAATTCATTTCGGAAAATATCATTGAAGTTATAGTATAAGCAACTCTCATCAACTCCAAGATGGATAAATAGAAGGTTAACAGGAAGAGGGATGAGGGATTCTCAGCATTCCCAAAGAAAGGAAACAAGGTTATAGACCTAGGAGTTTTCTGCATTTAAAAGGCCAAGAGATCAAGGCAGGCAGTGTTCTTATGAAAAAAGTTAAAAAAAAATTCATCAAAATTAACAGGAATCCCGACATAGTTCGAAATATGCACATACGTACGTAACTAGCCCTTCTGATAAGGTTGCCCTGATTTTAATGGTTCACCCCAAACTGCACAGTCTTTGGTAACTCGCTGCTGGAGATCCATTGCACACAACTTTTTTCTTCCGGTACACATTATAACATCAAATCAGGATTTGTGAACCGTGAGTTTTAACAAATTCCTTGTGAGGGTTCAGGGTACTAGGCCTTGTTGCCCTTTGATCCATCCAGACCTTCTCTGGTCTTTATCATGGGGGAGCAAAGGGGGTGCTGACCTGCCAGCTGTGATTTCCCTGCCTTCCTCAGGAGCTGGAGTTCTCTGCCAGCTGGGTGTGACCAGTGGAAAGCCAGATCAGAGGACATCCCACCCAGCCCCCAAGGTCTATACTCCCCCGCAGGACCTCTGACCCTGGGTTCCAGTAACCTTGCCTTTTCCCTTTATTCCTCCAGCATTTGGGTTGTAGTGGCTTTACCCTGTTGAAAAATCACTGTCCTCTTTTTGTTTCTCAGCCCTTCAGTCACCTGTTTTACAGATTCCTTGAATTAAATTCTCCCTGCGTTGACTACTTAGAGCAGTTTCTGTTTTCCAGGTTGGAGCCTGACTGCCCACATCCTATTGTATGACTGTATTGGCTGCTATACATGGAAAAATCTCTTATTCCTTGATTTTCTTTTGCTAGGAATTATTTTTTTATTGTGCTATTTAGAAAGTGCTCATAAAAGGTTCAGCCCTCAGGGGAAAAAATTAAACATTTCTTAAAATTTTGTTTTCAAACTTTTTACTGTTCAGTCGGAACAGGGCTGATGCTTAACTGAGCCTGATACAAAAATTCCATGCTAAACAGAAGGGTGGCATATAATAATTGTCAAGGTTTAATTTCCATCACACATCTTCCTTAAGGCCCACTTACTAGCTTATTTGCCAGTGGTTTCTCTGCCCCCTTGTATCTTAGTGCGGGGCAGGGGGTTGGGTGGGGGGGAGGGGAGGAGGAAGGAAGAGAGAGAGAGAGAGAGAGAGGGAGAAAGAAGAAAAGAGAAAATAAAGAAAAAAACTTTCTGTATTATTAATTTGAAATATCATGTATGTGGATCCTTGGGATAATATTTCAAAATCTAAATTATGTTTACATTTTGTTTTCCTCCCTGTATTTTCTGCTACTGCCAAACTTTCAAGGAGAAAAAATTCCAGGAAACCTCCTACAGTATCTTGAAGACGCTTCAAAAGGAAAAGGATTCCCCTGAAGCTGGAAAGATCTTCCTGGGCACATGCAAGGGAAGATAGAAACAGAGGGGTCAGTGTTTCCTGAGGAGAAGCACGGAGCTTGGAGTGATACTGGAGGAGTTGCCCAAGGAGAGAACCAGAAGTTGGCAGAGAAGTCGATGAGGTCATGCTTCCTGGTCTAGCATACAGGTGTGTCAGGGGAGACAAATCATTGCACAGATACCACCTGGCCCTCACTCATGTGTACTAGGGAGGGATTATACCAGTTCTTCCATCAGTTGCCCGTTAGCACCAGATAGCCGCAGTGACTGGTCAGAATATGTGTGGGGGCCACCAGGAAAGAGCCCTCCCTTTCTTTGTTCTCTGTTCTCGAACATGGAGAGATGGAAACTGCCACCGCACGGCAAGAGTCTGTTGGAGAATAGAGCCAACGCAGAGAAAGAGGATCCAAGAGATGGAGAAGGAGAAATTGGGTGCTGAAGACATTTGAGCCTGGATCAAGCTATTCTTGGAGCTAAACCTACCACCAGATTCTCAAGTTATGTGAGTAAATCAGTTCTCTTTTAGCTAAAGTCAGTTAGGAGTGAATTTTCTGTCAATTGCCTTAGAAAAGAGTTCTCGCTGATACACTTGTCCTTAATACCTTTTCAAGGCCATAATGCTGGGACATAGTAAGTACATCACTTACCTGATGACTAATAGTGGATGCACACCATATGACATCAATTTATTTTGCTACTGCTACTGGGCAGGGCAAGGGGGGCCTTAATGTTATCACATAGGAAGTGGCATGTCAAAATCAAGTGGGAGTGCCCACTGTGGGTTAAACTTCCAGGAATGATGCAACTCTTCTTGCCCCAGTCATTAAGCCTTTTTTTCTTTCTTTCTTTTTTTAATGTTTATTTATTTTGCAAGAGAGAGCACGTGAGCTGGAGAGGGAAAGAGAGAGACAGGGAGAGAGAGAATCCCAACCAGGCTTCACGCTATCAGCTTAGAGCTCATTGTGGGGCTCCGTCTCACAACTGTGAGATCATGACCTGAGCTGAAATCAAGAGTCAGATGCTAACCGACTGAGCCACCCAGGTGCCCCTAAACCTGGCGATCACAAGATAGAAATCAACGGTCAAAGCAGGAGACGTGAAACATAGCAGCCTTTGGTCCCTATATATCTCCCACCTCTTTAACACTGCACCTGAGTCTAGCCTCCAGTCCTAGCCAACTAAAAGTAGTTCCCCAAATTGCTCATGCTGCTTCTTCATGAATTAGTAGCTTGGCACTAGCTCTCTCCTCAGGCTGGACTGGATTTCTCCTACAATCTACCCTTTGAGACTCAGCTTGTGCCCCAGCCTCTGGGAAATTTTACCTGACAGCACCAACATTGCCCTGCTCCTCACACCTGGCCATCCCCATCCTCTAAAATTGAGCGCTTACTGTGTCACACTCTGTACATCCTTCACTGTGACCCATATGCAATTATTTGTTTTATTTGTCTCTCCTGCTGGACTGAGCTCCATGAGGGCAGCAATTCTCTCCAATACTTCCTGGAACTTTTGGGGACCTGGCTGTTAAGCTATCAAAAATTCTTTGTGAATAGTGGAAATAACTGAGTGTATGAAATGAATGAATGCAGAAACAGAAGGAGTCATACATTTTCATAGTTGGGACCTTGGAGTTCACCTAATCCTTATGATCAAAATATTGATCAAAATTCCTATCACAATAGGAATTGCAAGGTTATACATTCTAAGAGAGTACAATGTTAAATTTAATTAGAACTTATATAATTGTATCCTTTATTTTATTTTTGCATAAATATAGCAATATATTACAAAGCACCTCTAAGAATTCTCATTCTTTAAACTTGGCTACCTTTCTTCTCTATTTCACATTTAAGATTTTTAAATTCTCTTTAAGTATTCTATTTCCTATGCATGTCTGTTTGCTCCTCAGACCTACACGATATTTGTGACTAGATAATATTTTATTATAACCAAGAGCCAAAACATCAGTTCAAATAGCACGTGAAATGAGACACTTAACAGAGCCAAGCTAATTATAGTTGGAAAAAGACCCTCCACCCACCTTATACAAACACACACACACACACACACACACACACACACACACACACGTTCATATCCATACTCTTTAATAATTCCAGGATTTCAACATCTTTGTGTAGGAAGGGAGTTGCTGTCACTTGAAAAGGTTACAGTAATGCATCCTGTTTCCTATAGACCTATAAGAATCTGGGCATGGTTAGAAGCAAGAGGATGAACACAGTGGGAATCGACATAACTGCATAAAAATGTAGCCAGTTCTCTCCATGAAGGGTAGACTTAGTACAGATTATTTTCTGGGAAATGTTTCTTTTTTTTTTTTTTAAATGTGAATTGTCTTTGATAATTATTCTTTGCTTTTGGAGGATTTGTATGTGTAGAATCCAACAGATGATCAAGAAGAATGAGGTGGCAAATCTTCAGTGCTACAAATAGGCAAAAGTAAACGACAAATGCTACAGGGACTACATTGTTAGAGACCTTCTGTGTTGCTTGACTGAGCCTTCCGGAAACGTATTGCTGCAAATAATATCCTGTGGGTTGCACTGGTTGGGAAAGGGCGATGAACCCTCCAGGAGATTCAACTACCATTATTAGTGAAGTGTAAGGTAGTAAAGATATAGACTGTAGAGCAATGGAGGAAGGTGCTTTGTTTCTAAGACGAAAATATACAAGGGTGGACCTTGAGATTAAGGAGTGAGGCTAGGAATTGGGGTATGCTCTTAAGGATCTCTGTGTAAATATTTTACATTAAGTTTTTGGTTGCCCTTATCTTTGAACTATCTGGAAGTTTTATTTTATGAACAGTTTTTAATCTTTCCTCTATGTTGTAATCCCCTTCATTTGTTTCTAATCTTTAGTTGTTATTAACACCAGTACGGCCTCCTGTGGTGGGGGGTGTGGGACAATCAAAGAAAAGAACAGCATAAGAAAGTACAGCCATCTGCATATTGCACCTCCTCAGGGCTGTAGTGTTGTGGTCCCCACTTATGGCAGTGGTGGGGGGGAAATGGGTAGG
Source organism: Felis catus (assembly GCF_018350175.1). Taxonomy (NCBI): domain Eukaryota; kingdom Metazoa; phylum Chordata; class Mammalia; order Carnivora; family Felidae; genus Felis; species Felis catus. The sequence continues at coordinate 146,172,065 of NC_058375.1, forward strand.
GGTGAGGGGTGGAAAAAGAGTAGTGGTCTGAGGAAGGGCATGGAGAACAAGGCTCCTGAAAGGACTGTGAATAAGCAGATGACTCAGGAGCAGACGGGGGGGGGGGGGGGGGGGGGGGGGGGGGGGGGGGGGGCAAGCGATGGCGGCTGGGGTTGGAAACGTTCTTTGTTTAAAGGAATCAGAGCTTCCTGTCTATTCTACCTTTCATTACTGAGTCACCAAGCCTCCCCTGCTGTCCTCAAATCTGGCTACTTTTTCCCTCTTCCTTCGGCTTTCATCATTTTTTTTTTTTTTTTACCTAGATTTTGGCAACAGCCACCTACATTGTTTCCTGTCACCAGTTGCTTCCTTGCTCTGGTCTGGTTCTCCTCCACAGCATCAAAGAGCGCTGGCCTATGACCAGTGCTCTTACTGGTACTTCCCTTAAAAAAAATCCTTCTTTCTGCCCGCTTATTGTCTTGGGGATTTCTTTTGAAAAGTTGTCACCTTTCATTTGGAGACTTAGGTATTCAAAGCTAGCAGATACCTGTTTGGTTAAGAGGTGCCATTAAAGTCATTTGTCCTGCTTAAAAGGTTCCATTTAAAGATTTACCCATTTAAAGATTACGCAAATTTTCGGTATTGAGGCAGGTGGCCCCACAGTAGAAGCAGTGATGTCCTTGAAAATCTACTTTGTTTAGGAAAGCAGATATTCACATACTGATCAAAAGGCTTGTGGGATATGCCTCTTTGACAGTTCTATAAATCCATCAAATATTTCTGTTCATAGATGAATCTGGGTGGAGAGAGATGGTAATATGATAGAGACAATGGTGGGGTCTATGAACACAGATTTTGGATACAAATAGATTAATTCTTGGGCTTGGCTCTTTACCTCTGTACCTCATTTTATCCTGTTATATCATGGGCTTAATAGCACACACAGCCCACTTAATTTCCTGAAAGTTATTTATAGCATTTAAAAAAGTCTTCTATGAAGTTAATTTCATGCCTGAATTTTTAATACGCATAATGATTTATAAACACATGGAAGAGAAAGGAAGAGCCAGAAAATATGCCCCTTTATGCATCCCAGTAAGTCATGCCATTGAAAAGGGGCCCAGACACAGCTTTGAAATCCAGTCTGGAGTTCCAATTATCCCTCTCTTTTCATATGCTTTGTCTATCATGATTGAATGGATAGCATAAAACTGATATATAAAGTCTTTTCCTCATCTATATTGTAGAGAAGTACACCATTGACGTCTTCATACATGTCATTAATATGAGATTTCTCCTATATCAACAATAATGTGTTATAATACATTCAACTTTGGTATTTAGTTTATATGCCTTAAATTCAAAAGCTCTTCACCCACTACTGCCCACATATGCTGACAACTGTTCTGATCCCAGCAGGAGTAACAGATTTTCTTTCTGAAGCGTTGCAGAACTACAACCAGAGTGTTATTATTAGATGAAAGATCTCATACTGGTTTTGCGATAGAGAAAAAAGAAAGAATCGAGATGAAAATAATCTAGGCTATTTAAAAATGCCCCACATTTTCAAAATTGTAATTCAGTTGGGTTTTCAAAGGTAACATATTCAAATGGCTCAAAGTTCAAAAGGTAAAAAATTATAATCAGAGAATAATTTCTATCATATCCCTGTTCCCCTGCCATCCGGTTCTTCCAGACTACACTAATGTTATAAAATGTTTGTATTTTCTCCCAGAGATAGTCTACGTATATACAAGCAAATGTGGACACACATATGTGTTTAAGTATATATCTTGTCTATTTTCCCTTGACAACTTATTTTGGAGGTGGTTTTGTATTAGTACATATAAAGCTTTTAAATAATTTTTTTGGTTGCATAGTATTCCATTTCAGGAGTATACATAAATTATATTACCAGTGCCACGTGAATGGATATTTAAGTGCTTTCCAATCTTTTGCTAGATATCCCTATATGATATCCCTATACCTACATCATTTTGCCTCTGGACAGGTATTTCTTTAGCATAAACTCCTAGAGGTTGAATTTCTTGGTTAAAACTATGTGTTATAATTTTTTAAGGAATGTAATTTATTCATTTTTGAATTGTGATAAAAAAATCAAAAGGAACAAATGGATACATTTTGAAAAATAACTCTTTTTCATTCCCCCTTTGCCGCACCACACACTTCCTTTCCCCAGAAGCAAATATGCCTCTAGCTTCTTGTATATCCTTTCAGAGATTTTACACACACATAAGCACACACACATACATATCCGTATGGACAAGAATGCATAGATAGGAGAACTTATTTAGTCAGATTTGTATTTTTTTATGTTTTATTTATTTTTGAAAGAGAGAGAGAGAGAGAGAGAGAGAGAGAGAGAGAGAGAGAGGCAGCGCACAAGTGGTGGAGGGGAGAGAGAGGGGGAGACACAGAATCTGAAGCAGGCTCCAGGCTCTGGGCTGTCAGCCCAGAGCCCTATGAGGGGCTTGAACTCACAAGCCATGAGATCATGACCTGAGCCGAAGTTGGACACTTAACTGAGCCACCCAGGCGCCCCCAGATTTGTATTTTATTATGTACTGTAGTCTACAAGGAACAGAAGGCTCTTGCAAAAATGGCTGAAAGGATTCAGTGTAACCATTTAAGTTAGGAACATACTCTTTTATTGCTTCATACACCATCATCATTTGAAGTGATAATTCCACTAATTTTCTCTATGCACATCTGTTCTGTGTAGAGGGAAAGGAGGCTATAAAGAGCCCTGCACTGTCCTCAGCCAAAAATCATCTGATGAGATCCAGTCTGGAGTTTGCTCTGTATGCCTGGAAAAGAGCAGTTACTCTATAATCCTATCCTCCTTATCAAGGGCTTCTCTTTCTCTTATGTTGGATTCCCTGTTCCCGCTGGCCCATGTAATCCTCTTTTTTATGGTGTTCTCCCTCACTCTGTCTTTCTTCCTCTCTCTCTCTCTCTCTCTCTCTCTCTCTCTCTCTCTCTCTCTCACACACACACACACACACACACACACACACACACAGAACTACGCATTTTCTCTCCCTTACATCTTCCAGAACAAGAGTGTCTAGGAGGTAAATTTTTTGAGATCTTGCATTCTTGAAAAATCTATTTATTCTTTCCTCCCATTGATTGGCAATAGAGTTTTAGGTGGGAAATACATTTTTCCCCCCCAGAAATTCGTAGGCATTGCTCCAGTCTTCCTGTTAAGAAATACAATGCCATTGTAACTTCTGACCCAATTTTTTTCCTTTCTGGAAACATTTGTGATCTTCTCTTTGTCTCCAATATTTACCAGTGCCAGTGATATGCCTTCATGTGATTTTATTTTCATCTATTATATTGAATACTGGATAGGCCTTTCAGTCTGGAAATTAATGTTTTATAGTTGTGCAGAATTTTCCTGAATTATTTCTGGCATTTTTATTATTTCACTAGTAATTTCCTCTTGAATGCTCTTTTTTCTCCTTTGCTACTTTTCTTTTTTTTATTTTTTTTTTTACATTTTTTTTTTCAACGTTTATTTATTTTTGGGACAGAGAGAGACAGAGCATGAACGGGGGAGGGGCAGAGAGAGAGGGAGACACAGAATCAGAAACAGGCTCCAGGCTCTGAGCTGTCAGCACAGAGCCCGATGTGGGGCTCGAACTCATGGACCGCGAGATCGTGACCTGGCTGAAGTCGGACGCTTAACCGACTGCGCCACCCAGGCGCCCCTCTTTTGCTACTTTTCAAGTACATACATATGTTTAGGTATACGTGTGTGTGTGTGTGTGTGTATACACACACGTATACACACACACACATACAAGTATGTATATATTTGAATTTGCTATATATTTTGAGAAAATTTCTCAACTTTATTTCCCAGCTGACACTCTTTTTCAAACTAATCTCTATACCCAGTGTGGGGTTCAAATGCATAATCTGAGATCAAGAGTCAGATGAGCCAGCCAGGTACCCCCCAATTGACATTCTTATGTACTTTAAATTTTTTACTTTTATGGTGACTATTTGTGTGTGTGTGTGAGGGAAAAAACCTTTATTAATAAATAGGTTACAGTGGAATAGAGTGATGGTTTCTTGGGGAATAAAAACTCAAGCAGAATCTCAGTCTCTCTCTACCCCAGCTCTAGCTTTCAGCTACTGTCTTCTTACTGGCCACTTGGGATGATGAGGCATCTCTCTCTCTCTCTCTCTCTCTCTCTCTCTCTCTCTCTGTGTATATATATACATATATATATATATACATATATATATCATAACATTTACCATTTTAAATAGTTTTAATTTTACAGTTCAGTGCCATTGATGATATTCACATTGTTGTGCAACCATCACCACCATTGATCTCCACAAATTTTTCATCTTCCAAAACTATAACTCTGTACCCATTAAATAATAACTCCCCATACCTCCCTGCCCTAAGCTTCCTGGAAACCACCATTCTATTACCTGGCTTTATGACCTTGATAACTATAAGTACCTCATTTAAGTAGAATCGTGCAATATTTGTCCATTTGAGTCTGGCTTATTTCACTTAGTATAATGTCTTCAAGTTCCATCCTTGTTACAGCATATGTCATTTTGTTCCTTTTTAAGGCTGAATAATATTCCATTGTATGTATATTCTACATTTCGTTTATCCATTCATCTGTTAGTGAATGTTTAGGGTGTTTCCATATTTTGGCTATGTGTATAATATTACTATAAACATTGCTGTATCTTATTTTTTATTTATACTATTATATATTTTTTTCAGGAGTTCTGAATGTTCCATTTGTATTATATTTCATTCTTTTTTTAAAGTGATGAAATCTTATCTTAATTCTCTGAAGATGTAAATGTTATTATATATATGAATATATTATATATGTAAATTTATTTTTCCCTGCATTGTGTTCATATCTTCCAAGTTGCACTTTATTGCTTATTTTCATCTCTTTTCCATGTTAGAGGTTTTTTTTTCTTCTTTTTCAGATGTCTTGTAATCTTTGATTTTCTACTCTTGATTAAGAATGAAAGTCTAAAAGCTGATAGGGAGCTCTGAATACATATATGTACATATATATCTACATATACGTATATGTGTATGTGTGTGTGTATACATACACACATGTATATATATAGGGCTTACTGACCTTGAGCTTTCTGCAAGGGGATCTGGGAAGGCTACGTGTTGGACATCCTTGTTAGCAGTACTTTTAGGTCTTTCTAGTTGGGATGGATGGCCAGATTCCCAGAGTAAAGTCCATACCTCTCCTTCCTAGAGGGTTGAGATCTGGCTGCCAGTGTCCTGGGTGCTAAGTATGGAAAGGAGTTTTGAGAGGATGTTTCTGATAGAATATTCAGGTCTTCATTTGTGCCTGGCCTCTCTCAGTCCAAAACAAAAACCACAGACTTGTCCAAGGTTGGGAGAGTCAGTCTTCCGCTGGCCTGGAGTTGGGAATCTAAAGAGATAATCGCTTCTCAGTCAGCGTTGACCCAGTCCTTCAGCACTGACCTTGCCCCTTTCACTTTGAGGTCCAGAATTACCTGGTGCTACCATTTCTTGAACCTTCTGAGGATTCTGTTGTGTTAATGGGAACGCTTCTCAGCTTTCCTCCATTACAGCTTAGTTTCTACTCTGTGACGTCTGCTGAATCAGTCAGATTTCATCCATCTATTTTCTAATTTTCAAAAGTATGTCGCTGCTATCTCATCTCTTCCTCCTGATCTTTTTGTATCTTTAAAAAAAATGCCTTTCGGGTTGCTTTCACATGATTTTCTGAAGTGGTAGCTGTTGATATGTGTGTATCCAATCCTTACGTTAACCCTAAACTGGCATAGCATACTCTGCTTGTCTGGGAAAGAGGATAAGGGCCTCCTTGATTCACCAAACTTCCAATCAATTTAGGGACTTACAATTTAGTTTTATGCCATTAACTTAATGCTGCCTTATTGAAAATTCTCGCATTTCCTCATTTCAAGGTAATAGTTAGAAATCGGTTTATTTTTCTGTAACTGAGGCACTAAAGTTTTGGCCTAAGTCACATGAAGCATCTACTCTGAAAAAGCAGTCAATGTGTCAGTAAATAAATCTATTTATTTTAAGGTACGACTTGCCTATAGACATTCTATTAGAAGGAGTAATCATTTAGAAAATTATATTTGCTTACGATGGATTTTAAATTATTAATGAGTTGTGTTATTTGGTTCCCCATTTATAAAAAAAAAAAGGCTCCTCCTGGTGATTTTTAAGAAGAAGCTTCATATATTTTCTTTGAGGTCATTGCATTTGGTCAAATTAAAGTAGTGTTGCAGTGATCGAAATGAATCTGTAAGAGGAAAATAACTTAAAAATAAAAATGGCACCTGTTTATTACCCAGATATATCTGTTCCCTCTGCTTCGTTTTAGTCATAGCTATTTAATTTCCTGAAGCAAAAAACAAACAGATTTTTCACTAATGTCAGTGCTGCAGAGCTTGCATAGGACAGAAGAGCCAGCTGTACTCGATTTCGTCTTATGCATCATCAACAAAATTGGCAGCTAAGTTCTGATTTCAGAGCCTTTATGGTTAATGATGATGTACAAGCTGTGCTTGATTTTCAGATACAAGACTGATCTTTGCTGACAGAAAAATCTATTTTTGATTTGTAAATTGAGCAAATTTGATGCAAAATTATTGATGTAGGATAAACGCAGATCACGAAGATATCATTTTTAGACTCACATTTCTACCCCTTAAACCACTTCGCTTTATTATTATTATAATCATCATCACCCTTATAATTATTAGCATTACGATGATGGTAACTAAGATTTAACTAGAATTGCAATGAAGTTTTGTGAATGAGTCATGTATCGACAAATCTTCTACTAACTTAAGAATGTGACTGCAATGAAAAGGAACAACAGAACTAATTAGCAATCGATTCCATTAGCATCCCTGCTCTGGGCATAAGGCTAATTCAGAACCCTATGTAGCAAGTGATCATGAGTGTAATCTGACATCACGTAAAGAATGCTGGAGCAAATAGGTGTGAAAGAGGGGGAAAAATGCTTCCTTAATTATGAGCTCTTTGACACCAGAAATATTTCAGTCGTTGCTTAAAGCAGCTACTATATTTTTTGAGTTCATACAAATCATTTTATCCTACGTGCCCATGGTGTACCATTGAATTTTTTTTTTTTTTTAGAAGCAGCAGTAATGGCCTTGTGCAAAATCATGTGGCTATAAAGTCTTATCTTAGATGTTGTTTCATCTTGGTCCCATGCAGGAGCCCTGCCCACATGTATCCAGTTCTTTCATGCTGTTTCCTGGAGTAGTACTCCTACCCTTTGCTCTAGTTTGCCCCTTCCTTATTCCATACCTATCACTCTTTAACCATATCACAGCTTACCTGTCTCCTGTCCCATTCCTTTAAGATTTTGTAAGGATACATGTGTTAGGAGCTTGAAAATACTGTTTTTTAGATATATTATCCTTCTAGGAGTACAGATTTGCATTTTAAGAGGAACTCTTGAAGACCTATTGCCAGAAGTTGAAATGTCACATTTTTCTGTCTGTCAAGAGTGGCAAAAATCCATATCCTACAATAACCAGCTTTTACTTATTGATTTTACGCAGCTTAAAATGTGTGTTTCTGAAGCATAATGAGATAGAGATTAAGATCGAGGGCTTTGAAGTCAGATGGATCTAGATTTGAAACTCAGGGCTGCCACTAACTAGTCCTTAGTTGCATTTTACTTATCTTTAAGGTAGGATACCAGTACCCACCTCCTGGGGCTGTTGTGAGAAGTATATGAATTATTGCATGTAAAATGGTTATTATAATATTGAGCAATAGTAGGGGTTCAATAATTGTGAACTATTATTATTTTTGTAATTGTATAACTCAAATATTCTTTCCAAATTATTGATTTTTTCTTGGTCTCAGATATTGGTTATGTATCTATATATAGATATCTCTATATATAATCCTATACAAAGGATATATATATGTGTATATATATATATACATACATATATACATGTATATATGTATATATACACGTATACATATATATACATGTATATATACATATATGTATATATACACATATACATATATATACGTGTATATATACACATATACGTATATATACATGTATACACATATATATGTATATATACACATATATATACATATAGATACATGTATATATATATAACATATATGTAAATATATATATATATAAAACAAGGATATGTAAGGCATCAAGCCTTGTTCAACTTTGTTTCCCCAAGAATCTGCATGTAATAATTGCTAAATAAATGTTAAATTTTATTCAATCCACCATAAAATGTCTTTGATTACAATATAGATTTACTATAAGGCAGAAATGGCTTAAATAAAGAAAAGAGATTGGATTTCACATTGATGTATTTTAACTGAATCACACTATATTTTGGGTTTATCTTCAGTAAGGTCAAACGAAGCATTCCCTTACCAACTCTTTTGTTATCGACATAACAGAAATCTCACAAGTATAAGCAATAAACCAGTATCCAAGGGCCTCATTTACTACCCAGAGGCACATTAGATGCTTTGAGATTACTAGCAAAATACTCCAAATTATACTCTGGAAGTCTTAAAGAGTTAATATCTCCCTATAAAATGCTACCTGGTTTGTTATCAAGGGATAATTTAAACATTTGGGGAATCTGTTTAAATAATATCAACAAAACAACATCAGTACCAATGATGTGTGGTCCAGTTCTGTAGAGTATAAATCGGGCTGGGAGTTAAGAAAATCTTTCAGAAATCGGGGTGAAGAGTTGTCATTCAAGAATCATTAAAAATGAACATGCAAGAGACCATCTCCAAGTATAGAGTTTACTTAATATCTGCAGTGAACTCAACCTAGGGATCTTTTGAAGTTGTTTCTATAGACTGAGTTCAAGATGTTGTCATAATGAGTGACTGATGAGTGACTCTAAGTGAGGCTTATGCAAAATACCAGGCCCTCAACTAGATAATTTAAAGTCGAACAAAATCTAAAAGACTGCTTGTTTGGAAGCTATTGAATCATTTTTAAACATTGAAGGAACCCAAAGTAAGCCTACTTAGTGGCTGAGTTTTGGGATATAGATATGAGTGGAGTTAGAAAACCTTGCCCTTTCCCATATTTACCCATACTTGCATCTTTTTCTTTAGAAACACAGTCCTTGTGTTTCCACCTGTACTGAAGCCTTGTCTTGCCCTTTCCCCTTGAACCGGGGTCAAGTCATCAGACTCGATCGACAACACTGAGCATCCTGGTAAAGTGGGAGTCCCAGGCCTCCCTCTCCAGGCGAGAGCCATCCTGTATTACCCTGGGGCCATTGGAAAGCAGATGCAGTCACCAAAACTATTGCTCCTTGCCCCATCACAGCAATCCCATGTCCGGGTCCTCCCACATTCCTCACTGCCACATCTGGGAGTTGAGGAGCAAACAGATACTTAGTAGCCTCACATCTTTCTTCTTAAACTGGCTGTCCTCCCCTTCTTAAAAGATATCAAGCATCCATTTTGACCCACATTTCCATTTCTTACACAGCTCATAATCAGAAGCCCAAGCTCATTTTGTTACCTGTTATTTTTATTATCCATGGGCCAAATCCAGCCCACTGCATGTTTTTGTAAATAAGGTTTTGTTGGAACACAACCATGCCTGTGTCTTTACATACTCTCTATGGCTGCTTTTACACTAAAACAGCAGAGTTGAATAGTAATGATAAAGGTCATTTGGCCTGCAAAACGTATAATATTTACTATATGACTTGTTTGTGTGATTTTTTTTTAATTTATTTATTTTCAGAGAGACTGAGACAGTATGAGTTGGGGAGGGGCAGAGAGAGAAAGTGAGAGACAGAGAATCCCAAGCAGGCTCCACGCTGCCAGCGCAGAGGTTGACGCGGGGCTGGAAGCCACAAAACTGCAGGATCATGACCTGAGCCGAAACCAAGAGTCGGACACTTAACCGACAGAACCATCCAGGCGCCCCTGTTGTTTTCTTTTTTTTTTGTAATTATTTTATTTCACTTTATTTCATCATAATAAGGGTACTCTTTAATGCCCATCCCTACTTCACCCCCCGACCCATCCCCACCTACCTCTCCTCTGGTAACCATTAGTTCGTCCTCCATAGTTAAGAGTCTGTCTCTTGGTTTGCCTCTTTCTCTTTTTTTTTTTCCTTTGCTCTTTTGTTTCTTTTTAAATTTTTAAAAAAAAAATTTTTTTTCAACGTTTATTTATTTTTGAGACAGAGAGAGACAGAGCATGAACGGGGGAGGGTCAGAGAGAGGGAGACACAGAATCCAAAACAGGCTCCAGGCTCTGAGCTGTCAGCACAGAGCCCGACGCGGGGCTCAAACTCACAGACCGTGAGATCATGACCTGAGCCAAAGTGGGCCGCTTAACCGACTGAGCCACCCAGGAGCTCCTGTGTGAATAGTTAAGGCCACAGATAGGGCTACCGGGGATTTTATTTATGGCATTCATTTTATTTATTTATTATTATTATTATTTTTTTAAACAATTTGGCTGCTTTTTTTTAAATTTTTTTTTTAATGTTTATTTATTTTTGAGACAGAGAGAGAGAGACAGAGCATGAACAGGGGAGGGGCAGAGAGAGAGGGAGACACAGAATCTGAAACAGGCTCCAGGCTCTGAGCTGTCAGCACAGAGCCCAACACGGGGCTCAAACTCACGGACCGTGAGATCATGACCTGAGCCGAAGTCGGCCACTTAACCAACTGAGCCACCCAGGCGCCCCAAGTTTCTTAAATTTCATATATGAGTGAAATTATATTGTATTTGTCTTTCTCTGAGTGACTTATTTTGCTTAGCATTATACCTTCTAGCTCTATCCATGTTGTTGCAAATGGCAAGATTTCATTGTTATGGCTGAATAATATTCCATGGTGTGTGTGTGTGTGTGTGTGTGTGTGTGTGTGTGTGTGTGTATACAACATCTTTTTTATCCATTTATCTATCGATGGACACTGAGGCTGCTTCCATCGTTTGGCTATTATAAATAATACTGTATAATACTGTAATAAACATAGGAGTGCATGTATCCCTTTAAATTAGTTTTTTGTATTTTTTGGTTAAACACCCAGTAGTCCAATTACTGGATCATAGAATGGCTCTATTTTTAAAAAATTTTTTTTAACGTTTATTTACTTTTGAGAGAGAGAATGCAAGAGGGGAGGGACACAGAGAGGGAGACACAGAATCTAAATCACGCTCCAGGCTCTGAGCTGTCAGCACTGAGCCCCACGCGGGGCTCCTACTGACAAACCACGAGATCATGACCTGATCTGAAATCAGACGCTTTAACCAACTGAGCCATCCAGGTGCCCCTCTATTTTTAACTTTTTGAGGGACTTCCATACTGTCTTCCACAGTGGCTGTACCAGTTTTCATTCCCACCAGTGGTGCACAGGGGCTCCTTTTTCTCCACATCTTCACCACCATCTGTTGTTTCTTGATTTTTTTTTTTAATTTTAGCCATTTTGACAGGATATCGGGGTAATATCTCATTATAGTTTTGGTTTGCATTTCCCTGATGATGAGTGATGTTGAGGATCTTTTCATGTATCTGTTGGCCATCTGGATGGCTTCTTTGGAGACATGTCTGTTCATATTTTCTGCCCATTTTTTAATTGGATTATTTGTTTTTTGGGTGTTGAGTTGTATCAGTTCCTTATACATTTTGGATACTAACCGTTTATCAGATACATCATTTGCAAATATCTTCTCCCTTTCGGGAGGTTGCCTTTTAGTTTTGCTGACTGTTTCCTTTGCTGTGCAGAAGCTTCTTATTTTGGGCCCTTTTGTAGAAAAAGTTTGCTGACCTCTACCCTATCTATTCATCCTCATAAGTGTATGTGCACTTATCTGACCCGATCTCTCACTTCTATTGCCACCTCAAGCTCTTCCACTCTAATACATGGTGCTAACTGTTCATGATCAGCAAACTTGTCTTCATTTTCAACTTCATTTATGGAATGTTCCCTTTGCTCTCTTACCGTAGGTAAAACCTGGATATGCCCTGACAAAATCATTCCTAATGCATTGTAGTCAAGGCAGGCTGTCTGCTTTTGCATCCTCTGTAACGACAGGGCTGATCCTGGAATGAGTGTTCTTGCTTTTCAGTGACACTTGCAAATCTGTTCTCTTCCCTCATCCATCCAAACGCCCAGCTCTTTGAAGTTCGTGTCATCAGACTTTGTCACCTACTACCCCTCCTCGTTGTTGTCATCTAGAGAACTTGGTTGCCTTCTTATTTGATACCTTTAGCCCATGGCTCATTGTCTTTTTATTATTCTGCCATTATTCTCACAGACTTCCTTCTTACTGACTTCAGCACCATCTAACACTTCAGACTCTGGGTTTCTGGACCTCCCCTCCCTTCATTCCCTTCTCTCTGCTGTCCTCTCTTACCTGGCTGAACTTTAACTCTGGTTACACCCACTAGTCCCTGCGCACCAAAATAAACTGAAGACTGATGAAGACACAATAACTATGCTGGCCAATATCACTTTAAATTCTGGCTATATATCTCAAATGGGTAGTTAGATTAGTCAGGATTTTCCAGAGAAACAGACCGATAGAAGATGATTAATGGATGGCTCAATCAATAGATAGATTTATTATAAGGAATTGGCTCGTGTAATTATGGAGTCTAAGATCTGTAGTCAGCAAATGGGATACCCAGAGAGTGAATGGTATAATTCCAGCCCATGCCTGGGCGCCTGGGACCAGAAAAACCAATGATGTAAGTTCCAGTCTTAATCTGAAGGAAGAAGACTGATGTCTCAGCTCCAAGATAGTACAGCTGATTGAGCGAATTCTCCCTTGCTCATCTTTTTTTGTTCTATTCAGGTCTTCAGTGGGTTGGATGAGGCCTACCGGTTTACTCAGTCTCCCTATTCAAATGTTCATCTCATCCAGAAATACCCTCACAGGCCCACTCAGAATAATGTTTAACCAAATATCTGGGTACCTCGTGACCCAGTGAAGCTGATGTAAAAAGTTAACCATTGCAGTAGTCAAGAACGGTCTTCCTTCTTCCACAGGACTGTTGCATTCCCAGTTTCCAAAATGATCATTCCACATCTTGTTTTTACTCCTTAAGTTTCCTAATCTCTTTTCCCCTCCATACTCTCAGCATGTAACATCATTTCATAAATCAATGAGAAAATGGAGGTAATCCAAGAAGAATTTCCTCCCCCTTTCAACCTAAAACTCTCTGCCCATCTTGCTCTAAACCTGTTCTCTGCCTGCCTTGTTTTATTATGGAGCAAGTGTCTCTGCTGCTCTGACTGGTGCGCCCTACCATTTGTGCTCTGAATCCCCATCCCCCTCACCTTCTCGAAGGCCTGGTTTCTCAATTATGTCTTCATCCTCTTCTGAATCCTCACTTCTTTACTCAGTTACTCCCACTGTCATAAACCACTTTAAACCACTTCTAGTAACTCCTTTCTTCTTCTTTTTTTTTTTTAATTTTTTTTCATGTCTATTTATTTTAGAGAGAGACAGAGTACAAGCAGGGCAAGGGCAGAGAGACAGGGAGACACAGAATCCGAAGCAGGCCACAGGCTCAGAACTGCCAGCACAGAGCCCAATGTGGGGCTCAAACCTACAAACTGTGAGATCATGGCCATGATCTCATTTAAAAGTAGTTACACAGTTATTCTCCATCTTATCATTCTACTTGAAGTCTCTATATTGCATGTGTCACTCCCTTATATGTATATATGTTGATGGAGTTTACTGTTTTCCCCCCATCAATAAATATGATTTGTGAAAACAGTTCTCTTTTTGTCTCCGTATTATCCGCATATATGACAGAGAGTCCTCAATAATGATTCTTATGAGTGATTGCATGCACTATTTCCTTCTTTTTCCATTTCTACTCCTAGACCATAAAATTCTCCAGGGTAAGGACTTTGTCCTTCTGTCTTCTATGTCTTTGTAGTTGGTTTCATAAATTCTTGTTGAATGAGTGAGTGAATCATTGATATAAATGAGCAATAACCTAAAGATAAAAGTTATTAATATGATGTTCTACTTTTAAAATTTGCATTGGCATTTTTACTTGAAAAAAATCAGAATGATTTCTTTTAGGGTTATACTAATTCCTTTTAAACTGCTGCTAATTTGTGTGACTTATCCATATGCATCTAAATTAATTTTTCTAACTTTAACTCAGGCTTATAAATAAATAAGTATACATATATGTATGTAGATGGATGGCTATATATACACCTACCCACACATATATAAAACATATGTTAGTCCTGTTCTAAGAATCTGCCAAACTCTCATGGTAAGACTTGCCAATTGCAGTCATGTGACGGGATGACAGTTCTCTTCTCTGGGAGAAGTCCAGACTTCCAGTGTCTGGGACAGAAATAATATAGACCAAGAAACATATATAGCTGATGAGGGATGATTTTTGGCTCCCATAATGTGAGGTTTGGTCTTCTTATTGGGAGACTTTGAAAATCATTAGACCAGAAATCATTTTTTTATTCCTACAAGCCAAAATTTTTCCTTCTTGTATTTCTTGATGCAGGCATATCGCAAAGACAGTCTTCCTGGTCAGTATGGGTTTAGACGAAACTCTGCCACTGGATGATAGCATGAGATCTTTTGCCAGTGCAGCTGCCTCATTTTTATCAGCATAGTAAATATGTATCCAGCTATACTCAGTTACAGATACTTTCCTATTGTCAATAATGTAGGACTGCTGAGGAGTAAAGATGTTTTCATTCTTAGGCAGAATTGATTCAGAGGAGATAACTGGGACACTTCACCGCTAGCCTTATGCACACAGAGGAGGTAACAGTAAGGAGTGCTTTCAGCTGCAGCCAACAAAAGAATCAGCTAGCAGTGGTTTCAACAAAGTTAGACTCAAGTGGCTTCATGACATTAAGGCTGCCATGTCTGCAGTTCTGCTGGCCTTCCCTTCAAAGTCAAACGATGACTGTAACATAGAATGTGTCCGGTGCACTTGGGCTAGCAAAGAAAGTGTTTCAGTGCAGGAAGCAGGGTGTGGTCTGTGCCAGTGCATTTCTCCCTGTATACTAATCAAGGAGAGAAAACCATTCAACAGACTTCTCTTTACATTTTACTGGCTACAAATTGGTCTCCTGACAGTCCTTAGACCCACAGCTAGAGCCACTTTTTCTGAGAACTGGGGATCGTTGCCTGATTCCTGAACAGATTTGGGGTTCGATTTCAAAAAATAAAATGGGAATGGCTTTTGCGTGGGTAAAGAATAGTGCCTTCCACAGAGGGCTACCAAGACCATTCATGCTTATGAAGGAAATAATGCTTATGTGGAATCGTGAATTCAGGTAGAAGTTGACCAGGCAAATAAAGTTTAGAAAGGTTGAAAAGGACAAGAAAGAAACTTCCGCGAGCGTATGGAACAAAGAAGTGCAAAAAATGAAATATAGCTGGTCGTTCTATACGAGTAGAATAATGAGAGGAGAGACTACAGAGTTTGGCAGGAGTCGTGTCATGGAGGCAGTGTGGGAGCAGGAAGGCAAGTTCTCACACCTCCAGGCATTCATTCTGAGGTTGCTAAAGTAGCGAATAAATACCAGTCTGGGTTTTCCCTTCATATGTGGCTACGAAAATCCAGACTTTTAAGGACAACACTGTGATCTCCCTATTTTGAAATAGAAAAGTAAGAGCAGTCATTACTTAAGATATCTTGCTGCGCACTCTCTCTCTCCTCTCTCTCTCTCTCTCTCTCTCTCTCTCTCTCTGTCTGCTTAACTAAGTCTTACCTGGAGATTTTTTAGCTGTTTGCTGAACCGGATGGTGTTCACTGGTCATGGAGACTCAGAGGATTTTCCAGCTATATTACCTCTACTAAATCTTTGGGGAAAAAATAGCTGAATGCTTGGAGTGAGACCCATCCTGCTACTTTGATCATTGTTGATTCGACCAAGGGATCAGTACCTGAGCCCAAAGCTGCCCGATAGGAATGTACCTTGTTGGGTAATAACAGACCAATATAATCACATCTTCTCACAGTGGGAAAGCTAACAGAGTGAGGGATGGAGGCCAGAAAGGTCAATAACAGAGACAAGATGTGGAGGAGGAAGGAGTATGGAGAGAGAGAGAGCTATAGAGAGAAGAAGAGAAGGGGAAATCGAGCAATAGCAGAGTTCTAGCTATAAACACAGTAAGTCTTTGTTTTTGTTTGTTTGTTTTTTGTTTGTTCCGTATTTTTAAAGTTTTAATTTTAATTCCAGTATAGTTAACATAGAATGCTGTATTCGTTTCAGTTGTACAATATGGTGATTCAACAATTCCATACATTGCCAGGTGCGCATCAGGACAAGTGTACTCTTTAATCCCTATCACCTATTTCACCCATCCTCCCACCCACCTCCCCTCTGGTGATCATCTATTTGTTCTTTAGTGTTTAACACAGTGAGTCTTTGATCTTGCAAACTGGGTGAAGAAACCGACAAAGGAAGTACCAACCATTGGGGCTGCTGGGTGTTTCAGTTGGTTAAGTGGACAACTTCAGCTCAGGTCACGATCTCACGGTTTGTGAGTTCGAGCCCAGCGTCAGGCTGGCTGCTATCCGTGTAGAGCCCGCTTGAGATACATTGTCCCCCTCTTTCTCTCTGCCCCTTCCGTGCTCATACTTTCTCTCTCTCTCTCAAAAATAAATAAACATTTTTTTAAAAAAAAGTGTCAACTACTGAACAGTTCTTTAGAGAATCTGTATCATATTATCACCATCATGATCATCAGAGCCTGGGAATAATTGAGTCTATTTTCAAAATGCAATGGAATTCTGTTGCCCCAAATAATATAATATATTTGGATAAAATTACTGATGAAGGCTGCAATCATACATTATTTTGAATGGATTTGAACTATCCTCTACCTTCCAGGGTAAGTATCTAAGGTGTGAGGTCTTCAGGAACAGTCATGGTAGGGTTTCTTTTCTTGTGGTTAATTTTTCATAGAGAAGCCTTTTGTTCTTTTTTGGGTAGTTCTGAATAAGAAAACAAGAGTCCAAATGGAGCCAGGTAATCACAGAGGCAACAAGAGAAACAGAAAAAAAATGTTTAACTGTTAGAAATGCAGGGCCAGAAGAGACATGTTTCGTGGGTCTACCGGGCTAGGAATATGGTCTGAAGTGACAATAAAGCAGATTGGAGAACAGGAAAGAAACTTCTAGAGAAAGTAGGCAACAGGGACCTGTTCCAGTTGAAGCATGTCTTTATGTCTCCTAGAATGGTAGTTCTCTGTGGTGGTTACTCTCTAGAACAACCTGAAGAACGTTTGAAAACACATTTCCAGACCTTTTGCAAATCCTGCTGAATCATAATATGACTTACACAGCTGACTCAGCACCTGCTCATGAGGCTTTCATCTGTCCACAGTGAAAATATCCATATAATGATGGCAATAGTGCTTTCTTGAAAGGGACTATCTTTAGTTCTCAGACCATGGCCATCTTAATTTTTAATTTTATGGTGATCATCTATTCTTCCTTTTATGAAATTATTGTGATAAAAGATGCTACTTCAAAAAAGGTTCTTAGCAAAATAAAAATTAGCTAAACTGTTGTTCAGTTTTGACCTTGGGTAATTTACCAGGACTTAAAATCTGAGTGATAACATGTAACAGCGTGGTTTTGTACAGATAAAATGAGAGAATGTATAGAATATGCTTGGTACATAAATACTGAAGATATCCTGTGTTATCCGGTGAGATACTTAGGTTTGCAAAATTTGACTCCCACTGTTTAAGCAGTAAAGTTGATTTATTGTTCCAGGTAAGTGAAAAGTGTAGATCTTGTGGTGGGCCTCAGGTATTGTTTAATTTTTTTTTCAACGTTTATTTATTTTTGGGACAGAGAGAGACAGAGCATGAATGGGGGAGGGGCAGAGAGAGAGGGAGACACAGAATCGGAAACAGGCTCCAGGCTCTGAGCCATCAGCCCAGAGCCCGACGCGGGGCTCGACACGGGGCTCGACACGGGGCTCGAACTCATGGACCGCAAGATCGTGACCTGGCCGAAGTCAGACGCTTAACCGACTGCACCACCCAAGCGCCCCACCTCAGGTATTGTTTAAACAGGACTCTGGTTTTACTTCCCTGTGATTCTTTCTGTTTTGCCCTCTTCTGTATTTTGGTGTTGTCTCTGGACTAGCTTCTCAAGGTGGCTGCCAGGATCCACATAGTGCGAGAGAATGCTGTTCCTGAAACCAGTAACAGAAGTACAGTCCTAAGGAGATGGGACCACCCCTCAGCCATGACTGCGGTCAGGGAGTCCCATACATTGACTCAGTCAGCCCTCTCAGTTAGCCTCAGTTAGCCTGTTCCTTAACACAGCGGGACCAGTCCTTGAAGCTGGAGATGCTGTAAATCCCATAAAAGCCACCTGCACACAGTGGGCAGGAGAAAAATTAAAGTTGGAAGAATTCCCACAATCCCTCTCCATAGCCGTAGTCCCAATATACTTGCTGACTGCATACAGCAGCCCCCTTCACATACACTTCCTGCCTGCTATAAAGCACTTGAGTTAAAATGAAAGAAGCTGCCAACATTGCCTTTAAGGAAAATGTTACTCGCTTTATTTCATACTTAGAAGTACGAAAATGTTGCTACTGAAGTTTGAAAGCTATGGAAAATTAGAAGAGGAAAAACAGGTTCTTAGCCTATCAGAGAAGATAACCATCTTTAAAATGTAGTGTCTTATCATTGTCTTTCTCTTATGTGTGTGTACGTTGTACGTTACATACAAGTTTTTTATGTTTATAGTTTGCTATAAATTGAGTTTTAAACTAATATATATATATATTTTTTTCTTGAGTGTAAGAGAAATATCTAGTCAGGTTTTTTAAATGGGAACATTGAGAAGTGTGAAAAGAAAAGGAAGGAAGGAACAAAAAAAAATAGGAACCTTACTGAGATACCATTTCTATTTTTCAGTGTGCATCAAATATTTGCTCTATGTAGTTGAGGTAGAGCTATTTATACCTGTGTTTTAAGCATAATTAACAAAGAAATGCTCATTTGTCTTAGATGACAGATAATATTTACCACTGGATGGTTTATTAGTCTTTCCCCGTTAAAAAAAAAAAAAAAACAACTCAGGTAATCAATATGAGTTTGAAAGATGTGGAAACTTATAACTCAAGCTTCTTAGTAATAAAAATGACCACTATTGCTGTATGTAGTCCTGTTTTGTAGAAAAGAGGAAAGGGGCTTGTGTATGATAATTGTCTCAGTGTGGTTCACAACTTAGTGAATAGTTTAGCCATTTTTGTCTCTTAATTTTTTTTTTTTAATCAAAGCAGTATGTGCATATAATTCTAAAAGACAAGTACAGACACAGAAGCCTTCTCCTCCACCTCTTCTGGAGGACCCCACCCCTCCCATGTCATCTCCAGAGCAGTAACCACTTTGAGTTATTTTAACTGTGCCTTGTAGATGCTGCCGTCTTGTTTCTTGATGCTTTTAGTGCCGTTTACAATTACTGGCTTCGGACATTACTTATTACTTCCCAGCTCTAACAGATGAGGATTTCGCACTCTCTCACGGCTCCCATCCTCCAAATATTTTTACATCACACTTTTTGGTTAAGTCAACATAAATTGTTTTTATTGTCTTGTCCATGTAAGTATTGTTTGTAGATGAATATGTAATTTATTACGTTACATTTCTTTTTTTTTCCTATAACTTTGGTTTCCTGAGTTATTTATCATCTAGTTTCATTGTTGTTATGTTTGTTTCATGTTCTGTACATCTAGCATTCCTCCCGAAAATCTTAATATTAATTTTTAAAAATTGAACTATCCTACTGAAATGAAAAACATATCAATAGAGCCAAACATATCAAGTTCTCTTTGCTTTACTTGCTAATTTTTTTTGTGCTGTCCCCTCACCCCTCTGCCTTCCTGACAGATGGACTTTTTTTTTTTTTTAAACGTTTATTTGTTTTTGAGAGAGAGAGAGACAGAGTATGAACGGGGGAGGGGCAGAAGGGGCAGAGAGAGAGGGAGACACAGAATCGGAAGCAGGCTCCAGGCTCTGAGCTCTGAGCCATCAGCCCAGAGCCCGACTCGGGGCTCGAACTCACGGACCGCAAGATCGTGACCTGAGCTGAAGTCGGACGCTTAACCGGCTGAGCCACCCAGGCGCCCAGAGATGGACTTTTTTCTAGGCACCCTGCATACCTGTCATTGTGAGAATTTCCCTTGCCACTCTTTTTTGTTGACTATTTTCTGAACCTAAGATTTCGCCTCTTTCCTTGCCCTCATATTTGTAGAGCAAACCAAACATCAGAGGGCTCTTTTTGGAGAACTTGCTTGATAAATTTTTATTCACTCACATTCAGTAGATAGTTTGGATAGGTAAATAATTCAAGGAAGGCTAGACATTTTCTCATGGTATGTTAAAGGCATTCCCCCCCCCCCCTTTTCTGGCATTTTGGGTTTGCACTTACCTTTCCTTGAATGTGATCTCTGCTTTGTCTCTGGAAGTACTTACACCTAACAGAGGTGTTCTGAAATCTTACCATTCCATGCTTGGATGCCTCTCTCTTTTCATTCATTGTACCAAGAACTCATTGGGAACATGTTCACAAGTAACAGGATATTTTCTTATATGATTTCTTTAGTATTTCCTCTTAACAATTTGTGTGTGCTCTATCTCTATCTCATTCTCTTTCTGGAATTCTTATTGTCCTGATTGTGAACCTCCTGTGTTGCATGCTTGATTTTCTTTTTTTCCCTCTCCTGTGATTAGTCTTTTTGCCTTTTATACTATTTTTAAAAATTCCTGTATAATAAACATACTGTGTTATAGTAATTTCAGGTGTACAACACAGTGATTCAAGAATTATTTTTTTTCTAAGTATGTTTATTTATTTTGAGAGAGAGAGAGAGAGAGCTAGCGAGGAGGGGAGGGGCAGAGACAGAAGGAGAGAAAGAATCCTAAGCAGGCTTCACACCAGCAGCATGGAGCCTGACATGGGGATCTCACAAACGGTGAGGTCATAACCTGAGCTGAAACCAAGAGACACGGTAGCTTAACTGACTGAGCCACTCAGACGTCCTGTGATTCAAGAATTCTATCCGGGCACCTGGGTGGCTCAGTCAGTTGGGTGTCTGACTTCAGCTCAGGTCATGATGTCATGGTTTGTGGGTTCAAGCCCCATGTTGGGCTCTGTGCTGACAGCACGGAACCTGGAGCCTACTTTGGAATGTGTGTCTCCCTCTCTCTGCCCCTTCCCCGCTCACGCTCTGTCTCTCTCTGTCTCAAAAATTAAAATGTTAAAAAAAAAAAAAAAAAGGAATTCTACCCATTACTCAATGCTCATCACAAGTGCCCTCCTTAATCCCCATCACCTATTTCACCCATTACCCACCCCCACCCACCTCCCCTCTGTTAACCACCAGTTTGTTCTCTATAGTTAAGTCTGTGGGGTTTTTTGTCTCCTTTTTTTCTTTGTTTGTTTTGTTTCTTAAATTCCACATATGAATGAAATCTTACTGTGTTTATCTTTCTCTCACTGATTTCTTTAGCTTAGCATTATGCCCTCTAGATCCATCCATGTTTTTGAAAATGGCAAGATTTCATTCTTTTCTATGGCTGAGTGATACTCCATTGTCCTTTGATACTATTTTTTTCCTGGGTGACTTCCTCAACTTTATATTCTAAACATTGTATTAACTTAAAATTTTTCTGCTGACATGTTTTTGAATTTCTGTGAACTTTTATTCTTTTCTTGCCTCTTTACTACTTTTACTTCAATGACGTACTTTTCTTGATTTATGGATACCTGATCTCTCTTAGCTTCCTGATTATATTATTTATAGGCTTTTTTTTAACACAGTTTTTCAGTCCTCCACATTTCTCACTCGTCTACATTAAATTTTATCTTTATAAAAAATATTTATTTCTATTTTATATTTTGGAGATAGCACTCACATTCCTAGAGGTAGTTGGCTGTTTGTTCAGATTCAAGTTAGAAGCTGTTCGCTAATGGAAGCCCCTTGCACGTGTATGTGAGGGGTATGGTTGTTGACTTGAGGCCTTACTACTGCAGGGTGAAAGGAGAAGATCTTAGCTGTACAAATCTCAATATTTGTCAGTTTTCTACAACTTCTGTAAAAAATTACCACAAACTCACCTACCACAGATTAAGCCAGCACAAATCTCAGAGTTGTGCGGTTCAGAAGCCCAAAATGGGTCTCACTGGAGTAAAATCAAGGTGTGAGCAGGTCTGAGGTTCTTTCCAGAAAGTCTATAGGAGAATCAGTTCTCTTGCCTTTTCTCCTTTCCAGTGGCTGGCCACATTCCTTTTTCTCATTGCCTTCTTCCATGTTCAAAACCAGCAGTTGTTAGTCAGGTCTTTATTACATCTTATCACTCTGACCCTGACTCTCCTGCCTCTCCCACATTTGAAACACCCTGTGGACTACTTGAGGCCACTCAGCTAATTTAGGATAATCTTCTTATTTTAAGGTCTACTGATTAGTAACCTTAATTCCATCTGCAACCTTAATTCCCCCTAGCCGTGTATGTGTTCACATGTTTGGGGGATTAGGACAGGAATATCTGTAGGGGGTCACTATTCTGCCTACCACACATTTCAGTTTCCTGTCTGATGAGCTCTTCCAGGAAGAGAGCAAGGAATAGGGCTGATATGTTTTGGCATTTTATACGAATTTTACATACCCTCCCTGTTTTTTGCAAGGGCTCACTTCCCGTTCTGTGGTGTGTATTGTTTCCCGATGTGTGGGTTCTCTATGGTTTAATTAATCTGGAAAATGAAACTCTGGCTCTCGCCAAAGATGGAAATTCATCCAGAAGTATAAAACCTGCCTAGGAGGGTGATAGTTTCCTAGATGGGAGGGAGTGGGGGTGGTCATGTTGTGTGGGTGCTGAATGGCTTTGTACTATGGGATAGGAGGATGTGGGATATTAAGAGCTGGGTTTTTTGGTCACTTCCTCAGGCTTTCAAATAATCTCTCCTTTTTCAATTCTAGCCACCACTCCCACCTTTTAGATACCTCATGTGTTCCTAAGCCTTCTTAGGATCCATCTATCTGCTTTCCTTCTTCCAAATTTATTGGCCTCCTCTCTTCCATAATGCCTTCTCACATTATTTTTCCTCCCATGGGCTTCTCTCTTCATCGCTTTGTTTTTATTTTAGTGAGATTTTTGGAAGGATCAGAGATACACAAAAGTAATCATTAACCAGAAGCTGTTGATCATTTTTAAACAAGTGATAAAACTAGACAACAACAGATATTATTTAAGTTGTCACTAAACACGGAGAGGGGTTCTGTATGAACTGAGAGGTACAGAGTTGCAGATAGACATTCGTATCTGGCTAATTGGAAAAGAAAATGAAAAATGAAAAAAAAAAAAAAAGGAAAGAACAGAATAGGGAAGCACTGCAGATGAAGATTATTCCAACACTGTGGAATCCATCTGATACCACATTTTTGACTGGGTTGGTGAGAGGAATCCAGACTAAATAAGAACAACTATGAAGTTTCTTTCATATCATTACTTTGGCATTTTTGAAATCTTAATTTTGAATCACCTCTGGGTTCTTGAGATTATAATTCCAGGACATGATAGTTTCTGAGATAAGGCACATCTAAGAATCCCTTTCTTTGCCCTCGTGCCTGAAAGACAGCTTGTACAAGTATAAGGACTTTTAGTTATTTTTTTCTTTAAATCTCTTTAGATATTTCGCCGTTGTGTGGGGAAGGCGGTGTTATGCAGGCATTTCATGAAGGTGACCTTTTGTTCCTTTCCATAGAGCCTGCCTATATGCTGCTGAGGCATTTTCTTTTTTCTTGAAATCATAAATATAAACAAATTTGAGTTATATGCTATTAATAGTCTAAAAATAATAAACAGTGAAAGCTATTTTAACAAACATATTGACACATTTTTGAGATTAGGGTAAAAAATGCAACAGTGTTATGATCGAGGGTGCTTTGTATCAAATACAAATTGTCCTGCTTAATGATCTGTCCTAATTAAAAGCTGTCTTAATTTTTAAATGGGATTCTCTATGGATTCACAAGTGGGATTATCAATTAAAGGCCAGTTAAAAGCTGAATCACTTAATTATCTGGAAATTTCTTACTTTAAAATTGTTTAAGTCCATGTAACTAATTTACCATCCTTATTTGAGAATGTCAAAGCGGTAAAGGCTAGTGTTTACCCTTTCTGTATGAGCTGACATATAGGTGGAGCTTTAGGTTTTATTATGGAGAGTAGACATTGGTAAAATCCTACTTGGCCATTTTATAGGCCGAAACACTATTTCACCTGATTTAATTACCACCTTTTCACCTTTTTTTCACTTTGGAGAAATCCTCTATTCAAATCACAAGTGGTACTTTGATTCTGCCTAAGAATCAGGGTGTTGTTTCGGGGTGTTATTTTTATGAGCTATCGAGTCCTTAAAGGTATGGCCAAATGCCATTCATGTCTGTATTTGCAGGCCAGGCCCAGAAATTAGCTCGAAAGACCTTGAGTGTGG
Source organism: Felis catus (assembly GCF_018350175.1). Lineage (NCBI taxonomy): Eukaryota > Metazoa > Chordata > Mammalia > Carnivora > Felidae > Felis > Felis catus. Next base: position 146,196,634 of record NC_058375.1, read on the forward strand.
GTGAACTGTGGATAATGTGCATTGATAGCAGAGTATACACTTAAGCCAGGAGTCACAACAGCCTTCCTCCTATCATTGCATGTTCCTCTGGCCTCCCAGAGCAGATATTCTGACCTCTGGCCGTAGTTGTGAACTTCTTATCTAGAGGCGTGGATCGTAATTGAGCATACACAGAATATTTGCCTTTGGGAGGCCTATTGCCTGAGCCACCATGGTACTCTCAACAGCGTATTTGACAACATCTTGAGAGTTTGAGGTAAGGGCTAGGATACCTGTTGTGAAGCTATGGTATAGTTGGATCAACAGCTCAGTATAATGCAAGTACTGACAGAGATGAGAATGAAGTCAGGTCCTGAAACCTGCTTAGAGGTGAGATTTACCTGGATGGCAGGACTGGAGAACAACAAAACGCAGCAAACAGTGAATTGCTACATTCTCTCTGCTCAGAGCGTAATGAATTTGGATTCATATGCCCTAAGAGAGTAAGAGAGCCTTCATCATTATTGAGGCATTGAATTTTTAGGGGCATCACTATTCTCTTTGTATTCTCAGGGTGTGTGTGTGTGTGTGTACGTATATACCTGTATATATATGTATATGTGTGTGTGTGTGTGTATGTGTGCAGTAAATGGCACTATATTTTATCCCCGTTGAAGATTTAAATCTGTTTACTCTTCATTCTCCAGTGGGGGATTATTTTTTTAAGTTTATTTATTTTGAGAGAGAGAGTATGCACACATGGGGGAGGGGCAGAGAGAGAATCCCAAGCAGGCTAGGCACTGTTAGCATGGAGCCCGATGCTGGCCTGATGTGGGGCTCCATGCAGGGCTCGAACTCATGAACTGTGAGATCATCACCTGAGCCAAAATTGAGAATCAGATGCTTAACCAGCTGAGCCACCCAGGCGCCTCACCAATGGAGAATTTTTTGATCATGGTCTCTGACAATTCCTTTAATGAACAAGAGAAGACCTGTAAAGAGCTGGAGTATTTCAACAACCATCAACTACACTTGTAAGCAGAAACGTCTAAGGAATGGCCAGGTCATTGACTTTACCTAACAGAAACCAAGTAAATAAAGAGTTAATCATCCTAAATGACACTCTAAATATTTGTCTCAGCTTCTGGCCTGGCCACAAGCCTGTGAGAGATCTGGTTAGTGTTTAGGAAGGGGCTTTCTGATGGGTGGGAGCAAGCAATCCTCCTGCCTACTCTCAATTTGCTCCTCAGCAGACTTCTCCAGTCTTTCCCGGAAGAATTCCAGGATTGGGATGGCTCAGATTAATCTAAATCATTTGGAAAAGTTTTCATTCAGGTCCTAACCCCATGATGAAATGTACATCAAAACTGAATATGATCACAAGTAACAGCCATGGAAAAATCCTTAAATACCTCCTACTCCAGGATTATTTCTTAATGGTACAAGTTGGAATTAAAGGCAATATGTAAAGTTCTTCCAGGCAATAAGTAAAACAATAAAATAAAAATTCAAAAGAGTAAGTAAAAAATAAGGAATCTCTTTCAAATTCCTCCCAGAATTATCCTATTTATGTGTGCCAGGGGTCTCCTGTGTATAGCTTCCAAACTCTATGGCATTGATATTCCTGGTAACTGATCTATAAATGTTACTCAATCCAATGCATTTATAAATAAATAGCTAACATACATTACTTCTAGGTGGCAGTCATAGTTCTACGTGCTTTGCCTATATTGACTACTCAATCCCGTTATTCCTATTTAAGAAATGAGGCACAGAAAGGATAGTAACTTTCTCAAGGTGGCACAGGTAGAATGCAGAAGAACTAAGATCCAGTCCCAGGCAATCTGATTCCAGCATCAAAGTGCTTCATCACACACAGTAATGCCTCTCTAAAAATTGTAATTTGGTACCCATATTTATTCAATCCTGTAATTTTAAATGGAGTTTCCTGAATGGAGGTGGAAAGCAAAGGAGAGCTGTTCAAAACGGTTAGGATCAAATGTCATACTGCTGTGTTCATTTAAAACAAACATCTTCACATTCCTCATGAGTACAAAGTAATGTGTCCTCACCCAGATACATTAAATTGGGTGTTCCAGAAATGGATTTGAGCTCAGAATCTTTCATGATTATAGATAAAGTAAATTGGGAGGACCTTATCTAAACAAATTGTTTGGAGCTAAACACAAAGCTCAAATTAATGGTACAACCTAGAAATGCTCTCTGAAAGGCTAAATCTTTGGATTTTTATGCTATGTGGAAGAGGAGTGGGTTCTGTTAATAGGACAGACTTCGTGCAACATATGTTAAGAAAAAAAATTGGAAGCACTTAAAAAAACACAAGTTGGAAGCTCAATCTTGCAAAAAAAAAAAAAAAGAAAAAAAATCCTTAAAATATTTTGGAGCTTTTAGGAGAAAGTCAATATTAAAATTAGTACGAACATGAGAAAGGGCTTTATGAGTCGAGTGACTGTTGTTTTTCTAAATGTCAGCATGGAAACCCAAACAGAGAGGTGAGTTGGGTCCCTGGAAAGACTGACTGGGAAAGCTGAGTGTTAAGTTTGTGACGTGGTTGATGGCAACCAAAAATTGTCAAGTGCATGATGACAAAGTATTTCCTGGAACTGGGGGCAGCTTCAAGACTTATAAACAGGGATGATGTTGTGGGGGCCCGTGCTTTAAACCTGGACGGGATCTATATGTGGCAATGTAACCAGTGGTTTGAAATATGTTCCCAGACAGAGGTCTCTGGAATTTGGAAGCCATTCATAGATGGTTTGAGCTGAGCTTTGTACTGAATTGACAATCTTTGTATACAGCAGAGGAAAACAACCAACTTTGAAACATAACCTGCTCCCTGGTTTTATCTTGACATCATGGAAAACAACCAAGGAAATGTCCTCTGCTTTCATTTTAATGTCATGATCTTGCAAATATAATACTCAGCTCTTAACAGAGACTAGGACTTACTTCATTACAGCTTTTAGGGTTTCATCCTGAAAATCATATTTAATTGAGTTCTTACCTTTAATTCAAGATGGTGTGACCCCCTACTCTAAGGAGAGCAGAGAAGTGTGTTCTAATTCAAAGTTACAAACCTCTCTACCTTAGTTTTCTCATCTATAACAAGAAACCATTGAGGTGCCTGGGTGGCTCAGTCAGTTGAGCATCTGACTCTTGATCTTGGCTCAGGTCATGATGTCATGGTTGGTGGGACTGAGCCCTGCATGAGGCTGTGCACATATCAACAACAACTGAGTTTGACCATGAAGACAAAAACAACAACAAAAACCCCACAAACTCTTATAGAAGGTTGAGACCAGTCATTCTTTTTTTTTTCTTTTTAAGTTTATTTATTTTGAGAGAAAGCAAGAGTGTGCAAGCCTGAGCAGGGGAGGGGCAGAGAGAGAGAGAGAGACAGAGAGAGAATCTCAAGCAGGCTCTGTGAAGTCAGCACAGAGCCTGACTCGGAGCTCAGTTTCACGAACTTTGAGCCACCCAGGCACCCCTAACTTACTTTTTAATCAACTTACTTTTTAATCTAACTTTTTCCGAGGAAATAATTTCCATGAATTACATATTAATATAAACAAATTAATAAAATAAAAATTAAAAATGCCCACATACCACCTAAAAGTATCTCATGAACTAACAGCATTTAGAAAGTCCTGACATAATATGGGGCTCCCGGGTGGCTTGGTAGGTTAAGCGTCCAACTCTTGATTTCAGCTCAGGTCAGGAACTCACCGTGATGAGATCTAGCTCCCGCATTGGGCTCTGCCCTGACAATGCGGAGCCTACTTGGGATTCTCTTTCCCCCTCTCTCTCTGCCCCTCTCCTGCTCCAGTTCGGGCTTGTTCTCTCTCTCTCTCATCTCTCAAAATAAATAAACTTTAAAAATAAAGGAATGACTGGTCTAAACTTTCTATAAGAGTTTTTGTTGTTTCCGTCCTCATGATCAAAGTCAGTTGTTGATATGACCTCCTTAGAGTGGCTATTAGTTCCATTAGAAGAGAAGAGATTATATAATATATAGAATAATATGTAATATACACACATGTATATTATATATAAAATATCAGATAATAGTAGATAAAATAGGTAATATATATACATAATTCTCTTAAGTGAATGTGATGCCCGAGAAATTTACCACACTATAAACTAAAGAAGAAACACTCTGTGAAAACCAGAAAAGAAACTTACCTAGCTTCCCCAGTACACTTCTCCAAAACTGATTCCCGGCAGAGTTAAGAAAAGCACTTTGCAAAATATCTGAAACAGCAGCCTGAATCGAGTTGTGACTCCTTCTAAAGCCTTGGGTGTCTCTGGCTCATACCTTATGGTTTATGTTACCATTTACAGAAACAATGAAGTGTTTTTGTTTAAAAGTCTTTCCCCTCTAATTAAACAGAGATGGAACTGAGTCAACAATGGAGTTCTGGAAGCTGACAAACTGGAAATGTCAATAAGCTATTAGAGACATGCTCTGTCTAAAGATACTAGGAAGTTGCATTGATCCTGAATTCTTAAGAAGAGAAAAAGACCTACAGATCCGAAAGTAGGCCTTAAGAGGACCTGGGAAACCTTACCCTGATCATGTTCTTTCCCCCTTAGCAAACTCTTTCTGACAGTAGGCCGGAAAGAGAAAGCCAGGGCTTGCCAGAGTTTTAGGAAGGAGGAAAATTCCACACTCCTTTAATTATGCAGCATTTGTATTCTCTCTATAGGATCTCCTACACCTTTTGTAAGGTAGAAAAAAATGTGTTCAGCAGAAATCCGTCAGAGCTCAGAAAGCAGAGCAGCCTGGTTGCAGGCAATGATTTTGTCTTTTATGTATTTTTATACTTGGGTTGGGGGAGGGATCCTTTATCCATTAACCACAGAGCAGTCTCCACATCCATGAAACTTTTACCTAACCCCATAGATCTCATATTTTATAGTGACGGTTGCACAACTTTGTAAATATACAAAACCCAGTGAGTTGTATCCTTTAAATGGGTGAATTACATGGAATGCGAATTCTCTCGCAAGAAAGTTGTTATAAAAAGTGTTAGTGTGTGTAGCACCAGCTGGAATACAGGTTCTTGAGTTTCAGCCCAAAGGGCAGAATCTCTAGACGCTGAGTCCAAGCAGCTGTTATTTAAACAAACGTATCGAGTGACTTCAGTGAGATGACCTAAGTCCACACTTTTTAAGGAAATCTAAGAGATTATGTGTTTTGCTACTTCCCTAAACAAGAAGAGAAATCCTCCTGACGTTCACAATGACCAATAATCGATAGACAAGTAGCCTTCCTTCAGAAATCTTAAATTTGACCCAATTCTTAATTCCCCCTTTTGAATGTGAATATTATCAGTCTTGTAGGGAACCACTATAAATTTTTACTGGAGCTAGGTCAGGTGTCCTTTCAGATAACTTACATGAACATTTAACAGGTCACAAAAGAATTTCTTGTACATTTTCTTACTTAGTCCTCACAAAGACCTCGTTGAGTTGGAGGAGCCTTCAAAGCCACCCATCTTTTACAGATGGGGAAGGGGAGATTGAGCAAAGTTAAATGTCTTGCCCAAAACACCTAACAGAAAACTGACCAACCTGCTTGGATATCAGGTCTTTTGACTCCTAGTTAACCCTCTTTTCACTATAAAAACCTGTCTTAAAAAATGCTTCTTCAGTATGGCCTGCCACTAACCTTTAGAAGCTATGTTTGAGCACATTTATGAAGTTGCTGTCGTTAATTATGCTTTAAAAAATGTGCATCTTGGGGCGCCTGGGTGGCTCAGTCGGTTAAGCGTCCGACTTCAGCTCAGGTCACGATCTCACGGTCCGCGAGTTCGAGCCCCGCGTTGGGCTCTGGGGTGATGGCTCAGAGCCTGGGGCCTGCTTCCGATTCTGTGTCTCCCTCTCTCTCTGCCCCTCCCCCATTCATGCTGTGTCTCTCTCTGTCTCAAAAATAAATAAACGTTAAAAAATGTGCATCTTTGGGGCCGCCTAGGTGGCTCAATTGGTTAAGCATCTGACTTCGGCTCAGGTCATGATCCACAGTTGGGGAGTTCAAGCCCCACATTGGGCTCTGTGCTGACAGCTCAGAGCCTGGAGCCTGCTTCGGATTCTGTGTCTCCTTCTCTCTCTGCACCTCCCCCTCTAGCACTCTGTGTCTCTGTCTCTCTAAAAAATAAACATTTTCTGTTTATTAAAAATGTACAATTTTTTTGCTTTGCAGCACAAAAAGAAAATGCACAACTTAACACATTTCCCCCCAATTCTCTGTGGCAGTTTTTGTCTAAAAACTGGATTAATGTAAACCAGCAGTGGGGAACATATGTGAGTGTGTGTGCATATGCATGTGTGTGTGTTGAGAGAGAGAGAAAGAGGAGACATATATTGTGTCTCCGTGTGTTTGTGGAGAGAAGGATGGAATATTATTTTAACGTGAAAGTACAAAATAGGATCATTTATTAATTTGTATGTGAACTATTGAAAGAAACTAACATGTATTGGATAATTATTATGCTATAAATCTACTTGGCTCCTGTCCGCAACCCACCCACCCCCTCATTCCTTAAAGACATGCTTCTGGCTCACTGCCTGCTTCACTCAGACCCCACTGTTTTCCCGAGGTGAAATGTCCCTTTGAATAGCTACAGCCTCTCAATTCCTTGATCATATGTATATTAACCTTTACCTCCACTCCATTTTAGATATCCACCCTGAGGGCAATGTCATCACCCTGACTTTGAAATTTATTCCGCAGATCCCACTGACCACAGCTGGCTCAATTTGACATCAAGGAATTCTGCCAGCATCTGGTCAACCCATTCATTTCTTTACTTCCTTTCCAGAAAACCTGAGATTTTGTGTTTATTTCTTCAGTCCCTACCCTTATCCATTCCCAAACTTCCTGGCCCCATTGTCCTTTTGTTGAAGGCACCTAATGGAATCTCGACTCAGACAATCTGGCATTTCCCTTTCTCTGCTCCTACTGTGGGCCAGCAGCAGTCTGCAGTCCTCTCTCCAACGTCATCTTGCTTTCAGTGCTGCCTGGAACCCTTCCAGCTCCTTTTGAGTTTTCCCATTTTCATCAAAACTTTAAATACAGTCCCTTGGCCATGAGACCAAGGAGATCAACTTTCTTCTTTACAGAGAAAACGGAAGCATTTTTCATGGAAATGTTTTCAACTGATTATCTCCAAATCTATAAAATTAGCTGCATCCCAGAACACATCTTTTGCTACAGTAAGATAGGTATGTCTCTCTTTTACTGAAAGCAGACACTTATAGTACTCTTCACATATCTTTGTCGTCTCCCTCTCTTCTGACTCCTTCATGTTTCCAATAAAACATACCAAATCCTTCATATCTTAAAATGAAAACAAAACAAAAAAGGCTTTCTTATCCCTAGGTGCTCTTCAGTCTGCCATTTTTTTCACTTAGTTGTCAAATTAAAAGCTTTGGGATCATCACTTATTTCTTCCTTTTCCTCCATATACAACTGGTATGGAGGCCCTGCTAAACCCATTTCCTCAATATCTCTTTGTTCAATGGTATCCCTTTCCAATGCAAAGGCCCTGAATCAACAGAAATATGATGTGAGTCCAATGTGTAAAATTTTCAGCGCTCTGGTGGCCACCAAAGTGGAAACAATGGAATTAATTTTATTGTATTTTATTTCAGCTAGTATGTTAAAATTGTTTTCATTTCAGCATGAGGTCATGATTAAAAATCATCAGTGAGATATTTTACCTGCTGACTTTGGATTAGCCCCATTTTAATAGGCAGAGGCTGCTAATGCCACCATATTGGATAGTGCAGCCCTAGATTCTCATCTCTTGCCTGAGTCCATCAGTTCTTCGCCGCTGCCAGGAGGAAGCTTCCAGTGGTTTTCTTGCTTCTTGTTGGTGCCCCTTCCCACATGTTCTGTATACAACAGCCAGAATAATTTTTTTCTAAAAATAAAATCTCATGTTGCTTTCCTGTGTAGAACTCGGCATGGTTTCTCACAGATCTCTGTGCATTTTTGATATTTAAAAGGCCCTTGGGGCACCGGGGTGGCTCAGTCGGTTGAGCGTCCGACTTCGGCTCAGGTCATGAACTCACAGTTCGTGGGTTTGAGCCCCGCATCGGGCTCTGCGCTGCCAGCTCAGAGCTCAGAGCCTGGAGCCTGCTTCAGATTCTGTGTCTCCTTCTATCTCTGCCCCTCCCCCACTTGTGTGCTGTCTCCCGCTGTCTCTCAAAAATGAGCAAATGTAAAAAAAAAAAAAATTAAAAATTAAAAGGCCCTTGACTATTTCCCAGCTTCAACTCTTCCTTTTCATGTTCTACAATAGAGCATATACCCTCCCCACTAAACTTATTTGTGTCCCTTAAAGCCATTACGACCTTCTTGATGGCTAGGTTATTGCATATTCTGTGTCTTCTGCTTGGAATGCTCTTCATCCTCCAATCCTCACTCCTCTCCAATAGGTTAACTGCTGTGCATACTTCACACATCTACAAAAACCTTCCTTCATGTCCTAGAACTGGACTATGGGGTCTTCCTGTGTATTCACATGCAACTCTTAGTTTCTTCCATCATATCCTTTATTACACTATTGCTACTTTCTTTATATTTGGCAGCCTCCCCAAGGAATAGAACAGGGACAGCACTTGGTCATTTTTTTTTTTTATCCCTAGCTCCACACATAGTGCATGGCATATGGTAGGTGATCAGTAGATGCTCACTGAATAAATGAAGGAGCAAATGAATAAATGCAATCTTTTTTAGTACCAGAGAAGAAAAAAAAGAACATTTCCTGTTTGTAAATTCTCCTGTGATTTAAAAGTATTTGTGTGTCTTGTCTTTTCCTGATTCCTTGGACCTCCACTAATTTCCAGATGAACTTGCTTCAAAAGAAATCGTTTATTTAAAGCAGGTATTAAAAGGCAAAGAGCATGAAATAGCCCTTTTACTAGAAGAAAGACAGGAAAACTTCCCACAGAGAATAACGGTGAATTGCATAGCATATATTAACAATTATCGTTTGATTTTGTAGTGAAATAACTGTTAATAATGTTAATCAATGACTTCCCTGTCACTAAATCTAATAGACATTTTATTTTTATTTATTTGTTTATTTAGTTTTGAGATAGAGAAAGAGAGAGAGAGTGAACGTGAGTGGGGGGGGGGGGGGGCAAAGACAGAGGGAGACGCAGAATCCAAAGCAGGCTCTAGGCTCTGAGCTGTTAGCACGGAGCCTGACCAGGAAACGGGACTCAAACTCACAAACTGCAAGATCATGACCTGAGCTGAAGTCGGACGCTTAACCGACTGAGCCACCCAGGCCCCCTCGGGTGGGCATTTTAAATCTTTGATAGCTTACCTGATTTCACAGGTGATGGTATTTGAAAACCAGATCTCTGAAACCTCACTCCTCTACCTTTCCTTCTGTCTCCCTGGCTCTTCCTTTTCATTCTCCTTTCTCCGACCTTACCTGTTAGAGTTCCTGAAAGCCAGATCTTCAGTCCCTTTGTCCCATTCTCAACTCTGTCCCTATTTAGTCCCATCCAGTCCCTGACTTTCTTTTCTCTATACTAGTGTTTCTCAGGTATATATTTCAGTGCCAAACCTCTGGTCTCCAAATCCAGCATCTAACTATCTACTCAAGATCTCCCTTTGGAGAGATGACTATACCTCAAATTGAACAAAATAACAATAGAATTAATGACCACCTATAAAACTCACTCTCCCTCCAGTGTATTCTGTTTTATTGAATGATACTATCATGCACATAATTACTCAGGCCAGAGCCCTGGGAGTCATCTTAGATACCTCCTTCTCTCATAATCCATATTTCAAATATCTCCCTAAGTCAAGCAACACATAGGGAATTAATGTTAGGAATATTTTACATTTATAAACATACAGAGTTCTTAAAGTAAATATGTATTACATATTACATATTATCATTATTATATATAATATTGATATTATATATTTATATAATATTATATATATATATTTTTTTTTTTTGCAGAGGTATGGAGTTTTTTCTGGGGGGTCCACACAACATTTATCTAAATGCTGTTAAGGGTAGAGGATTTTTATTATCCTTTCTGCCCTCTTGTATATCAGGGGAAAACTTTTAGTTTCCCAAGGGAGGATAAGGGCAACGTCATAGGTGACATCTTAATTTTTTTTTTTAACGTTTATTTATTTTTGAGAGACAGACAGATCATGAGCAGGACGGGGGCAGAGAGAGAGGGAGACACAGAATCCAAAGCAGGCTCCAGGCTCTGAGCTGTCAGCACAGAGCCCGATGCAGGGCTCGAACTCACAAACCGTGAGATCATGACCTGAGCCGAAATCAGATGCTTAAGCGACTGAGCCACCCAGGCACCCCATAGATGACATCTTTTTTGTTAGCCAAGAGGGACAAGAAATATGAGCACTTTGGATACCAGTTAACACTTACATCCCGTTTCTCATTTTTTTAAGGAGTTTGTAACATAATAACCAAAGTCTAGAATTGGAGGGGAGCAGCAGGAAGTACGGTCTTTGGATAGTTAAAATACAGAACTCCTGAGAAAGAATATTTCATTTTGTTGTAATTGCCTTCGTCTCCATTTCCCTTTGGGTGATAAAGAAGCCAGGAAGTTCTGTATTCTTTCTTTACCTGGAATTAATAAAACAGAAGATCGCTGGCCGCCATTCAGCTTGTCTGAGTCCAACCTTATTGGCAGGGCTCTGAACGCCCCAACATAGTGTTACAACACTGCCTGTATCAAAGTCAGTCTCTTTGGGTCACATGGGCAGCATATGTCTATGTGCTTACCTGTGTTCTGGGAAGAATAATTCTTTTTAGTAACTAGAACTTAGCTTCTATTGTGAGAAAGAGAGGTTCCAAATCAAACATGAAGAAAGTTTCTCTGTCCTAAAAGTCTGGATGCAGAGAGCACAGGATGACTACTCAGTTGTTAGGGATCCAGGCTGCTCCCATCTTCCCAGGTGTGGACTTGACCTTTCAACCTTCACTTTTGTCCAACCCTCACTTAGCTACATTTAGCCATGAGGGTAAGGTCTAGCTAAGAGGATGTGAGGGGAAATGATGTTTGTTTACAGCTTCTGGCATGTGTCCCCAAAGGAGGACAGTTTGCCTCTTCCTCCATGCTACTGCTTGGGAGGGTAGGAAATCTCATTGTTTCTGGCCCTCATAGGTCCAGCTAAAAGTCAGGACGTTTATTATAGAAAGGAGAACAGCAGCCTTTGGCACATGCATAGAAAACATCTATTCAGCCTGGGGATACAGATTGAAGGGTGAGGTAGGCTTGGTTTGACTTCTGCTTTCAGCATCTGTACCTGTGTGGACTTGGGCAAGTTCGGATGTTCTTGTTTGTTTCTTCCTTCAATACTCCACGCAAAACTCCATTGTAGAATCCGTCAGGTCTCGTTGCAACCTACATTTGTGTTCCCCTGTGCTTCGTTCAGTGCCCAGCCATGGCTTTCACTTCCTATTCTTGTAACGGTCATGGGAGACAGTAGATTCCCTATCTGTGTCACAACTATTTGCTCCTTTCCTTCTATTTTCACTGCTTTCATCCTCCACTTTCTTTTGTGTACCATCTGTTTTCTCTTTGGATTAGGTATGCAGGATGCATGTATAATGCCCCTCTGGCACATTAATTCTATTCCACAGTTAACATGTTCCATTCCTTTATAAACCCCTCCCCCTCCCACTTTTTAAAACCTTATTAAGGTATATATAATTTACAAATCATAAAATTCACACATTTTAACTGTACAATTAAGTAATTGGGGGTAGTTTTACTGAGTTGTATAACCATCATCATGATCCAATTTTAGAATGTTTCAGAATATCTTCCTTACCCCAATAGAATCCCTTGTGCCCATTTACTCTTAAACACCATTTTTTAGAAACAAGAAAAGAAAAAGCAGCTTCCTACTTGAAATGGTAAGCCAGAATGTATTATATGACTATTGAGAACTTAGTGACTGTTAGTGCTATGGAGACTTCTTATAGAATAAAATATAATACCTAATATCAAGGGGGGAGCTAGTTGGCAAGATCAGACCTCCAAGACCACCATAAGAAGTATGTATCCTATTTCCAGCTTTTGTGAATAGGCCAGTAGTATAAGACTACAAAACTTATCGTGAACAGATTATCTGAATTTGGAAAAATCTCTCAGACCCCATACAGATATTTTTTTCTCCTTCCAGTTTTAAAACACCCTTTCTTAAACTGACTGACCATTGATAGTTTCCAGAAGTATGGGCTTTTTCTAACATCTCTTCTCTAAATGTCATCTTAAATATGTACCTCCTTCTGTTTCCATCTATTTGTAACCAGAATCTAAATTATAGAATTTGCATCTTTCCAAGTAGGATCTAACTTGCTGTTCAATAAATACTTCTAATCCTAAATGCAAATTATGGCCACTGTAATTTTTCACTTTGGGATACTTATGGAAAAGAGTAGTGTTTATTAACTTTCCCTGAATTAAATGTAACCAGTAGCTATTTTGGCCTTCAGGTTGTTATTAATGATAATTAACTGTGGTGATGAAGAATTACTAATAGTTATGATCCTGAGGAGTAAAATGATGTATTTCAAAGAGCTCCCTGTACCTTTAGGTGTTGAGTAAAGCAATCCCGTCTTTTTTTTTTTTTTTCATCCAGGAAGACACAGGCACTGGCCATTCCCGGGTGCCAAGTGCAGATTACTCTTCTGCCTACCCCTTTCCTGTTCTCCTCTGGAGCTTTTCTCATGGCTAGCAGCTCAGCAGAGACACCTCCCCTAGAGGAGACAGGCGATGTTAGGTTAAGAAATGCTTGTGTTAGCACCTGAACACCTGCCTTCACCAGTTTTAGTTTATTTATTTTGAGAGACAGAGAGCATGAGTGAGTGGGGGAAGGGCAGAGAGAGAGAGGGAGAGAGAAAGTCCCAAGTAGGCTCCACACGGGCAGCGCAGAGCCTGACACAGGGCTTGAACTCATGAACCAACAGATAGTGACCTGAGCGGAAGTTGGACACTTAACAGACTGAGCCACCAAGGAGCCCCAACCGCAGGTTTTATTTTAGATGAAGGGAAATAGGGAAGACAAGTTGGAATGAGTCACCTTCTTTTCATCCTCTAGCAACACGAATTCCCAAGTGTGGGGGGGGGGGCTCTGAGCAAGGAGTCCTCTGTTGTCAGAACTGTGACAGGCTTGGCTGCTCATACGACGACGACGGGGTGAAGAACTTGAGAAAGGATGAACTTGAATGCTGTGGTTCTCTACCTTGGCGGCATATGGGGCCAGCTGGGGAACCTTTTAAAAATGTTCAATGACCACCTTCAGAATGGTTAAATCAGTATATTTGGAAATGGGATTCAAGCATCAGATTTTTTTTTTTTCTAAAGCTTGCCAAGTACTTCCAATATGCAGTCAAGGTCAAGAATTACTGGGCTAGTAATAGACCTCTCGTTTTTTTTCCCTCCAGTTTTATTGAGATATAATTGACGTATAACATTGTATTAGCTTAAGGCGTACCACATAATGATTTGGTATATGCAAAGTGATTAAAAGAGTTAAGTTTTGTTAAACACCATCACTGGCCATCTCTTCTTGACATGCAAATAGCCATCAAGCAGCAGCCCCCCAGGCTTATTTGTTCCTTGCAGTCACCTGAGATTCTTTTTTTAATTTATTTATTTAAAGTCACGTTACTTAACATACAGTATAGTATTGGTTTCAGGACTAGAACCCAGTGGTTCATCCCTTACATAGAAGACCCAGGGCCTGTCACCCATTTAGCCCATCCCCCATCACCCATTTAGCCCATCTCCCACCCACCTCCCCTTCGGCACCCCTCTGTTTTTGTATTGAAGAGTCTCATGGTTTGCTTCCCTGTTTTTGTCTGATTTTTCCTTTCCTTCCCCTATGTTCATCTGTTGTGTTTCCTAAACTGCACATATGAGTGAAATAATATGATATTTGCCTTTCTCTGACTGCTTTCGCTTAGCATAATACATCCCAGTTCCATCCACATTGTTGGTAATGGCAAGATTTCATGATTTTTGACGCCAAGTAGTATTCCATTGTGTGTGTGTGTGTGTGTGTGTGTGTGTGTGTGTGTGTGTGTGTGTATGCTACATCTTCTTTATCCATTCATTAGTTGATGGCCATTTGGGCTCTTTCCATATTTTGGCTATTGTTGATAGCGCTGCTGTAAACATTGGGGTGCATGTGTCCCTTCGAATCAGCATTTTTGTATCCTTTGGATAAATACCTAGTAGTGCAATTGCTGGGTCATAGGGTAATTCTATTTTTAATTTTTTGAGGAACCTCCATACTTTTCCAGAGGGGCTGCACCAGTTTGTAGTCCCATCAACAGTGCAAAAGGGTTCCCCTTTCTCCACATCCTCACCACCATCTGTTACTTCCTGAGTTGTCAGTGGTATTTCATTGTGCTTTTGATTTGTATTTCCCTGATGATGAGTGATGTTGAGAGTCTCCATGTGTCTGTTAGCCATCTGGATGTCTTCTTTGGAAAAGTGTCTCTTCGTGTCTCCTGACCATTTCTTTACTGGATTATTTGTCTTTTGGGTGTTGGGTTTGGTAAGTTCTTTCTAGATTTTGGATACTAACCCCTTATCCATTATGCCATTTGCAAATATCTTCTCCCATTCCATCAGTTGCCTTTTAATTTTGTTGATTGTTTCCTTTGCCGTGCCGAGGCTTTTTGTCTTGATGAGGTCCCAGTAGTTCATTTTTGTTTTTGTTTTCCTTGCCTCTGGGGACATGTTTAGTAAGAAGTTGCTGTGGCTGAGGTCAAAGAGGTTGCTGCCTATTTTCTCCTCTAGGATTTTGATGGTTTCCTGTCTCACATTTAGGTCTTTCATCCATTTTAACTTTATTTTTGTGTATGGAATCACCTGAGATTAAACATCTTTTTTTTTCAAATATATATTTTTTAATGTTTATTTATTTTCGAGACAGAGAGAGACAAAGCATGAACGGGGGAGGGTCAGGGAGAGGGAGACACAGAATCTGAAACAGGTTCCAGGCTCTGGGCTGTCGGCACAGAGCCCGACGGCGGGGCTCGAACTCACGGACCGCGAGATCATGACCTGAGCCAAAGTTGGCCGCTTAACCGACTGAGCCACCCAGGCGCCCCTAAACATCTTTTTTAATGTTTATTTATTTTTGAAGGAAAGAGAGACAGAGCGTGAGCAGGGGAGGGGCAGAGAGAGAGGGAGACACAGAATCTGAAGGGGCTCCAGGCTCTGAGCTGTCTGTGCAGAGCCCCACTCCAGGCTCCAACTCACAAGCCAAGAGATCATGAGCTGAGCTGACATCAGTCTCGCTTTAGCCGACTGAGCCACCCAGGCACCCCAAAGAATCACCTGAGAGTTTAAAAAGGTACTGATGCCTGGACCAGTTCCTTGAGATTCTGATTTAATTGGTTTGGGGTTGGGTTCTAGCAATCATTAGCCTTCTTCAAAGGCTCTGCCAGTAATACTAATGTGCAGTCAGGAGGAAGAACTGCTAATTGGACTGGGAATAAACATTTAGCTCATAGCCAGCTCTGAGGGAACACGCTCCCTACCTGCTGGACAGAGTGCCAAGAGTTCAAGCAAGAATGTGAAAGGGAAGGTGTAAGCACAGGAAGAGAGAAACATGACGTGCTTCAAAGTGGGGGCCTATGGTCAATCCTTGTGCGTGGTGTGTGTGTGTGTGTGTGTGTGTGTGTGTGTGTGTGTGTGAGTGTGAGTGTGAGTGATGTGTGTGACAAAGAAAGAGGGAGATTGCGAAAGGCAAATTTGTCCCCAACCAAGAGAAATAGGAGGGTAGAAGATAGAACTGAGTTGGCTTTTTTTTTTTAAGTCTATAATTTTGGACATTTGGCCAGCGTCTCTTCATCTGTGAGCAGAGTTGGTGCAGTTTTATTTGCATAAAGCATAGATGTGATCCAAGTTTTCCTGAAAAGGCTCCCTAATCCAAAAATGTGCCTCCTATTTCACCTTTCCCGTCAACCACCGTGGCTGAAAAAGTCCCCTGAGTTAGAGCCTTTCTTTTGGGTTAAGCCAGGCCAGTAAATCAATGTGATATCCTCTGTTGGCTTTAGAGTTTAGCTTCATTTTTGTTGTCAAATGCATTTACGTAGACCTTGGCTTGGTAGGATATGAGTGAGAATTTAAAAAGAGCCTTCTCTGGGCTTCGCTCTGAAATTTCAGAATTGCCTGAGAAAGAAGGGAGTTGTCCCCAGAAAGGGAGTTTCCTCAGGTGACAGAAATAAGCCCTAACTTGAGGGAGGGGTCTAAAGACAATGGCAAGGTAAGGTGACCAGAGGCCAACGTACTTCATTTACAATTAACTAATTGCTGCGGTTGTTATTTGCCCCGGTGAAAACCTTGAGGGTGGAGAAATGTTTTTATCCCTGTTTCCCAATTCAGAGTCAACTGACACGTTCATCTTTTAGTGCCTCAGGATGGAATCTAGGGTTTGGTTTGGAAATGTTCTGGCTTGGAGCAGAGCTCCTAATGGCTGTCCCCTGACGTGGTTTGTTTTTTGGGGTTTTTTTGTGTGTTTTTTTTGGACACTCTGTATTATTGTATTAGATCAGCATGTGGCTTGTTTTAGTTAAAAACAAAATCTGATTATGAGCCATTATTTGTTTAAATTACTGTAAGCAAACACAGGAATTTATTTATTTGTAATCTAAGAGTTGATGATGCGGCTTGTGGTTTACTCAGAATTATTCTGAAACTTCTCTCCGCTCTGCCTTTTGAACTGCTGACCACTTCATTTATGAGGGGTATTTTCCTGCAAGGGAATTGAGTAGAACTTCTAGGCCCACCTGGTCCTTGCTACCTGTTGGGTCTGGTCTGCCTTCCAGGTGGGCTGGAAATAATAGCTATCCAGGACCCCTGACCCCAGATCTCTCCCCTCCTCCTATCAGGGTGCCTTCGCTTGCCTTGGGGTGGTGTCAGTTTAAACTGCACCGGAAGGGTCAAACACACATCATGCGGCTAGAATGCAAGTTAGCTCATTGTATTATCTAGCACTCAAACAACTGGAGAGAGGCAATTTCCGAGGCAACAGGACCCAAATAACGTGTCTTCATTTGGGGCTGGGAGTGCAATTAGTGGTTAGGGAGGGGAGGTGTTCAGTGACTTACTTTATACTATCTTAACCTATTCATCAGATGGGTCCAAGGTGTAAAAATATCAAACAGAGAGAAAAAAAAATCCATTTTGAGCAGGTTCCCCTCCCCGACTTAACCATCATTTCGATCTAATTAAGCTACAAAGAGGGTGGCGGTGTCACTTTCTTTCTTTCAGTTTGGTCCCCATGGAAAAGAAGAGCATGTCGTGAAATCATTTACACCTCCAGGAGTTTGGTGGAGTAGCCCCCACATAACCCAGTTTATGGGGAGTTGGTGTGAACAGGTCGTTTTCTTAAGGGGGTGGGGAAAGGTAAAGCCCTAAGGTTTTCGAGCGCGCACGGAGGGTCCCCAGCGCTCTACTCCAGGAGCAGGTGTAGGCGGGCACCAGGGAGACGCTGGCGGCGCGGCGCAGGCCCTCAGTCCCGACTCGGAGTCCCGGGGGAGCCGGCGGCAAGGCGGCGGCGGCGGCCTCGCGGCCCCGGCGCCTGCGCGGTAAACCCGCGGAGGGCCCCAGCTCTGGGTCGCTTTGCGCACGACCGTCCCGCCCCGCTGGCGCGGCCGGGCGCCCTGTCGCTCCTGCCGCGCGCTCGCGGCGCGGGCGGGAGTGCTCGGGAGCTCGTCCTGTTTGTGCCGCTGAGCGCTGGCTGCGGCAGGTCCCGAAGCACCGGAGGAGCGGCCTCACACCGGGGTGGGAAGAGTGGCAACGTGCGGCATTGACGCTCACCGAAATCAGGTCGTGAAACCCTACGAATTTGACCAGCGCCACAGAGACTGAATGAATACCTTTACCAGAAAGGGGATTCTCGGCTGGGGGATGTAGCTCAGTGGTAGAGCGCGCGCTTCGCATGTGTGAGGTCCCGGGTTCAATCCCCGGCATCTCCAAACAGCCGTTATCCCTTTTCTTTTCCTAGCACAGAAAACACTACACGTAGACCTTTTGCTCACAGAACAGTAGGGCGTCCAAGAACAATCTAACAGTGAGGCAGAGAAACAACAGCGAAGCCCAGGGAAACGGCCTTTTAAGTTGTAAGTAAAAGCGAAACCGGAAATTGCCCCTGATACCTCTTTCCTTGTTTGCATAAAACCAACTTTTGGGTATGGTTACCGTTGAACTTGCTTTGGGATCCTAACTTACGCAGTTAGAAAGTAAAATGAAAAGCGAGGTTGCATTGGCCGGGAATCGAACCCGGGCCTCCCGCGTGGCAGGCGAGAATTCTACCACTGAACCACCAATGCTCACGGGAGGAAGTGCTTTCCATATTTCAATAGAAGAGATATTTCCACGTGTGCGCTGATTCGCTTCTGTTTGTAATTATATGTTTATGTATTCAATATTAAATAAAGCAGTGGAATCTGTAATTAAATAATTATCATAAAATATTGGGAAAACATTCAGATTGACAAAAAATCCAACCCTATTAACTTCTGTTGAACTTTATTAAGTGATTGTTCTGAAGCTGATCGCGGTGAAGCAGGCAAATGGAAATTTTGTTATGTGTGTACAGGATTACACAGCTACCTAGATGTCTCTTCGGACCTTTAGACGATTTGTAACAACTCCTCCCTATTTTTCTTCTGTTATAGTAGCTATTGAAACAACTACGTGTTCACATTTGTTAGGAACAAGGGGTAAGGAGCTAGGACCCTGACCAAATTATAAGAGTAAATTAGAACGCTGTGACCTGACTTTGAAGCATTGGTGATTCTAGCCAAATGACCTAACTTCTCTAAACCGCTCTTTCTTTCATTGTGAATGACTTGATCATGGGCCCCTTTTCAACACTAATTTTATGAATCAGAGCCTCTACCCATAGGATACTATACATCAAGAATACTAGAGTGGCGTTGGAGAAAATCATAAAAGATTAATGACTAACCTAAGAACTCCCACATTAGGATTTATTTTTAAGAAGTTTTTACTGTGTGAATAGAGAGCAAAATTTGAAGATAAATACATCATGAAATTATGAAGACATAGAAGATATGAAGACGTTAGGGCCTCAGTAAATTGAAACTGCAGTCCTAAGTCACCTGTGGAAGAATGCAGTCAAATCATTTTTATCTCTGACAACCTCAGTTCTTTAAAATGAGAGAACTAGAACTGGATAGAGATGTGTTTTTTTTTAATTGCATCCTGAAAGGGCTCTAACTTGCCAGGAGAGCCTCGTGGCCATTGTCTGTTGGGGCCCCACCTTCTTTGCCCAGCCCCATCACTTCCACTAGACGTTTTTTTAAAAAGACTTTAATTATAAGTAACCTCTGTACCCAAGGTGGGGCTGGAACTCACAACCTTGAGATCAAGAGTGGAGAGCTCCACTGACTGAGCCAGCCAAGCACCCCTCCACCAGGCCATTTTTAAACTCTCCTATTTATTTGCATTTGTTTGATGGGTTACAAGTCTGAAATAAAAGATTTTGAAAAGCCCTGATCTAACTACGTTCCTTTAAACTCCAAAATGTTCCGATTCAAAATTTAAAACAGTCTAAAAAACGTAAACACTACCAAAAGTTTAAAGAGAAAGAAGGATCAAATGAGAAATACAGCCTAGTGACAAATAATATTAGTGACCTATCAAAGATCATACTACATTTTTTTTTTTCCTTACTGCAAGCCCATGTGAGTCAGCCTAGCTCTAGGAACAAATGTGGTGCTGTAAGCCAGTTATTCCATTTTCCTTTCCAAACATTGGTCTCAGATGGGTTTGTGACCCTTCCTGCCAAAGACAGTGCAGTATAGACATAACCTAGGGGCTTCTGGGAAAGACGGTATGGAAGCTCTCTTTTGCCTTTTCTTTCCTGCTTGGAACATGCCATATGAGGTATAATACTTGGAGCTGCTCCACCCATTTTGTGACTTGAAGAAAGACTGAGGATGACCCAGAAGAAAGAGACATGGTGGGATTTTCTCCATCCAGTCTTAGGTAAGGTAATTAAAGATCTTTATTGTTTAAACCCATTTGTGGTGGGCACTTTGTTATACACAGCCAAAAGCATTCTGTGTGTGTGTGTGTGTGTGTGTGTGTGTAGCAGTTCATTTATTTCTGATAGAAGTCTGGTACAAGTATTCTATTCTGTGGAGAACTAATACGTTGAGATTAGGGTGAGGCTAACTCTCCCCCTCATCTCTGTCACAGTGGTAAGTATGTGAAACAGGTCTAGCCAGATATTTCCCTTTGTCATGGTGTTGTGTTTTTTTTTTTTTAAATTAGGTTTATTTATTTATTTTGAGAGAGACAGAGAGAGAAGAGAGAGAGAGAGCAGGGGAGAGGCAGTCAGAGAGGGAGAGAGAACCTCAAGCAGGATTTGCACCAACTGTGAGATGCTGACCTGAGCCCAAATCAAGAGTCAGATGCTTAATCAACTGAGCCACCCAGGCACCCCACCTGTGTTTAATTTAGAGATGGATATGTGGCCATAAGAGGGATGATAGAACTTTCCAGAACTTACCAGAACTTTCTTTCCAGAGATATAAACAAAAACTATCTTTCTGTTGGGTGAGCAAATAGATTGAGTATATAACTAGTTTTGCTGATGCCATCTTGCTTGAGAGAGAGAGAAACATCCCCAATATGACGCTGAGCCCCTAAAAGCAACCATGCTTAAATAGAACAAAATCTAGATTTTGTGTTTATGTGAGTCAGTAACTTGTCTTTGGAAAATGAGCTATCTTTTTTTTTTTTTAAGTTTGAGTAGTACTTATATTGCTTGCATCGAAACAACAAAAATTGAGAAACAGTTTTACCCAAAACATAGTAAATTTAGAGAACTTATTCCCCTTGAATGTGATATAGGCTGAAAATATGAAAGTTTAAGAAAAATGTAAAGAATGTATCTGTGGTAGAATTACAAAAAAACTACTAAGACCATGAAAAAGTTTGTAGGACTTATTCCAAGTTGTTTGGATAAAGGTAATTCTGTGGCAAGGAAAGCCACTGAAGATTTTTTGAGCAAGAGGAGAATCAAAGCATTAAATTTTTTTTAAAATGTTTATTTACTTTTGAGAGAGAGAGAGAGAATGGGGGAGGGTCAGTCAGAGAGAGAGAGAGGGAGACACAGAATCTGAAGCAGGCTCCAGGCTCTGAGCTGTCAGCACCAGAACCCAACGTGGGGCTCGAATTCACGAACCGTGAGATCATGACCTGAGCCGAAGTCGGACCCTTAACCAACTGAGCCACCCAGGTGCCCCAGAGTCAAAGCTTTTGAAGGGATCATCTGGTAACAATGTGCCAGAGAAGTAGAAGTAAGAGAAACCAGAAGTCAGGAAATTCATTCAGGAGGTGATTACAGTGTAATCGGAGCAGCAGTGAGGTTCTGAAATAGGAGGAAGGCTGTTGCTTGAGGTTCATGGCCAGGTAGAAGGATGGGGAAAAAATCTAGTTTAAGTGACTGGGAGAATAGTGATATCAGGTCAGGTCTGGCAGAAAACTGACTGGAAGGAAAAGGGTGGAGTAAAGTGTTTGCTTCCGGAAATATACACTCTGAGGTAAGTAGGGTGAAATGCCTCCTGGGCAGTTGACCTCTAGATCTAGAGAAATCAAGACTACAAAAGTGGAGTCGGGGGCAACAACACAGAAGTAAAAGGTAAGTATTTGAAAGTGGAGGAAATCACAGAGAGAGGAGAGCTGAAGGCCAAGCCTTGAGAAGGTCTGTTTTAGGGAGTGGTAGGAGTTGAGGAGCCAGAGGTGGAGAAGCAGGGGAGTGGGTTGTCATGGAATCGGTGGAGACAGGGCTTCTTCAGGCAGCCAGAACTTCCTCTTGCTAATTCTGAGCCACATCATGACACAGGTCACGTCAGGACAAATACGTGTATCGTTGTGTTTCATTGCAATGCTCTGTGTTAATCCTGTTCCACATCGGAGGTGCTGTGGAAGCAGTGATTTCGTGACTGGTATGGTTAAGCACAGAAAGATCACAGGTGGCCGACGGTGTCTTTTGGGTAGCACACACGAGCACTTCCTAGTCTGCGGAGCCACCATGCTCTGATGAGTGGCCCTTCCTGAGGCTGGCAGAGAGGAGAAAGCGAGGAGTGCCGCGGAATGTTACCCAATCATTTCTCTCAGGAAACCTGTCATTGTGACAGCCCGATGGGGCAGGCAGGGGCTTGTCATTTGCATCATAGCTCTTGGAACTCTTGCTCAAGGCACCCTATCCCTGGTTGGTGTTGGCTCACCATGGAAATGTGGCCAGGCTTATATCATCTGAGGAAAGCAAACCATTAAGAAACAGAAATAGTTCATTTAATACATAGCCACCAAAGCAATGCTTTTTTTTTTTTTTTTTTTTTTTTAACTTGTGAGTGATTGTATTGATTTAATACACACAGCTTATTTCTGTCCCAGGTTACAAACTAGCCCTGGGGAAATGGTGGAGCCAGTCATTTGGATTGCCCTTTACTGGCTGGGAATTAAATCATTACTTATTCCATTTTAGAATCACAAGTAGTACCCCAAGGCCTACTTTCCTAAGGATTAAAATCAAGGCATGGAAATGAAGAATCCAGGTGTAATTCTCAGATGCATGCAGATGTTGAGAATGCAGCAATTTTTCCTGGAAAGCTGTCACTGCAAAATCATCCTGCTCATGATAGGCTCATTCCTAGTTCTGCAGCATGTCTAATTAGTCAACAAGTCGGATTTTTTCTTTTAAAACAGCGCTGAATCTTGCTCTTCCTCCTCAGGCCCGTCCCTCTGGACTACTGCAGATCCTTATCAGCTCACCCCCTGGGTTACCTGGGAAACCCCTGCTTTCCTTTGCCCCCCCCCCCAATTGCTGCTAGTTGAATTTTCTCCCTCCCTCTCCTATTCCTTCCCTCCTTCCCTCTCCTACTTCTTCCCTCCCTCCTTCCTTCTTCTGCTTCTAATTTCCTTAATTTTTCAAAATTTAATCATTTTTATTGCTGGTTCAAAATTGACTTAATTTCGAATTCATATGGAGTCTTCAGGGTGGAGGATATATGGGTATGAATTCTTTATCCTTCTCTCGACACTCATTTCTGATGCAGCATTTATTCAACCCCTCTTGAGCTGTGGCACTCGGCCACCCACCATCTAATGGAAGTATACATACATATACATATATATACATATATATGTGTATATATATGTATATATATGTATATGTATATATACATATTCTTTTCATAAGTAATCCATGCGTATGGTGCAAAATTCAAAAAGCATAATAGTATGCATTAAAAAGCTTGTCTTCATCCCACCCTCCACCCCTTACCCCCATTTTCTGGGTTCCATTTCTTAGAGGTGACCCACTGCCATCAGTTTCTTGTATTTCCCTGCACAGAAATCGTATGTAGATACAAATTGCATTTAGCTTTTTTGCACAAAAGGTATACACCATACCTACTGTTGTGACCGTTGCCTTTTTTCTTTCTTTTTTTCTTTCTTTCTTTTTTTCTGTCTTTCTTTTTTTTTCTTTCTTTCTTTTTCTTTCTTTCTTTCTTTCTTTTTCTCTTTCTTTCTTTCTTTCTTTCTTTCTTTCTTTCTTTCTCTCTCTTTTTTTTTTTTTTAAAGATAGCAGCAAATTTTTCTTCTATAGAAGTGGAGCCACTTCTTTCTTTTTAATAGTTCTATGTTCCTACCTAACTGCACTCTACTGGCTAAAAAGTAAAACATTATTTATTCCATCTCACAACCACAAATAGTGCTCCGGGCCAGGCTTCCTAAAGATTTACAATCAAAGCTTGGAAATGAAGACTCCAGCTCTAATGCTAAAATGTATGAGGATGATGAAAATGTCCATTGCATGAAGGTACTGGAATTACCTTAACCAGTTCCTTAGCCGAGGACATTTAGTCTTCTGATCTTTTGCTAGTGGAAACAACACCGCAGTGAATATCTTTGAACAAATGCCATTTTGCTCATGAATGAAATATCTGCAGGATAGATTCTTAGAAGTGCAACTGTTAAGCCCAAGAGGGAGTACATTTTAAATTTTGATACATATTATGGAATTATTCCCAGGAGAGGTCTCTCTTTTTTTTTTTTAAACATTGTTTTCATTTTATCATTCTGCTCACAAACTTCAGTGGATCCTAATTCCAACCACATTTTTTAAACGTTGCCAAATTCAGGGCGAGCTTCATAGATGTGCAACCTGTACACTTGCACAAAGTCTTGCACTTAGTTGATTGGCACTTAGCTGAATGCTTAGCTGTCGTCCTGTTGTAATTCTTAAGTTTTGAACAAGGGACTCTGCGTTTTCATCTGGCACGGAAGATTAAATAGCCAGTCCTAGCTGATTCACCAGACTCCCCAACTCCCAGGGCCATTTTGACTATGGCAACATTCTTGCTGCCCTCTGTCATGCACAAAACACAGCATGCTCATTCCTCATGATGATGGCTTTGTTGCTTTCTCCACCCTGTACATTTCCCTTCTGTCTGCATGTTTCCAAAGGTCATTTCAGCTTCAGCTCCATTTGGGAAACCTAATTCAACTATTCCAACCATCTTGTACTTTCCTTTTTCTGTCTGATCCAAAGCTCTGCCTCTTCAACCCTGTATCTTGCTGCTTATCAGTTCTGAATCTTTCCCTCAAATCCCCTTCATAGTAGTAAAGTCACTTATTTTCTCTGGGCCTCAGTTTCCTTGGTCTAAAGTGAAGATATTGTTCTAGATCACCAAGATTCTTCTCAGTAGTAATCATCTGTGAACTTTTTATATTGCTTTGAAAGATGCTGAGTTTGAGGCTTTAGACAAGATATACAAGTTTGACTAGGTGAAAACACATAGTTGGATTCTAAGAGAGGTCGTAGCAGAGTAAAGGAGCACTAGATTATAAAGTAATACATTTGGATGGAGAAGACATTTTCTCATGAAATTTTTTAAAAGTTACTAAAGAAATTCAAGTTAAAAAAGGAGATATCTCTTTGGACCCACTAGACTAGACAATATGTTAAAGCTGCATGATGCTGAATATGGGCAGGGACATGGGACACTTGACCCTGTGCACCACTGGTGGGCTTGTGGATGGGAGCTGCCATTTCAGAGAGCAGCTGGTACCATTTGGACACATTATGTTTGCATATAAACCATGAACTCGTATTTCCATTTGGGAATACTTACATAAGTAAATTCTTATGTAGGTCAAATAATTTCTTGTAGAAGTCAATACAAGGACTTATACCAGGATGTTCATTGTGTGTTATTTGTGGAAGCAACCCAAGTGTTCTGTAGGAGAGTGGACAGATTGGGGCGCCTGGGTGGCTCAGTCGGCTGAGAGTCTGACTTCGGCTCAGGTCATGATCTCACAGCTCGTGAGATCGAGCTCTGCGT
Organism: Felis catus; assembly: GCF_018350175.1. Lineage (NCBI taxonomy): Eukaryota > Metazoa > Chordata > Mammalia > Carnivora > Felidae > Felis > Felis catus. The sequence continues at coordinate 146,222,055 of NC_058375.1, forward strand.
CAGGCTCTGTGCTGACAGCTTAGAGCCTGGAGCCTGCTTCAGATCTGTGTCTCCCTCTCTCTCTGCCTCCCCCCCCCATACTCTGTGTCTGTCTCTGTCTTTCAAAAATAAACATTAAAAAAAATTAAAGGAGAGTGGACAGATCAATGGTAATGGTGCACACCATGACTTGTATCCAGCATGTGGAAGGAGTAGATTAAGATGTAACGCAGAGCAGAGAACAAACTGAGGGCTGCTGGAGGGGAGGGACATCGGATGGGTTAAATGGGTGATGGCCATTAAGGAGGGCACTTGTTGGGATGAGCACTGGGGGTTATATGTAAGAGGTGAATCACTGGGTTCTACTTCTGAAGCCAAGACTACACTGTATGTTAACTAACTTGAATTTAAATTTAAAAAAAAAAGAGCGAGAAAAGAGAAAAAAGATGCATCAAGGAGCAATATGGATGCTGTCCAAAACATGGTACCTAGTGAATAATATAAGGTACAAAATGAGATATGATAGTATAATTTGCATACCTTTAAAACGGTGAACTCAAAATGATACATGCTTTGTAAGGTCACATGTAAACAAAAAGATGTAAGTTAAGCACAATACGGTGATGCCTTCTAGGGAGGCAAAGGGAAGAAGAGAGGGATGTGGGGGTAAGAGTGAATAAATAAAAGAACAAAGATATATGGCCCAGTGATAATAGTGTGTCATAAACAGAGAAGGATGATTAGCTCAATTTTAGACAAATGAGCTCCTCCAACTAAAAATATGATGAAAACTAAAAAATAAAGCATATAAACTATGAAAATGCAAATAGCACAGAAAGGTATACAATCAAAAGTTAAATTCTTCTTCCATTCTAGGATATTTTTCTTCCTCATTTCCTGAAATTAGTTCTTCAAGTTTTCAGCCATTAGTAATTTCTTGTTTAACCTTTCTCTGCTCCATTTCAACACAGGCAGATCTACCCTTTAATAATGACAGAGTCGTCCATGGTACAGAGACATAGCGTAATTTAATCAATCACTTCTTGATGGACCATGTTTACTAGAATGTTTCTCATTTTCTCATTGATTTTTTCAGAGTATTTGTATATTAACAAACCTTATTTGGATTTTTATTTTCTGAGCTCCTGCAATATTTCTAGTCCCTATCAAGATTTAGCCCTTAAATATTTATTATTTATGTTTTTTTACTGTTATTCCTGCCTTCCTAATATGTTGTATTTGTGGGCAGAGAAACTTTCATGTAGTTGTTTTGTTAGCTTTCGTGATTGTGTTTCAGCTGTCCCTATCACAATATTGGATATAAAGGCAGGGTTCAGATATTCTTTTTAAGAAAGTTTTTATGTGTATTTATTTATTTTGGGGGAGAGAGAGAGAGAGAGAGAGAGCGAGCACAAGCAGGGGAGGGGCAGAGAGAGGGGAGAGGGAGAATCCCAAGCAGGCCCTGCACTGTCAGTGCAGAGTCCGATGCAGGGCTCAATCCCGCAAACCACAAGATCCTGAACTGAAATCAAGAGCCAGATGCTTAACCAACTGAGCCACCTAGTGCCCCAGTGTCCAGATATTCTGATTGACGTTAGGAATTGTGTATGCAAAGTAACCTATCAAGAATCATCAATATACATGAATAGTAATCAAAATTTCTTTGATAGAAAACTCCAACCGAGGCCTGGAAATATTTAAAAACCATCTCTCTCTCTTTCTCTCTCCCTTCCCCCCACCCCCTTCTCTTTCTTATATCCTATAATAATAGCACTGAGCATACTACAAAATTGCAAAATTATTCCAATACTGTAATAGAAAACGTGTAACTTTTGGTATAATTTATATATCAAATATTGTGTGTTGAATTGTTTTCCTCAGAATTCATATGTGTAAGTACTAACCCCTGGTAGCTGTGAATGTGACTTGTTTTTTTTTTTTTTTTTTTTTTTTAAATAGGGTCTTTGGAGGTGATTGGGATGAGGTCATGGGGGGGGCCCTAATTCCATAAGACTGGGTCCTTATAAAAAAGGGAGATTTGGACGCAGAAACAGACACACAGACACACACAGAAGACTATATAGAAGGCAGGGATGGGGCAATACTTCCACAAGCCAGGAACACTAAAGATTGCCAGCAAACCTCCAGAAGCTAGGAAAGAAGCATAAAACAGACTCTCCCTCACAACCCTCATAAGGACAATCCTACCAATACCGTGATCTTGGACTTACAGCCTCCAGAACTGTGAAACAATACATTTCTGTTGTTCAAGCCATGCAATTTGTAGTACTTTGTTGCTGCAGTCCTAGCAAATGAAAACATCAGGTTATCAGGAAGACGAAACTCAGCAGTTAAAATTCTACAATATTAATTTTTTAACTTGGCAGAAACCAGTGTATTTGTTTATTAATAACAGTAACATCATTCTTAATGTGAATTCTTCTCTTAATAGGCTCCTATGATTTAAGTAACATAAACCTAGACCAGACAGTAATCTGATGCCAGAAAGTCAAGAAACTATTCAACATGAATAGGAAGGAAAGAAAACTGAATTCCACAAATAAACTCTTCTACAAAGGTAACATCTTGGCTACCAGAGCTTTAATTTAAGGAAGCTTAGTAAAAGTATTTCAATCATTTAAGCAAATGCTAGTTCCCTAAAAAAATTACAATGTAGCTTCTTTAGGAAGACTTGTAGATGATAAAATAATTGACAACCACTTGTGTAAGAAGAACATTCCCTTCAGACAAGTTTTTAGAATTATTCCCAATCTAAATGTTTCTAGTGCTATTTTCATGATTATTTTAGGGGTTAGACACATTAAATATAATTTGTGGACATGAAAGTTGCCAGAGATTGGCATAAAACTAGAGGTCACAAAACTTTAGGGAGAGAATGAAATGTTTTCATTTTCACTTTCAATCATGTAAGTATCATTGCAAAATCTATACATTTGTTTTGTCAAATGCTGTGTTCATTAATCATCCTAGCTTTGCAGATTTTCTTATTTGCCCTTAAATGTACTGTGTTCTTTTATAAATGTAACTTGGGCCCCCACATGCCTCTTCTGCTGTGCATGTACAAGCACACACACTCACACAGACACATGCATTTACTTGTTTCCCCCGCAAATGGAAACATGAAGGAGAAATCTACAGCGATGTGTGAGAATGAGGCCATTGAACAAGACATCCTTGAGTGTACATTTTTATATAGCTTTGTATTTCAAACCACTTAAATATATTCAAATAATTATATTTAATAAGAAATAATGAAGAAAGCAAACCCTAAAATTTGAATGTAAACAGAAATCAGGGAGCCTAACCATATATAAAACATAGTCACACAAACACAAAAAATGAACTCAAATAACATCTGAATACAGTACTTTATACATTCTTTGTGACATGTATTCTAAGGGGGAAAAAAATCTTGATTTTACATGGTAAATGTGTCACTAATACAGGTATCAATGAATTGATTCTGAAACTGTTTTTTTTATGTATTGTAAGATACATAAGTGCAAATATGTAAGTGTAAGATACATAAGTGCAAATGAGTAATATATTGATGTTTTGTGCTATTAAGTTTCTCTCTTGGAGAGGGAGGTAAAAATATAGATTGGGGGAATATGAGAAAAACTCTCTTACTGAATTTGAACTGCAGATTATCACTAAAAACTCATGATAAAAAAAAAAGTTTTTCCCTTAGTTTTGTCAACAGAAAGGCATGAAAGCAATGGCACTCTAGTATGGATACCTCAATATCTTCTTTTTTTTCTTTAATTTTTTTTAACGTTTTACTTATTTTTGAGACAGAGAGAGACAGAGCATGAACAGGGGAGGGTCAGAGAGAGGGAGACACAGAATCTGAAACAGGCTCCAGGCTCTGAGCCATCAGCACAGAGCCCGACACGGGGCGCGAACTCACTGACCATGAGATCATGACCTGAGCTGAAGTAGGCCGCTTAACCGACTGAGCCACCCAGGCGCCCCTTCTTGATGCATCCTGGTATTGTGGGGATGGGGCTACAGGGGAGAAAGGCTCACCATGAAGAAGCATGTATGCTATTTTCCACCTTTTTCTAAGGACAATAATGTATGCAATTGTAAGGAGAAGACTGTGTGAAAGAAGGGATTATGGGACAGATGTGGTGTGGGGGGAAGCACACCCTCTTGTCATTTATCAGCTATGTGAGCCAGAGCGGATTACTTAATCTTTCTACCTTGGTTTTCAAATCTATTAAATAGGTATAACAGTAGTTCTGACCTCACTGGGTTGTTGGGAGACAAAGATGAGTTAATTATCAGTAGAGGCAATTTTTAATTTTGAGTTTTTTTCTTATCTGTATTTAAAAAACATCTACGTATATTCATTTTATAATAAATAAAAACAATACAAGTTATTTTTAAAAACATACTCATCTGAATATCTTTAACTTAGTGTCTAATTATCAGTCATTAGTTTGAAATTCATGGAGACAGGTCTCAAGATCAGAATCAGGCTGGGTGCTTTCTGAGAGCATTTCCCTTGATGAATTTAGCATGGCTCAGGGTCTGGTCCTCAATTTTACCAGCTCAGAAACTTTGTTTGTTTGTACATCAGAATAAAACCGTCACTCTGAGTCGGATACACTTTAAACAGAACAACAATGATTTGGTTTCAATTCAAACTACACTGTTCTCTTTCATCAGTGTTATTATGTATTCATGAACAGAACATTTTCTTCTTATCCTCAAAATGTAAGGGGAGTCAGGCTATAATCTGATGGATGTTGGTAAGTGTGGAGTTAGAGTATGAGGTACTGATCTTAAAATCAAATGCTTAATGGCATCAGTTTATAAAATACCTAATGTTTCCATTTTCACTATGTATATATCATTCCATTACAGAAATTGAATAGGATCCATGGGCCATGCCTTCCTCTTCCTTGGATGAGTGGCACGCAGCTGAAATGTGCCTCTCTATTCCAAAGCAAGTGTTTCCAACTCCTTTCCGGAGACACATTTTTTTTCTTTTTAATTGATGTATTACTAGCATCGATATAGGTACAGTTGATTATAGCTCTTCTGCTCCTTGTGTAGGAGATCATTCTTGCTGCCTGTAACACAAGCTTCTTATTAAAACCGATTGGATGGCCGGGCTGTTGTTTCTAGTTTACATTGGAACATATCATGTGTGCTCAATAATGTGAAGGGGCAAACAAAACCTCCCTGGCCGGGGTGAATTCTCTTCCAAAACTAGAGAGTCACAAGCAGAGAATCCTACCAGTATAGGAGATCATAGAAAGGTCTAATTTCCTGCTGTTCAAACCAGCCCACCCAGAGCCCACCCTGCTGGTGCTGGCACTCCATGGGCTGTCTGCTCCCAAATTGTGGCTTGTGTGTGTATATTCTGTTGTTCCCTCTTCCCTGTGGCCCCTAGAATTGTTCTTAGAAATTATTCCCAACTTCCTTGCTTCCTGGTACACCTTTTTGGGGGGGTACTTATTTCCTTTAGCCCAGGCTAAAGGAAATACTCCCTAGGCTCAGTTCAGCTCAGTTTCTGAGGCCCTAGAGTGGAGGCTATTGGCGTAGAGAACAGGACTAAGGCAATGTTTTATATAACTTTGTGCCCCCTCGATATTTTGCAAAGTTAGTTTCTCTAAGTATGTGTGGATCTAACGGACAAATTCGTCTTTTGAGTTGTTTGCAAATGCGTTGAGCTTTTTATATCCAGGATGGTGTTGTCCTACCAGTGAAGATGTAAAGCTAAGATCTCAATAGAAACTGGTTTAACTTTGGTTGGACACTAAGAACCTGTAACATGTTTGTCTTTATTTTTTATTTGCACTCATTTACTGCAAGGGGTAGTACTGCAAAGTCATAGACCATTTGACTTTGTTTTGCTCCTTAGCATTCATGACCATCTTATCTTGAGTTTATGCTTAAAAGGTTAATATTGCTATTGGTTACTTAGAGACCTCTTTGCTCTTCCCCTTTCCCTATTATATAAACACAATATTTACCCAAAAAGGATATGACTCTGGTTGAAGGAATATTGCATTTGGTCAATTAACTGAATGTCTAACAGACAAATTATTTCCAATTTAATGTGATTTTCTATCCACTCCTAAGACTAATTTTATGTAGTGGAGGAAAAGTAATAAGGTTGGAGAAGATAAGTAAAAATACATATAGTGCTTTTAACGTTTTTTATTTATTTTTGGGACAGAGAGAGACAGAGCATGAATGGGGGAGAGGCAGAGAGAGAGGGAGACACAGAATCGGAAATAGGCTCCAGGATCCGAGCCATCAGCCCAGAGCCCGATGCAGGGCTCGAACTCACGGACCGCAAGATCGTGACCTGGCTGAAGTTGGACGCTTAACTGACTGCGCCACCCAGGCACCCCATATAGTGCTTTTAAGAAACCAGTCTTTGTTCAGCTTGAACTAACAACAAAATAATTACCATAAACTGGAACACTTCTAGTTAAGAGAAGGGGAAAGGAGGGCTAAAAGTAACATGCTTAAGATCCTTCAAAAAGTAAATGGAAGGTCGGGATCCTGAACCCAGAGTTTATGTTCTTGACAACATGATCTATAACACACCCGTAACAGATTTACTCCATGTTTTATTTGTACAACTTTTCAGTCATATGAAATCCTGTATATTAAAGAATATAGCAACGGACATTTCTAGCAGTTTTTCCTTTAGCACAAAATAGCTGAAAGACATCAAGTTAATATGATGTCTTCTACTACGACCTTAAAGGCTGTTACACCTTAAGTTGTTCCTCAGAAGGGCAAGGATTCCAAGTGTAATTGCCATATTCTGACTCCATGAACCTGTATTATAGAACCAACACACGTATAAAAAATCACATTTATAATGTTTGAATCATTGGGAAGAATTCTTCCTATAACATCTTTCATAGGCTTAAGGAATACTTTGCTTGTCCAGAAAAGCCAAGCCCGCTCAGATAGTAAGTAGTTTGCTTGGCTCAGTTTACCATCCTCAGTGAAGTTTACCATCCTTGTCTGAGTCAGTTGAGAACACTGGTAATCACCCGAGACTTCCATTAACAGCGCTGAGTTATAAAGACATAAGCTTTATCAGTCAGCCTCACAAAGTACTGCAGACAACTGTCTGAAACCCTTGTGGTATGGTATCATGGTTAAGAGTACAGGACCTGAGCAGGCTACCCAGGTTCAAATCCCCTCTCTATCTCTAGCTCTGTAGACTTATGCAGGGCATTCCCATCTCTTTCTTAGTTGCTTCCTTAGTACAATTGTATGCAGAGTTGTTCGGAGAATTAAATGGGCTAATGCACATAAAGTGCTTCCACAGTGCCCGGCATGTAATAAGCTTAGCTCCATAAATGTTAGCTATTAATACTAATTAATGAGAACCAATATGGCAAAACCTGTTTCTCACCAGTATAAAGATAACCAGCTTGGTTATGAGGACAAATGAATGTAAAACTGAGAGAAGAATCTACATAGGAGACCAAATATGTTTTTGCTGAGTTTACAAAAAAATGGCAGGTTGGTGCTTCAGTATTTTGTGAGTTTTACTTGTACTTTGTGGGCTGTTTTGGTAGGTGTGATGTCAAAATTAATAACCATGATGGCCTTTTATGTTTATAGTTACCTGTGGTCACAAATATCTTTCAGGCATTTTGCTCCACAGCAACCCTGTGTGACAGGTAACATTTCCCTTTTTTACTAGTAAAGAAACTGAGTGTTAGGGAAAAAAGTTAATATTTTAAAAAGGTCGAACTGGAACTCAAACAGTTTTCTTTTTCATTCTGAATTTCTGAATTTTCTTCCATGGGAGTGTGAAGAATGTAGATGAAGTGATTTATATACTTAACACAATTAGTAAAGGAGCAGAAAGTATTCAGTTGGATTCAGATTGCCTCAAGAATTCAACCACTTCTGCTTAAACAATTTGCAGTGTTAAATTTAAAAGTTTTGATGCAAATGCACAAAGGGCTCAGAGACAAAGCTTGTTTTTTCCTCATAATTGAAGGATAGGGTCTCAGTGTCAGTCTCGCTGTTACTTAAATTTAAATATTGTAATACAAACACAGAGAACATATGTCTCTATTAATCTGTTCTTGTCTTAGCGTTCTGAATGAAACTACTTTCAGAATTGATGTTTTAAAGCAGACTAATAGTTGAACGTAAATGGCATACAATTTGTTACTTACATATGTTTCTTATTCTTCAAATTTTACATAAACTGGAAGGTAAATCCAATAGTTCTGTAATAATTGATACTGAAGCACAAAATTAGAGAATCAATGTGAGGTTAAACGTTCACATTAAAATTTAAAGAATGGGTCTATTATCTGAGAGGATTCATGCTTCTCATACATATGTCTAAATGTGTTTCTATGCTAAGAAGTAGGTGGGTCCTGAGTGGCTTTGATATTTACATACTTTACGGAAAAGGTGTGAATCAAATGATCCCAAGTTACTTTCTAGCTCTGTAGCTCTGTGACATTTCAGTGGCTTTGGCAGCATCATGTTATTGGTGAACTTTATTAAAAAAGAAATCAAGTTTTTACATTCAGAATGGATGAGATCTGAAAACTTTCTCAAAGGTTATTGAGTACTGGCATTGCTTTCATGAGTACTTACTTTCTAAATGATTGTGATTTCAATGCCATTTGCGTTTAGAAAATGGGGAATGCTATCAGGTATCCCATACAGATTCTAAATAATGACAGTCCCAGAAGGGATCAATAGGTCTTTAATATATGATATTTAAAAAGGACATAAAGGTATTACATAATATTTAACTAGATTTAGGGATTATATTATGATGATGATAACTGCTCCATTTCCTCCATCTTTTAGACAGTATAATGACGCGTGTGCTGTTATTCAACTGTGGTAAAGTAGAGTGAGAAGGAAGTCTAATCCAAACTCTTTACTTTTCATTAATTACCTTATTCATTCATTAAACTGGGGGTGGTCTTTTATGTGCTAGACATTCTTTGAGTCACTAAGGATACATCTGTGAACAAAACAGAAGTCCTACCCTGTGGCACTAGGATTCTGTAATAGGGGAGATCAATAAAAGAGACAGTAAATGAGACAAAATGTATAGTACTCTAAACGGTGATAGGTGCTGTGGAGAGAAATAAACCAGGAAAAATATTGGTAAGGGAGAGAAATTGTAAAGATGGTGGTGATGGAAGGCCTCACTGAAGAAGTGACCTTCAAGTGAAGGCACATTAAGGGGAAAGGTATTCTTGTTTTTTTTTTCTTTTTATTATGAAATTTATTGTCATATTGGTTTCCATACAACACCCAGTGCTCATCCCAACAGGTGCTCTCCTCAATGCCCATCACCCACCCTCCCACCCCCCATCAACCCTCAGTTTATTCTCAGTTTTTAAGAGTCTCTTATGGTTTGTCTCCCTCCCTCTCTCTTTTTTTTTTCCTTCCCCTCCCCCATGGTCTTCTGTTAAGGTTCTCAGGATCCACATAAGAGTGACAACATATGGTGTCTGTCTTTCTCTGTGTGACTTATTTCACCTAACATAACACTCTCCAGTTCCATCCACGTTGCTACGAAGGGCCATATTTCATTTTTTCTCATTGCCAAGTAGTATTCCATTGTGTATATAAACCACAATTTCTTTGTCCATTCATCAGTTGATGCACATTTAGGCTGTTTCCATAATTTGGCTATTGATGAAAGTGCTGCTATAAACATTGGGGTACAAGTACCCTTATGCATCAGCACTCCTGTATCCCTTGGGTAAATTCCTAGCAGTGCAGTTGCTGGGTCATAGGGTAGATCTATTTTTAATTTTGGGGGAGGGACCTCCACACCGTTTTCCAGAGTGGCTGCACCAGTTTACATTCCCACCAACAGTGCAAGAGGTTTCTCGTTTCTTCACATCCTCTCCAGCATCTGTAGCCTCCTGATTTATTCATGTTAGCCACTCTGACTGGCGTGAGGTGGTATCTCGGTGTGGTTTTGATTTGTATTAAGGGGAAAGGTATTCTTGCAGATAGAATATTAAGTGCAAAGTCTGAAGTCCCTGCAATGGAAGATGCCTGCCTTCCTTCCTTGCTTCCTTGCTTCCTTCCTTCCTTCCTTCCTTCCTTCCTTCCTTCCTTCCTTCCTTCTTTCCCCCTCCCTCTCTTTTACCCTCCCTCCCCTCCCTCTCTTCCTTTTTCCTTCTAAGAAACAGCAAGGAGATCCTGAGGTTGAAATGGAATGAAGGAGGGGAAAGTGATGGGAGATGAGATTAAGGAGATAAGTGGTAGGTAGTGGCCATGGTCAGGACTTTGGTTCTTGCTCTAAATGGTATGGGGAGCCATTAGGAGATTTTAAGCAGAGGAAAGGCCTGATTTTACTTAAAGGGAGTAGTCTGGCTGCTGAGTTGAGAATACAGTGCATGGTGGCAAGAAAGGAAGCAATGAGTCAAGTTAAAACATTTTAGTAATCCATGCCAAAGATAATGGAAACTGGGACCAAAATGTGAAGTGAAGATGGTGAGAGAGAGAATCTGAACATATTTTGCAACTAGAACTCGAAATTGGATGCCACCAAAGCTGAGAAAAATTTAGGCCTGGAGAGGCTGTGGCTTGACTAAGAATAGCTGGCTTGTCACCGACAGAGCTGATAACGATCATAGGTCTTCTACCCCATTGTATATTTCCCCCCAAAACCTCAGTTGTCTAAGAATCGAAATAACTCATCCTTTGAAATCACACTGGAACATGAAACATATTATTTAAATGAATGTGTCAGAATTCATGGCTTAAAATTAAGTGAGAATATTTCAAAGTGTCCCCACGTTTTATATCAATTTGTCCTAAAGTTCAAGCTCATTTGCCTGACATACTGGACAGGTTAGATCTGGATTGATTTTTGCCTGTTTATCCAAGTAGTTAACATCTGACTCTATTCCTTCACTTATTCATGTGCTTTTAAAATGATTCTTGAGTGCCTATTAAGATGCCACTTTTTGGAGCTTAGCCCCTACCTGACTTCACTGAAACCTCACCTTGGCTGTCCTCAGACACTGTTGGTCACTCTCTTTGTACTCCTGGGGCAGTGACACATACCTCTCTTGTAATGTTTACCACCCTCAATTACATTTATCTGTGTAACGGCCTGATTTCCTCATGAATTTTAAACAATTTGAGTTCAGGATTTAGTCTTATTTATCTTTGCATTTTCAGAAACTTGTATAATGCCTCACACATAGTAGGTGTTCACCGAAGGGTGAATTAATCAGTTTTACTCAGAAGAATCTGGCTGTTTGGATCACTTTCTGTTTGTTTCTTTGATCTCATTCTTTGCAAAGTAATGAGCAATAAAAAGGATCACTGAGGGGCACCTGAGTGGCTCAGGTTAAGCATCAGACTCTTGATTTTCGCTTAGCACAACATCTCACGGTTTGTGAGATTGAGCCCAGCCTCGGGCTCCGTCCGCACTGACAGCTTGGAATATTCTGCTTGCGATTCTCTCTCTCCCTCTTTCTCTGCCCCTCCCCCACTTTCTCTCTCTCTCTCTCTCTCTCTCTCTCTCTCTCTCTCTCTCTCTCTGTCTCTCTCAAAATAAATAAATAAACATTTAAAAAAGAAGGAAGTTAAAAGTAAGACTGAAAGTAAGTTAGATTAAAAAGCAAGTTGCAGAAAAATGTTAATAACAAAGGAAGCAAAAATAGTGACAGGCATGTACAAATATTAAAAGTTTGAAATATTATATCATGAATCATAAAGTGACAACCAGGAGATTTGCACACAGACTTCTTTTCTCCAGCCAACCAAATGGACTGTGAAGTATTAAAGCTGACACTGAAGCTTAGTTTCATGAAGAGGTAGCATTTCTTTCCAGTTTCAAGGAGAGAAGGATCAGCATTCCAGATCTTTCTCTATTACTGTTGGCTTCACATCTCTATGTCTGGGGCAGCTCGGTGGCTCAGCTGAGTGTCCCACCCTTCATTTCAGCTCAGGGTCATGGTGTCGAGCCACTACTTTGGGCTCCACACTCAGCTCAGGATTCTCTATCTTTCTCTCTCTCTCTCTGCTCCTCTCCCCACTCATGCTATCTCTCTCTCAAACTAAAAAAAAAAAAAAAAAGTCTATATATGAGTGACATAAAGTCTCCTTACTGATTGATCTGATCTGGATCTCTTTCACTTCTCATATTTTCCCTTCTATTTTTCTTGTTTTCTTTACCTCTTTTGTCTTTTAAAATCATGATTGTTCCCCTTATCATCAACAAGTTCAAAGAGATAGAAGAATGTGCATAATTTTGCAATATAAGAAAGGGAGATTAGTCTCCTACCATCGCCTTGAGTTTTACCTAAGTAGTTTTATGGTGAAATGAGCATCAAGACAAGTAATTTTGAGTATCAGTCAAAAACTCTTAAGTGCTCTGTGGTTAATTCTGTCTTTTCTTGTTGTTGTTAATCAAAATTGATCATTGCCTTATTTAGAATAAAACTTAGAGGATGAAGACTAAAGTTATATTCTATGTTTATTTATTTTATTTAAGTTTATTTATTTGGGGGAGGGGGGCAGAGAGAGAGGAAGAGAGAGAATCCCAATCAGGGTCCGTGCTGTCAGCACAGAGCCCAATGAAGGGCTCCATCCCACAAACCATGAGATCATGACCTGAGCCGAAATCAAGAATTGGATGCTAAACTGACTGAGCCACCCAGGTGCCCCTATGTGTTGCATTTTTAAGGTCTAACAAACTTTGAATCTTTTCTGGAATTATATTTGAAACACAAAGAATTGTGAGATACAAAAATGTTACTTGATCCAACATACGTTTTTCCCTTTGGGCTTATTTCAAATCCCATCATAACTATTTGAAATAATTATTTAATTGATGAAACTTTGGACATCCTAACAAATGTTCACATTTGATTGCAATATACTTGCATCCAGCCAGATTCCTATAAGAAACTAACACAATAAAATCTGTAACTCAATAAGATGTATTTCTACCAATTTTGCCCCTCTTAAAATATCAACTAATAATGCTAAATAAAAGCTCCATCATTTTCCCTATTTGCTTTTAGTTTCAGCTGCATAATTTTACAATTTAAAAGGTTGGTCAATAGAAACTGACAAGAGACATAAAACCAAGCCAATTTTATTTCATTTAGCATCTATTGATCATACTTCAAGCTGTTTAAATATTTCTGCAACCTCCCATAAAGTCATTTATACCTAGAAAAGAGTTAGAAATGGATATATAAGCTGAAGGGGATAACTAGGGTACTGTTAATAGATCATTCAGATCTCATTTTTCCTCATTATATTTCCTGGAATGTTAGTGAAGGGGTCTTCTTTGCCACAGGTTTATCCTTTGGGGAATTTGTTTTCCCTCAGATTACTCAAGTAATTCTAGAAGGATCAAGGATTCTTGTTGCATCTTCTCAGTATCCAGTATTATCTGGATTCTAGATCCCCCAAAAAGCCAAGTGGATGGGACTTCTACTTTTTAAGGGAAATTTTTCCTATGTTGGATATACCAGATTATTAACTGACTGTTAACCCATAGAACAAGGTTTATCAAAATTAAATGTGCATACCAATTGTCCAGGAAATTTGTTAAAATTCAGATTTTGTATAGTAGGTCTGGAGTGAGGTCTGAGATTCTGCATTTCTTTTTTCTTTTTTTCTTTTTCTTTTTTTTTTTTAACATTTATTTATTTTTGAGAGACAGAGAGAAGCAGAGCATGAGCAGGGGAGAGGGAGAGAGAGAGAGAGATACAGAATCCGAAGCAGGCTCCAGGCTCTGAGCTGTCAGCACAGAGCCCAACGTGGGGCCCAAACTCACGAACTGTGAGACCATGACCTGAGCTGAAGTCGAAGCTCAACCGACTGAGCCACCCAGGTGCCCTGAGATTCTGCATTTCTAACAAGGACCTGGGTGATGCTTTTGCTCCTTATATAGGAACCACCCTTTGAGCAGCAAGGATCTATAGAAGAGTTTTTCATCATAACGCCATTGAAGACTACCTTTATTTGAATTAGCCAGGGGTGGTGGTTCTGGTTAGAATGCAGATTCTTAGTCCTCAACCTGTTTTTACAGAGACAAAATCTATGTAGATACCCTTTACTTCTAGGAACAAACGTTTTTAAACAAGTGCTCCAGGTTATTTTTACATACATTAAGGTAAAACAACAGCAAATCTGCATTAAGTACCTTATAGTTCTGTACAAGTCCTGGGAGCAGAGAGAAAGTTGAGTATGGTGGAAGACTAGGCTAAGTGGTAACAATGGTTTGCCTTCCTTGAAGACTTGTCCAGTGTGGATCATGAAAATGTGCATGGTAGTATTTCAGAAGGTGCTCCAACTCCTTAGAGTATTCTTCAGAGTTGAAAGAAAAAAATCCAACCTTATCCTTTATATCACCTACCTTAGTTAAACAGCAAAGTTCTCTTTTAAAACTAGCTGCCCTTATAATCTATTTAGCCCACAAGATACGTTGCATTAGAGTATAACCTTGAAACAACTTGAAGCCAATGAACTTCTTATAGATGTCTTTCTATCACGTTTCTTCCCATCTCTTTTCTACTTATTCTTTAATACCCAGCTCTGGCATCCTTTCCATCTACTTGCAAGCTCTCCTTGGGCAAGCTAGTAACAGATGTTAAAGTTTTAAAAATGTTCATCATCTTTGACTCAATAATTCCACTTAAAAGATATATCCTTAGAATCAGTTGGACAAGGTTACAAAGATATTCAAAGCAATGTTAACTATAATACAAACTGAAAGTCATCTTTGAACGGGAGGTTGTCTCAATAAATTATAATAGATCTTCCCATCAAAATGCTATGCCACCAGTAAAAATGATGATATAGATTCATGTTTATTGTCATAAAAAGATGTTCTTGATATTTTGTGAAATAAAAGAGGATTTAAAGAACATATGTTAATAGTAGTGATAATACTTAAGATAGCTACCATATATAGTTCATATGACCTGGTCTAAGTGTTCAGTATGGAAAACTCTTAATAAATATTTGTTGGTTGAATGCATATGTTCAGTACTTTATATACACCAGGAATTGCTCTAAGAATTATAGTTCTTTCAAATCATTATTTTTATAATAATCCACTAAGGTAGTATCATTACCCATGTATTATAGAAAAGAAAACTGATGCTCAGTGAGATTAAGTAGATTTTCTGAAGTCATGAAGGTAATATTGCAAGATCTGGCTTTGAATTATTTGATTCAACCAATGTCTTCACACATGTTTTGTTTTTTGTTATATTAAAAAGTTGTCCATATATATCTGAGAAAACGTTGTTAAAATGTTTATAGCAAGCTATCAACAATGGTTCATTATGATCCGTAGGGAGGATTATGGTGATCTTTTTCTCTTTTGTCTATATATTTTCATGGTTCCAAACTGAACATAATATTTTATTATTTCTGTAATAAACTACCTACATTAACAACAGCCTGCTGGTTGGTTTCACCACCGTCACTAACAAACAGACTTCTTGGAATTTTTCTTTCTGGAAAGGTTTTGCCATGCTATGCCAAAACCTAGTTCTACTACTTTTAGCTCTTTTCATTCTTTTATAATAATTATTGTTTCAATGCCATTCTTTCCAACTTGACCAAGTTGGAGAATGTAATTTATCTATCTTTGTAATTTTAGGGTCCATATGGTGCCTGGGGACCAGACATATATCCAAAGAGATTAAAAGAACCTTAAAATAGTAAAATCACTGTTTGTCATTTTATTTTTCATTGCCCCTTTCCTTGTCCAGTAAATATTATGTTTGTTCCTAGTTTCTGCCATGGCAGAGTGAGTCTCCACTGCCCTTAATCTCCTACTGCTAAGAGCAGTAGCCACCAAGTGTGAAAAATCAAAACAAAGCACTTTCCCATCTCCCTGATGGAGTAAAAGCAGTGAAGCCCAAATAATGCTTAGTTACCAAAAGCCACGCCAGGTGTCTAATCGAAAGGGTATTGATTTTAGCTAGTAAATAGCCCTTAATATAGTTGGGACCTGGGATGAATATGCAGCCGGTAATTAGCTAATAAAGCAAACAAGGGCTGGCGAGAACGTGGCGCAGTTGGATAAACAGCAGCCTGTCATCCAGGAAGCTTGGTAGGCCTAATACCTCCTCGTACAGAGGACTCAAGTTACCTTTAGGACTCTCTGCCTCGTGTTTTCAGCCATTAAATAAGGAAAAAACTATAAACCTATCACAGGGTATGAGATATAACTAAAAGCAGTTGTAAATGTTTCGCAAATATTACATGCAATTGAAATGCTTCCTGAAGACAGATGTTGCAATTTAATAATCTTAAGTGGGAAGGTTTAATAACTATTTTAGATCATTAGGATAATGTTTAGTGCCCTAGGATAATTATTAAACAATTCGAGTTTGCTAAATCATCTGATACTCCGGAGAAGCCCATAGCTTGATTAATTCCCACATAATCTGCCAAGTGCTCAGTGAAACTACAAAGTGGCAGAGGCTAGTTAGGAAAAAAGAAGAGCGAGAGTGAGAAAAGAACTAAGTTAGCCACATCCCACCTTGAGAAAGAGGAAAATCCAGGATGCAGGGTCAGAGGGCTAAGGTGTAAGGAAAAGGGTTAAGGTGCAAAGAATCTAAACCAGAGATGGTGGGTCAGAGGCCGAGAGTCAATCCCGGTATCCCGATGCGTTGTAGCAGGCCTGCACAGAGGCGTTGTTTCTTTGTTTCTAGTTATGGTTGCAGATATTTTCCTAAGCGGCAAAAGCATTTTACATAAAGATTCCAGATTTCCAGTGTCTTTTGGAAATTCAGAGTACCTTATCTAGCAACACCGGACTGCATTCCCATGTGACAGTAATGGACAAAAACTGAGTAAAGGCTGCTGCTTTCATTTTTTTCTGAAGATTTTGATTATGAAAATCTCAAGGCCTACTGAAAAGTAAAAAGAAAAATAGATATTTTTTCAAGTACTGCTATATTCACCGATTGTTAATATTTTGCCATATTTATTATGGAATTAAAAACATATCTAAACATTTATATTTTTGCTGAACC
Source organism: Felis catus (assembly GCF_018350175.1). NCBI lineage: Eukaryota > Metazoa > Chordata > Mammalia > Carnivora > Felidae > Felis > Felis catus. The sequence goes on from NC_058375.1 coordinate 146,239,064, forward strand.
ATCTTTTTTTAAAAGTCTTTTTAATGTTTATTTATTTTTGAGAAAGAGAGGGAGAAGGACAGTACAAGCAGGGGAGGAGCAGAGAGAGAGGGAGACACAGAATCCACAGCAGGCTCCAGGCTCTGAGCTGTCAGCACAGAACCCTATGCGGGGTTTGAACCCGTGAACCATGATTTCATGACCTGAGCCAAAGTCAGTCACTTAACCAACTGAGCCACCCAGGTGCCCCTTGCTGAACCATCTTAAAGTGGATGTATTACTTCATCCCAAATACTTCAGCGTGCATTTCCAAAAATAAAGACGGTTTCCTACACAACTGCAATATGATTATCATACTGAAAAAAAAAAAATTCGTAATTCCCTAATGTCATTGTAACTCAGTCAATATTCAAATTTCTTTATTGTCCCCCAAATGTCATTTACACTCATTTTCTTTTCAAGCCAGGATCCAATGAAAAGACAGTCATTGCATTTGGTTATGTCACATTAGTCACTTTTACACTACATCAGGCTCTCCCCCACCTCCATTCTTTTCTTCTATGACATCATCTGAGTGAAGGGGTCAGTTGCCTTGTGAACTGGAGTTCATATCTAAAGGCTTGGTTAATTCAGGTTAAACATATGGAGCAAAAATAATTCAAAGGTCATGATGTGGTCTCCATATTGCATCACACAGGGGATCACGTAACTTCTCTCGTCCTAGTTGGTAACGCCAAGTTTGAGCACTGGGTTGAGGCAGCGGGCTAACCTCTTTTGATGTTAGCTCTCTCCAAGTTACCACAGACTCCACCACACCTTATTCACCGTGTATCTAGGCCAGATTCATTTCATCTTGCCTGGGAGGTGTATGCAAACTTCGACCTGAAGACTATCAACTGCTACAATCTGGACTGTGATAAGAGCATAGAGCACTTTGCTCCCGGAACAGTAGGCTAGTGCCTGGTACAGAGGAGCCTGAAGCAGCCTGTCATCCAGGAAGATTTCCTAGGTCTAATGCCTCCTCGTACAGGGCATTCGGGACAAGTATCTGCTAATTGACTAATGCTAGAAACAGTATGAAAAACCTGAGAGGACAAGGAAAAATTCAGCAACACATGCTCTTGTATGGCATGTACTTTGGAGAAGCCTTATGCCTTTTGATAGGGTCCAGCACATTGCAGAGGTTTCCGACCCTCGGGGATGATTCTTTATCTGAACTGGACCGGAATGCACAGTTCCAGGGGAGAAATAGGAACAAGCAGAAAGGGTGAATTTAAAATTCTGTGGAACTCAAGGGTTTTGGTTACCTGGGCATCACATTTATGAAGGGCCCTGGTGCAGGCTGGCTTTTGGAAGCAGTTACTGAGACAGAGTAAGCCATGCAGGTTATTATTCGGGATACTGGTGGAAAGAAGAATGCGGAAGCAGGATTGGGCAGAGGGAGAAGTAAATGTTGACGAGAGCCCAACAAAGCCTTAGTCGCCTCCCCCCCTCCCCTCTCCCCCTCCACCTCGCCACTTCTGGCCCCTTGGGTAGTTCTGGAGTGCCAGCAGCCCATCAGAGTTATCTCCCAATTATCCAGCAGAGTCTTTATACCCCTCGTCACTCAGTCACAGGATAAGCACTAGCCCAGGAAAGGAATGACCTTGAATGAGGTAGTTCTCTGCAGTAGAGGCAGATTCTGAACGAGGTGGCCAAAGATGCTTCCAGCGGCTGGCATACTGAGTTTTACTTGGAGGAAGACCTGGGTGGTGCAACAATCTGTCACCCACAGACCCCACATTTAAAATGTTGCTCTTATCTCTAAATGAGTTATATGGACAGTTACTGAAGTCCTTTTGCTATGTATGAGTTGGCTAATTGTAACATTCACATTATACTATAATTAAAAAAAAAACAAACTTGTTCTGGCAGTTTTTTACTTACTAGACAGCTCAGAAAATATAAAATGGTCCCGGCATCTCTCAAATTCTAGAAGGCTCTGGTATCAGTTGGATGTACCACAGGGTGGAAAATGGAGTCCATTTACATGGTTGTAAATTGCTTTGTCATCCTTTTTTTTTTTAAGTTTATTTATTTTGAGAGAGAGTGAGAGGGAGAGAAAGAAAGAGAAGTTGCTCACAAGTGGGGGAGGGGCAGAGAGAAAGGGAGAAAATCCCAAGCAGGCATCTCACTGTCAGCGTGGAGCCAGATGCAGGGCTTGAATTCACAAACTGTAAGATCATGACTTGAACTGAAATCAAAAGCCAGATGCTTAGCCAACTGAGCCATCCAGGGGCCCTTGCTTTGGCATCTTGAATAAAAAACACCCTGAAGGGTCAGCTCCACGAGGATAGATTGGCATTAGTGCCAAAGAGAAATAAATGAAGGAAGCTGTATGAGTTTCCTGTAGCTGCTGTAACAAATTACATAAGCTTGTTGGTTTAAAACAATAGGAATATATTCTCCCACAGTTCTGGAAGCCAGAAGATCAAAGTCAGTGTCACTTGACTGAAATCAGTAGCCAGCAGGGCGTCACTCTCTCCAATGTGTCTAAGGGAGAGTTAATTACTTGCTTCTTCTAGCTCCGGTGGCTGCTGGCTTTTCTTAGCGTGTCTGCATTACTCTAGTCGGCATCCATGATCACACTGTGTTTTACTCTTCTATCTCTGTAAAACCTTTCCATTACTCCAATCTTTTTTTTTTAATTTTTTAGACATTTCTTTCTTTCTTTCTTTCTTTCTTTCTTTCTTTCTTTCTTTCTTTCTTTTCTTTCTTTCTTTCTTTCTTTCGAGTGCAAGAGGGGAAGGGGCAGAGAGAGAGGGAGACACAGAATCCAAAGCAGCCTCTGGGCTCTGAGCCATCAGCACAGAGCCTGCCTCAGGGCTTGAACTCATGAACTGATTCTAACCAAAGTCAGACACTTAACAGACTGAGCGACTCAAGCACACCCACCCTTATAAGATTACTTCAATCTTATAGGGATACGCAGGATTGCACTTGGAGTCCGCTCTGATAATTCAGAATAATGTCTCCATCTCAAGATTCTTAATTAAATCTGCAACATCTCCTTACCACACCCTCCACCCCCAGCCCCAGCCTGTAGCATTCACAGGTTCCAGGGAGGCCACTATTCTGTCTATTACAGGATAGCTTTTAATTCTTTGCTTTGGGTCCATAAGCCTTGGAACTATTTGCTTTTCATCTGGCCCAAGAGCAAGTGCGTAGTAAGTTGTATCTAGGGTGGGGCACCAAGGTGCCTCAGTTGGTGAGTTCGAGCCCCTCATTGGACCATTCCTAACAGTGCAGAGCCTACTTGGGACCCTCTCCCTCCCTCTCTGTGCACTGCTTGAAAGTGCACTCTTGCTCTCTCTTAAAATGAATAAATAAACTTAAAAAATAAACTGTGTCTAGTGAGTATAATGATGGAGAAGCTAGAATTTCACCCTGCAGCACTTTGAGACTCACTGTGGGAAGGCGATCTTTGTGAGAGCAAGGACTTCTGCTCTGTTTCAAAACCACAAGAGACCCAGGTTGACAATGAAGAGTGCATACATACTCAGGAAAGATTGTCTTCCTCCACATTTGATTATTGAAAAATATTTCTGGAACACGCATACCTTAAATATACCAGAAACATATTTTTTAGATGTCCTAACACCAGTTTCTGGCTTCTTATCACATATCAGGTTATCTCAGTTCTCAGAAACCTGACCAGAGTTAAAAGTTAGAAAGGGAAAGGGATTATCTGTTTACAGCATGGTCTAGAGAATTTTAAAACAGTAGACTTTCCACCGAATGGGCAAATTTCCTCTTGGTGGGGGTTACGTGGAAACATTCTCTCCTGTTTTATGCCCCCTTGAAGAGCTATTTCAAAAATAAACTTCAGTATGTAACCCAATGATAACAGAAGAAAGATTCTCTACTTTCCTATCATTCCTTTTTCAGCTTTGCGTGATGCTCTTGCTGATAGAGGAAGAATGGAGATTTGCTTTTGAGGCCAAGGTATTTGCTGAGGGAACAGCACCTGTTACTCTCTGGCTGGTACCCTTGTGTGTAAAGTACCTTCCTCTTGGCTTGACAGAAATTAGGTCATTGCCCACGTGTTTCGGGCTGCTGAATTAAGACACAACATTCTCATTTTAAAGCTAATCATGCACAGACATAAACGCTGTCCACAGCTATGGTTGTTCTACTATTGCTGTTTAGATTGATCCTTTAAAAAAAAAAATCACATTACAACATTACAGTGGTTAAATTTATTTGAATCATCTACTGCTGAGATCCAAGCCGCTTCCAGATTATGTAACAGGTATTCAGAATGTGGAACTCAACAAATCTCTGGTTTCTCAGGCTGCTTACCCTTGGCTCAGCTGCCTCTGTCACTGAGTCATCAACAGATTTACTCTGAGGAACCCAGTATTCCATTTTGTTTCAGCTCCCACATCAGAACCTAATACTTATTCATGTTCTCTGCATGAGTTTCTTGGGACATTTCTGTTTACCCACAACCTTCCTGCCGCTATTAAATAGGAGGCTATGTGCCAGAGTCAACATTATTCAATTTACATCATCAACATTTGAAAAAGCTTGTTTTCAGTGCTGCTCTGTCCTAGGAACACAGTGGATGCCTGCCTGAGGAAGGACTTCACATTTCCTTCACCCTCAAGGCCTTTAAATCTAAGTAAGTTTCCTGGTGCCACTTTATACTGATGCTTTAAAAATTTATTTTAAAAATACTTTCCCAGATTCTTATAAAGCAGAAATAAAACTTCAAGTACCCATTTAAAAGTATATTTAGTATTTTTATTTCATCTTTTCAAGGATCGTATATTTTCACCTTATTCTTGATCCTAACTCTTTGAGAATCACTGACATGGGAAGATTTTTTTGTCGGCTATTTTTAGATGTCTATAATTCTGCTTTTAAAAATTCAAATAACAAGTAGGCAGAGATCTGCTAAGTGAGCTGCTCTAATCACAAAGCCCCAACATCACTGCTCTGGTCCTGGCTAAGGATTTGTTTTAAGATTTTTGTGGACAGCATTGTTCATCGTTTAGAAACCCTGTATTAGTTTTGTTTTCTTTGTAAGGGGTAAACTCGTAGTGGTTGTTTAATGCTTGGTTATCTCCTTAATGTTTGTAACTATTGTAACAATGGGTAGGATTATAGGTGCGTGGAGTATGTCCTAAATCATGTACATGACAGGTTGTCCCCAATTTATGATGGTTTGATTTAAGGATTTTTTTTTTTTTTACTTTGGGGCAAAAGCAAGAAACATTCAGCAGAAACCATACTTTGAATTTTTGAATTTGGATTTTGCCTTGGACTAGAGGTGTGTGGTCCAGCCCTCTTTCCTGATGCTGGACACCAGAAGTGGGCTATCACTCTCCTTTAGCAGCGCCATCTGAAGGGTGAACGACTGATACACCTACCGCCATTCTGTACCCAGATGACCATTCTGGGTTTCCCTTTCAGTACCGTTTTCATTACATTACGTGAGATTTTCAACACCTTATTACAAAATAAGCTTTGTGCTGGATGATTCTGCCCAACTATAGGCCAATGTAAGTGTTCTGAGCACCTGTAAAGTAGATTAGGCTAAGCTCTGATGTTTTGTAGGTGAGGTGTATTAAATGCATTTTCAACTTCTGATATTTTCCAGCTGTGTTGGGTTTATCAAGACATAACTCCATCCTCAGTTGGGGAAGATCTGTACTAAAATAATATAACTGAAGAAATATGTGAGCATGCAGTGATCAGAGCTCAGAATAAAGGTGTCTTGGCCCAATTTTGAAGCAAGAGTCAGAATGCCTCTGATTTACACCCTTAGGGAAGAGAAGTGAAATTGGTGATACTTTTGTTGGCAATTATACATCAGGCCTTTTGCATAGATTATCCCACTAAATCCCAGTGTGGCCATTTGCTAGCTGTGTTATCTTGGGCATGTTACTTAACAATTTTGTGCCTCAATTTCCCTATTTTGTAAAAATAAAACAAAATCAAGAAGCCAAAAACTGAGACTTATTCCAATTTAATCTTATTAAAGATTACGTGGACCTTGTTAAGCCTAGTGCCTGGCACAGAATAAACACCATGTGAATGTTCACTATTAACGTACCCACTGATAAAGAAACTGACGTTCTGGGAGACCGGAGAACTTAGGTTAAAGAACTTGGAAGAGAGTGGACTTGAAGCCCATACACTGTTCTGTATACCACGTAGTTTCTCATTTTAATCTTGGCTCTATTGTTTAGCTATCGTTGAGGTAAGTCACTCATATTGTGGGGCCTTGATTTCATTGTTTGTAAAACAAAAGTGTGAGAGTTAATAACATTTATGGCCCCTTGCAATCCTTATATTCCATAAATGTTATCATAAACTTTGGTGACCTGTGACCACTTGAGGAAAATTTGTTTCTCTGTAGAAATGGGCAGGAACTGAAACAGTTGACCCTCAGCATATAGAGATGGTTGTAAAAGGTGGACAACAGTATCACCAGTGGAAGGTTCCTCCATGTTGGGGAAAGTTCACCCCCAGCAGTTGTGTTTAAGATGTCTTCGCAGCAGATAGGCTACTCTCCAGGGTTGGGAAAGGAAGAACTTGTTCCTTTTGTTACACGTGAATCCAGGAAATAACCTAAATTCATCTGATAACACTAAAATGCAAGATAAATTAATGGGGGGGGGGCAAACTCAGGCTTTGGTAAAACAGGAACAATTGAAAAAGGGAACACTTTTCAGACTTTGGTAGCCATGTGAGTGAGACCGAACACCCATGGCAGTCCTGAAGTTTTCTTAGGCACCCAAGAAAAGAGTTAGGTGGCACCAAAGTTATTTGACACCCTTAATCTGAAAGACGGTAAACACAAGTTCCTTCCAAATGCTGAGTCATGCTTGTGATGACACAGAGAAACACCTAAGACTCCAACTTTCCTGAGATACTGGTCTTTAGTAGATTGTTTCCTGCTGAAATAATTACTTCATGTTTTTAGATTTACTTATGGGGAGTGCTTCCCCTCCTACACCCTCACTAAGTTGTTTTTGGTGTTTTTTTTTTCTTTTCCCTTTTTTAGCCCTCAACCTGTTTGTTTGGTTTTGTTTGAATTCCATGAGCAAAAAGAAGATGTGGCAAGTATATGTGTGTGTAGGCAAGGTTGTTTGTTTTTTTTTTTTTAACATATATATTGTTGGTGGATCTAATGCAATAATAATTCCTAAATTAATGATTATTCCCCTCCTCCCCACAAAATTATCTTTATAGTAAAAAGAAATTGCTTAAGCATCTTGAAATTTACACTCCTGTCAGATAACCTAATCAGCAACTGAACTTTCAGTGGAATTCTTGTCCTAATAAGTCAGACAAAGGGGCAGACATAGGCAGAAAGCTACTTTGGGTACTCATAAATAGTATATTAAGTTTTAAAGCGATATGTATAAGGCTAAAAGGAACAATTTATTTTAATATTGTATTCCGTCTAGAAAATATTGATGGAATAAACAGAGGATAATTTTGGGTTTTTAAGTTTCTGTGAGTCTTAAAGCAGAGTAGCGTAAACCTCTGCATTTGGAAATTATCTAGTGTTTATCTTTAAAAATGAACAATGTTTTGCCACTTTTGTCGTGAACAAGTGGATGCCTAATTTATGCTGAATACTTACAAATTACCATGTTTTATGCAGTAATTGGAAGAAACTTTTATAACAATTTTCTATTTTGGGGCACCTGGGTGGCTAGGTTGGTTAAGCATCTGACTCTTGATTTCTGTTCAGGTCCTGATTTCACAGTTTGTAGGATGGAGCCCCTGCATGGGGCTGTGAGCTGACAGTGCAGAGCCTGCTTGGGATTCTCTCTCCCTCTCTCTGCCCCTCCCCTGCTGACATTAATTCTCTCAAATTAAATAAACATTTAAAAAATAACAGTTTTTTTTTAATTTTAAAATTATTTTTTCAAGGCTGTGGTTGAGATTAGATGTATTTAGAGAGGATGGAGATATGGAGCCAGAGGTGGGTTGTTTAGAAAAAGAAGGTCCAGAGTGACCGGTAGGCTCATGATGGTAAGTTTCTTGTCTCTCCTTGCCTAAGCCCTCCCATATCCACCTTTTCCTTTGGTGCTTTTCCTGAAATTCAGCAGATGCCTAGTGTCCTTCTGCTCTCCTCTGGTCGCTCTTGGCCCCAGTTTTGGCAAATGAAATTATGTCCGATGCTTCTGACTTTTCTCAGCTCCTCAAAATCCTCTCCCTTCTCCCCTGTTCTATGCCATCAATCTGACTTTGGTTTCGGCCATTAGGGATGGCCATGGGTTATTGAGAACAGAATCCCCACTGGCTTGTTAGCTAGCAAGGTGACCAGGATTTTGTGGGGGAAATAAACAGTAGACATAATAGAGTCTGGAACAAATCGTTCATCTAAACGTTCATTTCAAATCAGTAAACACTTATCAAACATCTACTGTGTCATAGGCACTGTGGTAGATACCAGGGTACAGAAGGAAACAGGTGGTCTCCATTTTCCAAGAACTGAACCGTTCTGGGAGAATTCGTGGGAAGGAAACACAGGACTGACACTTCAGTTCAACCAGATTATTGCCTTTCTGGGTAACCTGTTGCTTTTCTAGATAAATGATATAGAATTGGGATTTGAACAAAATGTGGAAACAGTGCTTTGTTACAGGGGTTCTCTGTAATACCTGAGGGGAATGTTTAAGCAGTTGTTCACAAGCTTTAGTGTGCAAGAGAATCACTGGAAGAGCTTGTTAAATCAGATAGCTAGGTGCCAGCCCCAGAGTTTAGGGATCAAGTAGTTGGGAGTGAAGCCGAGAATTTGTATTTCCATTAAGTTCTTCGATGCTGCTGCTGGCTCCCACCACTGCCCTTTCAGAGCCACAGTTTTAAACGTAAGGATTTCCAGGTTCCATCTACGCTCGGTGTGGGAGTGGGAACCTGGGATTGATCATTTTATACCCGCCTTCCCGTTCTAATATGCATCCAAGGTTGAGAACCATTTGGACAGGCTGGTTTCCTGACATTTACTGTGAGCTTGGGACCCAATGAATCTACACATTACTTTATGCCAATTACTATAGTTATGACTTAATTAAATTATGACTTAAAGAAATTAGTAAATGACTTAATAAGTAATTGGCTTTAAAAAACCCAGCACTGCGATTTTGCTTCAAACTAATTTGGCTGCCTTCCTTTGGAAGGTCTTTCCAACCCTCCCCTGGGTATTTTCCAACACCACGGTAGAAACCTTCTTTGCAAAACTCCCAGAGGTTGTTGGAGGAAAGGTCTTAAGGATATGGGGTCCATTTGAGCCCCATGTGCGCCCTCCCTGGGTCCACTTGGGCTTGCTTAGCTCTGGTGGTTCCAAGTAAGCTGGGCATGCTCAGTGGGCAGGGTCGGTTTTAGGGGGTGCATCTGGGAAGCCTGCTGCTCCGCTGCCGGGGCTCTGCGCCTCCCCCCACCTGTATGAGGCCGGGCCTGAGGCGCCTTCGCTCGGCATCCCCCCCTCTCCCACCTCCCGGCGCCCGCCGGGGCTTGGCCTTCCCTGCGGGTTCCTGCGCTGACATTCAGCGGGCAGGTCGGGAGGTCGAGAGCGTGCGGAGGGGGTCCGCGCGAGGGCTTTGGGCTCCGACGGCCGGGTCCCAGGGGTCCGCCCGCTTCCTAGAAGCGTTTCTAGGCCCAGGGAAGCCTTTCTGCCGAGGAGGGGAAGCCAGATCCGGGGGCGGACGACGAGAAATCAGGTAAGCCAGCCCGCCGGCGTGCAGGCGGGCTGGTGTCTCCTCTCTCGCGGGCAGGTGGCCAGGGCCGAGGCAACCGGGCACCTCCCCCACCGTCCCCGGGCCTAGCCCAGCCCAGGCTTTCCGGCCCGCGAGCAAGGCGGGGCGCGGGGCGGGAGCCGCAGCCCGGGGCGAGGGCCAACGCCTCGGCGCGCCGCCGCCCCACCCGGCGGGCCCCGCGGCCCCGCGGCCCCGCCAGGTCACGTTCCTCGGGCGGCGGGGACCTCGGTCGCCCGCCGCCCGCTGGCTCGCGACGCTTCCCCCCCTCGCCTCGACCCCGGCTCCCGCCTCCACTTCCGCGTTTCCCTGCAGGGCCGAGCGGCCCGGGCGGGAGGAATCCGGGCTGGACGCGGCCGCCGCGCCAGCCCCAGGGGAGGGAGGAGGAGCGGCAGCGGGGGGGGGGGGGGGGGGGGGAGGAAGTCGCCGGGGAGGCGGGGCCGCGGCGGGTTGCACTGGCCCGGGCTGCCCGGGAGTGACAGCCACGCGCGCCGCGCCGCGAGGATCAGGGCCGAGTCTCTGATTCGGGGGGAGGCCGAGACTCCGCCCCGCCGGGAGGAACTGGGGGCTCCTGCGCTCCCCTCGCGCGACAGGACCGATCTCAGGTGTGTGCTTCTTGGGAGACCTCCTTCCCGCGCCCCCGGGGTCGTGGCGGAGAGCAATCCGGTTCTGACCCGGGCGAGTCCTCTAGGACTCCGGCGTTGGCTGGGGGGTGGGAGAGAGTTTAGGGTTCCTCCCCAGCAACAGAAGGGGGACTCATTCTCGAGTAGGGGTTAGTATTTACATTTTGGCGGGCGGCGGGGTGTAATACGTTTGGGGCGAGGGTTGGTATCTCATGGAAAGTTTGCGGCAAACTTTTGGCTTGTGGATGCCGCTCTCCTCCTGAGGATTGGCGCTCCCTTCTGAAGCAAGGGAGGAAAAGATTCTAGAAGGGGGGCTGAGGCTCCGTTGAGGACCTTAGCTGCTGGAGTGTGACAGTCCCAGGAGGAAATGGAAAGTGTACACCGATGAGCCTAAAACAGCCCCCTCAGCTTCTCTGAGCAAAAATAGATTTGCAGAGTGCTTTGGCAGAAAGGTAGAGAGAGCCCTGCGGATGAAGTGCTGCTCTCAGCACTTGGTGTCTACACTGCCTTCTGCCTTCTGCACGGGAGCATTCACTTGCTAACAGCCTTGAGAGTTTCAGAGTAACTTACAACCAAATTCTCACAGCCTTCGTGACATGGACCAACCCACATTACACATCCCATTATACCTATCATGAGAGGCAGCGGTAGACACAGCTAACAGTTAATTTGGTCAGCTTATAAATAGTTTTGTATAATTAGGTGAGGGAAGGGCGGGTGACTTACACCATTTGTTGCTTAAAACAAAACTGTTAGAATTTTGCATATGTTTCAAGTTTGATGTGCAGTGTATTTTTCGACTGTGGACGGTAATGGCAATTGCCACACTGGGGCCAGGCCCTTCCTGCCTGCTTCTGACTACTGTGGTCCCTGAGTTCTACAGGGACAGCTGGGTGCCATTGCCCAATGGATACCATGTGCAGCCTGGGGAACTTTATGCTGTGGATGTTGAAATGCCTTTGTGTTCCTTGTAAGGACATGTGTCAGGTTACAATACTGTCTTGATTTTTAAAAATCAACTTTTCAAATAAAGCAGTGTTACCTTAGTAAAAACTGGATAAGAAGTGGTGTTTTGAGTTTGACAAACAACATTGTGGGAGCTGTCCATTCTGGTATCTCACACAGTCATTTTGTAAAGAAACTGAGCATTATTAAAGCTATCCTTTGTTTTCCCTCTCTCTGATTTATTTATTTTTTTTATTTTTTTAATGTTTATTTATTTTTGAGAGACAGAGTGTGAGCAAGGGAGGGGCAGAGAGAGAGGGAGACACAGAATCTGAAGCAGGCTCCAGACTCTTAGCTGTCAGCACAGAGCCCCATGTGGGGCTCAAACTCACAGACCATGAGATCATGACCTCAGTCGAAGTCTGACACGTTTAACCGACTGAGCCACCCAGGTGCCCCTCCCTCTCTCTGATGTATTAAAAGATGTATTGAGGGCTTAGTAATGGGCAAGAAGGCCGCAGTGTTACCGATTGTCATGGGTTTTATCCCCTCCCCCTTTAGTTCTTGTAATTATTTAATCTCATTATCGCTATTTAAAGAGGTTCGATTATCATTGTAAGTAAATCATATTGGCAAACTATTATAACTCTGAAATTATTCTGTCCGGTTATTTGTTTTCTGTCTCTCATCACGAGAATGTAAATTCCATGAGAAGAGTTGGTCTGCTTCACACAGATTCCTATTTCTAGTGCCTAGAATGGTGACTAGTAACAAGTGCTCAATAAATATTTTCTCAGTGAATGACTGAACTGTGGGACAAACTCTAGCTGAGTGTAGTGGGGGGAAGAAAACAAGACTTCGGCCTTTGGTAACCTGCTCAAACCCACGGAGCCTCAATTGTCTCATTGGCACAGTGTGGATAATATATGATAAAACATATGTAAAATGGCTAGTGATGTACCTGTTAGGGGGTAGACTTCAAATATTAGCTTCCTTCCTTCTTACACGTTTTTCTTTTTGTATTCAAAAGGGAAAGAATTGGGCAAAGAATAGAAAATTTAGCTCTTGCTGCTTGTGCTTGAATTATCCAGGCATTATCTCCTTTCCTGTGGTGTGGGTGCTTAAGGGGGAAGGTGGTTAGTGGGAATCCCTTATTACAGAAGGAAACAGTTTTCCAGATAAGTATCCAATTTCTCCTCTTTATTAAAAAAAAAATTTTTTTTAACGTTTATTTATTTTTGAGACAGAGAGAGACAGAGCATGAACGGGGGAGGGGCAGAGAGAGAGAGAGGGAGACACAGAATCGGAAGAAGGCTCCAGGCTCTGAGCCATCAGCCCAGAGCCCGACGCAGGGCTCAAACTCACGGACCGCGAGATCGTGACCTGAACTGAAGTCGGACGCCCAACCGACTGAGCCACCCAGGCGCCCCTCCTCTTTATTTTTTTAATGTGATGACGTTTCTGCTTAGGTTTTTCAAAACTTGAGTCTTTCTGCTTGTCAACACCAGAACTCACAAGGGTGTCCCTAAGTGCGGAAACAGCACTTCAGAGAGAACATCAGAAATAAAACACATTTGACCCTGAACAACTTTGGGTTTGAATGGTGTATGTCCATTTTTATGCAGATTTTTTTCGATAAATACAGTATACTACTGTGAATGGATTTTTTCTTTACGATTTCCTTCTTTGAAAAGTTTATTGATTTTGAGAGCCAGAAAAAGAGTGAGCACACACGCACATGAACGGAGGAGGGGCAGAGAGAGAGAGGGAGAGAGAGAAGGCCAAGCAGGCCGCATGCTTAGCACAGAGCCCAGCATGGGCTCCATCCCACGACCGTGAGATCGTGACCTGAGCCAAAATCAAGTGTCAGAAGGGTCTGATGCTTAACCAACTGAGCCATCCAGGCACCCTTTTTTTATAATTTTCTTAATAACATTTTCTTTTCTTTAGCTTACTTTATTATAAGAATACAGTGTATATTACATATAACATACAAAATATGTGTTTATCAACTCTGTTATCAGTAAAGCTTCTAGTCAACAGTAGGCTATTAATAGTCAAGGTTTGGGGAAGTCAGAAGTTACATGTGGATTTTCAATTGTGCAGGGGGTCAGCACCCCTAACTCCTGCATTGTTCAGAGGTCAAATGTACATTTAGCTCTTGACTTCTTAAATGCAGTTTTTTGTAGGCTTGGGTAGCATTATTACATAGTAGCAAGTGCTAGAAAAACTATGGTTTTCTTGCTTTTGAGAGAGTTTGTTTAACAAGGTAAAATATATGGATGTAAAACAGTTAAGGACCAGCATAAGATCTTGCATAATCATATACCCATTGAGAGAATGTTGGCTTTAACTGAGTGGTTATGGAGGGGAGATATTAACGTGGGCTCAAATAGTTGAGACAGTTTTGTGGTGAAGAGAATGTCACTTTAGCTACAGAGAGACCTCAAGTTTCCTGAAGATTACAGCAAAAAAGAGGTCAGCATTGTATCACGAATGTTTGCTATTTTGTATTTCAGCATTTTGAAAAAGCCAGCACAACCCTAAGCTTTCAAAAATGAACTTTCTGTGGAAAAGTATTAAAAGCCCACAGTAAAATTCTTTATGTGCACTAAATAACACTTTTCACTATATCTCTGAAGTTTTAAAGCCTAGGATTGAAGTTAAGAATTGTAACTCGTCATTCTTGCCACTTTTAACCCACTTGCATAAAAATGTATCACATGGCCTGCCTGTTACTCTTTCCAGTTGTATATAATGGGATATATTTTTTATCTGATGTTTCCAGAGAAAATTACCGGTCATGAGTTGTGGGATCTCCACAACTGGCTAATTTCAGGATTGTTGTTTAATGAGATAGGGAAGGACTGAATGGAACTAGACTAAGAAGAAGAAGATGATGATGATGATAATTTAATGTTTTTTATTTAATTTTGAGAGACAGAGAAAGACTGAGTGTGAGCGGGGGAGGGGCAGACAGCGAGGGAGACACAGAAACCAAAGCAGGCTCCAAGCTCTGAGCTGCCAGCACAGAGCCCGATGCAGGGCTTGGACTCATGAATCTTGAGATCATGACCTGAGCTTGAGCCGAAGTCGGACTCTCAACCGACTGAGCCACCCAGGTGCCCCAAGAAGATTATTATTGATGTGTTTCTAGACGCTCATCCACATACTTAGATAATTCCATTAAAATTCATCACCTTTGAGGTAAGAAGAAAACTCAGAGGTCGTGTTCTAGAGGAAGAAGCAGCTAATAAAGGGCATAGTGTACATTTCCTTGTTGACATGATGGGGGAAAGAAAAGGAGGAGGGAGAGATGATCATATTCAACTTCAGTGAGAAAGACCAGGGCTAAGGCAAGCCAAGACATCTCTAGCAACTTCAGAGTAGACCTCTTCCTGTATTATCTGACCAGGGATTGATCTCCGGAACTTTTCAGGAAAAGGAAACGCGGCGGCCGACGTTTTGAATACCTGAGGATGTTTAGGTAATGATTGTGGTCAGAGTTTGTCCAGAACTCTGATTCTGTGTCCTGACATGAATGAGACCATGTTTTTTTTTTTTTTTTTTTTTTTGGTTTGTTTGTTTTTTCTTGTTTTCCAGGATTTTCATCTTTTGTTGCGAGTTCCTACTCCCTCTTTGGGTTAAATATTTCTTCCTAGATCATATCTGTGCTCTTGTTTCCCATTTTTCAGCTGAATTTTTTATGTTGGTTCTTTCAAAATCAGATTTCTGACTTATGCATCAGACAAAAAATGGTTTCCAATTTTAATTAGGTCAAGCTGGCATTTGGTCAGTTCACTAAAATTAGTAGGAGAAAACTAATTAATGGAAAATGTTTCCCCCCTACCTAAAAATTTATTGTGATGTATGTATTAACAAAATTTTAAATCATTATTTGGGAACATTTATTTATTTTTCTGGCAAAATGAAATTATTACTGATTTACTTTATTTTTTCATAGTGAGATCTGTTAAAGTGTGGGTGCTTTTTAAACAATGACTTAAATTTAGATTGTTCAAGCTTCATATTCTTTAGTGTTATGTCCTCTGCGGAAGCTCATATTTGATTGCCCACTTATATCCTGCTATAAAAAGGTTTTATAATATAGAGAGGGAAACAAACCCCACAAACTATAACAGAGAAGTTGTTTTCTGAAATGGATTTTCTAGAATTTGCTACTATCAAACGAGATGGCCTCCCAGTATGACTTGGTGACTTATGCTTAGAGAGCTTTATTACTTACCTTGTATCCACAAGTGGCTGCTAAGGCCAGATGGTTATATGAAGATGAACAAAAGTTTCTGTTCAAAGTAAACATTTTAGGAAATTTTTAGCTAAGATTTTATACCACTAGTATTTTAATAAGACACAACACACTTCTAAATGTATTTGATAAGTGATGAAAATAATATGGCTTAGGGTATTAGGTTCTTAGAAGCCATTTTCCTTTTATTTAAACTGGATAAAGAAAGGATGTTTGTTTCATTGTGGTAATGTCAAAACTGTTTGGATCATATCACTTTCTGCTCTACTTTTCCATGGGTTATTCTGACTTATTGGATCAAATTCCAAATATTTGTCTTTGAATTCATAGATCTCTCTAAACGTGTTCCAATATTAAGGTTGTATCCTTACCTTCCCTCTGATCCAGCCACTATGGACTCCTTGGAATTGCCTAAATCTGTCCTACTTCCATTGCTGCCTCCATATGAATGCTCTTCTCTGTACTTCGCCATTTTGAAATCTTACCAACCCTTGAATGTCCTGACCATTGGCTACGAGGTTCATGGTGCTTTCCCTCGCTGCCCCAGTCAGAAGTGTTTTGTACATTTCCTAATCCTGCAAGTACTTTTTTTTTTTTTTTTTTATGCCACTGTTAAGTCTTCCGTTTTCTCCTGTATTAGCTAATGATTTGAAAACGTATCATTACCTTTTCTGCAGATCTTGCAGACCAAGGACTGGATCTTACACAATTTTATAGACTTCACAGGCCCAGCCCCAGTGCCTTGCACGTGGGGAATGCCTAGTAAATAGTTGTTAAATAAGTGATTGCCTTATATAATGCACTTATCCTTTAGTTACTCAGGAAACATGTGATAGAAATGAGTTGGGTATGATTGGACAGAAGATAACACAGGTAGGTGGAGTTCAGGTAATCAGTTAAACTAGATAGTTTCAACTTTCTCTTCTTCAGGCCTCCTATTTTTTCTTTACACATTTGGCACTTAAAATTTTTTTTTTAATGTTTTTATTTATTTTTGAGACAGAAACAGAGCATGAGCAGGGGAGGGGCAGAGAGAGAGGGAGACACAGAATCGGAAACAGGCTCCAGGCTCTGAGCCATCAGCCCAGAGCCTGACACGGGGCTCGAACTCAAGGACCGCAAGATCGTGACCTGGCTGAAGTCGGATGCTTAACCGACTGCGCCACCCAGGCACCCCAAAAGTCTCTGGATTCTAAAGAGACAAAACATTGAGTACCGTTTATGTCAGCTAGGGGAAGGAATCTTTGGGGAGCGCTGTTTACCTGAGCATCCTGAAATCATTGTATAGCCACTTCAGTGTGGCTTTGGTCATTTTCTGCTGCCTTCAGTTTCTTTCTCTATAAAAGGAGGTGGGCTGCATGAATTTAAAGCCCATAACAGCATAAAGTATCTTAGTACTCTTCTAAGGTGAGACCAGTCTTGGCTAGTGGATGCTGTTCACTGCTGGACCCTGGACCTAACTTTTGCTCTTCTCCAAATTTGGGATCTCCTTACTCCCAGCCTCTCCGGCTGTATTTGTTTTGACCTCCAATGTAGCACTCACATGTGGAGGATGCTGCCCTCTTTGCATCCTGGCCCCTGACTTACCCTCATAGGATTTGTTGCAACACATGTACTTTTACTTCCTTCTTCCATCATGTTTGCTAGTGTTAACCCCTTTCCCTCCTCCTAATGCACCATGAAGTAGCTGGGATATTTATCTAAAAAAACATAGATTTATGGAATTGTAAAATAGGAAAAGGGTTAGAGGTAACCCAACTCTGTCTTTTTATTATGAATAATAAATAGTAGTGTTAGGTATCATTTATTGAGCAATCACCATTTTCTAGGTTCTGTTCTAAGCACTTTGCTTACATTATTTCATATAGCAACAGCAAACTCTTTTAGATCAGTGATGAAACACAGTTCCAGAGAACTTCAGTGACCCACCCAAAGCCACAGTTTTCTGGCATGACCGAAACTCCCTTGAAAACTGTGCAAAGAAATAATGAACCCAGGGATAATCCTTCTGGTATTTCTGTAATGTATTTCCTGCTTTTGGCTACTTTGGATTCTGCTGCTTGACTCATTGAACTTTGCCTTTTAACACTTTCCACTTCCTAATATTTTACCCTGTGGTTCAGCAGTTTTCACCAGCGATGCTGAACTTGTTCAAACATTGAAGGCATAGCACCATTTGCCTGCCTAAAGTAATATTCCTCTTGATCTGATTTCTAGGAACCCATGACATTGTTAAGATCTTCTTAGTGTTAATGGACGTGGAAACAGCCTGCAACTTGGTGCTCCTCTGCTTTTCCCACTCCTGCACCTGGGTTTGTGAATGCTACTGGGAAAATGAACGCAGTCATGCAAATTGGAGGTCCATACAAACTCACATTCTCCAGTTTTTGCCATGAGGCAAGTTCTTTTACCTGTTTTTAGACCACATCTTTTCCCATTTCCTGCCATGGTTTTACCAAACTTCAGCATCTTCTTTGAGCCTTTTACCCGACCTGTGCATTTCTTTATCAGATGATTGTTGGTGGTTAGGGGCAAACTAAACTGTTGGAAGGATCTGAAAGTAGATAAAAACACAAGCACAACAGATGTTTGTTTCTTGATCGTATCACAGTCTTGATCCGTGAATGGCTTTCCTCCACTTGATTGTTTAGACACCACACCCTGGAATCTTCTGTTGTGTGACTGCCATTCCTTAGGGCTTTGTTTTCAACTGTATCCATTTAGTGGAAGGAGAAAGAGAAGAAGCATATCCACTTTCTAAACACTTAGTCTCGTAATGAATATGTCACTTCCCCTCGCATACCATTGGCCAGAAATCAGGTGCACGGTCACACTTACCAGCAAAGGGAGATTGGCAAATGTAGTCTAGCTGGGAGCAGAAGAGATTGTGGGCTTTTTGTGAAGTAAGCTGTTTCCTTCACAGTGCTGTGCATCCTATTATACTGAGAAAGCAGAGATATCATGTCAACTCATAATATTTCAGTCTCTCCTCCACATCTTCCCTGTAACTGAATCCATCAACTCCATCATTAACTACCAAGTCAGAGGTAGAGTTATTCAAAGTGGGTTCTTTCGCCAGTACTCAGATGCCCCATCCCTTTCACTACCTTCCTCTATAAAGTTTGTCCCTGTTCATCTATATTTTAAATATTTACAAGATGGGGCGCCTGGGTGGCTCAGTCAGTTGGGCGTCCGACTTCGGCTCAGGTCATGATCTCGCGGTCTGTGGGTTTGAGCCCACGTCGGGCTCTGTGCTGACAGCTCAGAGCCTGGAAACTCCTTTGGATTCTGTGTTTTTCTTTCTCTCTTTGCCCCTCCCCCACTGATGCTCTGTCTGTCTCTCTCTCTCTCTCTCTCTCTGTCAAAAATAAACATTAATTTTTTTTTTAAATATTTGCAAGAATACTCAAGATTCTCCCATCACAAAAACAATTAAGACTAAAACCCAAAACTGTTCCTTTACCCTGTACTCCCCTCTAGCTACATGCTCACTTTCTCTTTCAAGCTGTTTTTCCCAACACTATTTTGTATATGTTGTTTTTCTATCTCTTCACCTTCCATTCACTCCACAGCTGTTGGAAGTTTGGCTTCTACCTTAGATGAATCTGCTATTGTATGATTATTGGTGTCCCTCTTACTAGCAGGTCAACGGGGCCTCATTACTTGAAATGTCTGTGATTCTGCTGATTCTCTCCTTTGTGAAGTTGAATTTTGTCTAGGCTACTATGACAACTTGTTTTTCTTTTGGACGTCTCCTTGTTGATCTCTTTCCAGGTTCTTCCCCTTGACATTGGAGTTTCTAGGGCCTGTCCTCACTTGTAGAAGCTCCCGGAACCACCACATTCATCCATATCCCTGATTTTAGTAATTCTTAAATCAACATCTCCAACCAAACCTCTTCCCTAGATTTAGACTCTAGACATTTCCACTTGGATGCCGCACGGTCAAGCTAGGACTCATCATCTCCCCCTACCTTCATCCTAATGCTGTTTCTCCTCTCATTGAAGAGTACCGCCATCCCTTCCCCCCTCCATATCATCCATTCATTTGTTGAATGTACCCCTCACCTACCACATGCCAGGCATTTTCCCACAAGTTGAGATTACAGTGGTGTACAAAACAGGTACGATCTCTGCTTTGTAGAGTTTCATTTTAGGGTGGGGAGAAGAAGATAATAACGATTAAATATAGAAGAGACGTATGAGATGATGAGAGCTATGTGATTATTTTGAATTTGGATGGCTTGGGAAGGCCTCTCTGAGGAGCTGACATTTGAGCTGGCTCCTGAATGACCAGAAGGAGTTAGCCGTGCAAAGATGAGGCACAGAGCATGCCAGGCTGAGAAGACAGCTGGTGCCCAAACTCTAATTGGATTCTTGATGAATCTGATGGCAGAAGAAGGTAAATAAACCTGAACTGTAATGGGTGAGAGTGAGAGGCGGCCGTACGAGTTACCTGCGGCTACTGTTACAAATTATAGCAAATTCATTGGCTAAAAACAACAGAAAATAGATTCTCAGGAGGCCGGAAGTTCAGAATCAGTATCGCCAGGCTGAAATCAGAGTGTTGGCAGGTTGTGCTCTCTTCCAAGGTTCCAGGGGACAGTCTGTTCTTTTCCTCCGGGACGGTGGCTGTAGGCATTCATTCGCTTGTGGCTGTATCACTGCAATCTCTGTTTCTAGGGTCACATTGCATTCTCTTCTCCCATGTACCTCACATTTCCCTTTGCTTCTCTCTCTCTCTCTCTCTCTCTCTCTCTCTCTCTCTCTCTTTTAAATAATGTTTATTTATTTTTGAGAGGGAAAGACAGAGACAGAGTGCGAGCAGGGCAGTGGCAGAGAGAGAGGGATACACAGAATCTGAAGCAGGCTCCAGGTTCTGAGCCCAATGCAGGGCTCGAACCCACTGAGTGCGAGCGTTGGAGGCTTAACCAGCTGAGCCACCCAAGTGCTCCCCCTTTGGTATCCTCTTATAAAGGTATATATGTCTGCATTTGGGATCTACCCTAATAATTCAGGATAATTTCACTATCTCAAGATCCTTTGTTGTTATTATTTTTTAAAATTTTTTATTTAAGAAGTAACACAGACTTAGTTTAGAGAAATTGGAAAATAACTAAAAATTACAAAGGAAAAAATATAAATCTCTGCCATTCCACAATTCAGAGATAAATACTCACTAGTAACATTTTTTTTTTTTTAATTTTTAATGTTTATTTATTTTCGAGAGAGACAGAGACAGATTGTGAGTGGGTTGGGTCAGAGAGAGAGGGAGACACAGAATCTGAAGCAGGCTCCAGGCTCCGAGCTGTCAGCACAGAGCCCGACGCGGGGCTTGAACTCACAAGCCATGAGATCATGACCTGAGCCGAAGTTGGACGCTCAACCGACTGAGCCACCCAGGCGCCCCCATTTTTTTTTTTTTTTTTAGTTTTGCCTTTTTAACTTCCAAGACACTTTAAAAAAAATATGAAATTTATTGTCAGATTGGTTTCCATACAACACCCAGTGCTCATCCCAACAGGTGCCCTCCTTAATGCCCATCACCTACTTTCCCCTCCCTCCCACCCTCACTAGTAATATTTTATAGTATTTTCTTATACACACACAATGGGTTATGGTTTGTGTATAATTTTGTAGCCTGCTTAAGAATTTGCTATGAAAAATTTCAAGCATATTTTGAAACAGATATTTAGAGATAAAAATAGTAAGATGAACTCCCACATATGCATCACCTTGATTAAATATCAAAAATTTGCTACCTTTGTTTCGTCCTATCCCGCTTGTTTTTCTTTTTCTTTGCCATAGGACTCCAACACAAATCCTAAACCTCACGTTATTTTTACCCTCATTGAGGTCACTATGCATCTCTAACTATATGGATATTTTCTTACTACTACTCACAATGCCATTATTATAGCTAATGAAATTCACAGTAATCCTTCAATATCTAAAACTGATTCAAATAGAGATTTCCCTCATTAGTCTGTTTTTATGCATGTAATGTTTGGGGAAACAGTTAATCTATAAAATAATTATTTTACCTGTATAATGTTTGAGTCTTTCATTTGGTCACATTTGTAGTCTTTTTTGTTGTGGTTGTTGTTGTATAAGATAACACTCCTAGGTTCCAGGGTCTGAGATATGGGTAGGTTTTGGGCACCACTATTCAACCTATCATAGTATCCAAAGAGCATCTTTAAAAAGTAACCAAGGGTCAGGTCTCATAGGGCTTTAGAAGCCAGGATAAGACATTTAGATTTTATTCTGTGGTGAGATAGGTCATTGAAAGGTTATGTGCTGATAAATGAAATAATGTGGTTTTGCTATAAAGCACTGTCAACTTCCCCCCCCCCCCCATTATATCTCTCCAAGAAGAAAAAATAAATTGAAATTAATTAACTAAAAATTTAAATAAATTGCTCCCTAGCAAGAGAGTATTCCATAATATTAAGGAATAAGAATTTGTTGGGGGGTGCCTGGATGGCTCAATCAGTTAAGTGTCAAACTCTTGATTTAGGCTCAGGTCATGATCTCACAGTTAATGGGATCGAGCCCTGAGTTGGGCTCTCAGCTGACAGCATGGAGCCTGCTTAGGATTCTTCTGGGTAGAGCTGAGCTTTGGAGGACCACGAATCACTGTAATGTGAGATTTTTTTTTTTTTTTAATTTTCATTCCCAAGACCAGTTTTGTCCCTTTGTGGGTGTTTTTGCTCCCATTGAGAATGCATGTTATTGAAGACTGTTCAGACAGCTAAAGGTAGGTAGACTGGATTGTGGTAGGTGGGGGAGGAGAGGATGGGAGAAGGACTCCAGGTAAGAGTGAATTTTGGTTGTCCAACTGAGAAATTATAGTTGTATGGTCTTTTAGCATTCCTGGACCCAGTTTCAGTTTGTGTGTGGAGGTTTCTTCCAACACAATACCAGGCAATTCTATCACTATCTACCTGGAGATAGCATCAGATTCCATGGGTTAGGGGCTGGGCATACAAGACTGCCCTCTGTGCCTCATTTCAGTACCAGTTGTAAATCCCAGGCTGTTAACTGTGCTTCTGACCGACTGGCTAAAGAGTGGAGGTTCTAACGACCTCCCTGTTAGGTGTGATTAATTTGCAAGAGTGGCTCACAGGTCATAGGAATGACCAAATACATATATATTATAAATTATTGTATTGCATATGGATAAGCGTTGTGTTAAAGATGGAAAGAAGTGAATGGATTTAGGATTTGTTTTTGAGATAGAGTTAGTTGACTGAACTTGCTGATAGATAATTATCTAGAGACAGGAGACAAGAATCTGGACAAAGGCTTACATTTTTTACTTGTGCACCTGGGCCATAAACTGGGAAGGGAAGATTTGGGAGAGAAGAAAGCTTGATGGAAGATACAAAGTATTCTGTTTTGGCTGTGTTAAGTGTGAGGCACTTCTTAGACATTCCTTTGGAGGTGTAAGTTAGACAATTGGATAAATGGAGTTTGGATAAATGGAAGGGTTTTGGCCGAAGATACAGAGTTAGGAATTATTTGCATATAATTTGTATCAGATACTTGATGGAATTACCTATTAGGAATGTATAGTTAGAGAGAGGGGCCATTGGAGTCCTGTGTTATTTAGAAGAGAAGGAGTTGCCAATGGGGTAGGAGGGAAACCAGGAGAGTGTGGTGTCCCTGGCGTTAAGAGTTTAAATTATTTTTATAAGGCAATGTTTCTACTATGTCAGAGAGATCGCGTTTGGTCAAATTAGGTCATTTGTGATTTTGACCATTTGACATATAGTTTAAGTAGAGAGGCTGGGACAGAAGCTCATTGAATTGTGTTGTGGAAGCAGAGTGCTTACAGACAACTCTCCCAAAAATTTCTGTTGTGAAGAGAAGCAGAGGAATGGAAAAGTTCTTTGAAGGAGATATTGGTTAGGGGAAGGTTTGTTAGGACCAGAGAGTTGAAATAGAGACCAAATGATGGAATGATGAAGTAGAGAGGAAAAACTGACGAAGGCAGGAGAGAGTGATGGTTAATTGTTGGAGTGCAATGGTTGAAGAACCAGGAAGGGAGGAGATCCAAGGCACAAATGTAGAGGTTGGTCCTTACTAGGAACAGAGTCATTTCATTTATAGTAAAAGAATGCGGAAAGAATGGGTACAGAGGCTGATATGTCATGGTTTAGGTAGTGGGAAATTCTTTCCTAATCACTTCTACTTTCCCAAGGGAGTGTGATGATGTTGGAGAAGGGAGGGGTAAGACGGATTTTGGAAAAAAGGAGAATTGAAATAGCTATATTGAAACATCCTGGGGAAATATAATAGGATTACTGGTCAATGTGGATTGCCCATTAGAGATTTACAGCTGCGATTTTTTTTTTTTTCCAGTCATGAATTTAAATTGAGGCTAGTTGTGGTTGTGTTTTTCTCTAGGCAGTTTCTTTAGCTGTTAGATGGGGGTGTGGAACAGGCAAATAGTTGCGTTTAACCAACTTGGGGATTTGCCAGGCAAGAATCAGAAAGAGAGGAACAAGTACTTGTAAGGGAGAGGTTACAGTCAAGGACCTTGACCCAAAGCTGGACCGAAAGGGAAGTGAGGGTGTAACTGATAGTGGAAAAAACTGAAAGGACCATGGACTGGAAAGCCAGATAATGCCAGGAAGATGTTGGAGTGGAAATAGAGGAGTAGATGAGCTGGAGAAAGAGAAGGTAGCGTTCACAGTGTGGGATTCTTGAAGCTGACATCTCAGAGCTGTTGCAGGTAATCATGATGCCAAAACCAGAGGTTATGGCAGTGTGAGTGGGTGGCCGAGGCAGGGTCAAAGAGAAGATCATCAGAGATGCAGCGATGTAGAAACTAGGGCTTCATGTAGATGTAGAGGACAGCAAGAATGAGCACAGGTATGTTTGGAAAGGAAACAGCCAGGTACTAAGGTCAGGGAATAAGGGGAAACTGCAGTAGATAGGTAAGTGATAGCAAGGGATAATGAGTGGTAAAGTCTCATGACATGAACTTCAAAACTGATAAGATTTGAAAGAAGATAGAGAAGTTGGAAGGTGACTTGGAGAGACACTTAATCCATCCTCAGGCTGGGGGATTTTTGTGATAGGATCAGAGGTGTTACTCAAAGTATTTACAACTTTAATGGAATGGGTCTAACATTTGCAAGCCTTTGGTCTGAAGCAGCCCCATGGGGGGCTTTGGTGAAGACAGACATTAACTTAAATTGTGTAATCATTGCAAGGTCCCAGGGGAGGGGCGGTTATCACCCAGTTCAGAGATGTTTTGGTATTTTAGCCATGGGTGCAGCCATCCCTGTTCATAGTGGTTGAACATCAGACTTAAATGTGAGAGTATTAACAACCTCTTCTT
Organism: Felis catus; assembly: GCF_018350175.1. Taxonomy (NCBI): domain Eukaryota; kingdom Metazoa; phylum Chordata; class Mammalia; order Carnivora; family Felidae; genus Felis; species Felis catus. The sequence goes on from NC_058375.1 coordinate 146,263,984, forward strand.
TATGGGATGCTGGGAAAATGGTGTTAATAGGCTTCAGCCTTCAAAATTCAGGTTAAACCTTGCTTTCTGCATGTTTTTAGAACATTCAGAGAAGGAGACATTGTGGACTTTGCCAAGGATAGATTTTGAGTTCTAGAGGACAGTATGGAAAGGAGGGAGGGCTGCTGACAAGGTGAGAAATGGGGCAGTCTGGACTTCTGGTAATGACCAAAGTGTAGAGGATTGTGGAGCATGCTGGGATTGGTCCCCTAGTATCTTGGGGGAAGCTGGGTGCAGACCCTGTGGCAAGGGTGAGGAAAAGCCTCCTCAGAGTATCTGTGGCTCAAGGGCATCTCCTGATAGTGTGGTAGCCAATTGTAGTACAGAGGCCTCCTTGGGGCCTGAGGACTGCTGACAAATGGCTGGGAGCATCAGTCATCTCAGCCAAGATGGAGGTCTAACCCCTGGGGGAGGTGCTTTCCATTATGTGGCAGAAGCTAAGGAGTGCTGCTTCTGAGGGTAATCATCTTAGCAGTCTTTCCTCCAAAATGAATTTAGCCTTGGTGATCTCTGCTCCACTGTCACTGTCTTTGGTTTAATTTGGACCCTTAGGACTTTGTGTCAGGATATTTACATCCAGTCTCCGGATTTCCCTGCTCGCAGACTGACATCCTTTTAGTTTATCTCTAAACACTGCTCCAGGGAACTTGGAATGGGAGAATGGTCTTTGAAATTCAAATGTGATTCTGTCTATTCCTACTAGGAATGTTGTTAAGGACTAATATAACCTGTATAAATTGACAAGCACAGTCTTTATAACATAGTGTACAGCCAATAAATGTGCTTAAAAGCCTTTCTTGGCAATCTGTTGCCTACTGGACAAAAGCCAAAATCCTTTGAGTGGCATATAAGATCTCTAGAGATGTACCCCTGCTTGTCCATTCAGTCTCCTCACCTCCTCACTCATGACTCCTGCATACCATCCTGTGCTCTCGGCGTATCACATGCCCTTGTTCTTGAAAATACAGTATTCATTCACACCATCATGTCTTTGCTCATGTTCACCTAGGACCCGGCGAACCTTCAACATTTGAGCTTATTATTGCTTTCTCTACAGACCTGCCCTGATGATGTTCACTCTCATGGGCAATTACTCTGTTAGCCCCTTGTCCAAGCTTGATTTGTATCACTTGTATTTGTTTTAGAATCTTCTCTAAGCTCTGAGTTCTTAAAGATGGAAACTATAAATTATTCATCTTTATTTACTTGCAGTTTAATATAGTAGGTGCCCAACGAATGTTGGTTGAATAAATGAAAATTCAATACATACTTGAGTTTACATGTGGCCTTTCTGTTGTGAGATCTACATCATATTTTGTGTGTCCTCTTTTTCTTTACTTCATCAGTGGAGGCAAATTTTCTGCTGGAGCAGAAGATGAATTGGTGACCATGTAGTTGGCTAGGATGGGAAGCAGATGTAATCCTGTGTTCTTTTTCTTTTACCCAGTGAATGTTATTTATTTGAGTTGTCCCATGATTCTGTTTGCTACTGTCATTGTTTTATGCCGAGTTGCAATTACTGATTTTTTGAACGACACACTCAAAGGAATACAAACATCGAATAAATGTGGTTTTGTGGTTGTGTTACGTATGATTGGTCGGGCAGTTTTCAGTGCCCACTTACAACTGCACGACTGGTGTGTAGAGCCTTTTGGAACCTTGGTTAAAATGCCCAGTTCCTTTGAGGTCTCTTCAAACCTTGGTTTCCTCATCCTACATGAACTAACTGATTAACTATACATAACAAAGAATAAAGAGAATGTAAACCAGACATGAAGAGTAAGAGCCTAATGAGAGAAGAGTGGGAAGGACACTGTGTGAAGTGTGAAATGAGGTGGTAGGAATGAGTCACTCTTTAGTGTAGGTGGGCAGGAATGGTTGGGGGATGGGAAGGGCAAAGGTGCATGGGGGGTGGAGGAGTCTGGGGGCAACAGGGGGGGATTCTGGGGGCATGGGTAAAGGTGGTTTGGGGGACACAGTAGATCATTGGGCATGGCTGGCATTCATTGAATGAATGATCAAAAAAGACCCATTTGGGCACTTAAGATGAGATGACTGACCCTTAGTCCCAGATTTGTGCTGCAAGGTTAACCAAAGTCATGGTCTATGTGTTTACATCCTGAGATCCAGGGCATCATGCTGGAAGGGATACATTCTTGAGAAATATCTTTGTTCTTTGAAAAAAATACTGACTCAGAGAGCTGACTGTTTTGATGGCATTTTATTTTATATTAGTATTTTCTCTAAGGTAGGTGGTGTTCAGGGTTTGTGATGGGGCCAGAGAGCAATTTCTCACCCTCTCTGAACTAAAAATAAATACCAAGAAATATTCTAAAGAGAGGACCAAAAAAAAAAAAAAAAAAGACCAAAACAAAACAAAAGCACTCTTGTGGGTCAGAGTTGTCCCAGTGACTTGGGTTAACTTAGGCCACAAACCTTTGATCAAGCCTTTTACAGGGAATGTTTTAAATGCATCAGCTGAACTCTGGAGATAACCGTAAGAACACTGGACTCCACGTGATTAGAGCCTGATCTAAAATGAAAGAGCCACTGCCTCCCTGTGGCCTCTGTAATAGGCACCGTTGGCCTGGAGTTAGATCTGTGTTAGATGTTAGGCTTTCTAGGGTTTTATTTATTTATTTATTTTAAAGTTTTGTTTTTGTTTTTGTTTTTTTGTTTTTTTTTGAGAGAGAGAGAGACAAAGCATGAATGGGGGAGGGGCAGAGAAAGAGAGAGAGAGAGAGAGAGAGAGAGACACAGAATCCGAAGCAGGCTCTGGCTCTGAGCTATCAGCACAGAGCCTAACGCGGGGCTCAAACTCACAGACTGTGAGATCATGACCTGAGCCGAAGTTGGACACTTAACTGACTGAGTCCCCCAGGCGCCCGTCTAGAGTTTTATTTTTGATAGAACACTCCACAAATAACAGTATACGTTCTGTTCTGTTCGAGAGAACGTTTATTTGGGGAAGGGATGCTAGAGAGATGCCCGAAGAGGCCTGCCTACAGTGCTTTCAGGGCAGTGATGTGATTCATTTCCCTAGTCGGTGAGTCTTAAGTGCCCTTGCTTGATCAGAGCCAAGTGTCACATAGGCTACACAGGGCTATGACCCCATGTAGATTGGCTGTTTTTGTCCTCTTCTCTAACTAGTCTTTTCTGTCACCCCAATTTGGCCTTGCTCATGTGGGAAACTATAGGTGCTCAGTAATCTTATGTATTAGCAAGTGAGAGCTGTTGACCACAGATGTGTTTTTACATCTTATTTACATTATCTCAAATTCTCAGTCTAAATAGATGAGATTTTTATGGATGAGAAGCTCAGGCTCGCAATCAGGCACACAGCTCTTAAGTGGCTCGATTCAGACTAAGGCTGTCTGTCTGTGATGGCACCAACACCAACTGCCTTCAGATAATTCAGAGAATGTTCTCCTGCCTGGTCAGTGGTATCATTTGAATATTCCAGGGACTAGAAGGATCTCAGCCATGCACAGAGCAGTAGCAGTATTCCTGCATGTGGTTACTGAATTGTCACGGGATGGGGAGAGGTGGGAAAGGTTGGCGCTGCCTAGGGTAGTGTGGCCTCTCTCTGTGTCTGTGGCCTTCTTTCAGGGCCTGGCACAGTAGAGATCCTTCAGGTATGTTGTTGGCTGAAGAGATTCCACACTTAACGGAATTGAACCCTGGGCCACACCGAGTTCTAGTAAGTCGGATCAGCTCTGCGGTCATTGGTTTGATTAGTTGTTGAGATTTCTGATGTTGTCTTGAACTTTAAATCCCCGAGAGATGTAATATGAAAAAAACTAAAAATTCAAGACTAGTTTAGGTGTGGTTTCACCCAGGCTTAAATAGTTACGGTGTCAGATGCTCAAGGCAAATCCATTCTGGTTAGGATGGAGTCTGTTCTTCAGAGTGAGGCAGACAATTCTGTGACGTTTTCCAGTTCTTGCTTCAAGATTCCTAATAAACTGTAAAGGCAACGTATCCTTTTACTTTCTGGGCATGAGTCTTTCACTCTAATTCATTAAAGATGAGAAAAGTTGTACAACAGGAATCACTCAAGTAATGGTCAGATGATATGGAATTTAGTCAAATGTCAGCTATCTGTTTGCATGGTGCTCTTTCAAGTTGTCTTTCTTTCTTAATTTTTTTTTTTTTTTTGCTTCTCTCTTCTCTCACATATACCTGCGTAATTTTTTGTCTTAATACAAGAAAAATACACGCTCATCCTAGAAAATTTAAAAATGATGCACACAAGGAAGAAAATAAAAATGAATTACAACCCTCCCGTTCAAGAATGAGAGTTTAAACATTTTCGGATATATCCTTCTAGCCTTTGTGTGTGTGCACGCACACATGGGCTTTATTTATTTTTTTGCACGTATTCTTTAAAACAGAAATACATACACAAACAGGTTCTGTTTTATCTACTTTTGTCCTCTTCATAATTAATTTTTACTTGCTCATAACCTCACCTCCATAAGGGGTGTAATTAATCTAGAAAGAATAAATTTGTAAGCAGTAAAGAAATTCTAGAATATTTAACTATTTAGGCTGTCCTCTTGTTTCTAGAACTTTCTTCACTTTATTATAATTATTACCATCATAAACATGTTGCTTTTTTAAGTCGGAATCAGGTAAGGAGATGTTGATGGCAGTCATGAAGTTGGCCTGGTAAGTGGCCTACACCCACTGTCTAGTCTAGATGGGGAAAATGGCAGGAGGCCCTGGAGAGCTAAAGGCCAGGGTCATGGGATCTACCAGTGTCATGGGAAAGGAAATGTACAGGCTATGTCAGTCTTTTATACGGGGAAACCAAAGTCCAGGAAAGTCAGGTGGCTTTGTTTATGTGAGATTGTCATAGGGGTTGGCTGCTCCAGAATACAGTCCAGAAAACAAACCGTGCTGCTGGCCGCTGCCACACTATTGACCCAGAGGTTGGCATAAGTACACTGGGTGAGGTCAGGCCTGAAGGTCGCTACATTGATATCAGAACCTGGAGTTTTGACAGCAATCCTATTAGAAATGCTATTTTGAGTCACTTGCCTTCTGACTGCCTCATGGTAAGGACACAGGCTCAACCTGTGGACTGAATTTTTTGGATTAACTTTAAGTTTTACTTAACATTATCTCAAAATTTATGGGTGAGAAGAGGCTGTTGAATATAAATTGCTAATGTGCTCTGCTGATTTCCATCAGCTATGTGATTTGACTGACAACAGTGCGAGCCTAGCCCGCTGGGGTCTGGTGAATTACATCTGCTCAGCCAGAGTGTTTCTTGAGCTGGAATTGAAATGCATGGCCCTTTAGTTTCCAGTGTGATGCCAACACTCAGGCAATTGACTTTTGCTCTTCAGGCTCCAGCAGGGGGAATATTATGAAATAAAATGGGGAGAGGCCAGGCATCCTCAAGATTCAAACCCATAAATATAAATAACTGTAATTAATCATATGCAGTCTCTCTTGTCTATTAAATCTATACTCGGTGGGTCAGTAAGTTTCACAGAGCTCTTTAGCTTCCTGCCTGTGGTTGGTGGCAGATATTCCGGGTGCCTTGGCTTGTTGAGCTGTGACCCAGGGTTCTTTTCCAACATGGGTCCAAAATCAGTTCAAGATATAATGAGTTGTGGGGGGAAAGAGTCACCTGCAAAAATACCCTAGCCCAACGGGGAATAGAAATATAAAAAAAAGACGTGTGAGGTTGGCATTTGAGAGGCTCTCTCAGTTGACCCTCTCTGTTCTTTGTTACCAGCTTGTTAGACTGAGTGGAATCGAGCCATCTTTCAAGTGTGTAAATTCAGTAGATATTTATATTCAATATTATCCCTGAAGTATTTGTTTTCCTATTGCAGAATACTGTTTTTGATTGTGGTTTACATTTTTGACTATTGTCTCATGTGATTTGTTAACTCTTCCTTCCTTTCTCCTGATTTTGTCCTTTTTTCATACTTTACTCATTATGAACATGGCTAGTGGTGTCCCTAAGAGGAAATGACTGTTTTTGCTCTTATTGCCCTAAAAAGGCGTCCTCTGCAGTGTCGCTAGAATTAGGCTTCCCTCCTCCCTCCCTGTAAATTCCATTGTATCATTGCACTGATTAAGACCCTCCACTGATTTTTTCTATTTGTGTCTTGTCAAAATAAACACCTTGCTAGGAGGAAAGTCATATGTGACTCAGCACACATGGCCCGCTGACCTCATTTGGAACCCATCGCCCACATCATTCACTGTGCTGCAGCCACAGCGGAGTTTCAGTTTCCAGCAGAGGTCAAGCTTGCACATGCTAAGTGTCTTTGCATGCGTGTCCCCTCTGTGCAGAAGGCCCTTCTCTCAGATCCCTGGGTGGTTGGCTCTTCCTCCTCAATTACATTTTTGCTAAATCACCTCCGTGAACATTCTATCTAGAATAGATTCCTCCTACCCCAGTCACTCTCTCACCTGATATTCCATCTTCTTTTCTTCACAGCTCTTGTCAGTTTCAAAATACTCAATTTTGCTCACATGTTTATTTTTTGTTTCTCCCAATCCCTGAGAATGGAAAAACCACCAGCCCCTAGAGCACTTCAGAGGATACAGCAGGCATTCAGTCAATCCTGGTTGAATGCATGTTGGAGGAATGAATGCCCCTTTTTTCATCTTTCCTACCTGGGTAGGTCCTTCCGTGGCGCTTTCCTGAAAATTTGCCGAACGCTTGCTTTTGTGTCTTAGAGTGTACAATTTTTTTTTTATGTTTTACTCACCAACGATAAATGTGCTTTTCATAAGCCAATTTCTAACAAGGAATTTTTAAGTTTTTTTAGGAGTGGCAAATAGATTCTTTTTTGGCCCATTTATCTGTAAACTTTTCTGTGAATCCAAGAGAGCACAGAAAAATGTTCTAATTGTTTCCAGAGCAGAAGCCAACAGCTTTGCCACATTTTGTTTTTTCAAGATAATGTGGATTTAATTCAGATGAGGCAGAACTGAAGTAAGAATTTTCTTTTTCTGATCTTGGACTATGTGCTTATATCTGATTGGAGATTCTTAAGCTTTATAACAGACTAGTGCAGTTTGAGTCAGTCCATACTGTGCGCAGCAAATTTCAGAAATTATCTGGTGAACATCGCTGACCTAGAACTTAGGAAAGAAGGAGGGGGAAGGGCCCTTGTACAGATAGATGGAGCCAGAATGTTGAAAATCCAAATGTTGAAATGCTTACTGAAGTTGCTCCTTTTCCTTTCTCAGAGATACTTATTGGTATTTTAAGCATAGTTTTAACTAATTTGGCTCTCATTTTTCTGACCACAGTGAAATAGCAAGGTAGACATGAGCTGGAGAGGGGCTCCTGGGTGGTTCAGTCAGTTAAGCGTTTGACTCTTAATTCTGGCTCAGGTCATGATCTCACGGTTCCCGAGATGGAGCCCCACGTTGGGCTCTGTGCTGACAGCTCAGGGCCTGGTTGGGGTTCTCTTTCTCTCTCCCTCTCTCTCTGCCCCTCCCCTACTCTCTCTCTCTCTCTCTCTCTCTCTCTCTCTCTCTCTCAAAATAAATAAACTTAAAAACAATCAAAACAAACAAGTGAGCTAGAGAGCTCAAAGATCTGTAGGGAAAATTACCATCAGCCTGATAGTTTGGAAGAAGCAGAAAAACTTTATAAACAGAAGAATTCAAATGGGAACAAGTCTGGCTTTGGACGCTTAGTAAAGAGGTTAATGGTGTTGTTCCTTTTACTGTTCCTCAGAGCATCGCCCTTACAGTTTAGTCTAATGTACATAGGGATGGCTCTAAGTCATCAATAATTGAATTCATGGTTAATACATTTTTTAAGAAGACAAAGTGTGACTTGCATTTTTGGAATTTTTTAATTCAAAACAGTTTAGCCTTTTTAAATTTTATTTATTAAAACAATTTTTTTTAATGTTTATTTATTTTTGAGACAGAGAGAGACAGAGCATGAACGGGGGAGGGTCAGAGAGAGAGGGAGACACAGAATCCGAAGCAGGTTCCAGGCTCCTAGCTGTCAGCACAGAGCCCGACGAGGGGCTTGAACTCACAGACTGCGAGATCATGACCTGAGCCAAAGTTGGACGTTTAACCGACTCAGCCACCCAGGTGCCCCTATTTTATTTTTTTTTAACTGTGACCTCCACTCAAAGCTCTTAGAAGACAAGGATTTTCGTGTTTGTTCTCAGTTCTATGTTCAGTGCCTGGAACACGTTAGGTGATCAGTCAATAATTACTGAATGGAAGAATGAATGCAAGCCTTAATCATTCCAAGAGAGCTAAATACATAGGAGATTAAACTAGTACCGCCTTTAATGCATGACAGTGTTTTCTTCTCCTGTAGCTATTGAATGAAGAACAGACAAAATAATACACATTTAAAGTTAAAATAGCTCTGGACATTTTCAAAAAGACTTCATTTATAGGTGGAGCGAGGATCAGTAAATTCAAATGACTTGCCTGAAATCACAAAGCAAATTACTGGTAGAGAGAGAATAGCAAGGAAAGTCTCCTCAATCTCACCTTCTGGAACATACCTGGTGATTTTCTTTTTTTTTTTTTTTTTTCTTTTCTTTTCTTTTTTTTTTTTTTTTTTCTGGTGTTTCTAGGATTAAAAGAGTATAGAGGTTTGTTTTTGTGTTTTTGTTTGTCTATCCTCACTTTTCCTTTCTTTCTTTCTTTCTTTCTTTCTTTCTTTCTTTCTTTCTTTCTTTCTTTCTTTCTTTCTTTCTTTCTTTCTTTCTTCTTTCTTAGCAATAGCAACTTTAGAGAGAATACTGAGAAGAACCTTTATCTTCTCTGGTGCCTTTTATTAAATTTTAGACTGTCAAATGCTAGGGTATTAGCTGAGTAATGTTGGTACACAGTATTTCGTGCACAGTGACTACTCTTGTTTATAGTCTAGTACTTGAATGCTTTCCACTTAAGAGTGTGTGCCAGTCCTTTTAAAGAAGAAAAGAAAAAAATCTAAAAAGGAGAGGCTTGAAGAGGATGCCTCATTCAAATAGGGAGAATAGAATCTTATGACCAAGACTGTTTTAGCCAAGAAGACTGATGTGGAAATACAGATTTGGTTATTATTTTTGCATAGGTGAAAGAAGACTGACTATTTTGCTTTTCCTTTTTGGGGGGCGAGGGAATGGGCATTTACGAAATGTCATATTACTTGTATTCCATACATTTTAAAGAAATTTTCGTTAGAAATATGAACTCTGCAGTCTGTCTTTCCTGTTGTCCAATTTGTATTTCTTTTATGGTCAGACGTTTCTAGGGAATGTGATCACTAAGCTAAATAATACAATATATATAATTATTTTGACTATAGTATATCTTCAGTTTCCTTTGCATCTAAGCTTTGTGTGTGTGTAATTTGTTGATAGTTACATTTATACATGTAGTGGATTAGTAGACACACTGGGGAGTAAATTTTAAATGCAAATTTCAGCAGGCTGCAGGGAAAAAATGGCTATAGGATGTAAAAAGTGGTTGGCTTTATTTCCTGGGGATCTTCTCAAGCTTAAGGAAGCAGAATAACTGACTTCCTACCCCAACATTCTTGGTCTCTATTATAACTCCCTGCCATGTCTTGTGCGTTAATAGAGCTGTAATAGAGCTGTAATCAAATTTAGAACTGTTTTTTTTTTTTTACAATGTAAGTAAATTAAATTAACTGAAATTATTGTGCTATAACTAATTATCATAAAAATGATCAGCCATAGTTTTTTTTTTTTTTTTTTTTATGAGCTCAGGGTTTCATAAACTATCTTCAACAACTACTTCTTCAAATGTGTTTCTCATGACATGCATAATGCAATTGCAACAGGAACTTGTGAAAGAATTGGTACATTTTCTTTCCATTGGGTGATAAAAATAATGAACAAAAGCTAAGTAAATCAATTGGCATCAACATTTTGAAGTAAAAAAAAAGTCAACTTTTCAAAGTTTTCCATATCTATGCTATTAAAAAAGAGTTTTCACAGTTAGGATCTTGAGGTTTTTTTTTTTTTTTTTCTTTTTTCTTTTTGGGAGGGGTAATTGGCAATGTTGAGAGAACAGTTTTATTTATTTATTTTTTTAATATAATTTATTGTCAAGTTGGCTAACATACAGTGTTCACAGTGTGCTCTTGCTTTGGGGGTAGATTCCCATGGTTCATCGCTTCCATACAACACTCAGTGCTCATCCCAGCAAGTGCCCTCCCCAATGCCCAGCACCCATTTTCCCCTCTGCTCCACCTTCCCATCAACCCTCAGTTTGTTCTCTGTATTCAACAGTCTCTTATGGTTTGCCTCCCTCCCTCTCTGTTTGTAACAATTTTTCCCCCTTTTCTTCCCCCATGGTCTTCTGTTAAGTTTCTCAGGATCCACATATGAATGAAAACATGTGACATCTGTCTTTCTCTAATCTTGAGTCTTTAAGATTTTTTGAATCTTCAAAGAAAAGTAACCACACTCAGTGTATAGTTTATCCTAATTCATAATGCTGTATTTAATAAAAAATATAAGATGTTGGAGAAACAGCAAAAGAGATCTCTGGTTGAGATCCAGGCAAATAGAAACACAATTATCCGAAGCACTTCTTTCTCTGAACATTTTGTTTCACTGAAATTTTCTTAAGGTGTATTTCTTTTGACTATAGAGTTTAAGTTCATTATCATCTGTATATATTTTTAAAAACTTTTCATTTGAAATAGTGCCATGTACTATTTTATAGCACCTAAGTCCTTTTAATATACATTTATTTATATGGTGAGGTAGATGCTTTTTTATGAAGCATTTTGGTATGTGTATTCAACAGCCATGATTGTGATTACTTTATAAGCCTTTGTTATAGTTACAATAAATCTGAATGAGAGGCGTGATATATTTTAATGTAAAAACAGATATTTTGAACTCTGTTGTTCGGCATGCAATTTGTTTCATAACAAAGGGTTTTTTTTTTTTCTTAATTACTGAAGTAGATTTTATAAGAGCAAATAAAATCTAAAAAAGTGTTTATGCTGCCGAAGGAATTTGAACCATTTTTCTAACTCAACAATAGCATTAGTAAAGGAGCAGAAATACTGAGGGAAGCACAGGACTACTGTGGTCTATTTGCCGAAAGAACTTTTTTGTTCTTTGATTCACTGGTAACTTTCTTTCTTCCTCAAGGCAGAATTAAAGTGTTTGTAAGTGTCTACTGTACTCTTTTTAAGTGAGGATTTCATATTATTGATATGTAAATGCAAGTTTTTAAATTTCATACTAGGCACATTATCTACTAAGTTTCTAAACCAGACTTGTGTCTTTGTAAGGGGTGGGCATTTTGGGGGAACTAATGCTCCAGATTTTCACTTAGGAGGGTATTTTCTGTTTTTCAAGATTACCTTAAATGACATATAGGGTGAACAAAGAAAATTAAAGATAGGATTTTACAACTATAAACACAAATCCATTGGCATGTCCAGGATGGTAAAGAATATAGATTAATTTTAGTTTTCAAATGAATTTAAAAGACAAAACAAGTTCACTTGCATGAGCTAACTATCGTTCTTTATGATTTTTAAAAGCAATTCTATGGAAAGCAAATCATTCCATTATGAATTAAACGAAGATCATTTGCATTTAATGAATATAAGTCTGTTACTGGGTGAGAAGGGCTTTATTGATTTCTTATAATTCTATAGTGAACCTCATGGAAATAAGGGAAAGGGGTCAAATGTGTGACTATATTATTGGTGTGCATTTTTGAATTGGCAGAAAACATAAATACATAATATGGAAGTTGCCTTGGAAACATTTTTTTTTTTTAACAATTGAGTCTTACATAATAAATGAGGACTAGAGTGCCAGTTTATAATCTTATGTTGCTCCTCCTTCCTTTCTATATGTTTTCCCCTTTAGACAACTTTGTAAAATAAATGCTTTAGTTGGTATGGCTTTACATATTAAGTTAAACAAAAATTGCAATTGCACACCAGAAGGATTCATGTAACAATGTTTGAGACAAGTTTTTTTGTAAACAGAGACTTTTCACTGGCTCACTTTAAATGGTTGCTGACCTTGTTTTCTCTCTCTCTCCCTCTCTCTCTCTCTCTCTTTTTTTTTTTTTTTGTTCTTTTCTTTGTGCCTTTTGCTTACATTTCTTAATCTCTGATCTGAACCCCTGGAGCCAGCCGAACCCTTTTCTGTGCCAGCTCCTCCTTTGTCAAGCCTCCAGGCTCCTGCCCTTCCGTGAGCCTGCGGAATGGTCCTGGGCTAACCTCTTTCCCGGTCATCTGGAGCTGTGTGTTTGCTCCTAGGATGACGTAACTGACCCAGAGGGTCCCAGGGAGACTAGTGGGAAGCGTTTCCAAAGTACTTTCTGGCTGGAAGCGAGGTGAACCAATATAAACATTGCGTTTGCCTTCTTTCAGTTTCTTTTCCCTTTCTGATTTTCTCTTTTGTCTTCATTGAAATAGTCTTCCTTTGTTAAGATTTTCCTCCATCTTTTGGGTTGAGCCCCTCTGGCTTGGGATTTCCTGGGGGAACTGATTGGAAATTGAAAAATTCCCTAAGGCGTTCCAGTGTCAAAGCTGGGGTTTGGATGCTCTGGCAACAATGTGTGATTGTGTTGCTTTAGCTTCCTCATCAGCTATAATCCAAAATTTTGCACATCCAGAATCTGAAGATTCATTATATTTCTAACTTTCATGCTGACTTTTACTTGGTTCTTTCATTTATTTTGTTTTATCAAGAGAATACTGTTCTTAGTGACTTCAGAAAACCCTTTATGTTTGTCCTTTGATATTCTGTTCAGTGTTATGTATTTTTTAAAACTCTAGGGGGTCATTGTTACTCTTGTGTCTGTGGCTTTTAAAATATGTATAAATATAACATAATATTTTACACACACGCACACATATTCACTTATTTCCATTGGGATAGTCTTCTGCGGATAAACTTTGGGTCCATTTCCTATCCAGTCTTGGCCCAAAATCTTTTTTGAAAACCTTGAAAGCAACCAAAAAAGGACCAATTCATTTTCAGCTTACGGACTAAGGCTCCTCTCTGTTTCCAGAGAACAGGCTGATGGGCCTGTGATGTTGATTATTTTGTTCATTTGTGTCTGACAGCTTTCAAAAAGCATGCTTGAGGGCTGACTCTGTTTCTGTGGGGTTCCCACGCCACCGTGTAAAAAGTATGTGCCTCCAAGGGCCTCTCGTTTGGCCGGGGAGGATGCCTTTGCAGGCCGAGTGCTGATCTTTATCCGCACTGTCGAGCCCGCCTTGGGGAAAGAGAAGGTAGTGCGTGGTGTGCTTTGATTGTTACTTGTCTGTTAAGCGCTTTATCAACATACACTTGGTGTGCCTGAACCGGGATATACTTTCTTTCTTTCTTTCTTTCTTTCTTTTTTTTTTTTTTTTTTACCGTTTATTTATTTTTGAGACAGGGAGAGACAGAGCGTGAACGGGGGAGGGTCAGAGAGAGAGGGAGACACAGAATCCGAAGCAGGCTCCAGGCTCCTAGCTGTCAGCACAGAGCCTGACGCGGGGCTCGAACTCACAGACCGTGAGATCATGACCTGAGCCGAAGTCGGATGCTTAACCGACTGAGCCACCCAGGCGCCCCTGGGATATACTTTCTTAAAGGGAATTCTATAAAACATCTGATATATCATCGATCGGAATAATAAAGGTTTTGCTTTGTTTGAAACGTGTCCAATTCAAAACACCAAGAAATCTTGGCTTTTATAGTTAGAACTGGACGGCTGGGTGGGAAGGTGCTTTTGTGGTCACTTATTTTGCTGTGGACTTGCTCCCAAGTTTGATGATGATAGACTTCCTCGGATGCGGTCCTACACCCGTATTTTGTAGGATGTACACACCCTTCTCCTGTAAGTCACTGAATTTGTATGCAGGTGGATCTTGAGGCCTGGTCTTCTGAATTGTGCGGTTGTGCCTTCTGTGGGTTTGAAAAAGTGACATGACTCAGAATAGATGGAGTGGTTTTCCATGCACGTGTAGGATAGATGACTGCACAATTCAAGTAGAAGCTTCTTTGCTACCTTTGGACCTCCAGATGCTTAGGTAAAAGGCTTAGAGAAGTAGCACCTGCCATAGGTGGTCAGAGGGGCATAGAATGCCCTTACATCTTGCAAGGGAGTGCATGTCCCCAGGACTGCACAGCTTGTGGTTGAAATTACTCTTCTGAAAATGATCTTTTCTGTGCATCCGGCCCCCACCCCCACCCATTTAAAAGAAGGGAGAGCATGGAGATAGAAAAGGAAATTGTTATTTCTACACAAGTGGCCAGAGAATAGGAGAATTTTTGTAAAAGTGAAGAGACCCAGGGCTCCTTCCACAGATGAGTGATAAATCCATTTAGATTTTTTTTAAGTTTATTTATTTATTTTAAGAGAGAGAGAGAGAGCACGCACATGCAGAGGAGGGACAGAGAGAGTGGGAGAGACAGAATCCCAACCAGGCTCCAGGCTTTCAGCTTAGAGCCCCACGCAGGGCTCAAACCCGTGAACAGCAAGATCATGACTTGAGTTAAGAGTCAGACGCTTAACCGACTGAGCCACTCAGGTGCCCTTGGATGGATTTTTATTTAAGCTAAATTCAGAAAGAAGCTGTGACAGGGGAAAAGAGTTTGAGAACTCTATTTGGAGAATTCAAGGGCCAAGAAGTGTGGTCTTGTTCCAGAATAACTTTGTGGGTGGTTGCTGAGAGGCTGGCCTCTCAGCCTTTTTCTTTTCTTTTTAAACATTTATTTTTGAGAGACAGAGCACAAGCAGGGGAGGGGCAGAGAGAGGGAGACAGAATCCGAAGCAGGCTCCAGGCTCCGAGCTGTCAGCAAAGAACCCGATGCGGGGCTTGAACTCACAGACCGTGAGATCATGACCTGAGCCGAAGTCAGACGCCTAACCAACTGAGCCACCCAGTCACTCCTACCCCTCAGCCTTTTTCAGTGGGTACTTCTTTCTTGTTTTTAAGTCTAAAAGTGTGTGGTGAAATTATTCAAATGCGTGATCCAAGCGGGAGAGTAACCTTGCTTCGGAATGGGAGGAGGCAGAAGTGGCGAGCCCCCAAGGACTCTTTGAAACAGGATGGTCATCGTTGAAGTCTTTCCATAATGAGAGTCCTGAAGGACAGCTAAGAACTCGCTTGTGCCGGATAAGTTGCAGGGTTAGCTAGAAGGATGGGTCAGGAAACTATGAGAAGTGGCAAACCCGGTTTTTGTTTGGCTAGAAGTCAGCACATTTTATTGTGTCGCAGTGGCCTGTTGTTGGGGGTAGGCATAAGGTTCCCTAAGCCATACCTTTAGCTCTGATTACTCTTGTGAGTTTGGGACCATCTGTCAAGTTAGTGTTTTCATTTTCTTCAGATAAATACCGAGAAGTGAAATGGCTGGATCATACGGTAGTCTTAGGTTTAACTTTTTTTCCCTCTATGGTTAATATTTTAAGGAACATCTGTACTGTTTTCTATAGTGGCTGCACCAATTTACATTCTCACCAGCGGTGCATGAGTGTTCCTTTTGTCCACACTGCCAACACTTGTGCTCTCTCTCCCTCTCTCCCTCCTCACCTGTGTGCGTGTGTGTGTTGATATCTAATCCTGGTTTTTATTTGCATTTCCCTGGTGATGAGTGATGTTGAATACCTTTCCGTGTACCTGTTGGCCATCTGTAGGTCTTCTTCAGAAAAATGTCTATTCAGCCCCTTTGCCTGTTTTGTTTTTTGTTTTTCCAATTGAATTGTTTGTTTTGCAGTCGACTTGCATGACTTCTTCATCTATTTTGCATATCAACCCTTATCAGACATATAATTTGCAAATTTGTATGTTCTCCCATTCTGCTGGATGCCTTTTCATTTTGCTGATGGTTTCTTTTGCTGTGCAGAAGCTTTTTAGTTTGATGTAGTCCCACTTGTTTATGTCTGCTTTTGTTGCCTTTGCTTTTGGTGTCAAATCCAAAAAAATCATTGCCAAGACCAATGCCAAGGAGCTTACCCTCTATGTTTTCTTCTAGGAGTATTACGGATTGAGGTCTTATATTTAGATATTTAATCCATTTTGAGTTTATTTTGGAGTATGGTGTAGATAGGTGGTCCAATTTCTTTCTTTCTTTTTCTTTCTTTCTTTCTTTCTTTCTTTCTTTCTTTCTTTCTTTCTTTCTTTCTTTCTTTGCATGTGGCTGTCCAGTTTTCACAACACTGAAGAGACTATCCTTTCCCCATTGTATATTCTTGGCTCCTTTTCAAAATTAATTGACCATGTATATGTGCATGGGCTTATTTCTGGGCTCCCTATTGATCTATAGGTCTGTTTATAGTGTCAGTACCATACTCTTGATTAATATAGCTTTGAAATATAGTTTGAAATCGGGAATTATGATGATTCCAGTTTTGTTCTTTCTTAAGATTGCTATTCAGGGTCTCTCAGAGTATTAATAACACTCAATATAGTGCAACTAGTTGTAATACAGAGTTACAAGACCGACTTTGATATTTAATTCTCCAAATTGACTGTAAGCACCTGAGGGCAGTTCATAAACTCACTGATCTGTTTAGTTGACTACCTTTTGTTTAGGGTTTTTTGTTTTTGTTTTGTTTTAATTTTTTTAATGTTTACTTATTTTTGAAAGAGAGAGGGACAGCACAGGAGGGAAGGAGCAGAGGCAGAGGGAGGCACAGAATCCGAAGCAGGCTCCAGGCTCTGAGCTGTCAGCACAGAGCCTGATGCGGGGGCTCAAACCCACAAACTGTAAGATAGTGACCTGAGCTGAAGTCAGACGCTCAACGGACTGAGCCACCCAGGCACCCCTGTTCAGGGGTTTTTGAGTTGGGTTGCTGTTCTCCTTGCAAGAATTGGAGGATTGGCACTTACTTGTCTGTACAAATGCAAGAGTTGGTCCTGAGTCAATGTATATGCAATTTAATTCATAGGCTATTAAGTATAGACACCAGGCTGCAGTAACTGAGCGAATTTTATTTCTGGATGATTTTTCTACCTTTGGTTTCTCACACTTTTGGTCATGAAAGATGAAGATTTATCGATATTTTTGTTCCCTTTCTTTGATGATTTTCTGGTTGGGGCTTTTGCTTGGATGGAAACAATCTTTCCCCTTTGTAATCACTGTGAAAACTTGTCTCCTTATAATGGAATGCAAGTGGGCACAAGTAGTCCACAGCATATGGTTTATATTTATCTGGTTTTAAATTTCTTTTGTTCAACAGTAAAACAAAGTTCTTAACATTATGTGACAGAAGGTTACCATAGATATTTTGCCAAAGCCTTCTTCATTGCCTAGGGAAACTCTAATGCCAAGGACTGTATACATGGGGTGAGTGTTTGAGAAAGAGGGTCTTCTTTTAGGAATAACAGTAAAACACAGTGTGGCCCTTGGGGAGAAGTTGCTTTTCTGAGAGCAAAAGGCAGGGCAGAACCAATCAGTGGTTAAGAGTATAGACTAAGTTGTGGTTTTGTCACTTACTGGTTGGTGACCTTGGGCAAATCCCTTACTCCTTTTGAGCCACAACTGCCTTTTTTATGAAATTAGGGTGTTGTGAGGGTGATATGAGCTGATGTGTGTAAAATTAAAAGCACCGTGCCTATTACCTAGGAGATACTCAATAAATGTCAACTGTTATCATTATAACATTGATGAGGAGGAGGAGGAGGAGGAGAATAATCTTAGGAGAGCCAGGTGAAATTGATTTTGTGCTTTTGTTTTTTAATTACATGTAAGTGTGATTTATTCATCACAACTAGCTAGATTATCTGAGGTGGATTTGATCCCAGTAGAAATAATGATCCCCTAAGCATTGGTTATTTTATGAAATTACTGGGAAAAAGAAAATATTGATTATATTCCATATGATCACTAACTCTGAAAAATAATATATTAATGCAGTTTTCATGAGTATTAGTGGCTCATTGAGAAAACTCATGAAAATATCTCCATTGGTCTGTTTTGGTTTCAGAAGTCAAATTGAAGCTCTCTACTAAGTTGAGCAGGGAATACAGGGACGCACAGAATTGTAAAATCTTACAAACCTACACAGTTTGTAAGACTCCAAACTGAACTGGCTGAGTGAACACCTCCAATGAGACATTTTCTTTGACTGTGTTATATAACATGCCTCTGTTGGCTATGTTGGTGTGTGGTACCCTTTGTGAGGTCATCAATGACATTATCCATTCAGAAGCAATGATACTGAGTTAAAGTCAATCAGCTACAAAACTCACATCCAACGGACCACCAGGCTGCTGGTCTCTATGGGGAGGGCACATGCATTGTTTAGGTAAATAGAACTAGGTCTCTATTCTCGGTCCCTCCTTGTCAGGGGAACCCAGTTAGCTTGAGTCCTACCTAGTCTCTCTCTAGGCTGCTGGGGTTTCCATTGTCGTGTGATAGGCACCCATGTGAACATACAAAGGCACTAGGAATCGTGGTGGGCTGTAACAAATGAGTGCCTTCCAAATTGGCTTAGTTGAGGTTTTCAGTTATCAGAGCAACCTTGGACGTAAGGTTTTGCTTAGAGTTGGCTGATGAATGGCGGCCCCTAGCCATCATGTACAAGTTGTTTGGCATAACTTGGGAAAGAGGGCATGTTTGACAAAGAGAACTCCAGCAGTAGAGAAACATATGCCTGTGAAATATTTTCTCTGATGACAATCTTAATAAAAAAAAAGATGGGTCTTAGGATTTATTACTTTGTCAGAAGGAGTGAGATCAGAGGAAAAATAAAATCTTCAGAAATGCCAACTTTTATTTTAGTATGTAATTTATAGTATTCCAAAATAAATTTTCTATAGAATTGCAGTTATCCACTTCACTGAAATTCTTTGATTTAACATAGTTATGCTAATAGATTCTATTCATCCTATATGGACCCAAACATTTTAACGGTGACATAACTTACGTTGAGATATCTATATGTTCTTTACCATCCCTAGATTAAAACTGACTTTTATATTAAATACTTTCCTGAGTCATAAGATACCTGTAGAGCATAAGGTATGTTGTCCAGACAGGTCTGACCTCCACCCATTCAGGAAAGTAGGGTGGTGCCTTCCTGTAAGGTGTGGGTGTGCCAGCTACTATGGTGGATGAAAGTCTTAGATCCAATTGCTCACTATCAATTCTAAGTTAGAACTATTAATGCCTCTTCTCCTTCTTCCTCTTCTTCTCCTCCTCCTTCTTCTTCTTCTTCTTCTTCTTCTTCTTCTTCTTCTTCTTCTTCTTCTTCTTCTTCTTCTTTTTATGTGATCACACAGTGTTATCTTTTTTTTTTTTTAGTTTAGCAAAATAAAAGCTGGCAAGAGTTCTTTTAGTGGAATTTTCATTTTTATGCCCTTTTTGTGTGTGTTGTTTCTGACAAAGTTAAAGTATACTGAAGCCCTCAAAAACACTTTAAAAAATTTCATGAGTCCCATGGCACAATATGTGTGTGTGTATGTGTGTGTATATATGTATATGTATATACGTACATATGTATATATGTATTTCAAGGTGAGAAGAAAGTCAAGGAGCTAATGCAATATAAGACTTTATTCAGAAATATATAGTAAGCACGAAGACTGCTTCATATGAAGGGGCTCCCCTTGAAATTGTGGTGCCATGCAACCTGGCTAGAAGAAAACTTTTTTTGTTAAGTTCCCATAGTGAAAGGAATTATGGCAATCACTAGCAATGATCTTCTGCCATTTTGTGAAAGGATCAGGCATGGTTTCCTTTCACTTAAAAAAATTTTTTTTTTGAATTTTTATTTTAGAAGGAGAGAGAGAGCACAAGCCCAGGAAGGGGGGGTGGGGGGGAGAGAGAGAGAGAAAATATTAAGCAGACTCTGTGCTCAGTGTGGAATCCTACACGGGGCTCAATCCTAAGACCCTGGGACCATGGCCTGAGCCGAAATCAAGAGGAGGACACTCAACTGACTGAACCACCCAGGGGCCCCTCCCTTGACTTTTTCCCTGTCAGGTGTAGACTCTTTTAGCGACAAGGACTGTGTTGGCTCTTGGCTCTAGTGAGAGCTTCCTTAGGAGGACAAAGCTCAGGAAGGGAGTTGTGCTGCAGTTTGAGTTAAAACCATGCCAAAGAACCTGAAGTAAATGTGAAGCTCACTCTGGACTAGTGTCAGACCTCCCCCAGTTTTCCCTGTGGAGGGGATTAGCAGTGGAACAAATCTGCAAGTACAGATACACAATACCATTTCTTGTCACGGCTCTCTTGACTTTATGCTGTGTAAATATCCTCGGTTGTCTCTTAATTTGCTCTCCTCTTTAATTCCTGTTGGAAGGCCACTCTTACGTGGTCAGTTCCCTGGTCTCCTTTTTTTTGAGCGTTGTTTTTGGCCCATTATAACTTCCTTATTTTCTGTTTTGTTTTCTAGTTTAGCACAGTTTCAGAATTGCGAGTCTCTTTTTATTGTGGGGATTGTTATCTAATAAAAATCCTAATTCACTTCTTTCTGTTTCCTTTTTGTTTTTCTTTGTAGGCTAAGAAATGGCATTTCAAAAGGCAGTGAAAGGGACTATTCTTGTTGGAGGAGGTGCTCTTGCAAGTGTTCTAGGCCTCTCTCAGTTTGCTCATTACAGAAGGAAACAAGTAAGTAATTATGCGTGTATTGATTACAATATGAAACTTAAATCTGTTAAAGAACTACGTATGGGGCATGTGTATGTTAATGGTTTTGTGTAGAAATTACGGTCTCAACTTGATCTGAAAGGCACTAATTTGGAACACTACCTTAATGGTCCGTGAGAACTATGGTGTTATCTCATTTTTTAAAAAGTGAATTTCTCTATCAGAAAGCATTATATTATTTAGCCACTGTTGTGGCTCTTTGGTTTTAAAAGAGTGCCTCATTTCCAAGCCCCAAGCTTTGTTCATTTTAGGCTTTCCTTGTCCAATTCATCCAAATGTCTGGATACCTTCTATGTTCCTGCCAAAAGTTTGTCTTATTAGAAGGCAGGCAGGCATCTGAGACAGGAAATGGAAAAGAGTCTATACAAAGGGCCCAGCTTTGAATCTTGGTTTTACTCCTTAAAGGTTTTCTTACTTAGGTAGTATCACTTGATGGTAGATAAAATTTTTAATGGGAGAAAGCCATGAAATGAGATTGGTGTGAAGTTTCCAAATAATTTGAAGGGTTCAGTTTATTTTCATTTTATTTTTAAATTTTTTTTTCCCTTTGCACTACAACTATGCCAAATTGATGCCAGGAAATAATTTTGATGACTGGTTTTGTTCCTTTTAGGCTTGAAATGCTGGTAGTCACCCTAGTAATTAGTATTAGTCTCCTGTTCTCCCTTCCCCATGTCACCGGGGCATTTTATGATACCAGCTTGGTAGTGCATTCTCAATTCAAAGATGAAGGTAAAAGAATTTGGGAAGCTGTTTGCAGCGAGACTGTTAACTACTCAGTTTTTGCATTTTTGCGAGAGCCTTGACGCCATGGGTTGTCTTGCCCTTGTCTTTTTCTTTGTGTTCCAAGACAATGGAGCCCACCACAGTCCTTAGAGTCCAGGTCCTGAATGAGAAATACTACTTTAAAAACACATATTAAGAAGAATCAACTTGGGATGCCTGGGTGGCTCAGTCGGTTGGGCGTCCAGCTTCGGCTCAGGTCATGATCTCACGGTCCGTGAGTTCAAGCCCTGCGTCGGGCTCTGTGCTGACAGCTCAGAGCCTGGAGCCTGTTTCAGATTCTGTGTCTCCCTCTCTCTCTGACCCTCCCCTGTTCATGCTCTGTCTCTCTCTCTCTCAAAAATGAATAAACGTTAAAAAAAAAAATTAAAAAAAAGAAGAATTAACTTGTTGGCTTATAGTTAAAAACAAAAAACAAAACAAAACAGACACAGGCACAAAGGCTCATTTTTAGTGCTTCTTCCTAAAGACAGAATTGAATAGGTTGTGTTAGTCTTTTTCATTCTTACCTGTGAGCACATTGCCCGTGAGGTTTCCCCAGGTGTATGCCTTGCAGGTATTATTGACTGACTTGCTAGGAAGCACGTCTTCACTCATGGATCACGCCCAATGCGCTATTCCTTTAGTTTTTTTTTTTTTACTTCTTTAAAGTTTATTTATTTATTTTGAGGGAGACAGAGGCAGCATGAGTGGGGGAGGGGTAGAAAGAGGGAGAGAGAGAGAGGATTCCAAAGCAGGCTCCACGCTGCCGGCGCAGAGCCAGATGTGGGGCTTGAACTTACGAAACCGTGAGACCGTGACCTGAGCTGAAACCAAGAGTCAGATGCTTAACTGACCGAGCTTCCCAGGTGCCCCCGATGCACTATTTCTTGCATGCAAGGAATGCCCCTCGGATGACTGCCTTGGCTAAGCTCATTACTGTCAACACACCCGACTTGGTGCTGTTTGTGGGGGAGGCCTTAGCAGGCAATGAGGCCGTGGACCAGCTGGGCAAATTCAACAGAGCCTTGGCTGACCATTCTATGGCTCAAACGCCTCGGCTCATTGATGGCATCGTCCTTACCAAATTTGATACCATTGATGAAAAGGTGGGAGCTATTTCTATGACCTACGTCACAAGCAAAGCCATCGTCTTTGTGGGCACTGGCCAGTCTCAATGCTGTGACCTACGCAGTCTCAACGCTAAGGCTGTGGTGGCTGCCCTCATGAAGGCTCAATTGCCTCGGTTGCTTAAAAATCAGTGTGAAAAGATGCTGCTTCTGCTGAAGCTGTTTCAGAAGTGCAGTTCTGTTTGGGACATGGGCTTTAATGGATTGGGTTACTTCTGCCATCTTTACCAGGGCCATCGGAAATGACACTGGCAAATGCCAGCACCAGAGGTCACAATATCTAATATAATGTTGCCAAATTTGTACACGATTTATCTCTGTAACCCACAGTGAGCATGTTCTACTTCAGAGTTTATAACTTAACTTTGTGCTTGGGTAATACTGTCTCATATGTTTTGTTTGTTTGCTTTTTCTTTTTTTTTAAATTTTTTAATGTTTATTTACTTTTGAGAGAGAGAAAGAGACAGAGTACGAGTGGGGTAACGGCACAGAGGGAGGGAGACACAGAATCCGAAGCAGGCTCCAGGCTCTGAGCTGTCAGCACAGAGCCCAAAGCGGGGCTCGAACTCACAAGCCACAAGATCATGACTTGAGTTGAAGTCAGATGCCTAACCGACTGAGCCACCCAGGTGCCCCTGTTTGTTTGCTTTTTCTTAATCTCACAGAGTGAACAGTCGATACTGCCTCTAATCAATCCAGGTAGGGGTGAATTTTAGTCAGTAAAATCAAGGCAAAACAAGGGTCTTTTGATTTCTGGGTCATTTTGCCATTTTCTCCTTCCTAAGTTAGACATCCTGACCACCCTAATAGCGAAATGAAACAGATACCAGCGGTTTCAAGTCATTTATAATTTTAATCTGACAAGTTCTTTTGAGAAGAATCACCATGGGCATATTCAATCAATGAGTTGCATGAGACTTTCACCCAAGCATGTGCATTCTTTTGTGGTGATTCCTGTCCCTTAAAGCCACTACCATGAGCATATTTTTGGGTAGCAGGTTGGTATGTAGCCCTAGGGATTAGGAAAAAAAAAAAAGAGAGAGAGAGAGGGGAGGGGAGGGGGGAGGGGAGACAACTCATTTGAGCCACTGACATAAAATGACCAGGGGCCTCAGCTGTCCTTTCTCAGAAAATATCTGCCAATCAGAGCCATTCTGGGGGCTTTTCAATGGTCAAGAAAAAATCTGCCCCTTAATACCCATTATTTGGCTACATTGTGTAGAAGCTGTCTCCTTAAAAATGCTCCATTTTTCTGCAGAGCAATAAAATGCTTAAAGTATGGGCTTGTGTTTTTATATTTTTTTTCAGTCTTCTAAAATGATTCTAACTGATAAATTGTTCTCCTTTAAGAATAAGTTGGTGTTGAAAGTACAAGATACTGAAGTATAAGAAAGCCATCTGTCGAGTTCAAGTCCAGGCACATTTTGCTGGCATTCCCGCACCTACTGTTGTGTCTCCTCTGACTCCTAACCGGTGCTCATTTGATAGCCTGAGCACGAAGCTTCCTACCTTAAATACCCGTTCTGAAAACAAATCGGTTGATTGTAAAAGTTGGTCAATTGTTAAAGCACATTTGACTAAGACAGTGCTGTGTCTAACTATTTACGTGCCAGGCCAGCTCACACAAAGCCTTTGAAATCAATTCTACAGTTTAATTACCTTGTATTTGCAAGGGGGATAATAGAAGGAAAGCTCTTATACGTTCAGTTTTTGTTTTTTTTTATTAAACAGAAAACACTATGAAATCAAATAAGATCTTGTTCACTTACCTTTTAGCCACTTGCTTGAATAAAAGCTATTGTAGGTGAGGAGATAGAGACCTTTGGGAGACTCTGGCATTTCTGGGGGCAAGTTGGGGGTTAGAGGTGATTGTAATGATTGTTTGGTCTCACTTCATAGTATGGCTTTCCCTCATATGAGCATATTGTGAAAATTTATATTTTGTTTTTCAGTGATCAGGTGTATCCATTGTTGACCCAAGGGAAGCCTAGAGGCTTTTTTCCTTGTGAGATAAATAGGTCAGAGTTAGAAGGGATGAATATTATGACTTAAGGAGATATCATTAATTATTATATTATTATTATTATTATTATTTTCTTTTGAAGGTAGAGCAACCTAAATTTTCCTATTCCAGTGAGGAAGCTGAGGGGGGAAAAGGGATGAACGATGGTTGACATTTTTTGACCATGTATCCCTGCAGGAAAGGAGTTTTGTGGCCACAAATGGCATCCACTTTTCAGGCTCGCTTCAGTTACGCATGTAGGGTTTTTTTGAGTGGTCTTGGAGAGGCTTCCTATTCGTTTCATTTTCCTCCTTTTATTTCCTCATCCACAAATAGGTGATTAAGTTTCCACAAAGTCTTGGTTTTCCTCTCCCCAGACCAGCTATATTCCAAGGACCAGGAGGCTGAGGAGTGGGTCTAAACCTCTTACCACTTGAATCCCCACCAGGGTGCGGCAAGCAAGCACCTCTGCAGTGGTGTGCTGAGTTTTGAGAGCAAGTTATTTACCATTCACTATTTACTAGAGGTCTGTTTAATAATAAACTTTTGATTGGAAGGGACTTGGAAGACATCCAGTCTTCCTCTGGGGACAGGATGCTCTTCTAGTGATTCCTTTATCTCTAGTGAAGGGAAAGTGTTACTTCATGGGTGAGTCTCCTTTTCTAATTTCAAGCCAATGGGAGACCAGAATGGATGGAGAGGGGAGTTGAAATTAGGAGAGAAGGCCTTGGGTACTTTCAGAGCCAGTAAACTGTAGCAAGGGGCGGAAGTAGAGAGTGTTAAAGTTGGGGCTGCATATGAGGGTTCCTCAGGGAGGTGGGAAGAAGGCGGGTGGCCGGGGAGAATGGGGCAAAAACAGGGTAGGTGTGCAAAGATTTGACTGAGGGTTGCCCCAGGCTTTTGCCTTTCATTATAGACCAAAGGAATTTTTGAAACTTTTTTTTTTTTTAAACTCAACATTTATTTCATACCTTCTAGGTCTAACTGGAAACACTGGTGTGATGGTGTGGGCTTCTTTCTAACCCCAGTGGTGTGGTTGATGTAACAAAGATCTATTTAGGTCTGAGGTCTATTTAGGTCTGGGCCCTCTCACGTAATACATACTCAGTTTGTTCCTTCCATTACCCACTCTGAAGGTGTAGTGGGCTTTGTGAGCCAGCTCTGAGGTGAGGCCTGAAAACCACTGAGAGCTTTCTCAAAGCCCGGATGCGAAAGTTTTCTTTCTTTTCTTTTCTTTCTTTTTTTTTTTTTTTTCCTGTACCTTGCATAGGCAGGGAATGGGCTTCAGGGTATGGAAATCAAGGTCTCTTTTCAGTTTGAGGAATGATTGTATTGGAATCAGGGAACATAGAGATTCTTGTTGATTTTATTTCCTTCCATTCGTGAACGATATAACATACGGGACGAGAGTATGATCTTGACAAAGATTGCCTGTATCCAACACTTAGCTCTACTGAAGAGCTAAGAGACTATGGACAGTTTTCTTAAGTTCTCTGGACCTCATTTTCCTTTGTCTGTAAAATAGGGAGAACAAAGGTACTTTCCTCCCAAGATTGTTGAAGAGCAGTAAAGCCTGAAAGAGTTCCTGGAACATAGTAGGCTTTCAAAAAGTGTGAGCTAGTATTGGATTCCCGGGTGATACGAATATAAAGTGTGGCTGTAAGCAGCAAGAACGGTGTTCCTGTTACTGGCGATCCTTGCATTCAGGGCTACCTTGTTAAGACTTCTGAGATCTGCAGCAATGGTGTGTCCTTCCTCTGAGGTTGTAAGAGAATGGCTAGAAAGCAGGTGTACAAATACCTTCTGTTTTCTCTTTGCCTTGCTTCCTGATCTGACAATGAGCCAATAACCAGGTGGACAATCCCAGTTATTGACTTAAACTCTTTTTCTGTTTTCTGTTGTAAGGAATAAATTCCTTGAAGTTCCTGCTGTTTCTTCTCTTTTTTTTTCCCCTTAGGCTTTTATGAGTTATGACAGGCTTGATTTATATGGCTGATATGTTTCTAAAAAGTTATGTGACTATAGCATTTTTGATAAATTAATTTTACATAGTGCAGTGCTATTTTTTGGAATTCTATGGTGAAACATATGAAAAACAATATTTTTAACAAGGTCCATTTTGGGAGGGGGGCGGAGGGACGATTCTCTTGTATCATTTTAGCTTGAAGTGGAATGCAATTAGGCTTATTATTTTCCAAAGTCATTGATGTAGTACTAGTAATTATTGACAGGATCTTTATGCTTTGCAAAATAGCCTCTCACTTTGTAGGAGTTAGTAATTTACTATACTTGTGAATGGCTTACAAAATACTAGAATTCACTCTGCTATGTGCATGAGTTAGGGGAACATGAAGAAATGATTGTGGTGATGGGTTACGTGAGTTGAATTACAGGTAAAACTATATTACCTCCATTGTTAGTATCATCAAAACTCAGAAGGAAAAATACATGCGCTAATGAGAGGCAAAGTGTTGTATGAACAGTTAAAATCCATAGGAATTTTGAGCACATTTTTTTAATTCGTAATTTCGGTCTCTTCTTGATACATTATTTGTAAGAGATTCTAATGAAGCAGAGCCTTTTGACTTATATACCAGCCACTCCAAATATAAAAGATGGGATTGGAGAAGGAGTAAAAATAGAATGATCATCTCTAGTGAAAGTAAGATCAACTTTGGGACTTATTTTAATGGACCCCCTGATTGAACAGATATTTAGCTTCCTGAATTTGTCTGTTACACAAGTGTGGAGGGGTTTTGGTGAGCCTGTTCATGTGCACAGTTTATGCAAGTTTTCAGAACTCCTGTTTCTTCATAAAGTAGGTTAATGTCATTTAATCCTAGGTTTTCTTTTTCCCCCCTGCCAAGCACTAAGTCAGTGTATACAAGCCAGTGATCATGATACCTGTCAGAAAGCAGATCTTTAGTATCTGTCTAGTACTTTCCCTTCCCCTGATATAGGATATGAACATATGAAACAGATCTAGCCCTATTAGGCGTAGCAAGAATGCTGTAACACTAGATTTATTTACATAGCTGAGCTTTTGTTTGGCTTAATGTGGCTTCTATTAACTGCTGGAGAGAGAAGCTGGTAGAGGGTAGAGAAACATGAAGTTCAGATGAATATCTGTTGAAGAGAAATAAAAATCATAAGCAAATGCTGGTGAAGGTTGTAGAGCAGTAGGTAGCCTCATCTATTGCTGGTGAGAATACAAAATGGTACAGCTATTTTGGAGGACAGTTTGGCAGTTTCTTACAAAACTAAACGTATTCTTCCCGTATGATCCAACAATCACTGTCATTGATATTTACTCAAAAGACTTGGAAAGTATGTTCACACAAAAACCTGCACAGGAGTGTGTCTAACAGCTTTATTCATAATTACTAAGACTTGGAAGCAAGCAAGATGTCCTTTAGTAGGTGAAGATCCAGATAAACAAACTGTGGTGCATCCAGACAATGGACTATTATTCAATACTAAAAAGAAATGAACTATTGTGCCACAAAGAGACATGGAAGAAAAAATGATAATGGAAGGACTCCACTATGGAGTCTCCAAAACTATTGGAGTCAGTTAAAAGATCAGGGATTGCCCCCAGGGTGTGTGGGGGAGATGAATACGCAGAACACAGAGGATTTTTAGGACAGTGAAACTACTCGGTATGATATTATAATGATGGATATATGTTATCATGCATTTGTACAACCCCATAAAATGTACAACATTAAGGGTGAACTCTTTTTTTTTTTTTTTTAGTGTTTTAATTTTTTTTTTTTGAGACAGAGAGAGAGAGAGAAAGAGAGAGAGGGAGAGAGAGAGAGAATGAGCAGGGGAGGGGCAGAGACAGAGAGGGGGACAGAGGATCCAAAGCAGGCTCTGTGCTGACAACTGAGAACCCTATGTGGAACTCAAAATCACAAACCATGAGATCATGACCTGAGCACTCAGGCACCCCAAGAGTGAACTCTTAAGTAAACTGTCAACTTCGGGTGATTCTAATGTGTCAATGTAAATTCATTCTTGGAAAAAAAAAAAAAAAAAAAAGCACCATTCTGGTGAATGTTGTTGATAAAGGCAAAGTATGTATGAGGGCAAAAGGTATATGGAAAACCTTTGGATCTTTTTCTCAATTTTGTTGTAATTCTAAAACTGCTGTACAGAATAAA
Organism: Felis catus; assembly: GCF_018350175.1. NCBI lineage: Eukaryota > Metazoa > Chordata > Mammalia > Carnivora > Felidae > Felis > Felis catus. The sequence goes on from NC_058375.1 coordinate 146,292,674, forward strand.
GCCTATAAAATAAACAAACACACAGATAAAATTTAAAATCATAAGCACAGTACTTAAGACGTGATGTCAGTTAAGAAATTTTGAATTATAAAAAAGTCCACTCACATTACTTTTCAGTAGCATCTTTGGATGTAACAGTTTATTTACTTTTTGAGCGTGCTTAATATCTTTAAGAATCTAACCTCAGTTATAAATATTCTTCTGGTTCCTAAGCTAAAGAGTATCTGTGGCTTTGAAATCAGTATAATCTTCCTGAGCACTGATGTAGCTGAAATTATTACATGACACGTTTGCTATATGCTTACCAGATTGATCTTAGTCAATTCTAGCTACGAGACTTGTTTGTTCTAATAACCATCTCCAGAGGCATTTTCATGGGTTCATAAACAGCCTTTTTCTTAAAAAGATCTTACGGAGTTCTGTAATGGCAACTGTTCTTTAAACAGTCTTCATTTTTGTTGACTTTAATGTTTAGGTGGGGAAAGATAGTGTTAGATACCGAATGAAAAATGCATATTAAGGAGGAGAATGGATTAGTGGTTAAGTAACAGGCTCCTTGGTCCCATCTGCCTGCTCAAAGAGCTATGGCTTCAGCATTATATCAAATATAAAGGTAGAAATGTCTTTGCATTGTGGTTTAGTGGGGCTTGTGTTTGATGATCTGTCCTTCCAGCTTTATTTTTTCTTTTATTGTTTTAAAATATGATTCATTGTCAAAGTGACTAACATACAGTGTATGCAGTGTGCTCTTGGTTTTGGGGGTAGATTCCCGTGATTCACTGCTTACATACAACACCCAGTCCTCATCCCAACAAGTGCCCCCCTCAAAGCCCATCACTCATTTTCCTCTCTGCCCGACCCCTCCATCCACCCTCAGTTTGTTCTCTGTATTTAAGAGTCTCTTATCATTTGCCTCCCACCCTCTCTGTTTGTAACTGTTTTTTCCCCTTCCCTTCCCCCATGGTCTTCCGTTAAGTTTCTCAGGATCCACATATGAGTGAAAACATATGGTATCTGTCTTTCTCTGATTGAGTTATTTCACTCAGCATAATACCCTCCGGTTCCATCCACGTTGCTACAAATGGCATGATTTCATTCTTTCTCATTGCCAAGTAGTATTCCATTGTATATATACACCACATCTTCTTTATCCATTCATCAGTTGATTGTCCTTCGAGCTTTATATGTACAGACTTATTTTTCTGTAAACGATGGGTCTTTATCCACGAGGGGAGTATTCTGAACCATGTATAGACTGTATGCAGGGTAGGTGAGTTGTGAATCTTGGGTTGTAATGCTAAACATATCTCATAGTTGTGTATTAATTTGAGCAAGCTAATGATGTAATAAACAACTGCCGGAGCTCACTGGGTTATCACCATGAGGGTTTATTTCTTCCTCATAGTACAGTTCAGTGAAGATAGATGGGGGACCTGCTTGTGGCAATCATTCAGAGATCTATGTGGCTCTGGCATATTATAGTACTTTTTGGCCCACTGGATCATTTCCACCCAATGCTAAGGGAGGGTGGGAGGGAAATGCAATCCAGCAGTGTTCTCTGGAGGAAGAGAAAAAGTTTTAAGCATCTAGCCATTACATCTGTGTCCTGACTTTAGCTTCTAATTTGATTGACAAGCAAGCTGCATTTCTTTTGATGAGAGTTTTATTGTTAGAGTATAGGCCAAAGACTCTACCGTTCACTTGCTTCTCTTGTTGAGAACTCTGTGCATAGATTCCTGGAAGAACTGTTTTTCTCCTAGAAACACAACGAAATGTGTTGGGGTTGCCTCTGATAGCTAAAGCGTGATGAGGACTATGAGTACACTGTATCTTCCATAAGGCCAGTTTGAACTATTCTTACCTCCTCTATATGGTTAACCGTTTCTTCAGAGGCATGTTTCATCAGAGCACTAAAATTATGCAGGCAGAGCTGGAAATGTTCTTTGAAGAGCATCCTATCATCTTCCTTATAATTTTGGTTTTTATTTAACACTTAGCTCTCAACACGGGGCCATGGCAATATCTCTGAGTTATAACTCACATCAGGCCTTCGAGGAGTTTGCAATGCTATTTTATTGCTGGCATACAAAACCAGCGAGGTTAACTGTACTGCTAGAGGTCACACAGTGAGTCAACGACTGAGCTATGATTAGCGTTGACAGCTGGTGAGCTTCTAGGCTGTTGCTAACTGAGCAACATTGACATTCATTCTGATTTGACTTTGCATTTCATTTTCAACTATTTATTCATTTTGAGGCCTCTTTAAGAAACTTTTTAGGATATTGTGGAACTGAGGAAACTTTCTATAAATGCTTTGGGGAGAGTCCCTTCACTCCCTTTCCTTCTCCCCATCTTCTAGCTTAATAGTTAAATTATGTTTGTGTTAGGACAGCTTCCTCTAGGTAGAGTTTGGGCAGATTAAGAAGAAAATCGGCGATGTTGATTTTACTCGCTTCCCTTATTTTGCGATTTGTGGTTTTTCAACAAAGACATTCTTAGATCTAATTATATGCTTGTGAGTAGAAACTAGAAATGTTATAAAAAAGTGTATATTTGAAGAACTAATCCACAAGAGAAATGGAAAGTGTGCATCACAAATTTGACCCAGAACTATTTTGAACATCAAGGTAAAATGTAGCTGAGGGCCATCTGGGTTGTAAAGCTGAGAAATGATCATTTGTCTCATTGGGTCAGAGTTTGATTCACCTGAGAGGGATTGGGGAAGGATGAACCCCCTGTCCACTTCCAGATGTATGTGTTGGGGAGGTTTTTAAGAAAAAGTGCTATTTCATGGAACCCTGGATGTCAGCTTGACTGCCCAGTGCAGCTGGCCACGGGCTAGGCAGACTCCCTAAGACTTCTGATTTCACTGATGGTCATTGATGGTTCCCTGCTCTATGGTGCCCAAGAGGCTGGTGGATCAAGGGACCCAGATAAGCTACACGTACAAAGAGAGCCTAGCACAGCTGAGGTCATGGAATATGGAGTCAAACCTGGGATCAAATTCTGATTCTCTCCATTACCTGCACAAGGAATAACTAACCTCACTTTCCTTAGTGGTCAAAGGATGCCTCTGTTCTGTGGTAATTGTTAGACCTGTAGAAGCTAGCTCATTAGAGTGTGAGGACCAGTAGCAGCCGGGCAGACCCCAGGACTGGCTCTTCCCCCTCTGTCCAGCCTGAGCCCAGGCTTTATCTCCAGATCCTCTGGTTCTTAGCACAGCTGTTAGAATTGAAGAGGAGTATCAAGTTGAGACAACTCCAAATACATTTTTTCTGAAATATTTATTTGAAAACCAGTAACACATATCCCCCCAAAACCTCAGATCATGTAATCAGTTATGATGTGAGTTTACCTGAAGTAGATTCAGACAAAGCCAAAGGGTTTTCCCGCTTTTTCAGCTGTAAAAAAGTTATACAGCTTGAGGTGCCTGGGTGGCTCAGTCAGTGAAGCGTCTGATTTGATTTTGGCTCAGGTCGTGATCTCACAGTTCCTGAGTTTGAGCCCCCTGTTGGGCTGTGTGCTGATAGTGCTGAGCCTACTAGGGATTCGGGCTCACTCTCTCTCTGCCCCTTCCCCATTTGCTCTCTCTCTCTCTCTCTCAAAATAAATAAAAATAAACTTAAGAAAAAGTTTTGCAATTTAATAGTTTGGATATATCATGAGCTAGCTGTTCAGAGAGCTTCTCTGTGATATCTCAAATGAATGGCAGCCACTTAAAGGCAGGGTAACACCTTGCAGGTGCACTACCACTCCCATCTCAGCCATCCCCAGAAGGAAGGACTTGTTTTTTCTTCTCTGGTCCCCAGTGGAGAGGACAGTCTACCCATTAGCAACTGTTCCCACAGAGTAATCATGAGTCCCTCACTGAGTATGCTCACAGTGAGAAATGCTGCTCACTGTCATGTAAGTACAAGAAAAGACATCACTGCTCGCAGTCCCAAAGTGATTCAGGAGGTGAAGGCCATTAAAACATGATAAGATTCCCCGTAAGGAGATGCAGGTTGTGTTTCCTTTCCAGGAAAATACAAATATTGTTGGTCTTTTTCAGTGACAACAAAAAGCCAGGCAGTTTCCCTTAACTCTAACAGTTCCGTTACCAAGATGTGATTGAATCACACGATACGGGGGAGAGAGAGAGATAGTTGCCGTATAAAGTGATTTGCATGAAACCCTACTTTATACTCCAATTATTACTGCACGTGATTACAGGACAACCTGGTTGTTAATTGCGTGTGGTCTTTGAATATGCACTTCTTTCAGAAATAGACACTAATTATTAGATCTTGTTTTCGGTCTCACCTGAAGTTGCAAATGTCTAGGATTTTTTTTTTTTTAATTTGCAAGTCTAATGGTGCACAGACATAGTAAAACTGATCGCGTTTTGAATCCTGTTCTGTTCTGTGGGATATAAACTCTCAAAGATGATGAACTTAACTTTCAGTTCTCTGTTCACAGGTGCCAATCTCTTGACAAAAACTATGTGTTTGCTATCAAAATTCTGGAGGAATTTCATCTTTTTACAGTGTAGATGAAAATTTGCTTATAAATTTTAAAAAAGTCCACTTCCCCATAGATGATCATGATTAAATATCAGAAATAACAATATCAGAGTAATATTAAATATTTTCCCAGTTCCACTAGCATAAGAATTTTTTGTTTGGGAGCTGTGGTTAGAATTCTACTGGGCAAAAGGAAGTTTGTTTTGTATCTTGGACTCTCCTTTCTTCTGGATTCAGTGGCTGAATTAGGCATTCGATCTTGAATCAAATTATTGGCCTATCCTGTCTTTAGACCAGGGTCGGCAAACTTCTATGTGTACGGGGGCCAGACTGGTGAGATAAAAGCATGAAATCAGTGAGTGGGGGGCCCTGGACTAATAAGAACACACAATCCCTGCCTGAGGGCAGCAGCTGCTGTGCAGTTTTGGCAGCTTTATCTCAGAAATCCTCATTTATGTATAAAATATAGGAACTTTTAAATATTGGATGTGTAATACTTGTTTTTAAGAAAGCAGTGTGCTGAGCAAAGAAATGCATTAGCATGACTTCTGGTTTTAGCACATGCCGTTCTCACTTCGTTTCCTGGCATTGTAATCCAACTAATGCCCATTAGCCATTCTTGACTTGATGTAGCTATGATTTCCAGAAAACCTCGGGTCTGGATTAGGCATGCCTCCTGTGGCTCTTGTAGCCTCTTCTCTACTTAAATCTGCCTGTTCAGCAATATTATGATTGCCTCTTTACCTTTTTGTTTTGGCCTCCATTCTATAGAATCTCTGAAGACCTCTATTACATATTGACTGCATGAGTAAGTGGTGTGGCTGAGGTGTCCTGTGGGAGTTTTGGTCTCTCAGATAACTTAGGGCATGTTGCCATTCCGAGATTTCTCCCAGAATCTCTGAGTCAGTCTTTTAGTGGAGCTTATCCTCCAGATTCCTGCTCAAACAAATTGCCTTCGAAAGAGCTGGTCTGGGAAGATGTGGAGCACAAATACAGTAAAACCTTGGTTTTTGTTCTGTAAACACACTTGTAATCCAAAGCACTTGTATATCAAAGTGAATTTCCCCATAAGAAATAACGGAAACTCAGATGATTCGTTTGCACAACCCAAAAATATTCATGTAAAAATGATTACAGTACTGGAATATAATACAAAATAATAAAATACAAAATATAAAGAAAAATGAACACAGTACCCTATACTTACCTTTGAAAACCTTCCTGGCTGGCGTGAGGGGGACAAGAGAGGAGGGTTATTGTGTAGGATGACTTTCATGTCACTAACGGTATTAATAAACTCTTGTCATATACTGTATTTAATGTAACTGGCAATAAGGTAGCCAAGGAAAGGGTCTATATCTGCAGGCAGCCTGACCTAGAATGAAACAAAGCATTCCTAAGCTACTCGTGTATGGAAAAGCAAAGGACTGTCCCTAGGTGCTTTGAAGTGACAAAAAATATGCTAGTGACAGTTGTGGGCACCTTCCAGCGTTCTGAAAAATCACTGATTTCTGCCAAGCATTGCACAGCCTGAGACCCAGACTCTGAGCATGGAAGACAATCACCTGCAATCCCACCGAGGGGGAGAGGGAGAGAGGGGGAGAGAGAGAAAGAACCATTGGCTCAGTTGTGATCATGTGACATTTGGAGGCATGTGCTACTCGTATCGCAAGTTAAAATGTATTAGAAATGTTTGCTTATCTTGTGGAACACTCTCAGAACAAGGTCTTTGCAGTCCAAGGTTTTACTGTACCTCTGTTCTTAAAGGGTGTCGTGACTTACCACTGCTGTTTTATTCTGGCTGCTTTTCTCTTCTTTATTTCCCCTCAGTCAAGATATTCTAGAGAAGGTGGAGTGCAGATGTGTTTTTGAGACTCAATGCCATGTGAAGCCATATGAGTCTTTCTCTTGTCATAATTATGACAAGTAGGGCCTTAGGCTGTGTTTACTGCCTCTGAAATAAACTTGGTGCTTCACTTCTCAGTTGCAACACTTCCCAGCTTTTATGGGAAAAAAAAAATCAACAAAAATAAAATGTTGCTTTAAATGTAGTGTCAGAAATTAAATAAATTCCCCTCAATAGTGCTGTATCTTTAACAAAAATGTTTTTGGAAGAACTCTTCAGGAACACATCCACGAAAAAATCATACCATAAAACCAAAAACTTCCTGCATTTGGCAACTGGTGGTATCTCATTCCTATTACAACTAATAAGTCTGTTTATTTTTTTTTCTCACATTATATGCTGTCAGTGTGGTGTAGCAATATAAAACTTGGTCTGTGGGCACACTGCGGGGGCTGGTTCCCAGCCCTTCTGTATACGAGCTGTATTAATCCTGGGCCAATGACTTAACTTTTCTTTGTCTAGTTACTTCTTCTGTAAAATGGCCATCACAAGAGTACTTAACTCATAGGGTTAATAGAGGATTAAATGAGTAGAAAAAAGCAAAACGCTTATAATAGTGCCTGACACAAATACTATATACATACTCACTTTTTCTTTAATTGAAGAATAATTGACATATAGTATGATATCAGTTTCAGGTGTACAACATAGTGATTCAGTATTTATATACATTACAAAATGGTCACCACAGTAAGTCTAGTTATCATCCATCACCATACAAAGTTGTTACAAATTATTGACTATATTCCCTATGCTGCACGTTACATCCCTGTGTCTTATTTATTTGATAACTGGAAGATTGTACTTCTTAATCCCCTTCACCTCTTTTTGCCCATATCTCCTACACCCCTCCCCTCTGGCAACCATCAGTTTTTTCTCTGTATCTAGTCGTTTTTCTGTTTTGTTTGTTCATTTGTTTTGTTTTTTAGATTCCACATGTAAGTGATGTTCTATAGTACATAAGTCTTTGACTTATTTCTCTTACTATGATATTCTCAAGGCCCATCTGTTTTGTCATAAATGGCAAGATTTTGTCTTTTCTATGGCTGAGTACTATATATATATATATATATATATATATATGTATATATATATATATGTATATATATATGTATATATATATATATGTATATATATATATATGTAATCAAATGTATAATGTATGTAATGGAATATTATGTATATATTACATATATGAAATATATGTAATGTAATATTACACATATTACATATGTATGTGTAAGAAATATTTAACATATATGTAATATGATATTACATATATATATACACACACATGCAATACATCTCCTTTATCCATTCAATTAATGTTTTCATTTTCTTCAGATGGATACCCAGAAGTGGAAATTGCTGTATCATGTGATATTCCTATTTTTAATATTTTGAGGAATCTCTTTACTGTTTTCCATAGTGGCTGCACTAATTTACGTTCCCACCAGCAGTGTATGAGGGTTCCCTTCCCCCACATCCTTGCCAACAGTTGTTATTTCTTGTCTTTTTTTGATACTAGGCATTCTGACAGGTATCGTGGTATCTCATTGTGGTTTTGATTTACATTTCCCTGATGGTTAGTGATGTTGAACATCTTTTCATGTGTCTGTTGGCTATGTACATGTCTACTTACTTTTTTTGAAGGTCAAGTTTATTGAGATATTGTTTGGAGCATAACTTACATTATGCAGTATAATTCACCCTTTATAATATACACTTCTAATAGTTTTGGCAAGCACATAGAATCATATAACCACGACATTTCTAGCCTCAAAACTTCTGTCATGCTCTTTGTAGTCGGTGTATCACTCCACCGGCCCCACACCCTGACAGTCACTGAACTATTTTCTGACCCTATCCTTTTGCTTTTACAGAAGGTCATGTAAATGGAATCATGTCAGCTGTAGACTTCTGAGTCTAACTTCTTTCAGTTACACAGGGATGGGGAGACTCTCCTGTAAAGGCCCAGGTAGTCAGTGTTTCAGGTCTGCAGGCCATACTGTCTCTGTTTCAACTTCTCTACTTTGCTACTGTAGTCATGGACTATACACGAGTGATTGGGTGTGGCTGGGTTCCAGTAAAACTTTGTTTATTAAAACAGATGGCAGACACGTTTGGGTGGAAAACCATGATCTGCCGACTCCTAACCAGCAGAATGCATTTGAGATTAATGTTGTTAGGTCTATCAGTAGTTTGTTCTTGTGACTGGCAGTTATTACTCATTGCATAGACACGTCGCAATTTGTTTAGCCATTCACCAGTTGTGAATAAAGGCACTGTAAGCATTCGCTGCAGGTTTTTGTGTGAACACAGACTTTGATTTCTCTTGAGTAATTACCTAGGAGAGGATTGCTGGGTTGTATGGTAAGTGTGTGTTTACTTTTATGAGAAACTCAAGTTTCCCAAAATGGCTGTCTCATGTTCTATTTCCTGCAGCAGTATAAGAGAGTTCCAATCATGTTGTACATTCACCTGCACTTGGTATTGTCCACTTTTTTCCTTTTTTTGGTTAAGTTCAACCTACTTTAAAAGACTGTGAAGAATCTTAGAAACTATAAGTTGCTTACATATAACCTAAATGAAATTGGAAGCTCTTGAAGGCTTTTAATGTCATGGAAATGACATTATTTGGGCTTTAAAATGACTACACCAGCTGCAGTATGGAGACTGACTTGGAAGGCGTGGTGAATATGTGAAGACCTGTGGGAGGATATCATATTAGTATAGAGGAAACGGAAGATACCTTGACTTGAAAAGTGGTAGTGAAGGGGCACCTGGGTGACTCAGGTCATGATCAGGTCATGATCTCACGATTCGTGAGTTCGAGCCCCACATCAGCTGTCTGCTGTCAAACCCTCTGTCTCCCTCTCTCTCTGATGCTCCCTGCTTGCTCTCTCTTTCTCTCTCTCCCTCTCTCACACACACAAATAAATAAACATTAAAAAAAAGAAAAGAGGGGTACCTGGGTGGCTCAGTCGGTTGAGCGTCCGACTTCGGCTCAGGTCATGATCTCATGGTCTGTGAGTTTGAGCCCTCGTCGGGCTCTGTGCTGACAGCTCAGAGCCTGGAGCCTGTTTCAGATTCTGTGTCTCCCTCTCTCTCTGACCCTCCCCTGCTCATGCTCTGTCTCTGTGTCAAAAATAAATAAAAACATTAAAAAAACTTAAAAAAAAAAAAAGAAGAAGAAAAGTGGAAGTGAAGATGAAGTGACTGGGCCTGAGAATTTTTTTAGGAGGCGAAAGTGACAGTACTCAGTGATTGATCAAAAACGGGACTGAAGAGAGTGGCACAAACAACTAGATGCAAAATGGTTCCTTCTGATGAACACTGGCAGGAAAGAGGGTTTGGGGAGATAAAATCATCAGTTCAAACTTGAGATATATGTGAGGCATCCAAATGGAGGTACCGAATAGGTAGTTTGATATCTGGGTTCTGGGATAGGGGAGTATAATTGGAAGTCATATGACTGTATGGAGGCAGAAGAAATTCTCTAGAGATTCTCTAGAGAAAGGCCTAAGGGGACGTCAGTATTTAATGTTAGGGAGTACAGGGACCTCCAGAGGAAACTAGGAGAGAGTGGTTGAGAGAGGCTGGAGAGAGAGCTCAGTTCAGTTCGTTGTCTCCCAGTGAACAGAAAATTGTGTGCCGAGGTGACAGCTAACACGAGGGATAAAATGTGCTCACTGGATTTCACAGCAAAGTGGACATGAGTCAGTCTTTGGTGGTGGTGGTATGTGTGTGAAAATGCAGATTAGAATGAATTGAGGAGCTGGCTGAGAGAGTAGGAGGTGAGGCGGTAGAAAAAGCAAGGGTATACGGGTCTTTCCAGAATTTTTAGGGTGGTAAAAGCATATGTAAGAAACTTTTTTTTTTTTTTTTTTTTTTTAACTTTTAAGGTGAGGCAGGATAGAGCCTACTGGGGGGAAGGATGAGACAAGGGACAAAATGGAGCAACAGTGCAGTTCGAGGAGCGCAAAGGCCACAAAACAGGTGGAGTGCCCATCAGAGCTGGCTTGCTTGCTAAGGAAATTCAGTTGAGTTTAATATTCATAGTTATGACTTGTTGGCAGAGTAAACAGGGGGCTTTTAGTATTACCAAGTTCTAATGACTTATATCATGATATAGTCCTTAAATTTATTTCTCGAGTATTTCTATAAAACTTACCAAGCAGAAAATGTCAGGAATTTTTTTTGTTGTTGTTGTTGTTGATGTTTTTGATGTGTGAAAATGCTCTGGCAGTTTAGTTACTTGTCAGTCTTATGTCCACGTCCTACCCATCTGCCATGGCCCAGTTGAATCCTCAAATGAAAGACCCTCCCTCCCTCATCAGGATGGTTATGGCCTGGTGCTTCTTTGCTTTACTTTGGCATTTGTTCTTTCTACATACTTTTATATATGTATATGGTGAGCATATATATATATATATATATATATATATATATATATATTTCTTCTCTTTCTTCCTTTTTCTTGCTCTTCTCTTGTTCTTGTCTTTCCTCCTCCTTCTTTGATGATAGAAGGCAAAGCCCATGACAGAAAGATATCGTGTTCCCCACAGAACCATAGCAGTTACATCTCTTTAGTTACCTTAAATGTACGGAAATGTGACATGGGGAAACGGCTATTAGTAGATAATAGGAGGAGTTATATAAAGGAGAGTAAGATTTTTGCAACTTGCATCTGAATTATGGCCTGAAAATTATGACACCTGGTTATAATCTTTTGTTTTCATGATACTTCGCAAAATATGTTTTGAAAGCTCCCTTTTATATGCCATTAAAGGATTAAATTATTTAATGACAGTAATAACAACAACCTTATGGTGGTACTTTATAGTTTACCAACTACGCTCATATCATTAATCCATTCAGACTGAGGACAACTCAGAGATACAGAGCTAGAGACATCACAGGAGTTTTATCCCATTCTACAAATGAAGAAACCAAGGCCCAGAGAGATAATGTGTCGAAAGTCACATACTGGTACACAAGAGTGCTAAGACCTGAGCTAGGACCCTCTGACCCAGGTTTCCTTCAATGCACCCTGTGGCTTCTAGATTTATTTTTGTAGAAATCCAATCAGCCCGACAATAACTAAATTCAAGTTTAAGCCCAACAATAACTAAATTCAAGTTTAAGAAACAGCTTGGTTTATTTTATTTAAATGAATAAAAAAAATCGTCTATCAGAACAATATCTTGGGTGGAATTAGGATCACCTTCTCTTGAACAAGCTCGGGCCTTGTGGTTCCGAGCTTCGTCTGTGGTCCCTTCAGCAGAATCGGGAAGACATTGCCAGCATCACACTGATGCTGTGATTTAGAGGAAGGAAAAATACAAATCACATACCTGTGGATAAGTAACTGTTTCAGCAGCACTGGCCAGCACTATTCATTATAGTGATCAAACCTAGTATTCACATTTTACTTATCTATTTTTCTAGGCTTTTCACTGTAACTTCTGGTAGCTACTTTTTTTTTTGTTTTTAAGACCATCATTTTTTATTAAGGATAACAGCGTTCATTCTAATGAAAGAAAAACTAGAAAAAGGGAAGGTCATTATCTTCCGCGGGGAGGTTAGAGCTGACACTAATTATTTTATTGTTAAAGCTTTCAAAAATTGAAATAGTGTATATTAAATATATACAATCTATAATTTTATATTAAAACATTTTAAGGGGAAACCTCTGACTAAAATCCTTAAAAAATATTATTTTCATTGACCATAGCTGATTATTAATTTTTTTTTTAACACTTATTCATTTTTAAGAGACAGAGAGAGACAGAGCATAAGTTGGGGAGGAGCAGAGAGAGAAGGAGACACAGAATCTGAAGCAGGCTCCAGGCTCTGAGCTGTCAGCACAGGGACCGATGCGGGATTGAACTCATGGACCGCAAGATCATGACCTGTGCCGAAGTCGGATGCTTAACCGACTGAGTCAGCCAGGCACCCCAGCCATAACTGATTATTTAAACATGACAACAACTTCTATTAAACAGAAGTTTAATTAAAACTGTTAATTAAAAACAGTTCATTTTTAATTATAGTGACCTAAACTCATAGACGTCCAAGCTCTAGAATTTATTTTTGTCAGAGGAATCCAGGAATAAAGAACATATACTTTTAAGAAATTGCAGAAGGGCATAAAGTGCTTTTTTCCTCCTCCTTTCAACACTTTTAAATGTTATCTGAATGAATTATTGCTACGGGATAAAACATTTCGTTATGTTCTCCTATAAATTATCTTAGACTAGGTATTTGGGAATTGTTGTACAGTGTGGGGAATAGTTGAACTTGGCTAGTTATAAAACCAAAACAAGCAGTTGAGATATTGAGTCTGGAATCAGGTGTTCCATGCCGGGGACTTATTTAAAAAAATACCACCTTGGGGCGCCTGGGTGGCTCAGTCGGTTAAGCATCCGACTTCAGCTCAGGTCACGATCTCACGGTTGGTGGGTTCGAGCTCCACATCTGGCTCTGTGCTGACAGCTCAGAGCCTGGAGCCTGCCTTGGATTCTGTAATTCCCCCTCTCTCTGCCCCTCCTCCGCTTGCACTCTGTCTCTCTCTGTCTCTCAAAAATGAATAAAAGTTGAAAAAATTAAAAAAAAAATACCGCCTGGATTTTAAGGACTTTTCTATAATGCAGTTGGTCCTGTAACTCCACGTGGACTGTGGACTATGGTCTTGCTTTGGTGTTGCTTGTCTCCATTACAAATCTCTTCTTTTAGTATACCGTGGGGTGTATTACATTGGCTTTGCGCATGAAAAACTGACAGTGGGCTGTGGACTTTTACACCAGGTGAACCTGGCCTATGTGCAAGCAGCAGAGTGCGTTTCAGAACCTGTTAACAGGGAGCCTCCCTCCCGAGAAGCTCAGCTACTGAGTTTGCAGAACACGGCGGAATTTGATATCCTCGTCATCGGAGGTGGAGCAACGGGATGTGGCTGTGCCCTGGATGCTGTCACCAGAGGTGAGTCCCAGCGCGGATGGGTATATCACAGGTAAAGGTTTCGTCTGCCTCCACTCTCGCCCCCCTACAGGCAAGCCTGCGGCACGCGCTGCATGCCGGTAAAGTCCCATTTCTGCGGTACTTCCTGATTTTCCATCCTTTGTGAGGCACCTTCGTATTTTTTGAATATAGGCACTGGCACAATTTGAAAATTAAACATAGCTTGTGCTTTACGCGTAAATGAATTTCTTTAAAAAGAAGACTTTAAGTTCCTTTGAATTCATTAATTTGATGTTCTGGCTATTTCTTTCTAATCACGTAAAGTAAATACATTTTAATGAAATAAAAATATTCGTATATCATCCAAAATCACATGTATGTCAGTGAAGGGTAGAAAAGATTTATTAAAATGAGTTAATCTATTAAAATAATTCTTCTTATTCTTGTATCTCTTAAAAGTGTTTTTTCCAGTGAAATATGGACTTCAGTTTGGGAGACTCGAGTTTATGTGACTTTATGATGGAAAAGACTTGCTAACCCGTAGTTCTCTTAGGTATCTTATTAGTCAGCATTAGGAAAGACATGATGAAATGTTCTTTAAAATGGAAGCATGGGGTGCCTGGGTGGCTCATTCATTGGTTAAGCATCTGACTCTTGACTTCGGCTCAGGTCATGATCTCACGGTTGGTGAGATCGAGCCCCGTGTCAGGCCCTGCACTGAGAGCATGGAGCCCGCTTGGGATTCTCCCCCTCTCTCTGCCCCTCCGCTGCTAGTGTGCATGCACAGGCTCTCTCTCTCAAACTAAATAAAGAAACTTAAAAAAAAAAAAAAATGGAAACATGACATATAAAGAGTGAAATTTTAGTATGGAACACGAATGCTGTTCCATATATTTAATAAAATAATTTGATTTTTGCCTGTGGGTATTATTAGTGTGGAATTTTGGGTCACGGAAATCTGGGCACATATCCTGGCTCAGCAGCTTTATCAGATGTATTTATAGATGTGACTACATGCATGCATTTACTTGGGCAAATTCCTTCATTTCTGGAGGGTTCCTTGTCTTCCAAATAAGGAAAAAATACCTTCTTTGAATGATTGTTGGGAGCATTAAATGTGTAATCATGAAGACTTAAAATAGTGCTTGTCACACAAAATAGAAACTCAGTAAATTATAGGTAGTATTTATAGCTGCCATCATCATCATCATCATCATCATTATTTTAAGCAGGCTCCACATCCAACGTGGGGATTGAATTCATGACCTGAGATTAAGAGTTGCATGCTCTACCCACCGAGCCATCCAGGCACCCCTATAGCTGCCCTTATTAACATGGAGGCAAAAGACTTTTAGAACCATTCCTCCTGGAGAAAGTTCTTTGTGGTATCCTTAGATGTATCCAATTGGGCTGGGCACTGCTGCAAGGAATTTTGAGTCTGGATTATTTTAGTTACTGTGTAAGGCTCAATATTTATTGCAGTTTCGTACTCGATGGTAATAATTTATTACATGGAATAATTCTTCTCAGCTTAAGTTACTGCCATAGCCATCTTAGACTTAGTTACCTTTCATACCTGGTGGAATTTACTCTTACGTGTATGGTATTCATTGTACTTAATGGCTGAAGAATTCATCCCAAAGATAGTCTAGTTAATTATTCTTTAGGTTTCAAGTTTTTTGTTTGTTGTTTTATTTTGTGTTTCTATTTAAAGTAAAACCGTTTGAGTCAAATACTGACCAAGCTCTGACAATAAAAAGATTCATACGCCATGGTTTTGTCCTCCAGGAGCATATGATTTGTTAGTATTTGCTGAACAGTTAACATTTTCTCTTTGGGCAGGGAAGGATATTCGGTAGTGATCTGGACATGAACTGGTGCATTAGCAGATGATGTAGGTAATGGTGATGATGGTGATGATGGTGAGGAGGATGATTTTGAGAAGAGAAGGATCCCTAGAGCCTGAATGTTAACCAGATTTTAAATTTTTGTAGTTAGTAGCAGCTAAGAATTGCTGTCTTTAAAAACAATTGAATATCTTATTATATGTATATGAAATTTCGTAGCTGTGGAATATTCCTTATGAAAGAGGTGGAGAAACCTTAGTTTGTATTTCTTTTATTATGCTGGTAGCCGTTGGGGGGTAGGATTTATAATTAAACTGTATAGACATACTGAAGTTAATCTGTATTTATCCTTTTACTACAATTCCTGATCATATCAGTAGCCCTCTGAAGTGTGAAATAATCATGGGCATTTGGTTAATGAATTGTGCATTGTTGCTGTTCATTCATGGAATTTGCTCTTTTATTATATTTGATGCTTCACTTAACAACAAATTTTGCTTTCTCTGCATTTGATATGTTTTTACCAAATTATTCCTGATTGTATCCATTAATCTTTAGTCACATTTGACAAAAATAAATTACTGTGATCTTTTAAAGTTACCAGTAATAATTAGATTTTTCAGGACATCAAAGTTTTGGGGAACCACTGGATGTTAAAGGGCTTGTATAGAAATGTTTGCACAAGCTTTGTGATAAAATGCTGTGCCCAAATGCAATTTTGGTAATGGATAAAAGACTATAGAAGGCAGAGAAGAAGTCACGAAGTCTTCCTAATGAACATTTATTTGCATTCTTACCCTCTGCATTTTCTGGGGAATCGATTTTCAGTTGTTGCATTTGGGAATATGATTTTATAAACATAGTATGCACAGTTCTTGTCACGTTCTGCTGTCAGTCTCTAGGAGCGATAGAAATCGCTTCTCTGTTTAACACCGTGTCTAGTATCTGGGCAGGTGAAGGCCCTCTGCCCCCAGAGAGAGCTGGAACCAGAAGAATCTGATAAATAGAATCACTCCTTTGGGTTTTTCAAGATTTTTTTTTTCCCCCCAGTTCTTTTTGTTCTTTTATGTGACTTTACCTACATGTATCAGGGATCACCTAGTACATTTCTGGTTTAAAATCGAATTTATAAAGTTAGCCTTTATGGCTTTTAATTAAAATTCCAGAGAAGGCTGCCTCTTGCTGGAGGGAAACATTAATTGTAGTTCTCTTTTTCAGAACTGTGTATTTACTTTTAGTTTACGAATGGTATCTGGCTGGTAGTTCCTGAATTCTCACTACGGTTCTTGCACGTCTAGCGCAGGATAGCCCTGTGATTAAGGACACAGGTTATGCAATTAGAATGAAGTGGGATCAAGTTCTTGGCTTCATCACTTGCTAGCTCTGTGAGCTTTGACAAGTGTCTCAACCTTATACAGAGCCGCAAGGTTCTCAGACATTAATGAAAGACACCAGTAACGTTTGTGAAAGGGAGGAAGTGTGTGCATTGTAGAGAAAGTACAGAAGAGGCAGGGCCTGGGAAGACAGTGCATTCTGGGAATTACACGTTGGCCACCCTCACCCCTTTCTGCTTCTACCCCCTTCTACTGCCACGAGGGAAGAGGAAATCCTATTTTAGGACAGTAGATTTGTGACCTATGGAAGTTTGCTGTTTCCTGAACACTCCTGGTTGGACCAGATTGATTTTCTTTGACAGGAATTGGGGGCGGGACTTGAAAAACTGGGCTAAAGTTTGTCTGGAAAAATAAGCCTATGAGATTCACCAGATTAATTCTGAAAAAAGAATAATGATAAAGGATTAGATAGAGATCTATCAGATATTAAAGTGTATTATAAAGCTACTTAAAATAGTTTGCCAAAGGGCTAGAGAGATAAGTGGAACCAAGCGCCTAGAAATAGATCTAAATACATAAAATTTAGAATATGATAAGGGCAGAATTTCAAATCTGTCATTATTGGTTATTTAATAAGTGGTGTGAGAGTATCCATTTCCCCTGATATTTATACATATTTAAATATATATATGTATTTATGTATATACACGCATACATATATATATGCACACATATACATATATGTATATATATATATATTCTATTTGTCATATTCCATGTGGGCCAAGGATTTAACAGTAAAATGCCATAAAACTATTAGAAGAAAGTATATGTAAATATTTTTAAAAATGGCATAAGGAAGGTATTTTTCTTTTTTTTTTTTTTTAATTTTTTTTAACGTTTATTTATTTTTGACACAGAGAGAGACAGAGCATGAACGGGGGAGGGTCAGAGAGAGGGAGACACAGAATCTGAAACAGGCTTCAGGCTCTGAGCTGTCAGCACAGAGCCTGACGCGGGGCTCGAACTCACGGACCGCGAGATCATGACCTGAGCCGAAGTCGGCTGTTTAACCGACTGAGCCACCCAGGCGCCCCTGTAAGGAAGGTATTTTTAAGCAGGACACCAAAAAGGCCATTTTCCTTTTGGAAAATCTTGCTAAATCTGATTTCATAAAAATTAAAATTTATCTATGGCAAAAATCTAAAGAACACATGTGAGTTTGGGAAAATATAACCTATGAGACAGAGTTTGTTTCATATTGTGTTGAACTTTTCCATATCCTTTTGCTCTAGTATGCCTAAAATAAACAGCATGTATCTGGATTCTTTTAGTTTTTTTTTTTTTTTTTAAGGTTTATTTACATAATCTCTACACCCAAAATGGGACTCTAACTCACAACCCCAAGATCAGGAGTCACATGCTTTTCTGAATGAGCCAGCCAGGCACCCCTGGATTTTTTTTTTTTTTTTTTTTAATGCTTAATAGGTAGAATCTACCTTTATTTTTTATTAAGTTTTTAAATTTTAATTCCTGTTAGAATCTATCTTTAACCAGGTGAATTTAGTCCATTGAAAGAGTCTATCTATTTAAGCATAGAGAAAAAAGTGGAATTTGATTCAGTTCCATTTACTAGGATACCATATGCATTTATTTTGTACTTTTGACTTACATTTTTTAACTTTGCTTCTTTTCCTCCCTTCCTTTCCTTCATATTAAATCATTTTGGTATCGCTGTGTGTTTCTGCACCTTGAACTGTATACATAAAGTTGTTTCTACCCTCGAGTCCCATCAGAGAGACTTTTCCCAGGGCCCTGTTGAGGCTCCTGCTCTGTGCTGATGCTGGACGCCCTGCAGACCAACTGCTGAGCCAGCTGGGGGTGCTTTGGCTTGGGTGATACTCTCTGCGTCTGACTTCCTGCCTCCCAGATAACTCCCTGCAGGTAGTCCACAGCCCCAGGCAGTGGTCACCGGAAGCCTCTCCACCGCTTTTCATAAAGGATAAAGCCCTTCTTCAGTTCTCAGCATTCAGCTGGTTCCTCTGGCTTCCTTACCTCTCCCTGCAAGGGAGACCTGTATTCCTCTTGCCCTTCAGGAACTGAAATCTGGGTGGCCTTTTCCTGTTTCTAGACCCAGAGCCCAGCAAGGCAGGGGCTTTTGGCCTAAATACTCTGCTCTGAGTTTCTGTTATGTTTCTGATCCATACTGTGTTTATTTTTGAGTCAACCACATTCTTTAAAAATACATAGAGAGAAATTATTTTTGCTGTATTTAGAGAAGAGGAGGAGTTCAAAGCGGAACTCATAATGCCATATTGATTAAAATTTTACTTACAGCAATTTATAACAGCAAAAACCTGAGGTCTGGTTTAATAAATTGGGTACATTCAGTTATCCAAGAAGTTTATAAGTATTTACAGAGAAGACGGCTAATATGTATCATAAATTGGAAAACAAGTTGTGAAGAATGAGTTTGTTAATTGTATTTGTGTTTAAAGCAAAAAGATACATAGCTTGTATACTTTCATAAGCATAGAAAGTTTCTGGTAGTGTGGATGGGACATTTTTATAGTTAACACTGGTTACATCTGGATTGTGTAACTAGGAAGCCATTGGTATATTAGTTTCTCTTTTCATCCCTCTAAATTGTTTGGATATACCTCCTCTCTCTCTCTCTCTCTTTTTTTTTTTTTAATTTTTTTTTAATGTTTATTTATTTTTGAGAGAGAGAGAGAGACAGAGCATGAGTCGGGGAGGGGCAGAGAGAGAGAGGGAGACACAGAATCCGAAGCAGGCTCCAGGCTCTGAGCTGTCAGCACAGAGCCCAACGCAGGGCTTGAACTCACGGACCGTGAGATCATGACCTGAGCCGAAGTCGGACGCTCAACCGACTGAGCCACCCATGCGCCCCTATACCTCCTCTCTTTGAACATTGGCGGTTTTTATAATAAAAAAGTAAAAAGAAGAAGCAACCAGGCAACTCGCATATTCCCTCATAACTATATTATTCTGATTAATGTTATGGCTGAATGCATTTTTGTGGTTCTACAATCTGTGTGTACTTAAGGAACACACATGTTATCCCCATTAATAGTTTATGTTTCCTGATGTAAAAATAGCAATAGGTATTAAATAATCAATCCAATATTCTATAATTCTGTAAAATGCTAACGTTCATTGTTGGAAAAAAACTAGGCCAAAAGCATAGTATTCAGACTATAAGGATTAAGAACTCAGGATTACTTCGTAGCTGTAGAGGGGAGTGTTATTTATTTATTTATTTTTTTGGAAATTGATCCTTCATATGAAATGTTCAGCCTTTGGGATAGTCCTTTGTCTTATTAGTGGCATTGGCTTTCTGAAGTCCAGAGGTAAATGCCCAAAGCTTTTCTAAAGAAAGAGAAACTTTCCTTTCCTTAATGACATCCTTTTATCCTTCATGGGGCATGTGGCTTTAATACATATGCTCTGGTACTAATGTACAGATGTCTAAATTTTTTGACTGGTGTGTTGTGTTGGTGCTTCTGCTATGCATTTCACAGGGATTAATCTCTCCTTTCTATTTAAAAATATCTAAATAATGCCATATCTGAAAATGTATTCTAATGAAATAATTAAAAATGCAGAGTTTAAATGAAAATATGTCGCAGTACTATCTGTGATAATGTAGGTATAAAATAACCCAAATGTTCAAAAATAGGGAATTGGGTATAAATCATTGTAAATATTTAATGCAATACTATTCATACATTAAAAATGAAACGATAGAAAAATACATATTGACATGAAGAGATGTTTACAATAAATAACATTGAATGAAAAAAATGGAATATGTCCTATTTTTGTAAAAATGTACATATGTGATTATAGACATGCATAGAAAATGTGAACGTTTAAATGTTCACAAATGTCAACTGTGGTTATCTCTAAGCCGTGCGATTACAGGAGAGTTTTATTTTGTTCTCTTTACTTCTCCGCATTTATTATACTGAGCATGTTTTCATGCATAATAAGATAATCAGCAAAAGGTATTAAAGTATACTTCTGTTCTATATCATGTTGTGAAAGTTAAATGTCGCACCATTCTTCCCCTTAGAAGGTAATTACTCCTCTGTTCATCCAACTGTCTTGGGCCACAAATTGGTTTAGTTAGAAGTGGTTGGGAGCTAGACATTCTCACTCAGGTCGGAAAAGGCAAAGCTGTAAAGAGCCTTCTTTAGTTCAAGTCCCCTGCCCCGCGTCCCCTGTAATTTGAACTTGCTCAGGGATGGGCTGAAGATGACAGAAAGGCAGATTTCAGTTGCCTTTATTCTTCCACTGTGGCTAATCTTGTTAGTCCACCTGAGATTCTCAGAGTAATTTCATCCCAAATATTAATACTTCACCACTGTCATGAAATCCCTGTGAATATGTATTAAAAGCAATCAATGTTAAAACAACAAAGAAAATAACAGTACCACTCGTAAGTGTTCTGGTTTATCTCCTCAGGGATAGAGCTCACTGCTGTCCTTAACTGCCAAAAAGAAAAGAAACAAACAAACAAAAAACAAAGACTATTTTCATAAAACTTGAACTAGTTTAGTTGAATGACTGTAAATGCACAGAGAGGTCTGCCCTCCATCGCGCTGGCATGTGGGGAGGTCATTCTTTCTCCTTGGAGGAAAGATCTTCCCGAGCTCCTCAAATCCACAGCCAGCAGTTGATTGAAGCGTGGGTACATTATTTTGGATGTCCTTCAAACTTAGTTATCTTACCTGAGAACACTAAATGTTAGCATTGAATATCACTTAAAAATACTGTTCGTTCACCTTAAGAAAGCACAAAAGTACTCTCTTTTCACTTCCTTGCTTTAAAGTATCAGAAAACTAAGCCCTTAAAAGTTCAGATCCGGGGCGCCTGGGTGGCGCAGTAGGTTAAGCGTCCGACTTCAGCCAGGTCATGATCTCGCGGTCGGTGAGTTCGAGCCCCGCGTCGGGCTCTGGGCTGATGGCTCGGAGCCTGGAGCCTGTTTCCGATTCTGTGTCTCCCTCTCTCTCTGTCCCTCCCCCCCCTCTGCCCCTCCCCCGTTCATGCTGTCTCTCTCTGTCCCAAAAATAAAAATAAACGTTGAAAAGTTCAGATCCATAATTTTTGAGGGGAGGAAAATTTTGGAGTTTTGAGAGGTGCACAGAAAGGAACATATTAGATAACAGGACTGTGTAAGACTGTAAGGCTTTTTAAAATTCCATGATCTTTGCTGTAGTCAGTCAGTTAAAAATATATTTATGGGAAGCTGTTAGAACTTCTAATAATGTCTTGAGTTTGCATCAGTTTCCTCCTCCCTCATTCCATTGTTCTCATCCCACAAAAATGAGAAAACATTTAGTGTACAATAGCAGTTGAAAATCTAAAAATTTTTTCTTTTTTTCTTTTTTTTTCCAAATATCTGAGGGTTTGTATGTGCGTGTGTGGTTCTGAAAACTTTTGGTAATACTTTTAGGTTACATGGTGCTTTAATACATCAATATAGCTGGAACTTTAGGGGTTAAATTTTTCTGGGATTTTTTTTTTTTTTTTTTTTTTTTTTTGCTCTGGAAGAAGCTGTATCATTTCACTCCAGAAATTCTGGTGGGTTGATGGTATGACACTAGAAATAATAGGACAAGCAAAACAGCCTGGTTTGACAGAGAAGCCCGTTTTAACTTTTGTTGGTATTCACTAGGGTTTCTCACATAAATACATGTGAATAACTTTTTTAAAATGTCCAATACTTGCAAAAGCAGTTTTGAGGCTTTAAAGTGTTAGCTCTCACTTACATATCCTGAAATATCCTCCTGAGATGGCTTGCTAATTCCTAGAGTAGCTTCCCTGCCTCACACTCTGTCAGTTTGGGAAAGAAAAAAAAAAATCCAGCCTGATGACACAAGCCCATAAAATTCTCTCTTCACATCGCTCTCTGCTACCATTTCTGCCTTGTGAGGCTGGCCTCTTCATTGCCCTGCTCCTCCTCTATGACACATGTCCCCTAAGTGGTCTACCTCCAGTTCTCTCCCTCCAGACCGACCCTCCACCCCCACAGAGAGATCTTTCTAGAACATTAATCTGATAGCTTAGCTTCAAACACTTTGATGGTTCCCCTGATAGATAGCACAATAGTATTTCTCAAAAGACTATCTGAGAATTTCTGGAAAAAAAAATTAACTATTATTCTTTTTTTATGATAAGAAAAAAAGAATCAACCAGCATGCTTTTCCTCAAAATGCATAATTTGTGACTGAGTACAGCCATCCGGTTCATTGTTCTGTGGCATTGATGCCAAATCTCGTACCTTCTAACAAAGCATTTGCTTCTCAAACCAATATGTGACTTGAAGCCATGTTCTCAGAGGCATTTTCCTTTTGAGGAGACTCAGATAATACTTTGCTTGTGAGAAAGAGTGGCCCAGAGGACAGAGTCCAAATCTCCAGTGTAGACGAAAGGCCCTTTTACTATTCCTGCCTTTTACTGTTCCTCCCGCTGGATCTCCTTCCCGTTGTCCACAGCCCCTGAGTGACAAGCAGCCTCAAACTTAGTGGGTCATCTCAAGCGCTTGCCTTTCTCTGGCTTAGGCCATTTCTCGCCGGTGATAATTCCCTCTCCTCTACCCATGTACCGTAAACTTGGCTTTTCCTGAAGACCCCAGTCCCAGGGACAATTAAAAACTTACACTGAGGCTACAGGTATTATACACACAGGGAATCGTGCCATCAATGAACTACCCCAAAATTTAGTGGCTTAAAGCAATATTTGCTATCACACAATTTCAGTGGGTCAGGGATCTGGGGGTGTGCCTTCACCTGAGTTCTCTGGCTCTGTGTCTCAAACAGGTTTCAGTCCTTCCTAGCAACTCATGTAGTTGTTGGCATGATTCAGTTCTTCCCTGGCTGTTGGACCGAGGCCTCGATTTCTTGTGACCTGTTGCCGGCGGGGGGCTCCTTTCGTCTGTGGTCTCAAAACATGACGGCTTGTTTCATCCTAGTTAGCCAGAGAGGGGAAGAGAGAGCGTGGGCAAGAGAGAGAACAGAAATCACAGTCTTTTGTAACCTAATCACAGAAGTGGTATGCCATTATTGCTGCATTTTTCTTTGCTAGAAGCAAGGCACCGGGTCCAGCCCACACTCCAGGGCATTCCATGCTAGGAAGTGGGGATTCCTGTGGACTGTCTATGATATCCTCTCCCACAGTCTACAGGATACCTTTGGGCACGCCCAGGTGGGAAGCATGGCTGATGGGAAGGTTCCCTCTGTATTATGTCCCTGTGTGCCATGGTGTGGGCATCTTGGTGTCATGACTGGGATTCCAAGGTTAAGTGGGAGTGATAGTGTAAAGAATCTGGCTTTTAAATGCCATTTAAAAGTGAACTCCCTTGGGGCGCCTGGGTGGCTCAGTCCGTTGAGTGTCCGACTTCGGCTCAGGTCATGATCTCGCGGTTCATGAGTTCAAGCCCCGCGTCAGGCTCTGTGCTGACAGCTCAGAGCCTGGAGCCTGCTTCGGATTCTGTGTCTCCCTCTCTCTCTCTGACCCTCCCCCGTTCGTGCTCTGTCTCTGTCTCAAAAATAAATAAACGTTAAAAAATAAAAATAAAAAAAAAAATAAAAGTGAACTCCCTCATCTAATCTTCAGTTGAAGGAAAAAACGGTCTATTTTAGTGCTGGAAGAAGATCTCTCCATTGGACTTACTAAGGAAAGGTGAAAAATCTCACCAAGGGAGAGCATTCTTAAGAGATTACAAATGTAATCTTGACTATGCAGTTTTAGGTTTATGGCCCGATTTTAACTTCTAACCCAGAGTGAGATAAGAGTCCTCTGTATTTTCAAATCTAGCACCTGTAAAACTGCTACACTTTACTTACCTCTCTCTGGACTGGGAGCTGCTTGACAGCTTGGTCCACACCTAATTCATTTCATTTTTTAAAAATGTTTATTTATTTTGAGAGAGAGAGAGAGAGAGAGAGAGAGAGAGAGAGAGAGAAGGAGCAGGGGAGCAGCAGAGAGAGGGAGACAGAATCCCAAGCAGGCTCCACACTGTCAGCACAGAGCCCGATGTGGGGCTCAAACTCACGAACCATGAGATCGTGACCTGAGCCTAAATCAAGAGTCAGATGCTTAACCTACTGAGCCAGCCAGGTGCCCCCCACACCTAATTATTTCTAATGCCAACACCTCACCTGGCACTTAGGATCTCAGTATTCTTTTAAAACGCATGTACTAACTTGATATACTTTTCTGTTGTTGTTGTTTTTTAATACATCCAGTACTGAATTTACTAAGCATCTTGGATAGAGTTTCCATGGTTGAGAAGTTGACAGATCTTTGTCTGGCATAATGCTTCACAAAGATGAAGTCTGTAATCTCTATTAATTTCTGTGTTATTTTGCTAGTTAGTTAGAGCATTAGCAGTTTTGCCCTTGAATCAAAGTTCTCTACTTTCCCTCCGTGGTTTCCAAATATTTTGTCCTTTCGAGTCAAGGGAATTGCCCTGATTTTATGATGACATTTGGGTAAGATATTTAAACTGTTAAAAGTTATAAAAACGACCCTTTGGTATTAAATGTAATAAATGGCTCTGAATTGAATACATGCACAGATTCTCTTATCTGAGCTTCATGAGCCCACACTGCTCCATTACATATTCTCATTGTAATTGAATTCTATGACATTCTCTCAACTCCTAAGAGTATGCCAGGCCAGGAGAACTCCTCATGGCTTGGTGCTGATGTATACTTTGGGCCTTTTGAAGTGTGGGGGTTTCATCTCTACCTATATGTGGCACCTGTAGTACTGTTGGTCTTACCCAATCTGGAAGAAACAGGGGAGTCTCTGTAAGAAAAGAAAAGAAAACAAACAAAAGCTAGTTTCACCCCTCAGATATTTATCACAACCCTCAAAGAAAGGGGCAGAGACATGACTCCTAGAACCCAACCTGTCTTTGCTCAGCCTCACCTTTACCAACAATATTGTCTTTTCTTTCCTCGTGGATACTCTGCACTGGTTATATTTGTCCTGGGTGTATTTGTATTTTTCTTTGTAATTCCATAATACTGTGCTTGCATGTCTTAGACCATAAATCCCTCAAGGCCAGAGGTTATTCTCTTCCCTCCTTTTCTCTTTTGATACCTTCGGTCTCTTTTCCCATTTTATACCCACTCGAACAGCATTCCAGAAATAGTAGCCAACACATAAGAGGTCTGGTCTAGACTTATGCGTGATGTGTTAGAGTAGAGTGGAGATGACGGGCTGGAACATGTGTAAGGCTTGGAGTGAGGCATGAAGGTGAGTTCCTCAAGGCTTCCAAACAGCACTGCCAGACTTCCAAACTCCACGTGGGTCAGGATGGGTGCCCGGCTCTCCTCTGACCCTCTCAGTGCCCCAGAGTATGTTACTGCCATGAAATTGTATCGTCATATTTTCTAGTTGTGATTCCTTCACAGTTTAATATGCTTTAATATGCTTTAATATGCTTCTAGTTCTGGTTTTGACTTTTCCCCCAGGACGAGGCTAAAATCTCTTCATTATAATATAGACAGTGTACTGCACTTTGAATACAAATTTATCCATGTTCAGAGTAATTTTTCTTGTGATTGTCTCTACCCTGGAGAAGTGCCTTTAATGAATTACATACAAATTGTGTAATTTAAGAAGTTAATTTGGTTTTCTGGTTACACAGGACTAAAAACAGCCCTTGTAGAAAGAGATGATTTCTCATCAGGGACCAGCAGCAGAAGCACTAAATTGATCCATGGTGGTGTGAGATATCTTCAGAAGGCTATCATGAAGTTGGATATTGAGCAGGTAATTGTGTATGCTGGTTGTTAAACAAAAAATTGCGACTATGCTTTTTTCTACCCAATTAAATCAGGGTGTTTTTTTTGTTTTTGTTTTTTTTTGGTTTTTTTTTTTTTTATGGCTTTTAACATTTCTTCCTGTTGGAAATACCTATTTAGTGTGTATTCTGCTGGAGTATCTTTCAGGAGGGGTGTGTCATTTCTTTCCTGTAGCATCATGTTTATGGGTGATCAGGGGCTTTTTCTACACAGGCACGTCAAAATAGCAGATTTACAAAATCACTTTTGGATATGTTGCCTCTTAACAATTGCGATTGTTTCTTTGTTCTTTCATTTGTTTGTTTTGCCAATGGCTACCAAATTGCTACTTTCTGGGCAGTGTTGTAATACAGGAGTGTTCAACTGGTCCTCTTAACTGTAATTGCAATCACACGCTCGTATTGTCACTGACATATTCCTAAGGAGAAGATGTTCTGAGTCATGCTTTTCTTATGTCACACTTTATTGTGTCCAGTCTGCCACCATTTGAAAACTGCCAAGGCAGTGTGGAAGATGACATTTCCCAGAGGGGTAAAAAAAAAAAAAAATCAGCTGAACTCCCTATCTGCTTCTGGTACATGAAAAACAGAGCAGTGCTAACTTGACATTGTCAGTTTTGAATGTGTCCTCTTTTCTTACGTGTCTCTTCGGCATCATGATGGATGCAAAGAAAAGAGCATAAGACTTAGAATCAGATGACTTGTGATGTGTTCCAGATTATTTATTCCATTTCTATGAGCCTCAGTTTTCTCATTTTTAAGTTAGTGTTATAGTAATAATAATGCTAGCTCTTTAGAGACCCATAACGAGGACGGAAGGAGTAAAGACAAACGCTTTTCTGTAATCTGTGAAATACTGTGCAACTCCTAAGTATTATCTCTGCTTGTGTTAGTGGAGGCAGGAAGGGAATATTTAGCATGAATTTGAACAATCTGTTATTTCTTACATGGGGAAATATAGAGGACTGAGAAAGCGGACAATACAGAGAATGCAAGATAAATTGTTACAATAATCTTGTAACTCAAGTCGGGAAAATATCTTACACCTGGGAACTCTGACAGCATGTTTTTCTCCTATGCAAATACAGTTAAGGTTTCTAAAAAATCTTTCAGGTTGACAGCATGATGTATTATTAGAACTTTGATTAGGAGGGAGCGATCCTCACTCAGAGGTAGAGAGGTTTCTGTGTATCAATCAGTTGGCAGGGTGTCTATTTGCCACTTGAAAATATTATGATCTGTTACTGCCAAACTAATTTTCTCTGTTTTGCTTTTCAGTATAGGATGGTAAAAGAAGCCCTTCACGAGCGTGCCAACCTACTAGAAATTGCTCCCCATTTATCAGCTCCGTTGCCTATAATGCTTCCTGTTTACAAGTAAGCCTTTTGATATCACCTATATACTATTTGCTTAATTGAGGTCAATAGAAGAACACAGTTTTAATGGAAATAGTTCCTCAGTGTGTATTTCTTAATGTACTTTTAATTGGTCCTAATCTTTAATCGTTTTCAAACATTTGCCTTTGTTGTGTTTAAAAGTGTGGCTTTTCCTAAATTACCCTTGTCTGACCCAACTCTAAGGGCTAGATCTTGAAGGCCAAGGCAGTTGTCCTCTATATTTATAATTAGTATTTCTTCCCCCAGTTTACGGAGAGTCTAAAGATGAGCGACTGCGTTTGTACCAGGGAACAGAAGAGGGTCATCTGCACACTAAAATGCGCAGCTAAAAAGTACCTTGCTGCAAAATCGGAACCTAATATGTACCAACTCCAAGCCTAAACCGTTTTGGCTCATTTTAAATTCCCAAGTTAGCCAAAACCAAAGTTTGGTTCAGAGGTGTCGGATGGTAAGCTATAAAACCCAATTTTCCTGATTTTGTTAGAGCTGGTCCATTAAGTCACCTTAAATTGGAATATAGGTAATATGAGACAGTGGATTATGTAACTGCTAGCCACATGAGGGTTGGGGTGCCTAGAAACAGATTTTATCATTTTCATCCATATTTTGTCATAGATTGCTTAGGACATCTCAAGCCAGTGATTCTCTCCCCTGGTTGAACATTAGAGTCACCCAGACCCCCAACTCTCATCTCTAGACCCGTGAGGCCCCGGTATCTGTATGTATGTTTATGTTTATGTTATGTTTATGAGGCCCAGGTATCTGTATGTATGTTTATGTTCATGAGAATTCTCCCTAGAGAATTCTCATCTGCAGCCAGGTCGAGAAGCACTGCCTTAGGGATGATTCATTTAGAGTCTCACTGATTCATTTTCTTATATAATTCAGCTTGGTTGGTGTCAAAAACAATTTTGTAGTTCCTCCTGTTTCCTTTGCAGCAAATACACCTCTAGATATACTTTGCTTTTCTTAAATGCAAAGTATATTGTAACTTACAGTGACATTCTAGAATGTTCTACCCTGTGTCTCAAGAAACCTTTCCCCCTATTTATGCCGTAGGTGGTGGCAGCTACCTTATTACTGGGTAGGAATCAAGCTATATGATCTGGTTGCAGGAAGCAATTGCCTGAAAAGCAGTTATGTCCTCAGCAAATCGAGAGCCCTTGAACATTTCCCAATGCTCCAGAAGGACAAACTGGTAGGAGCAATCGTCTATTATGACGGTATGTGATTTTTCTTTTTACAAGGCACTTCTCTCTTACTCATGACCCTTACAGTATGTTCTTAATGAGATAGTTTCGCATTATTAATTTTAATGCTGGTCTTCTACAACATACAAACACATATGCGTGTGGGCACAAACACACACACACACACACCACTTTGTCTAATATTAGCTGAAACACTACTCGTGGTGTTTTGATTTTAACATTTTTCAGTTTTTGAGTATTCTTTTTCTTCTTTGATTTCTACTTTGTCTCATGGTTGGTTTGGTTCATTTTCCATCATTATGAATTTGGGCCGCACCCTCATGCCATTTAATTTGTTCCACGTTTGCCAGTGAATACTTGCCTTATGAATATATTATAATGTTGAAAGCAGCTGAATATCTGTTAGGTTTTGTAGATGAAACCTCTATTTTCAAGGGGTTATAAACCTAGAGAAAAATGCCCTCTGGGCTGAAATTGACATGTTTGTATTTTGCACAGGACACAATTCTTGAACGTATAATTTATGTGATGAGGTAGATGAACATTGCATCTGTTAAACCAAAGCCTCAGTTTTTATTGCTTATTTTTTTGTTGTTAAATGTTTTCTAACAGAAACATTATCTAATATCCATTTGCCATGTGTTCCTTGTTCATTCTTTGTGTGTGTGTGTGGGTATGGGTATATGTGAACAATATAATGTTATACACTTTTATTTGAAGGACTTAACCACTTAATATGTCTCCAGATGGACCACAATGCAACACAAAACAAAACAGGAAAAGCCATTTGTGAAATTGTACTATGGTTTTAAAGGGTGTATGGAATCGCAGAATAGTCCAGGGATGGATGTCTATTTATAAAATAAATAGCTGGACACAGATAATTGTACACGTTCAAAAAGTCTTGGAAATTTTGTGTCACAAAAGACAGCTTGGGCTCTATAGCTCAGTGGGTTGGTTTTTTTTTTTTTTTTTTTTTTAACCCCATTATGTGACCTTTGTATTTCATCTTACATATCTAAACTCTTAGCATGAAGAAATGTTCGTTGTTGTTGTTTTCTGTTCTTTTTGTTTGTATGTTTTCAGGGGACTTTGATATTTACACTTTATATTATAGGATATCCTCAAGCCTGCCCCCACCTTTTTTCTTCTTCTCAGTGTTAGATTTCTGAATCAATTTAGCTGTCTGTCATGCTTCATGTATGAATGCAGAATGTATATGTGCAGAGGGGGCAACAGGGACAAACTCAAGAAAATGTCCTAGGAGCAACAATATTGGAAAAATGTTAAGGGTCTTAGACAAACATTAAAAGCTAGAGAATTCACAATTTACAGTGCCTTCCAGCATCTAAGCACCACGGGGGGGGGGGGGTGGCACTTAACTACTTTTTGGTGCCCTTGTTGAGCCTACATGTTAAAGGACAACCTTAACTGTGAATTTGCTTTCTCTGCGTCAGACCCTTAATGCTAATCCATTGTAGTTTAGTGGGTGATTATATTAAAGAGGTTTTGGGTCCAGGAGGAGTAAGAAGGCATTCTGCAAATGACATCCTTCCCATCCTGACAAGGAAGTGTTTGTGCCCTTTGCCTCTTATTACCCATCCCTCCTGGCTAAACCCTCTCAAATACTTGGTCATTTTCTTTACCATGTGATGTATCAAACACTAACTAGTTTTATTTTTTAGCCTGTGCATATCTGAATCTCCTTGAGAGGACTATAAGTGGATGTCACATCTGAATTTGTGGCATCCTGTTTTTCGTTGGTTTGATATTGTTATGATTTTTGCAGATTCTTATTGATTCTACATAGAGAAACCAAGGGAAATTTATGTCACATGTGCAGAAGAAACATCATCTAATTAGAAGCAAGAGAAGAATTTCTTTAATCTAAAATTGGGTTTTAGGGCGCCTGGGTGGCTCAGTCAGTTAAGTGCCTGGCTCTTGATTTCTACTCAGGTCATGCTCTCATGGTTTGTGAGATTGAGCCCCTGTGTTGAGAAGCCTTCATGGGATTCTCTCTTTCCCTCCCTTGCACTTTCTGTCACTCTCTCAAAATAAATAAATAAACAAATAAAATAAAATAAAATAAAATAAAATAAAATAAAATAAAATAAAATAAAATAAAATAAAATAAAACATAATACAATTGGATTTCATACCTTGTTTATAGGTTGCAAAATTATGAGTTCGACAAGAATTATTGAAAAATATAAACATTATTATTTAAAATAATTTCAAATTGGTATTTGAAAGTTGACTATAAAAATCTTAAATCTTGAAGGGATAAAATAATTATATTCTAGTCATTTGAGATTATTTATATTTATATTTATATTTATATTTATATTTATATTTATATCCTTGTTCTGAAATAATACAGGTCCAGCTATGTCCTGTATTTGAGGTGAGGCAAAACAAGAATGTGCAACAATGTATAGTTTTATGGTTTCACAACTGTATTCACTGACAGAGCAACTCCTGTTTTACCTAATGGTGTGATGAGCAAATTAAATATCAATGAGGAAGTAAGGTAGAAAGGAGCATATAGGTAAGGGCATTACATGTAGTAAGTGTGTGCTCAGAGAAAGGAAGGAATGCCCTACCCCTTGACCAAAAAGGAACATTATCATCCTGTCACCAGAGTATTTCAGAGAGGAAAAGGTACCGGAACATTTACTATTGCAAATGAGGTCTATACATTGTAATTTATAAGGTAAAACTTTCTTAACAAGAAAAGAAAAAATCTTCTTTATAACTGACCATTGTGAGAATGTAATAAGTTACCCAAATAACGTCAAGATGAATTTGGGCTGCTGGAAATAACTTTTTTTTTCTTTTTTACTGAAAAATAATTTATTGCAGTGCAATTCACATAACATAAAATTAACCACTTTAAAGTCAGCAGAAATAATAATTTTTATAACTCCCAACTTGGGCGAATCTTGATTATGAAAAAGTGGCAAAAGTAATTAAATTGAACTTCTCAATGCTGCAAGAAGTTAGGCTAACTAAACACTCTTATTAGTAATTCATTATACAGTTATTTCAGCACCAATGAAAAGTAAAATATAACAGTACGAAAATATAGTCAAACCAGTAAACATTGCCATTACCTTAGACCAGTGGCTGAGAAAGTCTTTAAAGTTCCTACAAGGCTGGATGTTAGGGCCTTGAGGTGTTCCCTCTGACATACAAAATGTACAAAGATCAACATAGTTTTTCTTAATTATTCGTAGGAATAGTTCATCCTAAATAAATAGTGATGGCCATTGCATTTGAGTAAGGCAAAATGTATTCCTCCACAAAAGTCAATACGGGTAATAAAATAAATTCCACATACTTTCAAATGTAGTAATTATAGCGGTTATTATGTGCTTGGCATAGGTATGATCCATTGCCATATTTTGTTGTTAAGTGCTGAAAAACAAACTCACCCATATGGAGGAATAAGTACCATCTTTTTCAGTGCAAAGTAAATGTCAAATTTCTCAGTGAAATTTATATGAAATGAAAGTTGGGATTGGAAGGGACAGATCAGGTTATATTTTCTTCATCTATTCTGTTAGAGAAAACACACAGTCAACTCACTGGTTTTATGACTGAGACGTAATCCTGGTGGTGCTTACCTGTTTCTTGCCTTCTGCTACCAGAGAGCCATCAGCTGATGTTGGCCATGGTCATTACCTCTAATAAGGGGGTACCAGGTAGTATGGCGGCTGCTCCAACTCTCCTAAGTCAGCCAGAAATATTTAAGGCATGACACTCTTGAGCAACTCGGCATGCCATGAGATAGGAATCAGCGCAGGAGGGGGTGCCGGTTTCTTCAGGAACTTATTTTGCCTTCCTCTGTCAACTTTACTTCAGTCTCTCTGTTTCCAGAGTATGTTCTTTGCTGCCATTCTAGTTGGACTCCAGTTATCCAATCCAGTGCACAGAACATGAGATATAATTAAAAAATCATTAAATATTTAAAACCATTAAATACAGCCATTAAGCTTCTATAAGATGAGACTGGAGAACAAAATTATGGCTTTAAATTCTTCCTTGTGAGCATCAAGGCACTGACAGAGAGAGATGTCTGTTATTTCATACCCAATGATGCCCTTAAGTATTCCTTATGCACATATGAAAATCGCAACCTACAGGAAATTACATTAGCTTTCCTAATGTAAATAAAAGTCGGTTATATCCATGTTTCAAAGGGGGAATTAAAGCCCAGGTTTCACTAGAATATTCATTTTTATTCCAGCCTAAAACTCAACAGCATACAAATAGATGAATTCAGCTCGTGAGAGAGCAAAGCCAATTTAATCTCTGGCTCCCCTGAGGTAAATGTAGTTCACGGTCCTGCCCCCACCCCAACCTCAGCTATAATCCCTGGCTCCTGGAGGTAAAAATGCACTGAAGTGAGGAAAATTCTGCAGCAGGATATAATGATCCAAAATGACAGGGACAATAATGACAATGAATTTCATGTCTCCCAGTCATGAGCTGGAGATGCTTGACTAGGCTGACTTCTACAATTAAATTGTTACAGGTACAGCAGGAGATGCAGTTAGCTGTGCGCTTTGGGGAACGATGCCTCTGGCAAAAGGCATATTGTGGAATCCAGACTCTTTTGTTAGGAACAAACTATTACTCCTCTAGGCAGGCACCCTCAGTTGTATGCTTAAATAAAAGAAATCCTGGGTTAAAGGCAAGTCTTTTAAGGTGTTGATTTTATCTACTTGGAAACCTTAAAAAAAAAAAAAAAAATCAATTACCCAATAACACAAAGGTGATTTGTTTCTTCTTTTTTGGTCTTATGCTTTTGTTTTTGTTTTTCCTTTGAGTCCCTGGAACATAAGTCAAACCTAAAGATGGTGCCTTTAATTCTCATTTACCCTATTTGCAAATACAGCTGTTGAACCGATTGGGTGTTACCAACTTTAATCTGACAGACACATTAATTTCTTCAGGGTAATAGAAATAGGTTGAATAAATAACCAAATAATGGGATTTACAAACAAAATAGAGTCCTGTTCTGTGAGTTTGGGCTATGTGCTCCTTAATATAATCCTTGTAGGGTTGCTCCGATGACCTCTAAAGTTGATGGTGTGAGACTTCTGGGGCGCACAAGACCATCTCCTGGGTGTAGCAGAACATATTAGAATGTCTGCTTGGATATTTTGCTATCAAATGCCTTATAAATGTCTGTTTTTACATATGGTCCAAATGTCTGTAATATGTAAGTTCAAGTACTTCTATATATAAGTACAATATTGCAGGTATTTAATTTATCAATAAATTACTTACTGGGGCCATATGCTGATGTTTACTTTACTTTTTGGGGAATACTGGACTTAATTTTTCTTCCTGGAACCACTGGGTTAGTAATTTGTCATCATTTTAAGTCTTTGATAACTGACTAATTTGAATGTTTTCAAGATAGATGTATCAGCTAGAGGAAAAATTCCCCCAGAAGAGGAAACATCACCAAATCCATTCCTTCATTTCTCAAGGTCCAATTTCTGTGAACTTTGATTGAGGGTTCTAAAAACTATTGACAAAAAGGGAGTATTCTCTTGGGAACCTCAACATTATCAAAATTTGGCATGATACATTAAAACTTGTTTCTTGCTTTTATTTCCATCTTAAAAAATATATAATAAATTTATTTTAAAATGTAAAGTAGTTGTATTTGCCAATAATTCTCAAGGCTCCTAACTTCTTTTTAAGATCCTTATTATTGTACACACTGAGGTATAAAATTATGTAAATATTATGTAAATATTGATGCATATAAAAGAATATAGTTAACACATATACATATGTGTATATGTATACGTATATATGTATACATATGTATACACATGTATACATATATATACATCTCTATATGTATATGTACACATCTATATGTATATACACATCTATATATACTAAGCTTTCACACCCTTATAGATGTGTCTATATATATATATATAGAGAGAGAGAGAGAGAGAGAGATGTATACACACACACACACACACACACACACACACACACACACACACGGGAATCCACAAGTGACCTTAAAACCAAGAATATTATCAATACATTGAGGCTATTTGTGACTTCAAATTGTGAATACACCCCATTTCATCCTCTTGGCTCTTTCCTAGAAATTACTGCTATTATGAATTTTATTATTGGAAGTCTTTTTTTTTTTTTATTACCCTCTGTCATCTTTTTTTGTCTTATGCAAATGTATTTGAAAATAATCTATTGGTTAGTTTTGCTTTTAGTATAAGATGATGTATTTTGTAAGTTGATATAAACACTTTGGAAAACAAACACTTCTAATAAAGTTAAGCATACACACATCTTGTGATTCAGTAATTCTGTTACTAAATGTGTGCCCCAGAGAAACTCTGACACATGTCCACAGGGAGATATGTACAGAAAAGTTCACTGAAGCACAGGGTACAATTTCAAAAGGGAAATAATTCAAATATCCATCAAGAGACCAATGAATAAATAACCTGTGTATTCACATAATGGAGTAAAACAGCATTGGAAGTGAATGAACTCAGCTAAACCGAACAACGTGGATGAGTCTTAGAAAACTAATGTCGAAAAGGGCATGATAACTCGTCCCACAAATATAAGAATCACAGTCATACTTGAAACTGCTTTCCAAAGTGTCATAGTGTAGTTGAAACACTCAGCAATATGTAAGTACATGACTTAGGTTTACAAACTTTATTGAGCTTTGAGTCCCACCTTACAAATCTATGAATTTAGGCTTATAATACCTCATTCACAGTGTGTTTTGAGATCTAAATGAATTAATAAATATAACTTCATAAGTATAAAACATTATTTAAATATTGCTTTATTTGGGTCGATTTTATGGATATTCTACAATATCCATAGTCTATAATATCCATAAAATTCACCAAATTTCTACTTTTCATGTCATAAAGTGAAGCATCAGTTGTACCAATATCTCTTTATATATATATATATATATATATAAATTTGCAGATTCTTCCAGAAAAAAATTTGCAAAACATTCTTAGGAGAAAGGAAAATTTTATGCAAATAGATATGTACCAGGTGAGTATATAACCTTTGAAATTTAAGGGTTAAAAAGCACAACATTTTAAAAGAACTTACTCGACAATTATCCACCTCTTAGACATTGATCTAAAACATATTTCATATTTCTTCCTGTGCATATGTAGTTTACGCTTACAGGTTAAATAATTTTTATCCTGATTTTCTGTTGCCATCTTTTCCATTGTACTTCTCCTCTTGTTATCTGTGAGTTAGATAAACGAAACTGGCATCATTGCTCATATAGCAGGCATATTATTTTGCCCCTGAATTCTGCCTTTTTGCTATTCAGTGTATCTGGATACCAACCAACGCTAAATGAAGTTTGACATGTACCCCTAAGAAACAAAAGTTATAAATTGTGGCTTCAAAGGAAACCTTGAATAAATAGGACACATTTGTGTCCACCCAGGCTAACATCTAACATATGCTTTAGCTTCCTGATGATGAGACAGAGCAAAATAGCCCCTAGGAAAGTTTGCAATTGTTTATTGCTCACTTGACCAGCATGTATTAAATACCAAGCTTTCGTCCCCTTATAATTAGTTTTTAAGAAAATCAAAAGCACACAAAAGTAGATTTAATCAGGTGTAGCATACTGAGACAGTAATCGTCCCTTTTCTACTTTGTATATACAAGCTTGAAAACAGTGCTAAAATTTATAATAATAGGCTATCTATGTGTATAACTTGTTTGAGCAGATATTTCTGGTGGGTTCATGGTAGGCTATCTGCCCCACACTCTGTTGCCCAACTGACCCTTTGTCTTCTACATGGAAGTATTGTTGACACACAACGTTACATTCGTTTCAAGTGTATCTTAGTTGGCTTTTTTTTAGAAAAGATGTAGGGTCAATGGCAAAAGCTAATGTATCAAAAATCTCCATGCCCTCTTCCTCCCTGTTTACTCATTCATCCAAAAAAAAAATATTATATATGTAATATATATAATATATATGTTATATAAGTTATATAACTTATAATTTATATATAATTTTTCTACTATTTTCCAGACATTATATCTGGCATTAGGGCCAAATGCATTAAAGACAAAAGAGTTCTGAGATTTCAGGTTTTGAGAGAGTTCACTGCATATATGCCAAATATTGTGCCCAACACATGGTTTCTATGGCCAACAGTGTTTTACATTTGTGTAGCAGAGTATGGTTTCCAGAACATTTTTTTTTTCTCATAAATGATCTTGGTTGACCCAGCTCAGTTATGTATGCTAGAATGGGATATTATGGTTCCTGTTTTGTGGGGGAAAGGGAATCATTGATAAATATCTGGATCAGTATTTTAAATATGTGAGGATGTGAAAGTTTGTTTTATTTGTTTGGAAGAAACAGAAAAGAAAAGAAAAAGAACTTTCCAAAATGTAGATTGATAACATTATGGCTTTTTTAGCTACCATTAGGTGTTAAGTATGTCACACACTTTAACAAAAAATACAGCCCAGTAGTTCAACAAAGCATACACAGTTTTATTAAGAGAAAGTTCTAACATAATGTAGAAGTAATAAGCATGATAAAATGGACTTCCAGTTTGGACCTTGACAAACTCATGGCTAAACTTCATCTGTACTCTTATATACTCTCCCCTGCCCTCCAGAGAACAAATATTTTTCATCCATGAATATTTTAGTCCGTATCCTTTTGTTAAAAAAAAATATTGAAGTATAATTGATATACAGTGTTGTATTAGTTTCAGGTGTACAACATATTGATTCAACAATTCTGTACGTTATTCAGTGCTTACCACTGGTAACTGTAGTCACCATCTGTCACATGCAGCATAATTATAACATTATTGACTATGTTGCTGTAAGTCCAGCATTTCATCTCCATGACTTGTTTCATAACCCCAAGCGTGCACCTCTTAAATCCATTGTTAAAGACTTAAAAAAAAAATACAACCACATCTAAAATGTTTTAAAAATAATTTCTTAATATCTGATATCCGTTCATGTTCACATGTTCCCTATAGTCTTATAACTTTAATCGGCTCCTGATTTAAAAATCAACCCATAAAACAAACAAAATCCTAGTTAAGGTTCACGTACACCAATAAAGAAAGTCCTCTTATAACTAATAGGTTTCCCCTCCATTCCTTTGTTTTCTCCTTCATTTAATGGTACTTCTGTATTTTCTGTACAGGTAGCAGTTAGGCTTGTTCTAATCATCTGTTGCTGCATAAGAAACAACACCCAAACTTAGTGGCTTAAAATGTTAATGGACCCTCTCACAGTTGTGAGGATGGGGAACTCAGCTGGGTGTTTCCCACTTGGGATCCCTCATATAGTTGCAATGAGATGGTCGTTGAGGCAGGAGCACTAAGAGCTTTCTTACTTACACGTCTGGATCCTGGGCTGAGAAGACTGGTCAGCTGAGAGCTGGCCCAGCATCTCTCTCTCACCGTGGCTTTTCCATGTGGCTAGCTTGGACTTTCTCATGGGGTAGTGACACTTCTTCCGTGGTGACTGGCTTACCGCAATGAGCATACCAAGGGACCAACGCATAAATGCAAGACTCTTCAGCCCTAGCCTTGGAAATCACACAGTGTCGCTTCCACCACACTCTGCTATTAAAGTGAATCACAGGGACAGCCCAGATTTAAGGGATAGGACATTACAAAAGTAATAGCAGCATAATTTATTGGGGAGAGGAGAGCCATCTTTGATGACTAGCTACAAAGAATCTGGATCAGATTGTTTTGTCAAAAATACTTTTTAAGCAGCGGTGAGAATTTCCATGACACGTCTTCCTGCTGCTTCTTTTGTTGTTGTTGTTGTTGTTGTTGTTGTTTAATTCGGTCATTATCATCATTGCCTAGGTCAGCACCAGTATCTTATTAGAGGTTCAGGGTACTTTTCCAGCTGCCTTTCCAACTTCATTTATTATTATTTGGATTACTTATAATTTCCCTGCCTCACCTCTTTGCCTACCTTGAGGCACATTTTGTATAAAACGTCTATGTTTAATGTGTGTCAATTGATTAGTGATGCCCAGATTCCCTATCTCTGGCCTATGGGCACCTTCTCAAGTTGGCTCCTAAGCTGTTTTAACATGCTGTCAGTGGCCTATGATGACTTCTCTGCCATCTGCTATGACAAGATATTTCAGACTCATCCTGAAGCTTTTCTGCCCTAGACCCCAGGAAGCATAAAGTTTTGAAAAGATGAATTTAAAAGGCTTCTCGGACCCACATTTCATGGAATTAAATTTTATACCCAAGTTAGCTCTTGGAACAAAACACATCCGTCAGTGTGGCCTTAGCCATCAGTAAGCCATATTTTCAAGTTGTTTTTCTTTTGTGAAAGAAAAGTGAAATCTTATTTCCTTTCTTTGGACACCACAAAACAATGCCACATCCATTACTTTTATCTGCATGGAGAGCTTAAAATTAGGCTGTCTCAAATGCTATCATTATCATTATGTAAAATATGCTCTATTTGTTTAAATTCGCTAAACCCTAGTTCATATCATCTGCTTGTGTTGAATGCCAATCTGTTTGGTCAGGCTAAATGTTCATGTTAATTATAGTCTTTTAAGTAGATGGGACTGTTTGATCCTAAACATGAAATTATATATTTCTCAGTAAAATTTTACTGTTATATTCTTTATATTGATGGGACACTTTAAAATGCTTGGGCACGGAACTAATTACTTGTAGCTTACAGTTAAGATGTAAAAGTTAGGAGGGTTTTCTGCTTTTGCTTTAGAGACATTAGCAAAACATATGCCAAGAAATGTATAGTTCAGTGTGCTATATATTGAAGCTTACAGTAACTGTCCAGTGCAGTTGTCTCGAATAATTCTTCAGAAATACAATCCAATAGATCACATCTGGAAAAGGGGGGGGGGGAGAAATAATCGTCATTGGCACTTGGGGAAATAAATAGGAAATAAAAAGCTGTAATGATTGGTCTTCAGGAACTGATTTTCCTGCTATTTGATTGCATGACAGTGTAATGTCTCACATGGTTGTTGGCAGAACCCCTAGATGCCCACTGATCTACCCACTTACTGTGTTTTGTAGCATTCTTTCAAGGGGATCCAAAGTCTTTGCCAACATAAATGTTTAGAAAAAGAAAGAGAAAGAAACAGCGGTCAAGTCCATTTTGGAGCTGTTCTGCACCCAACACACACAGCTTTCTTAGTGTAGTGGAAAGCCAAGCTTATGTCCAGCTTACAAGAAATAGCAGTAATAAAAACGTCTCTGCAATAAAAAAGTCCCACAGTTTAGTTTCAACTGCCAATTCTATAGCCAAGCCCTGGTGACATAATATAGAAAAACTGAAAAAAAAAAAGTCAATGGTACATAGTTTTTATAAATAAAACTAACACCTTAGTAGATTATATTCTCTGGAACCAAATAGAACACTATATTAGAATGTGAATTTCAAATGGGTTTCATTATTACTATTAATACTTACTCATATCACACTCTATATTAGTAAAACACCCCTTAGATCATTATATCCGCCCACAGAAAACATGAACCACACAACACCTACTTTTCTTTTTATACTTAGCTCTGCACATTAAACACACACACACACACACACACACACACACACACACACACACATATACACACAAAACTGACTTCCCATGCAGCTTCTATAACTACTGCTTCTTTGCTATCCAAAACCAAAGAGGTATCCTTGCATTCATTGGAAAAGTAGTACCAATATGCAATTTGCTATCCATTCAGAAGAATAAGGCTTTGGGAAGAAAATGATGAAAGAACACAATAAGCAGGTGAACAACTAGCAGATTAAGAACAAAATCGAATAACTTGTACTTTATGTATTTTGTTTTTTGTACTTTATGTCAGAGATGATTAATATATAACTCTCAATTCACTTGGGATAGGTAATCACAAAGCCTCTCAGTAAACCAGAAACTTCATCATATTTTTCAGGAGTTTTAAATCTTTCTACATTTTAACCTGAGAAATACAATAATGAACACACTTGGTGATTCATGCACGGTTACTTTCCTTTAGAAAGGACAAAGTTTGAAAGATACCTGAGAAGAGGCTTCAGAAAGTTCTCTTGATAATATTCTGTATACAAAACCCTGTGAGCTACCTCAAATCTGTTTTGGTAAAAGACGAGGTGCAAATACATTATTGTTGAAAAAAGTAATCTGAATAACTCAGGAGAAATTCACTATTTCTACCCCCTTAAAGGAATAAAATAAACCCAAATTCTCTTTTTCAACAGCAGCCTCTGCAAACAGTATGTTAAAAAGTAAGTAATAGTACATGCTCTTTATTAGAAATACATAAAGCAAGATTAATGTATATTTTTATGTTTACCCTCTATCTTCAACTTGCATGTTTCTTTTTTCAGTCACATCTTTTGGTAAGACTAGTGTCTTTCATGATCCTTAAGCATGAATAAAGAGAGAAAAACATTTCTCCACTGAGTCATGTCTGGTTTCTTTTCAGTAGCAAAAGACCCTATTTAAAAGAAGCTCTGTGTAAAAATTATCAATAAACCTATTGAAATATATACTTTAGAATGATATTTAAAACACATAAATACGTAAATGATATTAAATACCTCACTCAGTAGGCTTTGATTCTTTTAATTTGCTACATTTGTTGCTTAATGTAACCTTGGTCCTTCTCCTCACCCCTCCCCAAATGTGAATAGAATTGATTCACCCCCCCCAATTTTAATTTAGAAAACACTTACCTACATTCCTCCCCTTTGTGTTATTAAGTGTCTTTTGTTCAGCAAGCCTGTGGCTGTATCCAGGTGCTATTGGGGGCTCTCTGTGTGCTGGGTGGATCTATGCTTGACCCCCCCCCCCCACCTCTCCTCTAGTGCTCCCCAAGCAGCAGATTTTGAGTGAGTACTTTTCCCTCATTATTTGTACTTTTCGAGCTACAAGTTTCAGACTATTTCCCTCTCTTTAAAAAAAAACAAAAAAAACAAAAAAAAACCTTTTCATGTTTTATTTTTGAGAGAGAGACAGAGTGCAAGAGAGGGAGGGGCAGAGAGAGAGGGAGACACAGAATCTGAAGCAGGCTCCAGGCTCTGAGCTGTCATTACAGAGCCCGACGCGGGACTCGAACCCATGAAGAGTGAGGTCATGACCTGAGCCGAAGTTGAACACTTAACTGACTGAGCCACCTAGGCACCCCAGACTATTTCCCCCTCTTAATTCACTTTGAATTTTGGCATTTTAACTATTTTTCACAGATACTGAACTGGAAATTTTAGAAACAGCAGAAAAACCAGATCCTATCAGCTCTTTTATTGAAATTATTCTGCTGGCTGCAGATATTAGAGAGCAGTGCTGCCCAGAAACCAGAGGAAACCAAGTCACAGAAATTCCAAGCATAACCATCCAAGTGATAGGAACTTAGAAGGCTATTGAGCGGTAGAGAGCTGGCAGGAAGAAAATCTTCCCTAATTTCCACCTCTACCACCTGCATTTGATATAGAAATGTGTTTTGTATTGAATTGGACAGAGTCACACATTAAAACAAGTTGCCATCAAGGTTTTCCGGACTCACACTAAGGGACGGCTCTAGCACTTGGGAAGGGAGGTGTCCGTGTGTGATGGCAGGGCTCTAATAGCACGTGGGACCTGAAGTTGTCCCCAGACCTTCAGATCGCTCCTGTCTCCACAAGAAGGGAGGTCTCTGCTTGCGTCCTTCAGCCACTGAGCAAGGAGTGCTTCCTTCCTGGTCAGTAGG
This sequence comes from Felis catus, assembly GCF_018350175.1. Taxonomy (NCBI): domain Eukaryota; kingdom Metazoa; phylum Chordata; class Mammalia; order Carnivora; family Felidae; genus Felis; species Felis catus. The sequence goes on from NC_058375.1 coordinate 146,335,468, forward strand.
TTTGTGACCGCTCCATGGGTTTGTGATTGCTTTCAGTTTTCTTTGTGTCCAGATCGAACCAGGAGTCCTCTAGAAAATTCCGTACTATCGCAACACCAAGGAGCACTTGGATTGATTGCGGCGGTCTCTGTAGGAGTGGTTGGTTAATCTACTAAAGGGAAATAAGAGCTGAGCAGTCAGATTCTCCTCCATCAGCTCCTGAGCTATGATATCTTGTGAGGGAATGTTGGATAATGGCGTGAGAGCCGCAGTTGAATTTGAGTCTCCGGCTCCCAGATTGCTGGCCTTCTTGCCCAGCCTACATCTCACCACTCAGCCTTTTAATCCGTTACAGAATCTGATTCTGTCAGGAGGGCTTCAGGTCTAGATCTTTACCTGGTGTGGATAACTCTGCTCTCGAGAAGTTAGTGACAAGCCCCAGGATGTGAAAAAATGGTTTCCATGTAAATACTGCTGAACTTCCTGATGCTTCTTGGGAAGAGGCTGACTGAATGTTAACATGTCACTTCTGAGTTGAAATGCGCCTACTGTAGATCTAGGCTTGCATCATATTACTGCCATGTCTGTGTAGACTCCAAAAATCAGTGTCAGTACTTTCCAAGGTTTTCTTTTCTTTACTTCTGTACTCTCTTCTTCCTTAAGTTTGGCCTTAACATTTTGGTCTTGGGATGTTTTCAATGACTGTAAGGGAAGCAATACCTTGCATGGCAAGTTGAAATAATGTGATTCGTTATAAGACTCGTATCTTTCTAGACAGGATAGTAGTATTCTTCACTGCATTCTTTATATGACTAGCAATTTTATTTATTTATTTATCTATCTATTCAGCATATCATATATTAGCACCATGTCTATAGGTAATATGATAGGTACTAGAGATACAAGAATTACAGGAAATGCTTCGTTTCCTCAAAAAGCTCTTTGACTGTTAGAGGATACAGACAAGCCAATGGTGATTTCTAGTACTGCGTGAGAAGTTCTGTGAGAGGCATATACCTAAGGTGGGTGTGTGTGTGGGGGGATCTAGAAAAGCTTCCTTAAATAATAATTTGCTGAACTTTAAGAATGAGTAGTATAGCCAGGTAAAGTCGGTGGGGGAGGCTGTATAAGGGAATATTGTGGCCAAAGGCATGAAGGAATGTGGAATGCAGGAAGCAGTTGAATAGAGCGTGAGCTTCTGTAGGGTGAGTAGAGGTGTGGAGGCGCAAAAAGGGCCTGGATCGTGGAGGACTGGGTATGCCAATGTAAGGAGTTTATTTTGAATTCGGCAGGCAGTGGGCATGCAGTGAATGAAAGCAACATTTGATGCAGGGAACTCAGGGTCTAGGGATGTATCGGAGTGATTTATGGGAAAGTCTTGGGTAAGATTTTATGCTGATGTGAAGGAAAGGAACCCAGGCTGAGAGAGGGTAGAGACACAGGAAAGAGAAAGTATAATACATTGAACAATATTCATCTTTTTGCTCACACTTCCTGGATAACGGCAGTATCCACTGACTAGATTTTCTTATTTATTTATTTATTTATTTATTTATTTATTTATTTATTTATTTATTTATTTATTTATGATAGCTGTTTTTATGGCTTGGCTTTTTTATTTATAGGTCTGCCCTTTTTGGTCTTTTGTTAAATCTTCCTCAATTTGAAAGTGAAATAGTAAACTAATGTCAAATGTTTTCCAAATCCTGTTTTAAGAATATCCAGGTCTTTCAAAACTTCAGTAATGTGGGCTGTAAAAAAAAAAAAAAAATCTGTAACTGCCCAACTGGTTTATGTCAACATTTTGGAAAGAATATCAGTCTTTAAAATGGCGTTAGAGATACAAACCTCCAGGGGAGTGAAGAATGCCTGTGCATGCTAATTTTGTACTTATCCAGGTGGAAGAGAGAGAGGAATAGCCAAAGCTATAGATAGAACACAGGGATGTCAATTGCAACCTGGTGTCAGTTTGGGCTTGGCTCTCTTCACTAATCCCATATCAAAATGTTAGTGGTTTACTTATTTATTTCGAACCTGAGTCATATTAAGATCTTATTTGACAAATCTCATTTTGATTTATAGTCTGCGCTTTTGGCATGTGCTTTAATGGCATTAGCCAACTCTAGACACATACTGAATTCATTATGTACCTTATGTATGTAAGTAGTAATACTTCCTTTTAATGAACATACGGTCACATCAAAGTGCTGTGGAGTGGTTTTACAAAAGCGTCTTTGTGCAGCATTCCTCAGAAGTTCGAGATGTGTGTTAAGTGGAAGACTAATATGCTGTATTTCAAGTTATATTTTAATGGAGTAATATATTATAATTTTGCCCTCTCCTTCAGGTGAACAGACTGTTAGAGTCCGTTTGGGTCTTTGATTCTTAGGCTTAAGTGTTTAATTAGAATTCAGCATTTTCGATGTACAAATTTTTGCAAACAGATGAATTAAAAACTCATCAAATAAAATCAACTTTGAATATGTATCTTGAACTAGGATATTGATAAAGGTAGATGAGTGACTCTTTTTCTTATTTGCTGTAAGTGGTAAGAGATTCACAGAACCTGCTTTTATAGCTAGCTCTGTATGTGGCAGCTACACCTTGGCCATGTCTGCTGAAACGTTTCTTGTCCTTGCAGTATGGACTGCCTTCAATGACTTTGAAGGGCAGGGCTTTCCCAAGGCAAGCTGGTAGGAGAAGTGAACCAGGAGCGATCTGGCCTGACTATGAGCAGTCTTCCAAAAGGGAGTGACTGTCTGCTGTCTTAGTACTCCTCATCTCAGTCCTTATCAGTGGAGGAGGCAGACTGAGCAGGGAAGCAGTGTTCTCAGTGAAGTGATGACCTGTGGAGTCAAGTGCATAACAGCATCTTGGGGATTTTTTAGGAGAAAGCACAGCATGTGTGCGTTTGTGTGTTTGTTGGGGGGGGAGGGTGGTCTATGGCAGACACTAGGCATCCTCCTGAAATGGAGAGACAGAGGCCAGTTCTTGAGGGAAGAGCTAGGCAGAACGTCAGAGCTCTGGCCACGTAAGTTTGAGATGAGAGCAGAGTTCTAGTCCAGGTAGGAACCTAGGGGTGCAAAGCAGATATTGTGCAGGCTTCTTATGCTTGCTGTGTCTGGCAGGGGACACTATAGCCTGGTAAGCACCAGGGATTCCTTGTCTAGGGGTTCCCTGAAGGTAGGTAACAGTTTGTAGCCAGATTCTAATGCTGGAGGGATGAGACTCCTATATTGCCAAGTATGATCAAGACTGACTCAGGATTGACTCAGGGGCTGCTTAAGTCTGAGCCAGGATCTGTCTTTGACAATAGCCACTGACGAGCATTTCCAGGAAGACTTTGAGAATTGCTGGGAATATGGGCAAGAAACCCAACTCACTGAAGTATGGTATTTGACTATTTTTTTCATTATAAAATAAAAGGGAAAACATTAGTAATAGTCTTGATATATCCCAGCCTTGTATTTAAAAGTTGTAAGTAAAGCTAAAAATATATTTTTTCAATGTGACGTGCCATTGTATGATATCTAAATTTATCATTACTATTTTTATATTATACGAGATGACTAGAAGTGTGAGGGTGTGGGTAGTTTTTGTTGGTTGGTTTCATTGGGGTTTTTTGTTTGTTTTTTCCATTTGAACCTTGCTGTATCTTACCATTCTGTAGCATTTCAGAGACAAGGAGAAGATTTTTTGACATTCGCTGAGGTCTTTTATGGTGAAACAACTGTTTTAATGGTACTATTTAATATTAAATTATGTAATAGTTTGTCAAAAGTGAGCCTGTAACCTATTTTTGAATCATTCATTTTTTAATTTTCTTACATATTTATTGAGTGCAGATTTGAATAAAACTCTCTAGAATATTAGAAATGTCTTCTCAAGTACAGGGAGGCATTGATTAGCTCTGTAGTCATTTTTTTCCCCCTTGAAGGGGACTTTCTGAACAACTTGGTGTGAAAATGTGGACAACACATGACAGGGTAAAGGAAACTTCACCTGAAGCAAATGAACCATACATTTGTTATTGGGAGACTAGCTCAGCATAATGGTGGTGCTGGCAGCAAAAATAAACCAACTTCCCTCACTCCCTTCCTTCTATCCTTTCTTTCTCTTCCTCTTTTAAAAATTTACATTTTTTCCAGCTTTATTGAGGTATAAGTAAGAAAATTATAAGGTATTTAAAGTGTACAGTGTGATGATTTGATATATGTATACATTGTGAAAGGATACTCATTGTATTGAGTTACAAAATTTTAACTTTTTATTCTCAAAATGTGCAAAGGTGTACAAAAGGAGAAGAGAATTTTGGACTTAAACGTACTGTCTCCACCTAGAACAATTGTCAACTCATGGGTAATCTTAACCTATTTTTTTTTTCCTTTCCCCTTCTCTCTCTCTCTCTCTCTCTTCTTCTCTCTCTCTCTCTCATATTTTTTCCCTCTAGAGCAGAGGTCAAATCCCTGCCTGCCTCTTATTTTGTGGGCTGAGAATGATTTTTACATTTATAATGGTTAAATTATGTGGCACAAAATTGTATAAAATTTACATTTTAGCATGTTCATTTGTTTGGGTAATGTCCACAACAGAGTTGAGTACATCAATAGAGATCATATAGCCTTTACATAAAAAGTACACCATCCCCAACTTAGAACATTTTAAAGTATAGTTAACTTATAAGGGCATTCTTCTTTTTTTTTTTTTAAACTTTTATTTAAAAAAAATAAAAAGCCGTTATTACAGCCAACCTAATCAAAGACAATTTTCAGTATCCTCCAGTATATCCATGTTCAAGTTTTATATGAGATGTAGTTTGGCCAGCTAGAAGTTGAAGTATCATTGAAGGACAGAATAATGAAATAAAATGTGTGTGTGTGTGTGTGTGTGTGTGTATGCATGTGTGTGTGTGTGTGTGTGTGTGTGTGTAAAGGGATTTTTTTTAAACTCAGAAATGTGCATTTTCTTTTTTTTTTTTAACTTTTTTAATGCTTATTTATTCTAAAGAAAGAGAGAGAGAGAGACCGAGTGTGAGTGGAGGAGGGACAGAGAGAGAGGGAGACACAGAATCCGAAGCAGGCTCCAGGCTCTGAGCTGTCAGCACAGAGCCCGACGCCGGGCTTAAACTCACGAACTGTGAGATCGTGACCTGAGCTGAAGTTGGACGCTTAACCCACTGAGCCATCCAGGCGCCCCTGAAATGTGCATTTTCAAATGAGATAATAGAATGCAATTATCTAAGTTATTTTTCTTTTTTTTTAATTTTTTTTTTTGTTTAATGTTTATTTATTTTTTGAGACAGAGAGAGAAAGCATGAACAGGGAGGGTCAGAGAGAGAGGGAGACACAGAATCTGAAACAGGCTCCGGGCTGCGAGCTGTCAGCACAGAGCCCGATGCGGGGCTTGAACCTACGGACCGCGAGATCGTGACCTGAGCCGAAGTCGGACGCTCAACCGACTGAGCCACCCAGGCGCCCCAGTCTAAGTTATTTTTCTAGCCTTTTTAAAAGTATGGGTAGTCATACTGAGTCATTGGCAATTTACAACTCAAGCTATTTTCTCAAAGCAGAATATCTTTTTTCTTACTATGGCTAGTTTATTTTTTCTCCTCCGTGTTTAACTTTACAGAAGAACAAATCTGTTGGCTTTAAAAATATGGCTAGAGCATCTGGCATAGTATTTGATGATTGTGTTTGCAATATTGACATCATTTCATTGATAACTGCATTGTGCATAAACTTTGTCTTTTCATCTATCTATTCTACTAGCTGTTAGGAGGTAGTTAAGCGGCAGCAAAGCGAGGGCTATGTCAAGCTCATTCTCACAGCCTTTACACCTCAGTCTTCTGCCTCAGCATATGATCGTGATTGTAAAGGTTGAGAGTATCTATTATTTTCATTTCTCTCAGGGTGGTCAGGCTCTGCTAAGTTGATGATTACTAGCCAGACTCACAGGCTGTTGAATTATAAATGGATTATTTTAGACAACAAATAGGTTAGCACCTTCCAACATACCAAGTACCAGTTGTCCTTGATGCAGGTAAATTGGTGGTGGTGATAGTTGGGGTGGATAGAATTAAGTCCCTGGTCTTCATTTATTGATTCTTATGGGAAACCAAATACCCCTTGTAGATCAGATGAGTCATAATTACTGTTGGAAAAAAAAAAAAAATCCAGTAGGGCAAACTTACTTGAAGAACCAAACTAAGATCAGAATTTTGCTTAGTAAATACCAAGTTCAAGTAGAAGCTGTTGGATATTCTTACTACAGTTTGAAACAATGCCTGTTAGATATATTTGTCAAATGAGTCTGAGGTTTTGTTTTTATAGTTAAAAAGAGTTCAATTCTTACTTGTCTTCCTCTTTTAGAGTTTCAAGCCCCAAATAAAGTTTCTCAGTAAACACTGAATGTGGGTTACTAAGAGATATTCTGAAAACTGAGGAATATTTATGATTTGGATAACAAATAAAAGACTATCTCAAACAAAAGGGAAGGGAAGGTAAATTTAGTAGAAGGAATGTTTTTTAACAGTAATAGCTTCATTCTTAGAAGGCTTCCCGGTTGACAAATGCTTCCGCTTATGGGTAAATTGGATCATTGCAGTTACTCTAGAAGGTCGGCACAGAGCTTGGTGTTAACCTTATTTTGCAGATGAAAAAACAGATTCTGAGGGGCAAAAGGACCAGGCCCAGAATCAAGTCAGTCTGTGGCACGTGGGTCCTGAACGCAGGTATTCTGAATCTCCAGCCCCCGGGTTCTCCCCGGGTGCCTAGAATTAGCCTGCTTTTCATGTTAATGTGACAGTACGGATTCTCTTCAATCAGTACATTGGGGTCTGGTCAGACTGATTTGATAACAATTTGATAAAGTGTGGAATCTTCCTGTGATTAGAGAGAGAAATCTGATAAGATACAGGACTCGCCATGCAACAGATAAAGGTTCTCAAAAGGCTGCTTCCAGTTAGAATTCCCCAGCCGGCCCTCAGCACACGGTTGCATGTATTTATTATGTAGCTCACACTCAGAATGGCCCCTGGGGCCGGTTGAACCATTCCAGCCGGTTTGTAAAAAGTTGTGTGCATAAACTCACACACAAATGAGGAGACGGGCACTGAAAGGTGGCTCCGTGTAAGTGAAAGGATTCTTTTACTCACTTTTGCCTGTCTCGTTTTCCATTAAAGGGCTTCTGCTTTGTTACAGAATTAGATTCTCAAGTTTCCAGTTCATTTCTTTGAAGTTTTATGAGCGCTATGTAGAAAATTGGTAGAGCTGGCAGGAACCTGAGAGATCTCAAAGTTCCATTCTGTGGCTCAAGCAATGAGGAAACTGAGGCAGGGGTTGGGACTTGCCTAGATTTTTAGGCACAGGCCTTGAGCAAGAGGCAGAAATGCTGGGAAGGCCGAAGACATAGCCTGAAAAATGAGGGACCCCAAATTATTTGTGGCAACCAACGCCACAGATGCCATCCTGTGCCTGCACTGGTCCACCGAAGACTTTTAGTGCTGATTATTGTGTGTCACATCTTGTTCTGCCATCACCACAGGCGTCTCTGCCACTGCCACCCCCTAGAAAGGGGTGATGCTGCTGCTGTTTGCCTCCCCCTTCATACTGGATTTCTCATGGTCCCATGCTCTGGGTCACTAGCTCTAGGTTGAAGTCTGTCGAGAGCCTCTGATTGGAGCCAGTTCGGAAGGCTGAGTCTCAGCGGACCTTCTTTCTCTCCTGTGGGAGGTGGAGCCTTAAGCCCCTCTGTGAAACTTACATGGTGGAGAGAAGGGAGTTAGTTGCTGGGAAGCAAAAGCAAACAATATCCAGACGATTAGCTGTAATAGTGGCTAATCGGTTAGTGGCTGCTGGAGGAATTAGAACTTGGTTCTTTTGATTTTTCCCAATTTGTAGCAAGTGTTGATCTCCTTTATAAAGACTGGCAGAGACTCCCTACTTTTAAGAGAAAATGAAGTCAGCTGCATTAAGATTTGGTTATTCTGATATTTTGAAATGCTTATCCTGTCAATGCTGTTTTCCACTGGATTGAAAACCATTTCCCTGTCTTTCTATCCACTGTGGCATACGAAAAAGAATAGTTGTTCCTCAGTGGTAAAAAGTGATGAGAGAGAAAAAGAGCAAACCGTATTCACGAAGTGCAGAGATTAGAGATCAGTTGTTACACATTTCAAGGAAAGTTTGTCACAATGAGCGGTAAACCATTTCGAACTAGAAAGTAAACACAACGTTTTTGTTTTTATTTTTGAAGTATTTTAGGTTGTAGCCATATCTTCCAATTAAGGTGTAAAGCCATCTTGACTTTCCAGGAATTTTTTTTTTTTTTTTTTTTTTTTTTTTTTACCTTTTAATAATAGTTACTATTTGTTGAGAGCCATTATGTTGTAACATACATTAGTTATCTTACTTATTCCTCACATTAACCCCATGTCAACCCCATTGTCATTCCCCTTGTGTAGATGACCGAATAGAACCTTAGATGAAGCAACTAGCGTGAGGTCTCATCGTTGGTAGGGAATGGACTTGACCAGAAGCACACGTTCCTATGAAATACACTTTGCAATCTTCTTAGAACATAGGAGAGACAAGAAGATGTGTGTGGAGTGATATTCTTGGTGATATCTTAGGAAAACGGCAGAGGAAAGAGAAAGGAAATATGGTTAAGTATTGAAGAGCCTTTTTGGAACTTGTGACTTTTCCAAGTTAGACTGAAAATTTGCTCTTGTGTCGCCGAACCCTGGAGCGGCCGGACCAATCTGTTTTAATTTCTGCTCCCCACAGTGATCCTGAGCTCCATGCCTGGCACATCGTAGGTGTTTGTGAAACATTGGTAAGAGAAATAAGTCTCAAGCATCCTCAGGACAGTTATTTTGGGTTAAGATGCCACTCCTCCCAGACCATAGGGCTCAGGAAATGAAGGCCCTCACCGTCAAAGCTAGATATGCTAAGATAGTGAATCAGTGGCTTTAGTGCATTTCACAAACAACCGAGGAAGATTACCTCTGGTTTTAGGCCACGTATTGTAAGGTCTATAAAAGCCTCTCTATAGTGTGTCTGGCTGACTGACTTTACAACTTCATTTCAATTAATTTTTGTCTCATTACTTCTTTTCTCTTTTTCTCCCTTCAGAGTACAAAAGCCTGTTTTTGGCTTGTCCTAGAGAGAGAATTAATTGCCCTGGGGAGGCACCCAAGGGGAGGGGTCTTCACTGTAAATTGGATGTATAGCGCATTTTTGCACATATATGGATAATGCACACCCAGAGCATTCCGTTTGCAGTTACATGTGGTTATATTTTTGTTCAACTCTAGCTAGATTCCCAAGTGTCTGAAAAGTAGAAAACTTACTCTTCATTAGGTTCCTTTAAAACTTTTTTCAAGAAAGGAAAGTCCTGAGGGTATAGAAACTTTACATACTTCAATATGTCACGTTAAGGCACTTCACAATGTTTCGTTTACAGGAGGCCAAAGACCACAGATCCACGCTGATTGCTAATTATTCAGATTGTAAATAGCTTGTTCAAGAACTTAGGGTGAGACAAAAGAAACAGGAAGGAACAAAAGGCCCACAATAATGAAAAGGATATTGTGAAGAGAAAGGCTGGGTAGAATTATGATGCAGGTCACATCCTGTGCCTGTATTTAATTGTACCTTTGTATTTAATAATAAAAATGATTACATGCTCCGTGCTAACAGGTGTCCCTTCCGGAGAACGGTAGTGTGGATAAGTGACAGCAAATTACTCCAATTCATAAACTTTGAATATGATGCTTTTATTTTGAGTTTTTCCAGTCTATACTAAAAGACATTTTCTGCAGAAGTATACATCAAACCAAGATGATTTTAACACTTAATTCCTGATAAGTATGTGTAAAATATAGATGAATACTTTGAAGTACGCATGAGAAAAAAAGTTACTTTACAGGCCCTATTTAATGAAACGGGGTTGTGCTAATGCCACGTCGCATTTCTGATAGTTTATGCTTCATATAAGCTTTGGATATAATTGCAAATTAGCAGTGATTAAAGTTTATAGTTGGTGGTCTTGCTGTTAGGGCTTAATTGCCTTGTCTGCATGTTCTCTACTTCTTGTTAATATGGGCTGCCTCTCCTGACTGCCCTGCCTAAAATATAACTCCTGCACCAAGGATTTGCTCTTCCTGCCCCAGATTTTTCCCTCCATTGCCATTGTTCTGATTTCTAATCGTCTTATCAGTTGATTTTAGTTGATTTCATCCGTCTTCCCATTACAGCGTGGTTCCATAATGCAAAAGACTAGGGTAATCCTATTCTCCCTACTCAGTGGACCCCTAAGCCTAGCATCGTGTCTGGCTCACAGTATGTACTCAGTAGTTGTTAAAGGGATCTGTCACCTGCTGTCCTAATCATACATCAAACCCTCGCTTGCTTTAACTTTACCACTGGCCTTCTCCTTTTGCTTGTGTTTTCACCAGAGATCTTGCGATAGAAGACATCCTGTTTCCACTGTCTGCTGGGCAGCTAGGTAGAGAGACAGTAGTTCCTTGGTTTAGTGGAGACCACAGCTATGGAGGGTAGAGCTGAGTGGTCAGCAGCTGTTCCTAGAATCTCTTAGTCTTGAGCACATTTCCCTTATTTGAGCAGTCTCTGACCTGTGATTTCTATAATCATGTACATTTACTCATTTATTCACTCAGCGCATTTTTGAATATCTACCAGGCAGCAAATGCTGTGGTAGGTACTAGGAAAGCAAAATGGAATAAGGTTCACTCTGTTCTTTTAGGAACATGTTATTAGAACCAAGGTTCTCTAGACCTGAAACGGTGCCTGTTTAGGGGTCTGTTGGAGACCTGATTTCTAGCACAGTTTCGGACACATTAAAAGCATTAGTACATATTTGCTCAATAAATGAGTGAGCGTTGAATGCAAATATTTAGAAAATAGTTTGTGGTGTAAAAAGTGTAGGTTCAAAGTGTGACGGAAGCAGAGAGTAGAGAAGGCTATTGGGCCTGAGAGGAGTCAGGGAAGGTTTCATGAAGAAAAGATGAAAGTTGAATAGGCTACCAGGTAGGATAGGATGTCTCATGGAGTAGGGACAACATAAGCAAAAAGAACAGCAGAGGCGTTTGAAAATGGCACTAGAGTCAGCCCAGAGATTTAGAGTCCGTGTGAGGAGGTCATGGGCTTTGAGGCTCTTGGAACCATTAATTCCCGTATTCAGGTACCTCTTGCTCTCACTAGCTCTGTGGCACAGCCTAATCATCTTACTCCCATTTATTTTATACCATTTCTATGGGAAAATGAGTTGTGTTCAAAAATCACCATCTTAGACGGCAGTTTTGAAGATAGAACCTATTTTTAATCAGGATTAATTTTATTAGAAAATTGCCTACACTGCCTGTATAAATTATCTATTGCCACAATTCCACATAACAAACAACCATAAACCCCCAAGAGTATAAAAACAGTTAGGATTTATTGTTCATGCACTGGGGTGGTCCTCTAGGTGGTTCTTCTGATCTTGTCTGGGGTTGGCTCAGGGATTCTTCTGGTTTCCCCAGAATTTGCACTAGTGTCTAGAGGTGTTGACTGCCAACCGATGCAGAATGGCCTTGGCCGAGATGACTGGGGGCAACTTGCCACATGCCTCTCATCGCCCTCCTGGTACCAGCAGCCTAGCCTGGGTGCGTCTTTTGGCTTTGTAGAGCCTCCTTTTTAAAATCACATCGATTAGTATCCCATTGACCGAAACAATTTCACGTGGCTGAGTCCAGGGTTAGAGTGGGAGAGGACACTGAAGATTCATAGCAAAGGGTTACAGGGAGGTATGAGGAATTTTTTGCAATATACTGCATAGCCCACAAAAGCCATTCGAATCAAGATTTTACTGTAATTCTAGAACTAATGGAAGAATATAATTTCCAGTTTTATTTTTCTGATTTCCTTTATAAAGTACCTGCCGTTTGGTCTTCATGCATGCCCTTTCTCCTTTTTGACATGCTGGGCCAAAGTGAGAGAGGCCAGAAATGAGGAGTAGGTTGAAGTGAAATCTTGAAAGGGGTAGGTAGCTATTGAGGACCAGCCATTGCATGCACTGTATAATTTCAGAGGTGCTACCCAGCTCCTCTCCTTGTCTAGGACCCTGAAGCCCTGAGGAGTCCCCCTAAACATATGACCCTGTCCTTACAAGTCCAGAGCCATTCTCCACCATATGTGGTAAGGTGCATCCTCCCTTAGCTGCTTCACGAGCCTCCCTGATCCCTGCCATGCCCCACACAAATAATCACTTTTATAAATAATGTACTTTTGAAAATTGCATTGTTGCCACAATTGACTGTCAAAAGTATGTTCTCATGTTGAGTTTTCCTTTTCAATTTTATTCATCATATGAATTTAAGCCAGATTTTGTAATCCCCTCACACACACCCACCCACACGTGTACGCACACACACACACACACACACACACACACCCCTTTTCTACTCTGCTTCTACCTGCACTCTTCCCATCAGAAAGGGAAATTTTAAGTATAATCATTATATTAAATCAGCTCAAGTTTAGTAGGTTAGCCTTTGAATTGTCTTTGGCAGACTGCTAAGGAGAAGGTGCCCAAGAGGTCATTGTGACACCGTCAGTCTGAGAGAATGAATCAGGCCCTGTGGATTTTGTTAGGAATGGGATTTGAGCTTTAAGGAAGTGTTCTTTCTTTCAAGCATCCTTTCTCCCCCTGCCAGAAGTAGTCATATGATTGCCCAAGACCCAGATCAGGCATAGGGAGATGGAAGGAAATATTCTCAACATTTCAACAGTGGCAGGTTTTATTGATGTTGAAGTCATGGACAGGTGTTATTTTAGTCAAGAGCTTTTTTTTTTTTTTTTTTTTTTCCTAAAGGCTAGACTTTCTATACAGATTTCTGGGTCCATAGTTAGGTCTGTGCATTGTAAACGGCCATCTTAAACAGACGCTCTATTAAAAGAAGATTATATGTAGAATTTCAGGACATCATAGAATTTTAGATCTGAACAACCAGGAAAATGCCAGGAAATTTGTTACCTAGGGTTTTTGCGTATTTATTCATTCTTCACATCCTTTACATATTCAGGGATTATATCTTTTTTTTTTTTTCCAGCTATTTTGCATGTTCACTTAGTTGCTAAACTCTGAAGCCCTCTGAGGAGAGCGATGTTGCTAGTCTCCAAAATATTTACGTTTGAGGCCTATCTTTTACATGATCACATTCTAAAACACTTTTCACGTAAAATACCTCTCACTATCCCGTATGCAGGGCCATGGAGAATTAAGGCAAAATCATTCTCTGCCGCCACTGACCTTCATTCTTTGGGGTAGGTTGATTTAATATTGTGTTTTTCTAAACAAGGGAAAACAGTTACACCTTCCACCTCTTAGGAGCTTCCTCTCATACGAGTTGCAAGTTCAATATGTGCACATATGTGAGATTTCAAGCGCAAAAGGAGAATAGAGTAGGAAACAGATTTTCACAGTCCCCGTCTGGGCCCTTGCGTCAGTGCCAATGTAAAGCTATTCACTGATCCGTGAGTAGTATCATGTTGCCTGGCTCTCAGGAAGCGGATTGGAAAATCCAAGCTTAATAAGCAGATCAATGGGGTGGGGGAGTTGAGATGATTGTATCACATTCCAGTGACATGCAGTGTTGTCAAAAACGTTGTCTCCAGACACAAAATTACAGGAGGCATATAGATACCTTTCAAAATGTCAGCAAAGGGGGTTGGAGGGGGAATTTAGTTAAGAATAGTGGAAATTTACCATTTCTTCCAGGAAGCATACACTGAGAGCATCTGGGTATCTCAGGATAAAGGGTGAATTGAATGTGCGTTGGGGAGGAGAGCTACCAGGAATCCAAGGAGGTACATGAATTAACTGAATGTCTGCAGAGAAGGGAACTTCTGGGTGGAGATGTGAGCTCCCGGGGCCCGGAGGAAAGTCCAACTGCTGACTCCTCGGTTTTGAAGAACTTACAGTAGCTGTGTTTGCACTCCCCTGCAGAGCCAGGGGAAATATGTGGGGGTCAGTCTTAAGGGAATCATTCATCACCATTTCTCCTCCTGTCACACTTATTCAACTTAAATATAAGGACTAGTTTGGGTTGAAGTTCAGATTTTCCACATTTCTGGGGTTTATCTGCTCTCAAATTTCTTGCCACCAACTTATTGATGTCTGAAGTTTCTTTAACACGAGACAAAAACAATCCATTGTTAGATACACAACTATAACTCTCTAAAGAATATTTATATATATATAATATACATATATATATATATAAAGCCTATTTTCTTTATTTTTAAAGACTATATAAATCTATGAGACTGTAAATCTAAGGCTATAAATTAACCTGTTTATTTAACTCACAGAATGGGATTTGGCTAAACTTAATACTTACTGGATACCTGTTCTGTGCTTGGCACTAACGAGGGGAAAAAAAAAGAAAAAAAGATGAATGAGAAAGGCTTTCTTCCTTGCCGTGAGTGGGATGAAGAGGTGGGAAATTGTCTGGTGACTACAGTGGGAAGTGAGCTCTGGGAGAAGAGCGACCACCCTGTGTCTCTTCACCAGTGTGTTCTCTGCATTTATGTCAGTCCCTGACTCATAATCAAGGCTTATTATTTCTTTAAGTTGATGGATACATGGCTGAACATAATATCATAAGGGCTACTAAAAATGTATATACAAGATGTGATATTGACTCAGAATAAGGGATGAACAACTTTGCCTTGGAGGGACTCAGATACGGTGAGACTTCAAGGGGATATTTGAACCAGGTCACAAGGGATGAAGAGGAGTTTTCCAGAGCTTCCAGAATAGAATTTCAGCCAGAAGAATTAGCGTGGACAAACGCAAGAAGGTGTTAAATGGCATGAATGTTGAGGGAGTTGCAAAAATGTGACAATCCTAAGTAGTAAGTATAATGGGAGTGGAAGAATTATGGCAGGTGAGGATCATCCCAGGAAGGGCCGTCCTTCATAAGTAAGTGCCATGCTGATTTGGGGCAGGGGCTACTGGGTAGCAGGGTGGATGGGCATGGGAGATAAGGACCAAAGAAGCTTCTTTCCTCCTCACACTTTGAACGGACGATCTTGTTTACCGTAAAAGTCTCAGGATTTGGAAATTAATTGAGGCATTTCTTAGTATAGAAGCAACAGAGCTTGATCAAGTATACCAATGCTGTTCCAGTGAGACTTTATATTTTGATAAGGTATTAAAAGAGAGATTTTGTGTGTTCAAAGCTTAGAGTTTTGTTACTGGATGATTGTGTAATAGATACACTGCTTTATGAAGTAATCTGTCAGTTAACAAATGGGTTTTCTGCCTGGTCCCTTTCAATAGTGACTTCTGTGTAGGATTTAAGAGAGTTAATATACACATGGCTTTCCAGAGACTTGTCCAGTGTGTAAATCAAGGCACACCTGGTGGGGTGTGAGGCTTGCTACCTTACAAACAGGGCTTGGATTTCTTGTACTGCCCATAGGGTGTTTCACTGTTAGGTACATAAATCTCCCAGAAGGATTGGATAGGATGGGTACTCTCTTTAATTTAGAGAGAAGATCTATAATGGAATTCTCAGTGTCTTTGGTCTGTTTGCATGCATTTAACTTGGTGGAACATATTCCAATTTTAAATGAGCCCTACATTAATAGAAGTTGGTTTCTTAGACTTAACTTTAAACGTGTCTGCTATTTTAATAGCAACTTCAGAGTCAAACTGAGTTGAAATTGATACAAATGCTACCAGTCTTTCTTCCCACTGAATTCAGCTACCGCTGCTGTTGTTTTCCTTTCTTCCTCTACTTTCATTTTTTTAATTTTGGGATGAAATAGCCCCTTATTCTGCATGTTGAAATTTAATGTGTGTTCTCTACTGATAGAGGACTTAATGGAGAGGGAAAGGCTCTTGGCTGATTGTATTAGTTCAGCAGTTTTGGAATAAGATGTTTGTGGGGAGGGGTGGCAGAATCTTCAGTCATTGATTCTCTCTTTATAACTTTGCCCTTTTAGCTGGAACAGATTACCTGTGCAGGGCTTCTGGCCCTGCACAGGCGGAATCACAAGGAAGAAACTTTACATAAACCATTTATACTAAATGTTTGGTATGCTGGCAACATAAATCAACAACAATATCCATTACAAATTCATCCCTTTATCAGTATTATCTTGATAGAACTGATCCCAGTGTGTGGGAATTTGAACCCTGATTCAATACATCTAGCCCTGAGTAATTAATTATTCAGGGCACAGAGAACCTGGCCCCTGCAATGTAGAGTAATTCTTCCTGGTCAGCGTGAACTCCACTGGCAATAATAAATAGAAAACGTCTCTAGTGATGCCAGTATTTTAAAGTGATTAATCATCTTCCCCCACCCCCCCCCCTTCACCTCCCTCTTAGTTTTCTTTAACTAGGATTTTTCAGCAATAAATCTTTAGCAATACAGGTAGGAATTGTTCTGTAATTAAATTTTGCCCTGCTTAATTTCTTACCTTTTATGTGTGATAAAAAAAAAATGTTACATTTTAAGGAGCTCTGATCAAGAGTCAAACCAAGAAAAATCCTTTTATAGAATGCATAGAGATGCTCTATGGGGGATTAAGCTCTTGATTTTGAATATTAGATAGAGCACATACTCATAAAAATTGTTAATCAACACCAGTTGGGGTGTCAAATATTCTGAGGTTTTGAATTGCTTCACTTTCGTGCATACGGGTTGTCTGTATTAGGAAAAGTCTGACATGTACATATGTTCCCGAGCTGCGAGAATAATTACTTACTTCTTAACTTTCAGCTAATTGATGTGAGCTCCGTACGAAAGGGGTATTTTTTGCCCTTTCGGCGGTATACAAAAGTGCACTTGGTGAAATGGCAGGTAAATGCCTGGCCGAGAACGACCATGTATTTTTAAATCATGCCCTATAGAGCTGACCAGCCATCATGTAGATTCTGGGTGACAGGGACAGATGTGACATATCTGTTGTGACACACTTCTGTTCCACCAGTCTGTGGCTCGAGGTGACTCCTGTCCCTCCTCTGATGCTTTCCCCTGCTGCAGGACAACACAACGATGCACGGATGAACCTTGCCATTGCCCTCACTGCTGCCAGGTACGGGGCTGCCACAGCCAATTACATGGAGGTCGTGAGCTTGCTCAAGAAGACAGACCCCCACACGGGGAAAGAGCGAGTGAGCGGTGCACGGTGTAAGGACGTGCTCACAGGTACGCCGAGGCCCTAGCGGGAAGGTCTTTCTTAGCATCTTGCCTCGCCGATGGAATGACTGAATCATAATTTTTCTGTCACTTCTCCTTTATTTAAGCCAGATTTCAGAGTCATATTAATTATATTCCTTATTGTCAACAATGACTGGTTTAACATGAAAATTTTCCCTTGTGGTACTTGGCAATTTTTCCCCTTTGTGTTAAATAACAATAATGATAATGATAATAATAAATGCCCACAAAATTCCCACAGCTAGGAAGGTATTCCGTTTTCTGGACAAAAACATGTTATTAATAAAATTAAATAAGCGTGCCAAGTTTCAAAGTAAGTGACACAGGCAGTGCATTTATACATCGTTAGAGTCAATCACTTTACCTTTGGGTGGATTTTCCATTCTTGTCCTGGTTCTGTGGCCACGTAGGCAGAGCTTCACAAACACCTCGTTTCCTTGAACAAAACCAACACTGAGACCTGTGTTGTCTCACGGCAGCGCTGTTGACACATTTGAGTTTTAGGGAGAAAGCGGATTATTTACTCACCCGGCTTTCTTCACGTTTGGCGCTCAGATGCCGGGCACTTCGCAAAATAGACTGAGAACCGAGATGACGAAGCGGCACGTTCTTTCTTCGATTTGGACTTGTGTTGGGTAGACCGACTCGGATGCAAGCCCTTTGTGTGGCTTTTCAGTAACTCTGGCTGCTCGTGTCCCTTCGTGTGGTGCACAGTGTACTTCGCCATAGGTTAAGTTTATAGGTAAATTAATAACCCACAGCATCGGTGAGCAGGGAAACAAATGGGGTGTGTGATTGATGCTGCTTTCTTTCACAGGGCAGGAATTTGATGTGAGAGCCAAATGCGTTATCAATGCTACGGGACCTTTCACAGACACCGTGCGCAAAATGGATGATAAGAACGCCGCAGCTATCTGCCAGCCGAGCGCTGGTGTCCACATTGTGATGCCTGGTTATTACAGGTAACTGTGTGCCAACTCGGCACCCTTGCAAGGGGGACAGGAAATCGGCTGCATTTATTCTTTCAGCACACTTTTTTTTTTTTTTTTTAAAGCTTCTTCATTTATTTTTGAGAGAGAGAGAGTGAGAGTGAGAGAGCGAGAGCACGAGCTGGGAAGGGGCAGAGAGAGAGAGGGAGACACAGAATCCGAAGCAGGCTCCAGGCTCCGAGCTGCCAGCACAGAGCCCGATGCGGGGCTCGAACCCACAAACCGTGAGATCGTGACCTGAGCTGAATTCCAAAGCTTAACCAACTGAGCCACCCAGGTGCCCCTCAGCCCACTTTTCTTACTGCATGGTCTAGCTTCCCGTTCAGAATGAGGAGAAATAAGCAAAGGAACTCTTCCAAAACACAAAATACAGTCCAGACTTGGGAATTTCTTAGCTTTTACGGCAATACTCACTTCTAGGGGTTAATGATTTGGGATCTATTGTACTTTCTTCAGTGTACTCACCTTCAGAAAATCCGCCTTAGTATTTTTGAATGTTAATTAAAATATTAAGGGTAAATTTTGTAAAAAAAAAAAAAAAATTCCACGAAGGGCATATTTTAATTAAAACACTAAAAAAATAATTTTATAAATACTCAAATTGGCTTATGAAGAATCTGAACATGAGGACCTCTCGTGTACTCTTATGTTTATGACTTTTGAAATGCGTTGTGAAAACTGTCACAGCAAGTCAAATTGGATGTGATTTCTGATCTCTCATAATTGTCAGTGGAGAAATGGGTAGGGAGAGAGATGAAACAAAGATACCTATTCACTGAAGTTCATTGAACTTGACTGATGGGCACATTGCACTATTCTTTTTTATTATATTTTTGAAATTTTTAACAAATTAAAAAAGAAACATTTAGAGGGTTTTAGTTAAGAAATTAATTATAATTAGATCTCATGGACATTTCAAGACTTCTGTGGAAAAAAAATCATGTAACCATGACAAGAGTATGGAATATGTGTACCCTTTTTATCTCCATATGTGGTAAATCCAGTAGGCAAACTAGTAATTTTGTATGGAGTAATGATCTATGCTCCTGGTATTCACTATGATATTATCTATAGTTGAGAAATATTAGAAACTCCCTAAGTGCTAACCTTAATAGAATGGATAAGTTAATTGTGGCATATCTGCACAAGGGAATATTATATAGTCATTAAAAATTGTAATTATAAATAACTTTAATGTTTTAGGAAAACATTAACGATACCCTGTTAGTTTAGAATGAAGGATGTAAGATTAAATGTGTAATGTGATCTCAACACTGCGTAGAGAAAAAACACTACAAGGAAATACATCAAATACAAACGGTGATTATCTCTAGGTAATACGATTATGGGTAACAGTTAAAGGTGGTAATTTCTAGGTAACGTGGTTAGGATGAGAGTTATCTCTTCCATGTTGCAATACATTTCTGTAAAGTTATATCAGTCTTTTAATATTTGATTAAATGGATGAACAGAATCTGTATTTTGTTTAATATCTACATTCTCCTGGGATGCTATCCTGCTATGTTATGTGATGCTGC
This sequence comes from Felis catus, assembly GCF_018350175.1. Lineage (NCBI taxonomy): Eukaryota > Metazoa > Chordata > Mammalia > Carnivora > Felidae > Felis > Felis catus. The sequence goes on from NC_058375.1 coordinate 146,355,210, forward strand.
TGTTTCATCAGTTTTTCAATAACCAAATCTTCCCAAAAAGACTCCAGGATACACCTAATTTGTACCAAATTCACTTCTCCCAAGAAAAATATTACACTTCTATTAAAAAAAAATATGAAAGTCCATTTTTTATCCACCAACTTCCAAGATTTCTGTCTCATTTTTAAATGTCTATGTGTGATAAGTAGACCATCATTAGTATTTTAATTGAGGACTAAAGAAACCAAGGTGTTTCAGTCTTGATAATAAAACTTTATGTAGCAGTACTTAATAGAGTTTTAAAATCTGGAACCGGAGTTTTGTTAAATGCAAAGGAGAGAAGTAAATACATGTAAATATGCAAATGTTTCTTGTATATAGAGAAGTTTTCAACACTAGTTTCATTCATAATCATATGCATCTATTTTGTATTAGATTAAAAATATGCGAAGACAGCTAGTTTATAAGGGTTTTTTTGGAGGGTTTTTTTTCTTTAATATCTTTTAGGCTATGGATATAAGACCTACGCTACAGACACACATTTGCATATTTGTTTAGATCCTAGTAGATTCAATATATCCTCATGTGTTATTATGTTTCATGTTTTCTTCACTATTGTCCTGTGATGTCAGAGGATTCATTATTCCCTAATTTAATTCTGCCACTTAAGAGATATCATTTGGGGCAGGCCATTTGAATTTTGTAAACCTTAGTTTGCCCATCGTTAAAATGGGGAGCCAGGGGTAAATTAAGGTGATACCTTGATGTAGTACTTGATGTTCACCACTTTACCTCTTACAGACTATTTGGCCTTGGCAAGCTACTTCTTTCAGCTTCTGGTTCCTTATCTCAAGGTAGTACCTGATTTGTATACATTTTGACAATGATCCTGCGATCCTTTGTATCTATTTTGTTGACTGCTCTTCATGCAGTGTCTAATAGTGACCAGTAAATACTTCCTGAATGAATCCTACTAACTTTTTGGTGTTAACTTGACCAAATAGAGATTGTTGCTTTTTTTAAAGTTAAAATTCAATGTAACACCTATAAGGGATATTTTTGATATAGAAAAGTGAACCTATGAAAACAAAACATGATTCTTCATTTTATTGCTCTGATAACCCATGTATATAAAAATAAATGCGTTCAAGTAATCGCTGTAGAAAATAGAAAGACACAAAAGGAAAAGTGAGAGCCTCTCTCTTCTTCCTCATGCCCCCCTGCCTTATTCCCCATTTCAGTTGTTCTCTGGTAATCAGTAACACTTCCTAGGATTCCTTCTGTAAAACCGTGTGTTCGTACTTGCACAAACGTCTATCCTTTTAAACATTTTACATGAAAGAGGTAATGCTACACCATATAGTTCTGTACTAAACTTTATAATACGCTAATAACAGAGTAGATAGGTGCTTTTAAAGAAATATAAATATATGTCACCTGGATGTAATATTTTCAAAACAGGATGCCTTTCTTAATCCCCAGAATTTGTCATTAGCTTCAGGGCACCTCCCCATAAAGCGTGAAAGTGTGAGTTACAGCTGGGCCTGCTTCAGATGCAGTAAGTGATCTCATGCCACTTTGGGAGGAATTAACGTCCCCATTTTTAGCACCTTGAACTATAACCGCTATACCTCCTGTCAGAAACCTTCCGGGAGTGGTTTGCAGCCCAATTCCTGCTCAGGGTCTGCTGCAGATGAGCTCCTTAGTTTTGGATACTGGCCTGGATTAAGGGTTTATTCCCTTCTAGCCCTGACCTTCAGGTATCCCAGAGGGCTGGTTTTGCTCTCCATATCAATTCACTTTCTTGGGTGGGACTGGGAGATGTCAGACTGAAATGGCTGCCTGGGCTCATCAGTCAGTCACACTCAGTTATAGCTCGAGGGTTCCACTTGGCCCTCAGGGATGAGTCAGACCTCCTGGGGCTGCCCCATACACTGGGTGGTGGCACCGTAAGGTCTAACATTTCCACTAGAACCTGATCAGTTTAGATATGCAGTGAGTCCTGTAGCCACTGATTTGTTGAGTGTAGGCTGCTACATGTAAGGCAAGGACCATGTGTATGTCGTGTTGGGCTGTTTTGGGAATATCTTTATGGCATTTGTTAACCTTGTTATGACCCTCAAAGACATGTGCCATGGTAGCAGACTTTTTTGTTTGCATTATTTCAGTTTCCAAAAACCCAGAACACAGAAATCATTTAATTTTAAAGGTGCTGTTTAGTTTACATGAAGAACAAACCTGAAATTTCCATCAGAGTTGCAGTGAGATGCTCTTTTTAAAGCAGCCACAATGCACGATGACTTTACACACATGAAAATAATCATCTCCTCCTTCTACCTATAGGTGTTTTTTTACCCCTGACAAGAAGTCAGGTTTCTGGGGGGTGTTGTTGTGGTGGGGGTGGTTGTTGTTGTTTCTGTATTGCTGTGTGCGTACTGTTAGCTCTAACAATGGTTGCTAAGTAGTTAACAATAAATTGATTTCAGTTGAAATAAGGGTACTTGAGGAAGCCAGTGGTCTGCGTGAGAAAAATGTTCATTATGTTTAATCCTAGACGCACACGTAAATTAGCAGCGTGGTTTTCCTCCTGACGTCAGTGAATCAGATATATTGAGGAAAGACCTACGCGTCCCTGTCCCGTATAGACCATCACTACAGGTGCTCTCCATTTTCAAACTTTAGTGTGACCTTGCAGAATTAATCCTTCATAAGAAAACAAACGTTTCCCTAAGGGAGAGTATGAATTAGGTAATTTAGAACTGATGAAAGGTATTTCCAAGTGGATTCTTAAATTTTTATACCATTCATTACTAGCTTTGTCTTCCCTCTGTGCTTGTTAATTTTATGTTTGACACATATGTCTTCACTTAAGCAGTTGATTCTCTACAGGATCCAGTTATGCGTGTGTTGGTAACCATCACCTTCACCCTTTAAACTGCTTTTATTGCATTGGAAGGTTTTAAAGGATTCAGTAGTTGTGCTTTCCTAATAGCATTTCATGTCTAGGTTGTTGAATATAATAATTTTATGCAAAATTTTGTCGGGTTTATTGAGTTACTTAAGTACCTCATATGATATCTGTTCTATAAAATGATCATGCATAAAATATACAAACATATAATTTGTTCCTTAAATGTGAGGAGATGCAGTTTATTCTTTTGTTTCAACATGGTACTGTTTATCAGATTGAAAGCTTGAACTCTGAATGAGTTAATTCCCAGCCCCAAAGTGACTGATTTAATGTAAGGGCATATTAACCCAGGATCAAATCAGTTGCTTACAAACTACGTAATTAACTAGTGTCTTTTAAGATTTTTTTTTAAGAGAGTCTTAGGAGAAACACAAAGAAAAAAATATGAAATATTCGATACTTACAGTTTTCAATATATAAAAATAAAAGTAAAATTATTTCCTTCAACCCTGAATGAAGATGAAATCTTAGCTGAAGGTTTAAATGATTGACCCACTTCTGTGATGCATTTTGCGTATGTTAAGTAGGACTGTGGCCCACTCTCTCCATGTCTCTCAAGGATCCTGTAGACAGTGGTTCTTTCTACAAAGGCTCTGTAGAAATGGCAGCATTTCCGGTACTCAGTCACGGCTCAGTCAGTTAAGCATCTGACTTCAGCATCTGACTTAAGCATCTGACTTCACCAACCCACGGTTGGTGAGTTCGAGCCCCATGTCGGGCCCTGTGCTGACAGCTCAGAGCCTGGAGCCTGCTTTGGATTCTGTGTCTCCCCCTCTCTCTGCCCCTCCCCTGCATGCTTGCTCTCTCTCCCTCACAAAAAATAAACATTAAAAAAAAAAAAAAAAGAAATGGCAGCATTTCATGGGACTCATGGGTCTTTGCAACAAAAGCCTTACACTCTTTGTGGTTTACATAAAGAAGATGCATATGCTAAGCTGACTATAGATTTCTTTTTTTTTTTTTCAAGTAATTTTGTAGCTCTTTTTTTTTTTTTTTGAACAAGTTGTATGCCCAACATGAGGTTTAACTAAAGACCCCAAGATCAAGAGTCACGTGCTCTACTCACTGAGCCAGCCAGGTATCCCTAGATTTCTTTTTCATGAAATAAATTATTGATGTTTACTTTTAAGCACTTGTTAGGCCCTCACCCTTATACAATTGAATCAATATGAGTTTTTTTTTAAGTTTTTTCAGAGGAATGATAAACATAAAAAGTTTACGCTTTTTTAAAATTTACGGGTATAGGAGGGACTTCTTGAAATTTATTTAAACCAAATGGAATTGTGTTTTCTATTTAAGAAATTTCATTAATAGAAGCTGAAAATGCCTTTAACATTGGTTTGCTATGAGAATTCAGTCAGACTGAAACAGCTCTCTGAAGATTGGTAGGGCCTAACTGTTTGAACATGACACTTTAAGATCATCCCGCCCCTTTTTCAACTTCTCCAAATTTCTTTGAATGGTTCATGAATGCATGAAAACAATAGTTTCTGGTTTAATGAGACAACTGGACAGGTTTTGTTAATATTTCTAGTTGCTTATTATTTCTGGTGTGTTTTATAATTTGGTTTTAAAATATTAAGTATGTGTTAGTGAAAACTATTGACTCATTATTTGGGAAGATTTTATGTAATCTGTCAAAAGAGGCATCTTCGAACCTTGATTTAATAGCATGATACATTAGCCTCCTATGTCTGTTTAAAGATTGTTGTTGCTAAGATATTCCTCTCCCTTTTTTGACCTTGCCCTCATTCACTGTTATTTATGTAATAGTAGAAAACCCAGCCCTTTTCTCATTGATGCACTTCTTGAGATTTCTATAAAATTGAAGTAAAGTAAGAAATTTCATATTTGGTGAAGTGGTGTAAGTTCATCTAGGTACAAAGAAGTAAAGAACTTTTCTGATCACATTTTAGTTGCTAGAAACTTAGAGCCTTCACTTTTCTCACGTACTTCTGAGACCTTCCACTGAAAGATGCGTCAAATGTCAAATGTCCAAGGAAAATACTTTTCATTGACTTGAAAAAAGGTTGAAGAGCAATCCTTAATTCACCATCACAAAAAGAATTATAGACACTTATCCCCGCTGAGATTATCTGATGTGAATGGTCCAAAGAATATAAAAACCCAAACAATTGGAAAATGAAGTCCACTTTCTTAATTAACCTTGCGTTGTTGAGATGGGGAGGGCTGGTTGCGCTGTGAGTTTTATTATCACACGTGCTCCCTTCTTTTTCTGTTACCAATATTATTTTTTTTTTCTTTTAGGAATTTCTAGGCTAGAGTATTGGCAGTTAAAGTAATAGTTCATGTGTTTCTTGTTTGCTTCTATGAGAATTAGTGAATAAAGTAGTTTTTAAGACTGCAGATTAAGGATTAAACTTCTGCTAATTTCAGAAATATGTAACCCTTCTTTTTACATCAGCCCAGAGAGCATGGGACTGCTTGACCCAGCAACCAGCGATGGGCGAGTAATTTTCTTCTTACCCTGGCAAAAGATGACAATAGCAGGCACTACCGACACTCCAACGGATATTACACACCATCCCATCCCTTCGGAAGAAGATATCAATTTCATTTTGAACGAAGTGCGTAACTACCTGAGTTGTGATGTTGAAGGTAACTTATGCATTCCTTTGAGTTTGTTTTCCTTCTTTTCTTATCTCCCGGCCCATCCCAGCTCTTACTGGTAACTGCCACATCTAAGGTCTGAGTCCTCTTCACACCTGACTCTTCTGTACTGATCACTTCTTCTGGAAGATTTATGGGGACCAAATTATACCACAATGCGAAGCAGCTGCTTGGTCCCCCCCTGCTTTCTACATCCACACGAACCTCATGCAGTCATTTTCTGACCATCTCTAATGGTTGTACACAAGCCATACGTGAGCTCTAAACACTCGTGCTCTCTGAGAAGAGCATGAAATGTTTGCATTGCAATTTAATTTCTAGAGTTCAGGAAGATCTGATTTACAGATACAGGATATCCTTAGGAAATAATTAGTCAAAAAATGAGAGGATAGAGCTATATAATCTGGAGCTTCGTGAGCTTTTCTATATGAAAAGTAGTGTTGACAGTGGATTTAACTAAGTAGGAGAGGTATGCTTTTTTATTTTTTTAATTTATTTTTTAATTTTTTTAAATGTGTATTTATTTTTGAGAGAGAGAGAGACAGATGTGAGCAGGGGAGGGGCAGAGAGAGAGAGGGAGACACAAGAATCCAAGGCAGGCTCCAGGCTCTGAGCTGTCAGCACAGAGCCCGATGCAGGGCTCGAACTCACAGACCGTGGGATCACGACCTGAGGAGAATTTGGAAGATTAACTGACTGAGCCACCCAGGTGCCCCAGTATGCTTGTTTTTAATTGAAAGAGCCAAAGTTAACTTCTTTTTCATGCTAACCAGGGCATACTTACTTTTAGTTTGGATGTTAATAGTATTTTCTCCACTGCATATATATAATGAATATGTTTTATCCCAGCTAGTTCCTGAAGTTTCCTAACATTGTCCTTCTCTATTTCCTATCTCAGTTAATAGCCTTATCATCCAGTCACCCAAGCCAGAAATAGCATGCTGGCCTTTTTTTTTTTTTAATAGTCTTAATTTATTTTAAATGCTTATTTATTTTGAGAGAGAGCAAGGGAGAGGCAGAGAGAGAGGAGAGAGAGAATCCCAAGCAGCAGGCTCCACCCTGTCAGCACAGATCCCAATGCAGGGCCTCAACTCACCAACCGTGAGATCATGACCTTAGCCAAAATCAAGAGTTGGACACTTAACGGACTGAGCCACCCAGGCAGCCCTCTCATCTTCGGGGATCCTTCTCTTTGCGCATTCAGTCCAGTTCCTATCTGTGCTCACTCTGCCGTACCCTGTAAATCCCCTCTCACTTCATTGTCCTGGTCACGCCTATGTCACTTCTCACTCAAGCAGCTGCACTGGCCTTCTAACTGGCTTCCCAAGGTCAGGTCCCCGTTCCCACCCTGTCTCACCCTTCCATCAGCACCCTCTTTCTGAAACACCATTCTCACCATCACTTCCCTGCTCAAAAACATCCCTTGGATGTTCCTCATTGACTTTCAGAGAAATTCTAAACTATCTGGCTTGGCTCTAAACTATCTCTAAGGCTCTCCACAACTTGTCTTTGCAGGTTTATATTCAGTACTCCACCTTTGTGCCTTCTGTGGTCTTATCACCTCCAAATCAGTTCGTGCACTTTGCAACCTCATGCTTTGTTTAGGATGAAACCTTGCTCTGGGATGCCCTTTCCCCCACCTTCTCATTTTGACAAAATACTATTTCCACTTTGGAAACCACCAAACTTTTGTAGAACGGTGGTCTAGTATATCACAATGTTATATATAGGCGGGAGTCTAAGGTGTATTCTCACTTGCAGTTCCTGGAGGGTAAAGATTCTTTATTCAGCCACAAAGCTTGTTGTCTATCTGGTATGCCCCTCAATACGGGGTTGAAATGAAATAAATTAGTAATAGGTGTTTTCAGGGTTTTTGATGCTGGTAGCAGTTTGAAAATCCTTTTATATTAAGGTAGAAATTTTTAGATTTTGAAAAATATATAGTCTTCATCTTTTTGTGTCAGGAATCTTCTATAATGTTGGCTTCAGTGGAGGACATACAAAGCCACAATTTTCTTCTTGATGTGCCTCACTAAAGTCCATGAATCCTTTTTCCCCAAAGGATTTTTTATCATCATGTGATCACACATTTATAAACAAGCAAACTTCCTTAAAAAAAAAAAAAATGTTCAGGGGACTCTCCTGATTTAATTGAATGATCCATATTGTATAGAGGTAGTTTCTTCTGATTTCAAGTAATGGATACAATTTAATTTTGAATGACGTCTCTTTGGGATCTACAATAATGATACAGGTGTATTACACACTCATAACTGAAATTTGTGTGACTAATGTCTGTATTCTCACACACTCATATACACGCACACAGTTATTTGGGAAATGGTCATGCCTTATTTAATACCCATATTTAAGTATTCAAAATGCAATGTAATTTTAGCTAGATACTTTCTGTTGAAATCTAGGAGGACTTTCATCTGGATATGATTGTATTTTTTTTTTTAATGTTTATTCATTTTTGAAAGACAGACACAGAGCATGAGCAGGGTAGGAGCAGAGAGAGAGGGAAACACAGAATCTGGGGCAGGCTCCAGGCTCTGAACTGTCAGCACAGAGCCCAAGGCGGGGCTCTAATTCACAAACCGTAAGATCTTGACCTGAGCCGAAGTCAAGACGCTTAACCAACTGAGCCATCCAGGTGCCTCTGTATATGATTGTATTTTAATGTATAAATGATTATTGTTAATGAATCCTGCTACATTTTCATTCACCTGAGTACCATATTAGCTAAAAGTGGATTGATATTGGGCCCTAAGAGCAGGAAGTTTGGGTTGTTGGAGCAAGAAATAAAATTAATTCAAGAGCAGAGAGCTCTTTGTTGACAGTTTCCAGCTTCTTAAAGTTCAAATGCAGTAAGATGAGAAATCTAACTGCTTATATGTGCTGTGAGGCTGGATATACTGGAAACAGGTGCAGGTTCCAAAAGGCCGCTGTGCCCGTTTTGTAGGTGGGGATTTCCACCAGTGAAATGAGCCTTTGGGCTGTAGCAGAGACTGAATCGTGTACCCCCTCCACCCCCCACTTTCTTCTGTGAATGGACTGAGGACTTAGCAATACCTGCCGGGGCTTGGTTGGTCTGTAACTTCTTGTCACTTAGCATGCCTTTTGTTAGTCAGGTTACTTGGTAAAAGTAACAGAGAGGGTTTTTTTTTTTGCCAGTTGTGATTTTTGGTAAAAGTGGCTGAAATTAATATCTAAACGGTGTACATCCGGCCTTTTCTTCTAGCAGCCTGGGGACTCTTGAGATTAAAAATTCTCTAAGCAGCAAATACCTGGTGTGAAAGCAAAGGTGACAGCCGTTTCACATACTTCATTTATTTCCCTGTGCACACCATCTATCACACCTTTCCGACTTACCAACTTATTCTTTTTAAAACAATTAATTCATGATGATTCCTTATAGTTTGTTTTCATCTTTGTTTCTAGTTGACCGAAGGTCTCGTATGTGAGGCGTTACCCTCAGTCTGGATAGAACGCAGTTTGCTAATATATGTCTATGTCTTAAAGTGGAGACGTTCAAGTTTGTTATTTTTTCCAAGGAATTCTGGTGCAATTCGATATCTCTTCCATCCTGATGAGATGGAAGAGAGAAACTCAGCTTCAGACACTGCCCAGTTACCTGGCCACAGGCTGGTGCTGTGCACGTATTTTGATCTCCCCGTTTGTCTGTAATGGGTAATGCATGCTTTATTTTTTAAAACCCTACAATTCCTGAGCACTTTTCTATATGCAAGACACTCTACTGAGCACGTCGCCCTCATTTTTTCTTTGGTTCCTCATGACAACCTTACGAGATGTACCCTGCAGTTCCTATTTTACAGATGCAGAAACCGAGGCCCCATGACTTGAGGCTTCCTAGCCCCCAGTTTGTTCGTGTTGGAGCCACGATGAGGCCAAGTCAGTCCAGCTGTAATACTTGCACTGCTAAGTACCGCACGGTACTCTCGCTGGTAGTCCCGGGTTTTATGATGTGGTATTATATCCACCAGGGAGTGGATTAAGTCTCTCAATTCATTTCCTGGAAGCTGCTAGACACTTGCAGAATGATAATGACCTTTGCTCTAGACTGGCCTTATTTGGATCTGAATGTTAAGCCAGAAGAGGTGTCATATCTCATAACTAATCCCTTGGGCCAAGCGGTCTTCTCTACAGACCTAAAAAATAAAAAGTTTGTTTAGATCCTAGAGCCGTGGTTGTGACATGTTTTGCAGTCGCCAGGGTTGACATAATCGGCTTAAAAGGATTTATTAAATGGATGAATAAGTAAAATTCTGACAACGGTTTCCGAGCCTCCCCAAATGGCTATATCCTTAAGGAAGGGGGAAAAAAAAGTGTCAAATCTTAACACTCCGTGCTGTTCTCAGCAGCTGCCACATTTCTGCAAAACCCGTCGCAACAATTCTGAAAAGCATTTTGCCTGTTGGGAATAAGACCATGTCTTCTTTTACGATTTCGAAAGCTTTCCATTCACAGGCTGAATTTTCTAGATGACTTGTTTGTTCTTTTCTGAAATGGGGCATTGACAGTTGTGCGGTGCCTAGCGGGGTTAGGAAGAAAAACGATCTTTTGAAAAATGTATCATTAAGTCTGCCGTGTAGAGGTTAATCAGAAGGATGCAGTGGGGGAACCAAGCTCTGACTCAAAGGGATCGAGCGAGACAGAAGATTTGCCGAGCGCTTTATTCACGTAGTCTTTCTGGAGTGCTCCTTCAGGCAGCGTCTTTAGTTGTACACAGGTTCCCACACACGTAATTAGTAGTGTTTATAGATTGCCGGTTATTCAATTAACAACCAAGCTGGCCGTATCAACTCGCTGCAGACCTGCCTTTTCACTGCCAGAGATTGTACCAGGGTTATCAACTTACACAGGCTTGGACGTCTTCCAGCTGTTTAATTATAGTGTCACACGCTTTGCTTTTTCTAGTTTCATTAGTTTATAAATGTAATATGGTATCTTATTTCTGTGATTAACACTTCATTTCAGCAGGTTAAACATGCTGGTAGAGACGTATTGATTTCTGACACTATTTCCCCTGTGTTCATTTAGATATTTTCACATGCTTTTTATTGATTCTTTTGGAAAGCGGCAAACATGAGAAAGAACGCCCCAGAACGTGTGGCTAAATAACTCACGTGAAGCAAAACCACACATTTAGCTCTTAATGGTCACATCCTGTGGGCTTCATTGTCTATTAATTTTTAAAACAAACCCTTGTCTTGCCAAGGTTTTAAGAGTAAAAATATTCATTATAATTTGAAACAATTACACAGCACTTAGTCGTTTCAGCCAGCTGTGAAAAATGTCTATTTAACTTTATTACTGAGAGTTTACTCTTTATATATTATACATGCTAAAACCTGCATTGGGATTGCAATAAAAATAATTCTCAAACACGATGGTAAAAGGACTATTTTATTTTGACAACACCTTTTTTGAAAATAGTGCCAAGTACTTTTATACACCGTGGAGGTACGTGGGTTTTGTAACATCTGGGCATTTGGCACTTAAAAAATCAACCGAGTGCCATCTGGGTGAATCGGTCTAACAAGTGGTGTTTAATGAGGACTTTTCCCAACTTTAACAGTAGTGTTGTTTCCTGTCATCTTGTTTTATTAAAGCACTCATTTATGTTAAAAGAGACTACCCGATTGTTTAAATATATAGTCATTAGGTACTTTATTTACAGCCTGGGATATTGGCTCCGAGGCCCAAATGTATTATTTCTTTTGATTTTTGTAACGTCACCTGTTCTTGCTTGACATGAGAAGTTCAGAATGTTTTAATATGCCGTTTCATATTTATTGATCACTATACGTGACCCATACTTGATGGAGTATTTGGGGTGCTGGGAAATATTAGAATTGACATTGCTGAAGACTTTCAACCTGGTGGTAAAATGAAACAGTAATGAAATATGGTCTAGCTATCCTGGTAGTAGGAGAACCAAAAAAAAATCAAGATGAATTTTTGAGCTCTGACGCATAAAGGCCTTGGTTTGAGTTACCCTCTTCACATATCATACCTTGGAGAATTTAAAGTAGGGTGATATCCACTACTTACTCTTGGCTGCAACCTGAATGACAGAAAGGATTTCTGGGTAAGAACGTGAGGGTAGGAATGCTTAATTTAGTAAAAGTATTTTTCATTTCTCATTAACTCATGAAATGAATAGGAGAGAAGGATACTCTGAAAGGATAAACGTGGAACATGTTGGGACAGTAAAGTATTTGCAGGGAAAGCACACTATTATAGCAGATTGTATTCTCCTGAGCCAAGGAAATGCAGTCACATTTCACCGAAAGGATGATCAATTAGAGTTGTGGGCAAGGTGGCCCTGTGGAAGGTCCCCAGCTTCATGATCTCCCAGGACCAGGCTGAGATCTACTTATTACTTGGGGATTTTTATTCTAGAGCTGCCTTGTGTAATGGCATGGCCTGTGCATATGCATATCATGTGGAAATTTCATTTTTAATTAGTTAAAATTAAAGAAAATTTGAAATTCAGTTCCTCAGTCACACGAGCCACATTTCAGGTGCTTAATAGCCTCATGCAGCTGGTGGCTAGCGAATTGGACCTTGTGGATAGAGGACCTTTCCAGCACTGCAGAAAGTCTAAGGAACAGTGCTGCTGTACAGAATCTAGAAGTATTTATATACACTTTTAGAGAAGGAAATACTCGATTTAAGAGAGTTGCTGAGTCTGTATTTTTTTGTTATATAAAATAAATTTATTATCTTGTTAAAAAAAAAAAAAAAAACAAACCCAAAAAACCTCCAGCAGCAAGAAGGCTCAAGAGGTGATGAACTCAGTGATTCTGCGATGTCTAAGGCACGGGGCCCTTATTTCTCTTCACCCTCCCACCCTCCAAGTTGGCTTTATGCTGCGGTTGTTTCCTCTATGGTTACAATATGGCTGTAGCAGTTTCAGGAAGAATTAAAAGGTATCTTAACGATTCTCTATTCTGTCTACTGCTTGTGAATCTCTTTCATCAGACAACTTTAATTAGGGTTTGTTTAACAAAGTGCAAGGTTTCCACTGTGGGTGAATAGGTGATAAGGAGAGAAATATGTTAGTTCAGTTGGTTGCTGTCTTTTATACAAGAGGTTAGAATTCATGTTTTGTGTGTTTAACTATGCTCTGCCCTATGGACATAGATTATACCGATGTCCCTGACCAGTCATTACTTAATTCCAGTGGTGGAGAGGTACAACCACTTTATCCTTCAGCAGGAAATAGCATTTTGCATAATCCACAAAAATCATTAAATCTTAAGTTTGGGAGAAAACTTGGGGCACCTGGGTGGCTTAGTCAGTTGAACATCTGACTTTGGTTCATGCCATGATCTCACAGTTTGTGGGTTCGAGCCCCACGTTGGTCTCTGTGCTGATGGCTTGGAGCCTGGAGCCTGCTTCGGATTCTGTGTCTCCCTCTCTCTCTGCCCCTCCCTGCCTTTCTCTCCCTCTCTCAAAACTAAATAAACATTACAAAAATTAAAAAAAAATAAAATAAAAAGCTTGGGAGAAAACTGATAGATAGCCTGATCCAACCACTCTCTGGTCTAATACTGTAAAAATCCTGCAGACCATAAAGACTGATTCATATTTTAAATATGATTTAAAATTTGATTATTTATCTTACATGTATCTTTTAAAATAAACTTAATCCTGGGGCGCCTAGGTGGCTCAATCAGTTAAGCATCTGACTTCGGCTTGGGTCATGATCTCAAGGTTTGTGGGTTTGAGCCTCGCGTCAGGCTCTGTGCTGACAACTCAGAGCCTGGAGCCTGCTTTCGATTCTGTGTCTCCCTCTCTCTCTGCCCCTCCCCCACTCTCCCTCTGTCTCTCTCTCTCCTTCAAAAATAAACGTTAAAAAAATCTTTTTAAATCAATTTAATCCCAACTTTATCTGATATAAGTCTGAGGTTAAAAAGCTGAACGCTAAGATATAAAGTAAATTAAGTTTCCTAACACATTATGAACTCTTTTGGTGGTGTTTTCTTTTTTTGAGTATCAACATCAAGAGTAAGGATTAAAAATGATGTCAGTATACACATTGTTTTATTTAATATTCCTCTATGAATGAAAACCTTGGATATTTTAGTTTGGCCTTTTTGTTTTCAACAACGCAATTTTACAGATGTGTTTTCCTGGCTGACATACCAGAAAAGGCAAAGAAAAAAAAAAAAGGTAAAGCATTTGCACAAAGAAGATTTGCATATGTTACAGATTTACTCTAGAGAGTCTCATTTTCCATCAAATAATTTTAAAACCAGTCAGAGGACTTTAAAAGTTGGAGCCAAATTCCTGATCAGTGTGGCTACCTAAGGAATTTCACAGACACACGCTGCAGACTTTGTGGTGACCACAGTGACGTTGTATGTGGTTGGCTAAGGTTTATTTTTGACTCAGAGGGCTATTTGAACTCTAATGGAAAATAGCGGTAATTTCCTAGTTAGGGTTTTTGTAAAGATTAAAACATTGCATGATTTGTGTTGAGGTTACACAAGACTTTTGTGGAATTGCGTGAAGCAAGAATTAACCCTCATTCCATGGAAGCCATCAGGATTAAACCTAATGAAGAAATTACACATATCAGAGGAGCAGGTTTAGAAATGGAATCCCAGCATTCAGACTCCCTTAGGTCTCCAGTTAACAAGACTGGAAGCCTTGGGCTTTCTGCATCAGTATGTATGTATGTATGTATGTATGTATGTATGTATGTATGATGTTTCTTCTTTCTTTCGCATCCCATGTTTAGCTATGGATTTGATTAACCACCACTGTAGACGTGTGCGGGTGCCTCTTCTTTCAGATTATAGTCGTGTTAAGATTGTGACCCTCAAAAAATAAAAAAAATGAAATAAAAAAAAAAAAGAGAGTGTGGCCCTCAAGGAGCTGTATTAAATCATGCCAAATTTACCTAGTTGAATTTGTCTTTACCAGAAATCTGTTTTTTCCATTTGAGATAAACATGGAGGGATTATCTATCATTCAGTATAACTTGTTTTTAATTTTTTTAATGTTTATTCTTGAGAGAGAGAGAGAGAGGAGGGGCAGAGAGAGAGAGGGAGACACAGAATCCAAAGCAGGCTCTAGGCTCCGAGCTGTCAGCACAGAGCCTGATGGAGGGCTTGAACTCTTGGACTGTGAGATCATGACCTGAGCCGAAGTTGGACTCTTAACTGACTGAGCCACCCAGTCACTGAGTGAGTCACCCAGTTGCCACTCAGTAGAACTTGTTTTTAGGGTCTTTCTCTTTTACTTGGTTAGGCACTTTGTAAATAATAATAATAATAATAATAATAATAATAATAATAAAATAATAATTAGACTATTCCAATCATTTCAAGGAGTCTTTGTAGCTCTTTACATAAAGAGTCTGCTGGATATTTTCTAAATACTTTTCAGGTAGTGCTGTGTATAAACACAGGAGGTTCACTGTACAAGGGCACGCTACTAAGCATTGAGTGGGATCTAAAATCACACTGTCCAGTGCTCATAAAAATGTGCTCCCCTGAATGAGAGATTTTAATTTGAACTAAGGTTGGGGATGGCATGGGCTGTAAGGGCCCTGAGACTTCTGTATTATATGTAAAATTCTGTCTTAATCTTCTGAGACTTGAAGTTTGTCAATTTTTCCTTTTGTCTTGATTTTTTTTAAAAATTATGATTAAATATATATATATATATATTACAAAATTTGTCAGTTTGACCATTTTTAAGTATACGGTTCTGTGGCATTAAATATATGCATCTTTTTGTGCAGTTATCACCATCATCAGTCTCCAGAACTTTTTTTATCCTCCCTAACTCTGTACCCATTAAACGTTCACTCCCCATATACCACCTCCCCACCCCCTGCTAATCACCATTCTACTTACTGTCTGTATGAGTTTAACTACTCTAGGTATCTCATATGAATGGAAGCATACAATATTTGTTCTTTTGTGAATGACTTATTATACTTAGCATGTCTTCAAGGTAGCATGTGTCAGGATTTCCTTACTTTTTAAAGCTTAATAATATTGCATTGCATGTCCAGACCACATGTTATTAGCATTTTTTAAGTGCTTACTTACTTTTGAGAGAGGGAGAGAGAGAGTGGGTGCACAAATGGGGTTGGGGCAGAGAGAGAGGGGTATAGAGTTTCTGAAGTGGGCTCTGTGCTGACAGCAGTTTCTGATGTGGGGCTCGAACTCACGAACCATAAGATCATGACCTGAACTGAAGTTGGACACTTAACCAGCTGAGCCACCCAGGTGCCCCTAGACCACATGTTATTTATCCATTCATCTATTAGTGGTCACTTGGGTTACTTCCATATTTCGATAATTATGAATGATGCTGCTATGAATGTGGAGGTGTACAAATTTTCCCTGCTTTCAGTTCCCTGGGGTATGTATGTTCCCAGAATTATAATTGCTAGATCATGTGGTGATTGTATGTTGAACTTTTTGAGGAAATGCCATGCACTTACTCTTAGCTGACTGCAGCATCTTACCTTCTCATCGGCAATGCCCAAGGCTATCCCACTTTCTCCCACAATTCTCGCCAACATTTGTTATTTTCTGTTTTTTGTGATTGGTTACAATAGCCATCCCCATGGACGTGAAGTTGTGTCTCCTTGTGGTTTTCATTTGCATTTCTAGTGGTTGGTGATGTTGAGCATCATTTTATGTGTTCCTTGGCCAGTTGGAGATCTTTGGAGAAATATGTTTGAAAATTCTTTGCCCAGATTTCATCACATTGTCTTTTTTAGTTATTGAGTTTTAAGAGTTCTTATATATTCTGATTACTAACACCTTGACAGAGATAGAATTTACAATTTTTTTTTCCGATTACATGGGTTACCCTTTCATTCTGTTGATAATGTGTTTTGATGCACAAAAGCTTTTAATTTTGAGAAATCTGTTTTATCTCTCTCTTTTATTTTGTTTTTTAGCCTGTGCCTTTGGGATCATATACAAGAAATCATTGCCAAGCTCCCTGTCATGTAGACCTGTATATATATATTTTTCTAAATGCTGTATCGTTCTAGCTTTTATGTATAGATCTTAGATCCATTTTGAGCTTACCCTTCTGCATGTGGATACCCAGTTTTCCCATTGTCTTGATGTTTGAAAGTCAACTTTTCAATAGCTAGGAATTAGATGAAGGAGGTAACACCTGATCCCAAGTCATGGTAGAAGTAAAATTGCACTTACTCTTCTTAAAGCATTTTTGTTGTTGTTGTTGTTGTTGTTGTTAAGTTTATTTATTATTTTGAGAGAGAGAGAGAGAGCGGGGAAGGGGCAGAGAGAATGGGAGAGAGAGAATCCTAAGCAGACTCCTCACTGTTAGTGCAGAGCCCAATGGGGGGCTCAATACGGTGGCTCAATGTGATACCATGAATCATTAGATCGTTGGGAGAGAGAGAGAGAGAGAGAGAGAGAGAGAGAGAGAGAGGAAGGGGCAGAGAGAATGGAAGAGAGAGAATCCCAAGCAGACTCTGCACTGTTAGTGCAGAGCCCAATGGGGGGCTCAATATGGTGGCTCGATGTGATCCAATGAACCTTGAGATCATGACCTGAGCCAAAACCAAGAGTCAGACACTTAATCAACTGAGCCACCCAGGAACCTCCACCACCCCCCCCCCCCACACTTACTCTTCCATTATCCAGGAATAATTTAACTGGTTTATGAAAGTAAGTGCAAAAGGACCAGGTAAGCATTCACTCCCTCATAGTGTGTATCATTTGGCAGCTGTTGGACTGGTACATGAGGTCATCTCCTTGATGTGTAGAGTGGAGAAGAAAGGGGCTAAGCCATTCCTAAAGCTGATCTGGGTAAAGAAGAGTGGATTCTGAAAACTCTGCCCTTGGGTCTCTGCCCATGCCCCTCCCGGTGCATGAGAACCACAACTAGGCTACTCTCCTTAGCCATCTTTAAGTTCAGTAATGAGTGCTCTGCAACAGCTGTCTAATTCTATTGTAAATTCCATGAATTCTTGGTACAGAGTGGTGATTGTATTTTGATAGAGACGGTAAGAGAAATTCCATGGTATCTTGAATATTTAAAGACCTTCCATACACTGTAACACAAATATTGCGTGCCTATACTGGGAGGAGCCAGTATACCTGTTTTTGTGACAGTTAAAAAGATAATGGGATGAGAGAAGAAAAAGGGCATGAAGACTGTCAAAAGTTGAAAGATGGTGGGTACACTTAGTGGGTAAGAATATGAACTTTATAATCGGGAAGAACTGGGTTCTGATGTTCTACCATTTATAAAATGTTTGCTTTGGGCTAGTTAAACTTTTTCAGGTTCTTTTTTTGTTTGTTTTGTTTTTTGTTTTTCTCATCTGTATGGTGAGAATAATAATAACTGATGTTATGGGTCTTTGTGAGATGGAATGAAATGAAAAGTACGTATCAAGTGCTTTGACAAGGCTAAGCCTACTCTAAATGTTCAATAAGAAGTTAGCATTGATGAGGGGAGATAATACCCTGTTACAGGCTTGTTTGTTTACTAAGGACCTTTGTCCTGATTTTGTCCCCCCTCCGTCTGCCCCCCCCCCCCAGTGATTTTCAGGTTCTTCGCTTTTTTTCATGGAGATTATCTTTGTCACAAAATAATTCTTCAAGTTTTTGCCGTACTTATCCACTCACTCAGTTGTTATCTTTAAGGGCTTCTTCTCCCTTTCAAAGTGTATATCCCTGTGTTCCTTTTACTGAATCCTGCCCTGCTTATTAACTATGCCATAGCTTTGTTGAGCTATCTTTGAGGAATCCTATCAACCTTTACCATTGATTCTTCCCAGTGAGAAGAGGGGATGTCCTGGCAGCATGGAGTGGTATCCGTCCCCTTGTCACAGATCCCAAGTCTGCAGACACTCAGTCCATCTCCAGAAATCATGTTGTGGATATCAGTGAGAGCGGCCTGATCACTATAGCAGGTATGGGATATTACCTTTGTTTGGGATGTGCTTCAGATAGGATTGCGAGTTAAATTGTCACACCAGAATCTCCCTTGATGCTAATGAACAGGGATATATATATATATATATATATATATATATATATATATATATATTTTATGATTCTGAGTAAAGTCTTACACATTGCTGTGCCATATTGGTTATAAACAACAGGTGAATCTTGGTGGTAATAAGTTGGTAAATGGGTAAGTCTGAGGAAAATAAGGGGTGGTAGCCTAATGAATTCTTCATCGAATTATGTAGGTGGGAAGTGGACAACGTATCGCTCTATGGCAGAAGATACCATAAATGCTGCTATCAAGACTCACAATCTGAAAGCAGGGCCAAGCAGAACGGTTGGGCTTTTCCTTCAAGGAGGCAAAGATTGGAGCCCCACACTCTATATTCGGCTTGTCCAGGATTACGGCCTTGAAAGTGAGGTGGGTGTGCATCGTCCTACCCTTTACCTGCGCTCACCGTTGCCACTAACAGAACTGGCAACCAGGAGGCCTCCCGGATTTAGAATTTCCTTTTGCTGGGTCTGTTTCCATCTGCGTAACGATGGAAGTGAACTAAGGAAAAGAGCTGAAAAGGCAGTGCCCATACGAGTTTCTATTTTAAAATCCGGAGTTTCTTTGGTTTGTTCTCCACAGACAGAGCCTCCCACATTTTTCTGTCTCGAGCCTGAGGAAGGCGGTTCTTCACAAGTGATATTGCGGGCAGAGTGAAGCCGAAGCTTCATCCGTCACTGATACAGTGATACATGTGTGGCAGAGTTAGTGCTGGCCTAAGCATTCAGAGCCCAAGTGGTTTCCTCCCACAAAATCAAAACCTAATACCCTCCTGGAACTATTAGTTACCGGCTGTGAAAAACTGACAGGATAAGAGTGTGCAGTTTTTGCTCTGTGCCGAGAAGTATTGGTATTCAAGGTACCCGCCTGTTGGGGTTTTGTTTCCCTAGGTTGCACAGCATCTGGCCGCCACCTATGGGGACAAGGCTTTTGAGGTGGCCAAAATGGCAAGTGTAACCGGAAAAAGGTGGCCTATAGTGGGAGTGCGTCTTGTGTCAGAATTTCCATACATTGAAGCAGAGGTACGTGAATGGCCGTGTGGGAATTTCTGGTCTGCCCTGGGATCCCCCTCACCTGCTCATTTTCCATCTCCTTTAAAACTTCTGTGTAGCTACGTTTCAATGCCCACTTGCCAGCCCAAACCGTTATAGCGACATGTCTGCCCGGCACAGATCCTTTCGTTTATAAACTTAAATTCTGAACTGATACTGAAATGGTAACAATCAAAAGAATAATAGACAACACGGTATGGATTTGTTCCTCCTCCACAGACCCATCCCACCCGAGCCTTCTTACTTCACAGCTGTTTGCCCCATCTGTAAATCTGTAACTCTTCGAGTTGTTTCCACTCGTGTGCTGCCTGATGACATATCCTGATATGGCCCTTCACTTCTCAAAGATTGAAGCTTTGTTTCTCATCAGGTTTTCACATTTTGTGAAGCCAGAGGCCGCGCCTTATTTATGATTCATTGTACTTTAAAACATGAATGTCCAGTAAGCCTTTGCTTGTTGATTGGATGCAGGCCTTCCATCATCTGCATACCCTGAGACAGAAAACTTTGGGCAGCTAAGGAGAGGAGACCGTACTGTTTAATATTCTTTGCCTTGCTGGTGACATAAATTAGCATCCATATTAAGCACTAGCAAAGAGGAGAGTGATTACTGTGGATGGTAAATGAGAAAGGATGCAGTCTGCATGTTTGGGCCAGGTTCAATTCGGTAGGAAGGCATTAAGTCTTTTCCACTTTGTCCCAATTTGTGAACCTCCTTTGGCAGGCAGATGGGGAACCTGTACGATGTCGTCATTTGTCTCATGCCTGCTAGAGAACCAGAGTATATAAAGAGCAACGTCACTTCTCTAAGTGTGAATTTTCTTAAGTGAAATTTTATGTCTTCTTTTTAAGAAAAAGCCTAAACTAATAATTTTGCTTTAATTTAAATTCAGGTGAAATACGGGATTAAGGAGTATGCCTGCACGGCAGTGGATATGATTTCACGGCGTACTCGCCTGGCTTTCCTAAATGTCCAGGCCGCAGAGGAAGCCCTTCCCAGGATTGTTGAACTGATGGGCAGAGAACTCAATTGGGATGATTATAAAAAAGAGGTATTATATAGTGGTTTTTAAAACCCTAGTTCCTATTATAAAGATTTTTATTTTGGGGTGCCTGGGTGGTTCGGTGGATTAAGCATCCCACTTTGGCTCAGGTCACGGCCTCACGGTTCATGAGTTCAAGCCCTGCATCGGGCTTTGTGCTCAGAGCCTGGAGCCTGCTTCGGACTCTGTGTCTCCCTGTCTTTCGTGCCCCCCCCCCCCCCCCCACTCTCTGTCTGTCTCTCTCTCTCTCAAAATTAAATAAACATTAAAAATTTTTTTTAATAAATATTTTTTTTATTTTATTATTTTATTTTAGAAAGAGGGAGAAGAGTGCAAGTAGGGGAAAGGGACAGAGAGAGAGACAGAATCTCAGGCAGGTTCCATGCTCAGCACAGAGCCTGACATGGACCTGGGATCATGACCTGAGCCAAGATCAAGAGTTGGATGCTCAACGGACTGAGCCACCCAGGTGCCCCACCACAGCTCCTGTTATAGCATGTGATGTCTTGGTCTGTTCATAGAGGCTAGCATGGTTTTCAATGGTAACTTTATATTTCTTGCCAATTAATATGTTGGAGTGTGTTTTAATATTGCTAGGTCTTAGGAAACGGCAGAAATACTCTGGTTTCAAAATGTGTTGGTTGATTCTGGAAAATCCCTTACAGAGAAAAATACTCTTAAATTTGGTGGTCATAATTCCTGAAGAAGTAGGATAATAATGATTGTGGGTAGAACTTTTTCTGGTTTCCACTGAAAACACTTTTAGAATGTATTCTATAGTGAAATTCACACTTTTGCAAATTGGTCTTTGGTAGGAAATAGCGGTTTTACTGCCTGACCACTAAATACTTATTGATTTGTGTCATTTGGAATTTTATATCCAGATTGAAGAAAGAAAGCCAGTGATGCTCACATGCTCCCATGTACTACCCTGGGCTTGTTGTGATAAATGGAAGATTATCATGTGTTTTAGTTAAACCCAACTAGTATAATATGCAGAGGCATTTTTGTGTATTTAATAAAAAAAATACACTTTCTGTACTCGTTGGTTCAGTCCCTTTCCCCTAAGCCTTCCTTGAACCCATTTCATTTAAGCTTGTTGTTGCCACTTTGCTGTAGTAGCTGTGATCACACTTCCCTATGGTTTCCATGTTGTTGCTCAGTACAATATACTCGCGAGTTCTCGGTCCTCCTGTTACCCATGCAGTTAGTGACATTGACAGAGTTGATTCCTCCCTCCTTCCCAAACTACTTTCTGGAACCCTATCTGCCTTAGTCTGTAATAGTCTGCTTTTACAGAATACCACCCACTGGGAGGCCTAAACAATGGGCATTTATTTCTCTCGATTCTGAAGGCTGGAAGTCTGGTTTGGAGTGCTCTTCCTGGCCTTCAGAGAGCTGCCTTCTTGCTGTGTCCTCACATGGAGGACAAGGAGGGAGAAAGGGGAACCCCATCCTCAAGACTCATCTAAACCTAATCACCTCCCCCAAACCCCATCTCCGAACACCATCACATTTGGAATTAGGCTTTCAACCTATGGCTTTTGGGGTAACCGCTTAGTACATAACCCCATCTCTTGGATCTCTTCCTACCTCCCCCAAACCACGACCACCACTACTACTAACCTCTCCATGTCACAAAAGCTATTCCACATTCTGGTTGCATAAGCCTAAATCTTAGTATCATACTTGATCTAAATGCATCAGCAAACCATATCATATTTATCTTTAAGTAATGGCTTGAATTCAGTGCCCCCTTGACACGTTCAGCTGCTAGAACCCTGATTCCAGCCGCTAGCATTTCTTCCATGGTTTATTATAATAGCTTCCCTCCCACAAAACGGTGTTCTTACTTTAGCAACTCCTGTGCTTCTATTAAAATATACGCCAGATCATTGGCTATGTCAGTCCAAATGAAGTTCAGAGGGGAGGTCTGAACTGAAGATACAAAAAGATATAAATTTGAGCTGGCATTTAAGCCATCATGCTGGATGAGATCAAATAGGGAGTTTGTGTAGTTAGATAACAGCAAGCTGTCCAGAGACGGCCCTGGAGCTCTCCAGAGTTTCAAAGTTGGGTAGATTGGGGCACCCGGGTGGCTCAGTCAGTTAAACATCTGACACTTGATTTTGGCCGATGTCATGATTTCACAGTTTGTGGCCTCGAGTCCCACATGAGGCTCTGTGCTGACTGCATGGAACTTGTTTTGGATTTTCCGTCTCCCTTTCTCTCTGCCCCTCCCCCACTCTCTCTCTCAAAAACAAATAAACATTAAAAAATTTTATAAAGAAGTGCCTGGGTGGGTCAGTCAGTTAAGTATCTAGTTTCGGCTCAGGTCATGATCTTATAGTTCATGAATTTGACCCCGAGTCGGCTCTGTGTTGGTGGTGCAGAGTCTGTTTGGGATTCTCTCTCTCTCTCTCTCTCTCTCTCTCTCTCTGCCCTTTCCCCACTGATCCTCTCTCTCTCTCTCTCTCTCTTTCAAAATAAATAAATAAATAAAGGTAAAAAAAAGAAAAAGTTGGGTAGATATGGAAGACTCCCCAAGAAAGGGAAAGTGATAGCTAGCAAGGTTGGAGAAGGTGTGAAAAGACTAAAAACAGAGTTGTGGCCCAGAAGGAAGGGAAGAAAATATTTCAAAATTTAGTAGAAAAGTAATCTACTATATCAAATGATGCTGATAGACTAGTAAGATGAGGACCAATCATTAACAATTCCTGTGCTGAAACACCTTCTCTTTTACTAAGGATAAAGCCAAAGTCATTACAGCAGTTTACAAGATCATTGTGATCTCGCCACCACCTTTCTGAACCCTCTGGTCTCATCATTCATTTGCTCGCCTGCAACCCACAAATTAAGTTGCTTTTCCTTATTCACGCCATGCTGATCCCTCTCCCTGCAATGTTCCTTCCTAGATACCCTCATGGCCTATCCCTGTACTTCCTGCTGGTCTCTGCTACAAAGAGGCCTTCCTTAACTGGCTTCAATGAAAGAGTACTACCCACCCTTCTGAATGGCATTTTCTCTCCCTCTCCCTATTTTATCTTTCTCTTAGGCACCTATTCCCATTTGAAATGCCACGTATTTAGTTTATTTATTTGTTGTCTGCCTCTCATCCAGGAAATAAGCTTTCCAAAGGAGAGGAACTGATCTGCTTTGTTTCTGTAACCTCAGTAACCAGCCACGGTAGGGCCTGAATAAATAACTGTTGAGTAAATGGACATAACAGAGCATCTGTGTCATAGGCCACAGGTGTAAGAAAGGATTGAACATAGGTGCTGTCCTTAAAGTGTTCTCATTCTGGGCCGCCCGGGTGGCTCAGTTGGTTAAGAGCCTGACTTCAGCTCAGGGCATGATCTCACGGTTCGTGGGTTTGAGCCCCACGTCTCACTGTGTGCTGACAGCTCAGAGCCTGGAGCCTGCTTCAGATTCTGTGTCTCCTTCTCTCTCTGCCCCTTCCTTGCTCACTCTCTCTGTCTCTCTCTCTCTCTCTCAAAAATAAATAAACATTAAAAAAAAAAAAAAGCATTCTCATTCTGGTGTATATTTCCAAAGGTGGTTACATATCACAATCCCCTGGGAATGTAGCAAAAAAGAACAGATTCTGAGACTTGACTAGACTCTCAGAGTCAAGGTCTCCAGGGGGGAAGCTGTGGCCCTACATTTAAAAAATTTCCCGTAGTAAATTTTTTAATAATAAATGTTTTCTTTTAAATTCGTTTTGTTTTATTTTTCTTAATGTTTATTTTTGAGAGAGAGAGAGTAGTGGAGGGGCAGAGAGAGAGGGAGACAGAGGATCTGAAGCAGGCTCTGTGCTGTCAGCGTGGATGTGGGGCTTGCACTCACGCACCATGAGATCGTGACCTGAGCCAACACTTAACCAACTGAGCCACCCGGGCACCCCATTTCCTGTCATTTAAATGCAATGTCTGTAGCGTACTCATGGTGGAAATCAGTGGCTGAAGAGTTCCTGAACTCGAGTGCAAGTCGGCCAGAGATAACCTTTACCCCCATTTTGTAGTTGAGAAAACAGGCTCAGGGAGCAAGTTCAGTCAGAGTTCATACAACTAGTAAGTCGTGGAACTGGGACCGAAACCAGGCGTACACTCTCTCTCCACCTTGTGGAGTCCTGCATTGGCAGGACTGATTGTAGCTCTTCCAGTTTTGAGTTTTAATTTGTTTGACTAAAGCTACATGCAGAGACGATGCAAGACTGAAACTTGCTCCTTTGCTAATGCCAATCATTTTTACCGTATAGGAGGACTGGGGATAATGTGTTCCTGTAAAAATTATGGTTGGAAAGATTTGAATATGCAGGAAGATATCTTGTGCCAGGAATTCAGGCTGTAGGAGGTAGGAAGGAGGAAGAAAATTCTGTAAACTGGTTGTGTTTGGCCTTCCCTCCTGAGGAAACTAGATTTAACTTCAGTTCAAGTTTTATGTGTAAATTCGTGTACTCAGAGATATTCTCCCATCCCCCTCAATAAAGTAACAGAAATAAAAGACCTAAAGTTATTGTCTAGTATCTGAGCCGTAGGAGTATTAATGAGACCTGTAGACAGTCTAGAGAGAACAAAAGAGAGGGAGAAAAAGAATTAAAGGTTAGAAAGCTGGACTTCTGAGAAAAGGTTAAAAGCATTGGGATTATTTAACCTGCAAAAGTGAAAGTGGAACAAGGTGATAAATAACTCTCTGTAGATGAATTGTGGTTGTTTTTATCAGTCAATACTTAATGAGTGACTCATATACTGAGCATGATACCAAATACTTTAGGGGAATAATAAATAGCTCATAGTTTCAAGGATCTTGGGATCTAACTGAGTGGTTGCAACAAATATATACATCAGAAATGTGCCTTTCTTCCAAAATGTAGAGAACACGGTCATTCAAGATCAAATCCAAACAAATTGGAAGAATGGGTTAGGGAAGAAGACATTGTCTAGGGGAGTTAAGGATTGGTAGAGGAACTGGTGGGGACATTTGGAAAATGGGACATGGCCAAATGTGTTCCACAAGGTATGAATCAAAAGATGACCAAGTGGGCAAAAGAGTTTGGGAAATTCTGAGTTAAACCCATGAAAGCATTTTCATTAGTGCAGATAATTTGGTGCCTTCAGAATGCTTCTATGCCTTGCCACTTTCCAAAAGGGAACTTATCCAGAGACAGACCCAACTCTCGCCCTTTGGAAGGGCCGGTGGGAGGGATACAAGTACTACTTAGGATGTGTTTTGGGAAACGCTGACCTGCTATTTGGTAAGGTAGATTTTATACCTTCAGAGAAAACACACATTTCATCGAGAGACTTTGAAGAGAAGGCCAGTTAAGTCAATGGAGAGTGCCTCACAAAAAGAAATTCTTTCAAATTTTATCCTAATGAGGAGGAAAAAGGGGAAGTCAATGAAGAAATGGAGTGACTCAGAACAAAGGCAGCTGATAAACACCAGATTTAAAACAGATGGAAGACAAGTGCTCTGCAGTGAGAGGGTATCCAGGACTAATGCAGACGTATGAATAGTGTCAGGAATTGGCTAAATGTTGGGAAAAAATACTAAGGACACCAGAAATGAATTTTACAAATGGAAAAGAATGCATGTAAGACCTAAGCTAGATCATTGTTTCAATATAAAAGCAATGCACAGAAATCGATTGCATTCCTATACACCAATAATGAAGCGACAGAAAGAGAAATCAAGGAATTGATCCCATTTACAGTTGCACCAAAACCCATAAAATACCTAGGAATAAATCTAACCAAAGAGGGGAAAAATCTATATGCTGAAAACCATAGAAAGCTTATGAAAGAAATTGAAGAAGACACAAAAAAATGGAAAAAGATTCCATGCTCCTGGATAGGAAGAACAAATGTTGTTAAAATGTCGATACTACCCAAAGCGATCGTTGTTTCAAGTGCCCAGCACCATATTCTTGACTGCTGGAGAAAAGGGAGAACAATTCAACTCATAGTTTAATACCAAATTCCTTTCCTTCTTTTTTTTGTCAAGGAGAATGATTTTCAGTGTGAAGAGAGCAAAATAAATATTGGTAAGAGGAAATAGATATTCAAATAGGAGGCTGCTCTAAATGAGTTTACATGCCAGGCCAGAAAAAATTCTATCTCTGGGTACTCAGAGAATTTGCAGATGGGATTATTTAACTAGCGTTGAGCTGTAAAATATTGTGGCAGATAAGAACAGAACCAGAAGACAGAAGGTGGGCAAATGTAGTACAAAATCCAAAAAGGGAAAGGAAAGAAAAAGACGGTTTGTAAGCTGGAAGCCAGCAGGAGAATGACATGACAAAGTAAGAAAGACAGCATTCTCGACAATTGTTCCTATCTGCTGAGGCTGGGGACATTGCAAAGTGTCAGAGCAACCGTTCCAAGAGCTTGTTTGTTGTCATGACTCTAACTTCCACCCAACTATCAGCCTCCTTGTTAACAAACCTTCAGAGGAGCTGATCCCATGATGCCCGTCGGTGACGCTGTGTGCCACATTATAGTAGTTGTTTGTCACCTGGATAGCGTTTTCACTTTTAATTGCTTTAGTTGTCATCAAATCACAAGGAGTTGGTTCTATAGATTTTGTTAGACAATACTGTGTAAGAATATCCTGCAGTAAGAAGAAACAAAATAGTAAAACAAAATAGTAACAGCATGAGTGATTCTCGGAATTATTATGCTATGTGAAAGCAGTCAAGCACAAAAAAACTGCATACTATTTGGACCCTTTTACGTGAAATTCTAGAAAAGGTGAAAAGAACTCTGGAGACAGAAAGCAGATCAGTGATTGCCTGAGGCTT
Organism: Felis catus; assembly: GCF_018350175.1. Lineage (NCBI taxonomy): Eukaryota > Metazoa > Chordata > Mammalia > Carnivora > Felidae > Felis > Felis catus. The sequence goes on from NC_058375.1 coordinate 146,382,729, forward strand.
GCAGGTCAACTGAAAAAGGGCCTGAGAGGCTTCCTAGGGGGATAGAAATGTTCTGTACCTTGATCGTGGTAGAGTATACACCAAACTGTATATGTAAAATAGGTACACTTTATTGAATATAAATTATACTTCAGTAACACTGGCAGAAAAAAAAAAAAAAATTGTGCCGGTCAGAAAAGTGAGAAAGAAACAAAAACGAAAAAATCAATGATTCTTTCCATAAATCTTTGAACTTCGTGTATGTCTGTGTTTTAGGAGGAACTTGAAACAGCCAGGAAGTTTCTGTATTATGAAATGGGCTATAAATCTCGATCAGAACAGTTAACAGATCGCTCTGAAATTAGCCTACTGCCTTCAGACATCGACAGGTACTTCTAATAAGTTTCTGTATCTCTCTACTTGACTTGACCTACGTAGGTATATTTTTCCAATGTTCAGTGTTGTGTTCCAGGTACAAGAAGAGATTTCATAAGTTTGATGCAGACCAAAAGGGCTTTATTACTATTGTTGATGTTCAGCGTGTGTTAGAGGTAATATGTTTTTGTTTCCATATCCTTGCTAGCAGAAAAACGTAAATGTTATATTAGATTATTTTTTCCTCATCTAGTGCTTTCTGTAAGTAATTTTGTCTTAGAGTTTTTGAAAAGTTGATAGTATTAATAAAAGGGTATGCATAATTTTTAACTAAACCTCATCACGTCATGCTTTCTTTTTATTTAGAGTATCAATGTCCAAATGGATGAAAATACACTACATGAAATTCTGAATGAAGTAGATTTAAACAAAAATGGACAGGTTGAACTCAATGAGTTTTTGCAGGTGAGCTGTGGTGAAGGGAAACCAGTTTATTTGCTTTTTATATTTTGGTTGTGAGTGGCTGTTCGAGAAAGGATTCTTAAGTCCACACAGTTGTCACTTCATTCTGAAAAAAGGAAAGCTTGAAGCCAGCAAAGGCTGCTATGTCTGCCCTCAAGGATCCAGCTTGCTTGCTTGCTTGCTTTCTTTCTTTCTTTCTTTCTTTCTTTCTTTCTCTCTTTCTTCCTCTAAGAAAGTCTGTTGTGTTAAGCAATTTAGATTCAATCCAAGCTAATTATGGCTTAGAGGACTGAATAAAAAGTATGCTTTTTAGAGAAATATACCATGGAACACCACTGACAAACCATTCGTTACCTGCTTCAAAAGAGGCAAACGCAATATTTCTAATGTGGAAAGTAATTTTTTTTATGAAGTTAAAAAAAACAACTCATAGTTGTATTGATTTGAGAATGCTCACTAGAGCACCGGAAATGTAATTATCATATTCTTACATTATATAGAGAACCTGAAAAGAAAAGAAAGGAAACCTGTATTCTGGGGTCAGGACCACATAATTCAAACATTTCTATTTCCAGCGTTCCACCTTCTCAAGGCTCAATTATTCAATCGTAGCCATGAAGGAAGTAAATTTTGTTATTCTAATTTCAAACCCGATGCTACACATCATTCCTTAAAAGTTCTTTAAAAGAGAGAAATTTAACAAACCCATGCATTATTTGTAGCTGTCCATAGGACTCTGATCATATGAAGAATACATTGTTTTCCAAGCAGCCAGGCTTTTTTCTGCAATGCTTCTTGGGCAGGTATTTCAAATGAATGCCAGGTCTTGCTCGCACCCTGGCAATGATGAATGCTGAACATGAAATAAATTAATGCTGGGGATTTTGGTCAATGTCAGCCCTTTCTTCACTGTGTCAAGTTAAACAAACAATATCAAGGCAAAGGAAATGGTAATTGTCTCTCTGGAGATGAGCTGCAGATAAGAGCATTGTTGAATCTAAATGCAGAAAATTTTCACAGGTTGTGTCCAGCATTACAAAAAAGAATGTTTAGTTTTTTAGCTTACTATTTAACTAAGTGCACATTTGAAATGGAGTTTAAAATATAACCTGGGGAATTAGAAACCATATAATATATTTTTTGTCTGTTTTTTTTTCCTTGAGAATATTTTATTGTTTGTCTCAGAATTTTAGAAAACTTTTCTTCAAAGAAATAGCTTATGCTTCAATTCATGTGTGTTGTAAATAAACAACAGCATTTAGGGTTGAAAGATCTGGAGTTTTAGAAACAATGAGAATCTAATTTTATGGATATGCTATGTGGTTTGGGTTTTAAGTAATTTTCTTGAGTGCAATAGAGTCAAACACATAGAAAATAATTTAAACCATCTGCAGGTTTCCTTGTAGAGTTTTTAAATAATTATTTCTTGTCCAATTCTAAATGAAAGAGACTATTCATGCTTCTACTAAGTACAAATACACAGTGTAATTTTCAACTTAAAAAATGCTGACCGTATTTCTCATGAAATATATTCACACCCAAATGTTATTTTTTTCTCATAGTATGGTTTCAAGATACTTGTAATGTTTAAAGAAAACTTTGAATTTTTAAAGGTTCGTACATCATATGATATTTATGGGTAGAGAAAAAACCAACTCTATCAGTTTTGTTAGCTCCGATAAACTTAGAAGGTCTTCATGGAACCAGAGACAAAACAATGAACAATAAATTGTTCTGTCTTTAGATGTCAGCATTCTTTATGCTATATACCATTTGTCAGATGTAAAGTATGTTTTTCAGGGTTTTGTTTTGAGTAAAATATTTTCTTTTCTGATGATAAAGAACCCATGTTTGTCCCATTAAACATATTTTTGAATATAGATATGTTTTTCAATAATCCCCTAGGAAGGATCACTATAGATATTCCATGGCTACATGACTTTATTTTTGGGTTTGGGCTCTAATGACGCTCTACATGTAGGAGTCCATTTCTAATAAGCAATGGCTTGTGAAACAGCTTTTAATAAGGTCATGAAATTCTGATCCAGCCCCTTGGCAGATGCCTCTGACTCTTATTCAGAGCCATTTTTAAGAAATGTATCTCTGTAGGCTAAAGACTATAAACCCTAAAAATATTTGAGAATATATATATATATATATATATATATATATATATATATATGTATATGTGTGTATACACACACACACACACACACACATATATATATTCATTTCCTGATGAATGGCTAAATCCATTCTTTTTCAAATAAATAAATAAAAAAGATTGGGGAAGTGAGATCAAGAAAAGCAAATAGTTAAAACCACATCAACTTGAAAAGGAAAAAAAAAATCCCCGTGCTCATAATTGCAAAGTGCCTTCCAGATTAAAGGCCTTTGCCCGCTGACTGCATGTAATTTCAAGACTAATTCTGATTTTATCCATTGGATAAAAATGAATTAACTAAAATCTGGGCTGTGGAGTGCTTTTAATTCTTAAGGTAGATCTCTGGGTCCATTTCAAGGACTTAAATGTAAATTACTTTAAAAAGTCTATAAGGAATTTGGATTTAAGGGACTTGAAGTTGTCAAGTACAGTAACACTAAAAAAGAGTAGTTAAATATAGGTCATGGTTTGTCTTTGTTCAATCGCTGAGATTCCTTTTTAAGATTTTTAAATGAAATTAAAGATCCAATATTTGAGTTGTTCAAAAAAATATGGGCCCTGACCACATTAAAGGGGCAAAAAGTGATGCATCTGATTTGCATTTTAAAGGCAGCCCGATTTGCCAGATAGGCATAGTGTTTGCAGCAGTGGTGAAATACCTTCCCCTTTCCTCCTGTTTGAAATGTTCAAGAATTGTATTCTTGTGATTTGAGCTGTAATACCTACTATGGTTTTGGACGGAGCACTTAGTCACGTCTGCCCGCTGCAAAGGGAACCATTAAAATGCTGTGAAGAAGGGAGTAAGCGTGCCTGCCTCCTGAATCTGTTGCATGTTTTGTCTTTAAGCTGATGAGTGCTATTCAGAAAGGAAGGGTGTCTGGAAGCCGGCTTGCTATACTCATGAAAACTGCAGAAGAGAACCTCGATAGAAGAGTCCCCATTCCAGTGGACCGAAGTTGTGGAGGATTGTGAGTCTGGGCAGTAAATCCACAGCCAACAAACACGGGAGCAACAAACCATCACGTAAAACCAGAGATGACTTAACACCACTCCAAAATAGTGGATATGGATAGCTGCCTTTTTTTTTTTTTTTTTTTTTAACACTGGGAAACATTCCAAAGCTTTAGGATGTTGGTGTATACCCTTTATTTGTATTCGCCATTCAATCTAGCTTCTAAAGAGTGCATTTTATCTTTTTTCTCATTTTCAACACACATGGATTTAGTGTTTTGCATCCATTTTGTAACCTGTTAGACCAGACATACTCCCTTTTTTGTTTGTCTACTCATTTATTCTGAATCACTCCTAGAGGCCGAATATTTTGGCAGAAATTGAAAAAAAGAAGCTGGAAAAATTTTGTGATGTGCACAAAGCTCTGGACATTAAGCACGTAGATAGTATTTGTTCCTAAAAGAAATCGAGCAGGAGTGACCTATTGAAACAATAGTGTTTCTGGAGACTGCTCAGTTCCTCCTTCCTCCAGACCGTCTGCCTTCCTCATCCGAACAGTATCGTGCAATTTTATATCTAGAGTATGACTGGCAAAACTGGAGAGGGGAGACAGCGTTTAGATCTGGTTACAGGAGCAAGTCTCAAAGAGAAACTCTGAAAGCTTCCAGAATCACAGGTGTAAGATAAGGATAGCACTGACATTTGCTGGGAGTTACGGTGATAGTTTCGTGTCAGCAATTCGCTTTTTCTCCCCAGTCACTGCTGGTTTTTCTTTGACTCTTAGAGTTGCCAGCAAGATTCTTGCTTTTCTTATTTTAAAACCAGCATTTAAGTGGCAAGTTGGACGTAATGGGATGAGACTAAATTTCTCAACTCTTTACAGTGGTAATCAAGTTAAGGATTAAAAATCTGCGTTTGTATATCCACATATGACAGCACAGTTTTCAATCCCCAAATCCTAGGCTGTGGAGCATGTGCTGTTGTCAAACATGGTAAAGTTTGCTTAGTTTATTGCATCATTTTGGGGGAGTAATTTTAAACAGAGAGCAAAAGAGGATAGAAATAGCCTTTAGTTAACTTTAATTATAATTATTTGTAAAAAGGCACAGCGCTGCAATATTCAAGGTCATTTTGGTTGCTTAAAGTCTTTCTCTTTCAGTACGCAATGGGAAAGTCCTCAACCAAAAAGAAAAAGAAAAGGAATAAAACCATGCACAACACACGCCCACACACACATACCCCGCACGAATAGAGACACAACACAAAGACAAAACTAAATCTGCGTTGAATTTAACAAAAAAAATGCATTGAATTTAAAGGGCCAATTTGGTATGCTTTTGCAATACTTCAGTAGCATTTTAACCAATCATCTGAATATTTATCCTCTTGTGAAGCTAACGATCTGCTTTTTTATTTTCTAAGATCAGGTTGTGTATATAATCGGGAAGATAACCCTTTATTTAATGGCGGACTTCAGTTGCGCAGACTTCAGGTCTTAGTTTTTTTTTAACTGGTACACAAAACACTTTCGTGCTGTCACTTCTGTCAACGTCGTAGAAAACCTTTATGCCTCATTCAAGTCGGGTATGAGCCTGGATGTCATAATACAAACACTGGAGTTTCGCTCACCTAAGCCCCCGCCCCACTTCAAACCATTCATTTATTTTTAAATGAAGTTTAGACTTGCCACAAGCAAACCTCAAGTAAAACCCAAAGCAAGGGATGCTTCCAGGTGTCACTGTGAACATTTTTCTTTCAAGATGTGAGTTTTTTGCACTACCTTAAAAAACATAATAATGATGGGAGCACGTGGTTTTGTAACGTAGCGTCTTTGTTTTTTTGTTTTTTTTTTTTTTTTTACCAAGACAGTAAACTTCACTGTTTAGAACCCGCTGACACTCGATAGAAAAGCTGTCTGTCCTTCAAAACACGGCCGATGATGTACCACAATACAGTACATTCGTGCTCTCTCTCTCTCTTTCTCTCTTTCTAGTTAGATCAAGATAGCAATGACTTGTGCCCTCCCCGAATCCATTACAGTAGGACCGGCTCTCTAGCCTGACTGGCCTGGGAAGAGCTGTTTCTGTAAAACAGGCCTGGTGTGTGCACGCTTTGCTCTGAGTGAAGTTCCTTTAAGGACAAAGAAAAGCGCACTTTGCTTCCTTGGAGCGTGTCTGCTTTTGCTTAAAATCTGCTAATTCTAAAACATGCGCTCCTTCACCAATCCCAGAGTCTCGTCTTGGAAGTGAACTGGTTCCAAGTCTTTACTGTGAATAAAGCAGCCCCGCATTTTTGTGTCAGTTCTTAATTAAACCTGGGTAGCTTCTTTACCTGATCTCAGGAAAGGGGAAAAGAAATGGAGAAAAAAGCCCCTTCAAAACCTGTTCCGAGCACAAAAGAATGTTCCTTTTCTTTTCGTGGTATTCGATGATTCTGTTGGGGCGGGGATGGGGTGTGCAGAGACTGTCTTTGTCAAATGATTTATTTCAGCCTTTAAGGGGATTCAGGTGAAGGAACCCCCATCTGTGGTGGAGAGCTGGACGCTCCTTTAAGTAGCCCCATTCCACAGTCATAACAATAGTGATAATGCTGCATTATTTGTGACGGCAAGGTTGCCTCACATCCGCCGTGCTGTTTGCAGTATTCTCGCTTTCAATCAGTTTATACTAAGTGTAACTTTACGATTTCTACTCTTAAATGCACGCTCCCTATTCTGCTTCCGTTTCTAGCTCTGTTTCGTCTTTTCCAAAATATGCAGCTTACTCTTTTGTACAACAACGAAACTTTCATTCTTTTAGTGAACATCCTGTAGGGATAATCATTGGTCTTGTTTCCTTTTCTATGTGTATTCCTAAAGATTTTTGGCCTACGAATGTAATAATATTGAAATCAGTGACGCTGTAACTTGCACTGCTCGCATTAGGTCAGCCCCTTTCAGGGAACGAAGCAGCCGTACCGTCAAGTGTAAGCCCCTTGCTGGAGTGGATACACGCACTGCATGCTTCCGATGTGGCATTTTCATGTCCCGTGTTGGGTCGTTGTTCTAGACTGGACTGTTAAATACTATGTTTGAGGCTGGGTTGTCATTTTTATAACTGTCTGGGTGTTTTATCGCCATTATTTATTACTTTTGATATCCAGAAAGAGCTGCATGCATTTGTAGAGCAATAAGAGGATGTATGCAACGTGCCTTGTTTTTAACCGAATAGGAACCGAAAGCATGAATCAATAAAACTGATTAAAATGGTCCATTTGCTGGCGTTTGAGTGTCACTTACAGTCAGAGAAATAACTTTGATGGGCGTTGAAGTTTAAAAAAAAGTTTGAAAATATTTCCACAAACCAATTTTTTAACGGCACATACACATTAATTCTCCTAGCTTGGACTTTGGTTATTTTATCTCAAAACTGAATCCCTGCATAGACAGATATAATTTTATGAGACTGCCAGAATTATTTGTATTAATTTGTTGCTGGAGCCCTTAGGGCACAACTTCTGTATTTGTGCAAGCCCATTCTAAAATTGCATTCATCCCATTACAACTCTGTTGAATTCTTTTTTTGTTGTTGTTGTTCCTTTCTTCCCCCCTCCCCACCCCCCTTTTTTTGGGTCAACCAGCGCTTTTCAGCCTGAGCGTTCCCAGGCACACTGATGAATTTTATCATAACGAAAATCAATAGAAATGAATGGGAAAGATTACATAATCCATTTTGATCATCTTACATGTCAAGTTCGTGCAGTGCTGCCCAGTGTTGATAAATGCTCTGACAGAAAAAATGCTATATATTTTCATTGTCAGTAAATCAGTAAAGCTGTTATCAGTTTTAGCACAAATTTTATAATGCCCGTGTTATTTTATAGGTTTTAATTTACACGTGGATATGGAGCATATTCCCCATTTGTGGTTTAGATGCACTGCCTCCTGGTTTTACATGCTCAAAGGCATGTGAGTTTCTGAAGGTTCTTTGAAATTGTACGGAATACCCGAAAGCGATGGCTCCCAGACAGACTTGTAACAATGACCTGTTTGTTCAGTGCCTGGAAAAAAAGATATATATATATTGCAGCTCAAAACATTGTTCAGTGATGCAGCTTATCAAATTTTATAGCACTTTAAAATTTGTCAACATAAAATTTGTCAAAATACATTGCTCCCAGTTTTCGAAATGTATAAAATTTATGGTAATCAAAAAAAAAAAAAAAAGGGAAACAGATACTAGCATCAACATTTGCAATCTTTGTCAGCACCGCATTATCACCGGTGTCAGATTTCACCTGATGCCATTTGACTTGTAAAGGAAGGAGAAACATAAGTTTTTAAATTGATGTGGCACCCTCATAATCGATGTGGCATTCTCATACAGAGAAGTTCCGTATAGGAGATGGAGTTGATGACCCTTTTGTGCCTGTGTGTTGTGTCTTAGGTCTCTAGCCACCAACCTTGTGAAACACACGCATATAACATGAGGCGTGTGAGCTAATATGACGCCAGAGATAGTCCCGCAAGGTCCCGTGCTAAGAAATTTTTGGACCCTTTGCAAAAAAGGGTCCAAACAAACCAAAAACTACCAAACCAAAAAACAAACAAAAAACAAAAACAAACAAAAAACAAACCAAAAACTACCTTTGCATTTCGTTTAATACCCGATCCAGAATAGTGAGATTTATTTGATCTAAGCAAAATACTGCTTTAGCGAAACCATCGGGGCCGCGTTCATCCTCCGCATTTGGCACTGAGTCGCGTTGCTCGGTAAACCCTACTACCATCGGTTCCCCTGTTAGTTCCCCGAGTTCACATTGGAGTTGGATGTTAAGGTATGTATCCTGGAGTTGTAGATGGTATATCATGTTTCAGCGAAGAGAGAGGAGGGTTGAGTCTCATAGTATTATTAGACTGGATATTATTAGAGCCCGGCACATGCCACAACTGGTTCCACCAGCTTCGAAGCCATTCAAGCCCATTGTTGCATGTCTGTAAGCAGAATACGTCTGTTCTCATTTTCCAAGTACAGCGGCTCCTGTACAGCCCAGGTTCACCTCCTCATGGCTGCAGCCAACTTTCCTTCAGTGTGGTGTCCCAAGGAGTGGGGAGGCGTGAAAAAAAAATTTTTTTTTTAGCCCTGATGGCTATAAAAAATAATTTTGATTAAGGAGACCCTTGAATTGGGAAGCCGCCTTTCCCTGGTCACCAAGTTTATTTGTTATAACCTTATAAAACTGGGTCTGACTTTTTCATAATCTTGAAAAAATTCAACTTCGGCATATCTGATTCCGCTTCAAAGGCCACTTTCCTCTGTTTGTCTAAGCGATCTAAACGTGACGAGCTTGATCAACATACCACTTTTCTTTAACCTGACCTTAATGCCCTCCTCTGAGCACCCAGTTCCCTCTTTGCTACCTCCTTCCTTCCGGGGTCTTAGAGTAAACAGCTGCTGCTCCCTCTTAATTTGTTGCCTGTTAGATTTTTCTCTGCTTAAAATAATTTTTTGTTGTTGTTCTTCATCCTCAGCATTAATTGATTTACAATTCATTTTTATGCATCCAGAGTTTTTCCTATCCAAGTTAAGAAGCTGTAAATCTTAGATCCATTGAAATGACAGTGAGAAATATTTCATTTTATCCCATGAATCATTTGCCATCCTTATTGCAGAAAAATGGCAAAATTATGGTGTACCATGTTTTCATAAATTACTCTGCCTCCCCCCACCCCAATTCATTTCATTATTTGTTTGGAAAGACTGTAAGAGTCAGAATCCCGATACTTGTGGTAAACAATTCTGATTTTACAGCGGGCTAATCAAAATTTCATAACAGCACAAATTAATTCCTCTGGCACCGCGAAGAATTTAATTCATGTACAAAATATATCATCTATTTTATAACTAAAAAATAGCTTGATATTAAAGTGCACTCTGTGATTTGCTAGTATAACAAAAGGGAAAGAGTACTGAATTCCTTAAATAATGTATATAATTTTCCTTGGGTTTCATATGTCAGAGTAGTCATTTATGTCCTGAAAGGTGTGTGCTTTGCACTATGTGTTTGAACACTATTAAAAAATCATAGCTTCTTCCCAAAAGGACAAATCATAGATTTGCATTTCACTTATGACCTGGAATGAAATATCTTATAGGGAGACTCACTCCCCCTGCCCTTAGGAACAGCCTCAAAGGTAAAGATTGAAAATATTTCTAAAGGTAAATATTTTTTAAACGCAATAAAGGAAATCAGTTACCATCATGTTATACCATGGCCAAACAGACAGATTTGTCTGTTGTCC